>NC_136724.1:14767814-15510314 GCF_936440315.1 Barbus barbus
GAGGATATCTAACTTAGTCTAGTGTGGGAAATCCAAACCTAGCAAAATTGCATTGTCTCACATGTGCTTTTTCACCTGGATCAAATACTAAATTAAAAGTGACTGAATTTTTGGCCCTGACCCAGTATTCTTTACCGTATCCCTTTCCTCTGTGACTAAAGGGCAATGAGGACACAATTAGTCAGTAATTGGGGAAATGTTTTAAAATTGAGAAAGTTCATTGTAATGCTTTCACTTTTTAAAACGTGAGAGTGGGAAATAAAATGAGATTTTAGAGCGCTCGCAGAGGCCTGAATAAAACAAAGGGGCCATAACCTTCCTAAAACAGGGTCTATGTTATACGAGTAGGCCACTTTGGCTCACAGTAATTAGGTTATGTATTTGATCAGCATTTCAATGCGCATTCATCACTGCCTTATTTCATATTTGACAAACATTTGTGTGTTTCTGAGTGGATTGTGAACTTACAGGCCTTTTGGAGGACACGGATGCCAGAGCCATTGGATTTGAGGTGGTGGGACACCGTGAGAGGTGCAGTGCAAGGCTTGTCTGCTGCCTCGCTGGACAGTCCCGGGTTGCTGAGAGGAAACTGTCTTTTCTCCAATCTGTGGCTTCACTGTGAACAGATTTTGACGAAAGGGAAAAGGCAATGAGGGTATATTGTCATAGTCTCCATTATAAATAATAATACATTATTTATTGCGTTTGAGCAAAAAAAACGTAAAACAGGATTTTTTTTTACATTTTAATATAGTTTGTTCGGTAACACTTTATTTTAAGGTGTCATAATACAGAGTAATTACCTAATTAAGTATTTAGTAGTAGCTGTTGTACTTGCATGAAATAAAATGTACTTACCATGTAACTAAGTTATGGAACAGCCTATACTTACAGTTTGTAATTATGTAGATGTAATAGGCAGCTACTGTTACACATATGTAACAGACCGAGACTGTTACACAGCTACTTGTACACTTAAGTACAATCTTGATACACTTTATTTTAAGTAGCTTATGTTTGTGTAATATTATGTGATTGTAATGTAATTAGAAATGTATTACATGTTTTTAAGCTGTGTACTGGTGGGTTAAATCAAACTAAGGTTCAGCTGGATAAGGTGTATAGTATAGATACACATGAATTACACAAGTACAATCTTAATACACTTTATTTTAAGTAGCTTATGTCTGTGCACTTGCATTTATAATTACGTTGTATAAAGTCTGCAACACATATGTAACAATCTTTTGGTTACATATGTAGCTGTGTAACAGTCTCGGTCTGTTACATATGTGTAAAAGTAGCTGCCTATTACATCTACATAATTACAAACTGTAAGTACAGGCTGTTCCATAGTTACATGGGAAGTACATTTTGTTTCATGTAAGTACAACGGCTACTACTAAGTACTTAATTAGGTAATTACTCTGTATTATGGACACCTTAAAATAAAGTGTTACCGTTTGTTCAACTGTCAAATTTACAAAACATTTGATTGAATTTAATAAAACAATTCTATAACATTAAAAGTAACATTATAACCAAAATAAAAGTTTTTTTTTATATGTGACCCTGAACCTCAAAACCAGTAATAAGGGTCAAATTGTTTTAAATTTAGAATTATACATCACCTGAAAGCTGAATAAATAAGCTTTCCATTGATGTATGTTAGGATAAGACAATATGTTTGACAAGGATGATTGTTAGGATAGGACAATATTTGGCCGAGATACAACTCTTTGAAAATCTGGAATCTGAAGGTGCACAAAAAAAATCAAAATATTGAGAAAATCACCTTTAAAGTTGTCCAAATGATGTCCTTAACAATGCATATTACTAATTACAAAATATCTTCACGGAACATGATCTTTACTTAATATCCTAATGATTTTTGGCATAAAAGAAAAATCAATAATTTTGACCCATACAATGTATTTTTGGCTATTGCTACAAATATACCTGTGCAACTTAAAACTGGTTTCGTGGTCCAGGGTTAAATATAATATATGTGTGTCCTGTGTATATTTAATATGTACAGTATATCTAAAGACACACACATACAAACAGATTTTTTTTAAGGTAAGTGGTTGCAATCAATTTATTTTAGCTAAATTAAATAAACAAATTTTGTTGACTAACTTTCTTTCTCGCTACAAAAATGCACTCTCGACACTTATCAGTAAAAGTCGTTAAAAAAGTCGTGACGTATTGTCAAGTATGGTGACCCATACTCGAAATTGGTGCTCTGCGTTTAACCCATGCAAGTGCACACACACAGCAGTGAGTAGTGAACAAATGCACACACACACACATACACACACACACACACACACACACCGTGAACACACACCCAGAGCAGTGGGCAGCCCGGGGAGCAGTTGGGGGTTCGGTGCCTTGCTCAAGGGCACCTCAGTCGTGGTATTGAGGGTGGAGAGAGCGCTGGACATTCCCTCCCCCCACCTACAATCCCTGCCGGCCGGGGACTCGAACCCGCAACCTTTCGATTACGAGTCCGACTCTCTAACTATTAGGCCACGACTTCCCCCTATATAAAATAACGCCATAGCAACCACTTACCTTAAATAAAATTTAGTAAATTCAATGAATCATTTTTGTCAGTCTACAGTATGTATTTGGAAAATATTTACATGTATTTACATGTATATATTTCTATTCATATAATTTATATTGTATATAAATATATTTAATATATAAACATAAAATTGTTCTTAAATATACATGCATGTGTGTATTTATATATACATAATGAATATACACAGTACACACACATATATTATGTACACAAAAACATTTATTTTGGATGTGATTAATCCCAAATAATCATTGCCCAACACTAATTCAAAGAAAAAACTCTTAATGCTAAGTCTCACCATTTACCACCAACGTGAGTGTGAGGTTCTGATAAAGTCCATACTGCTGGATGCCAGTAAGGATGGTGTAGATTCCTGCATCCTCTTCAGCAACATCCCGAATGACCAGAGAAAACCCGTCTACATGGTAACGGGAGCACCGCTCGGCGGCGACCACCCCATCCTTCAACCTAAGCAACGGATTCAGTTATTGACATTTTTTCCTATTTAGCCAAATATGTTGCTTCTGTTCACTTTAATGAACATTTAATCAACTACTTAGCAGCTGAACTATTGTAATCACAGGAAATTTTACCAGATGACTTCAGGTGCAGGGAAAGCCCTTAGTTTTGGAGTAAGACGGAAAGATTTCTGTCCTGCAGAAGCCTGAACCACAGGGCCATCTCTGTGCTTGAGTCGAATGAAAGGCTGGTCTGGGAACAAACAGACAAGAGAGTAAGGCAATCAGACAAAACACGTGTATAAAGATAAAAAACTGTAAATAGTGAATTAGAATCCATTAGAGGTAGATAAGCAGTTTGGCATGGTGTATATATATTATAAATCTGAAATTTACAATTTTAAAAATTTCAAATTTCAACCCAGCAACAAGGTGACTGATTCTAAAACTCACCATAGACAGTGACTGTGGTATTTGTTTCTCGCTTGGATGGACCACTTGTTACATGACATTTGTAAAGTCCTCTGTCTGCTTTGCTCAGTCTGGGGATGGTGAGAACACTGTAGAAGAGCATGTTGCTTCGGCTCCTTGATATGCGTCTGATGATAGTGGCAGATCCATTAGCCTGAAGTTTGTCACAAACAACAGGAAAAATATAAACAACATGGCTTTCAGATGAAATGAGGTCTACAGAAAACCTGAAAATTTAAAACACTTCATTAAAAAAGGGAATGTCTGTAAAACAATACCTCCAATGACTGTCATTCAAAGAAAAATTTGAGTTTGCTATTTAATATCTCAGGAGGTTAAATGGAGTATGTTATGATGTTGCATTAAAGTATCACAGTAATATAAAAATGAAAATAAAAGAAAATGAGACATATCAAGAAATGTATTTACACACACGTGTGTACATACAGTGCATTTCTATGAATTACAAATTAATTATATTTATTAGATTATTATATGAATTAATTCCCTGATCATTTTGAATAATTTAATGAGTTTTGATGGCAGATGTTAGATGATATATTAGCAAATCTAAGCACATTTGAGACTTTTGAGATTTGTTCTGAAACTCTAGAGTAGACACATTTCATTACTGTCTTTGTCTCAGAAGAAAAACTGTCATGTAGTTGACTTAAGCAAAAGTCTCCATTTGCTTTCGATAAGATATTAAAGAAGCGAATTCATGATTTTCTTTCTAATGGGTGTTAGTTGTGGAACTAATTCATTTAGTAGTAATGCATCAAGATGAGTTGAAGTCATCCTAAAGGGATATTTCACATTTTGTAATCACCCTCATGTCGTTCCGGTATGAGTTTCTTATGCTGAACAAAAAAGAAGATATTTTGAAGAATGCTGGTAATCAAACAGTTGTTAGTCCCCATTGACTTTCATAGTATTTCTTTCCCTACTATTAAAGTCAATGGGTACCAACAATTGTTTGATCTTAAATATCTTCTTTTGTGTTCAACATAAGAAAAAAATTATACAGGTTTGGAATGACATGAGGGTGAGTAAATGATGACACAATAAAATTTTTTGGGTGAACTATTCTTTTAAAAATCCATGTCTATAGATTCTGATAATACCAACTGCAGAATAAAGATATTAGATCTTATTTTTAAAACTATTAAACTGCTGATTTTGTCTGGCCAGAGGAGAATGACTTGACTTGATTAAAAATAGCAGTTCATAAATCACGAATGCATACTGTGTAAACCCCACCTTTTGTGGGTAAGTCCAGCTAATGGAAACCCTGGCGTTCCATTCAGCTGTAACTGTGCAGTTCAGTGCTAACATCTGGCCCTGTAACGTGTGGACCAAACCCGTGCTGTTCAAATACACATCCAGGATTTTATTCACTGCAAGAGAAGAAAACAGATGCCATTTTTAAACTTAAAGTTAGGTCCCAATTTTTGGTTCACTAAGAAGTTATTCATAGAAACCTTAAGTGCTTACCTGGTCTGTGAGTCAGGAACTTGTTGCTATATTTGACTTCATTGACGATAGTCTCACAGGAAAATAGCCCAATGTAGAAGAATGTGGGACTACGGATAGTGAAACCTTGCCTGCTGTTCCAGATGATGTTTCTATAATCAGGAGCTAACTGGTGGAAAGGAAACTGAAAATGTAACAAAAAAGACAATAAAAAAACATTAACAGCTACACCACAAGCTTTTGCATTTCTTTTAGGTACTACAGAGATTTGTGCTTAGCCTTTGCAAAGCTCTAAAAGATTTCCATTTGTGTGTATTTTAAAAACAAACTTGCACTTTCAGTTTTAATATCATTTGGCCAGCACACACAAGGGCTCTGATGGGTTCAACAGTGCACTGTCCTTCAGAAATTCTTGGAGAGTGGTGTTATGATTTTGTTTACTTCCATATTCGATGGAGGAAATGTTTACAGGCTTAGATGTGACACTGTGGAAGTGTCCTGCCCTTTCTCAGGGGATCAGGTGAATGCTTTCCTCCCAGTGTGAGCTGCTCAAAATCTCCTGGTTTCTAGGAAGCATTACTGCATTAGGTAAGGCATTAGATAAGCCCTTTACCCAGGAGCATAAAAACTATAGAGTACTTCTTTAGGTATGGGCACTTTTGGCCTTGTGGACTTAAAATAAACTCTTTTTAAACACACATTTTCCAATAACAATGACATGCAATTCTGTCATTTTTCTAAAGCATCATGAACATTTCCACCACATTGTCATTTCCACCACATCTCAAATTATGTATTGTGTAACACCATTCTGTGGCGGAAATGACAGTGGTGGAAATGATTTTAGAACAAAATACTGGAATCTTTTGGGTAATTGCACAGCTAGCTGTCTGTGTCTAGCTGTCTAAATATACACAATTACATAATATTTTCACACTTTTTGCATAACTTGACAAAATTAGAGCCACAAAAAATGACGACTTTAAGACCAAGCAATTACCTCTATCAATCGACACTGGACTGAACAAACCAGTGTTATTTTTAAAACTATTCAAAATTGTATTCATGAATTGAAATTAAGCTGAAATAAAATAAAATATAACAATAATTAGAAATGTTGTCTTGGCAACTAAGCGGAGTAGGTTTAAGTTGAAGCACTAAAATTGAAACTAAAACTGATATAAAAATAGTTCAATAGTTATTTTAAGCATGAGAAAAGCCCATAACAACATTACCATAACTTAAACAAAAATTACAATGAAAATTGCAAATATATAATCAAAAGCTAAGCAAATTCAAAATCTTAATAAATACTATTAATAGTACATAAAAATACTAAAACAACACTGGAACTAACACATACTACTTCAACTATCTAGTGGCAATTTCAGCAAAAATAGGATTACTGGGCAAACATCACATCATTTAATTAATATTTATGAACACTTTTAAAGTAAAAGATTGTGCCCCCTCACCTTTACCATCTAATCCCACCTAAGTCTTAGGTAACCAACTTCTCGCTAACATCCCTCCCTATGTTCAATGCGTAAGAAGGGAGGGCGAGGATGTGGAAACGTGACTCCAGTCCATCTCCTCACATCCTGTTACTACAGGATATAGACATCGCGGCTAGGCCCTCAGGTCAGCTTCTGGAAGGGCCCCGCGGCTACTTTCACAGCTTCAGCGAGAGTCTATGTATTGTTCCCTACGCAAAAGGTGCAAGATTAAAGATACACTGCCAAGTGCAAAATCCTCTCAGGAAAAAAACACTCTACCAGTATGTGACAGTCCAAGTTTGAGCAGGGTGGAGAGAGCTTTGTATTTATAGCACGTTTACCTTTTGAATATCTGTGCACAGGGTCGGCAGGACATAAACAAAGCAAACAGAAATGAAATGTGGTGCTTTTTTGAGCAAGGAGGGAGGATAGGGATGTCATATCACTAGCATATCCTAAAACAGTTTCCATCCTGCATGCGCGGAGCCAAAGGCAGCGCGACGGGAACTGGTCAACTTGTTCTTTTCCGTTTCCTCTTCTAATCTGAAATTCATCCTGAAATGCTTAAGTCCTTTTTAAACCCTCTTGACACTTTTGCCATATTTGGACTCATCCTATGTTTCCAGAGATATAGTGTACCTATATCATAAATGCACAGCAAGTCATCTTTTTAGCTTCATTCCTCAAATCTGTGTCTGTGCCACCAGCTGTGGAAGACATCAGTCTGCGTGAGGTTGTCTCGGCCTCATCTCCTTGGCTTTGTGCAGTGCCAACAAGAAAAGGAAGCTGTGGGCGCCGCTCACTCTGAGCATCGGCTTAAAGTATCCATGTCATGCTGAGCCAAAAAGACTTCTGTACATCCCCTCCACATGCCCTCACGAACACACACACATCCGAACTGGCACGAAGAGACGCACACTTGGCCTTATAACCTGGGGTAATTGTTAGATAAGGACAGGGAGAGTTTGTGAATGAGAGTGAAAGGATGCACTTCATGTAAAGCAGTGGAAGCCATAGATAAGAGTAGGGATTGGCACGAATGGCTGAGTACAGAAGTACTTGGCGCAAATGATCTGTCTTTTTCGGATTATTTGCAATAACGATTCATCACACATCAATTTGCTCCAACACAGACTTTCAGTCCAGTGAAGCAACAACGTTAAAATGCTTAGAAAGTGCACACACCGCAATGCATTTACTGTAGTCACTGCGCACATGCACACAGATAGTGCATGCACACACATACTGTAGAGGGGCGTTCTTCCTTTCAAACTGCCAAACGGAGCTGAATGTAATAGAACACAAGGTCTTTAGAGAGGCTCTTGTAAAATAACGATTTTAACGCCATTACAAACGTGATGCAAGTCAAGAACATGAATATAGCAGTGTATGCTTTTTAAAGTAATCACGACCTTTCGCAAATGATACACTATGTACTTATCCACTGTGTACTCAACCGTGTAGTGAATGAATTACATAAGGTTATTTTGTCATTCATAATCGTAGTCTGATAACTCCTCCCCCTCTGAAGCGTAATTAAAGTTGCGACGGTTGAGTGCATGAAGGGTCCAACTTCCCACACTTAATTTTTTTGGTTATTTAAGTGATACTGTTCGCAAAACACACTACTTGCACTAGAACGGGATAGAATAGTGCGCAAGTATGCAAATTGGGACACACCTACGGAAATCAGAATTAAGTGCAGTAAGATGCACTTTATGAGGAGGTTTATTTGAGTTCACTATATAGTGTTCACATGATGAAAAATGATACTTTAAGTTTTTATATTTTTATAACAGAGAAATGTCTGTTGAACACTTGAACAGACATAATTAATAAAAACACTCATCTTTAGACAAAGAGAGTTTGTCTCAAAACAACCGGAAAAGGCATCGTATAGAAACAAGTCATGAATAAAAATAATAGATATAGTTTTCTGGATGGCCCTGCCCACTGTCAAAATCTCATTGGTTCTTAATCCAGCATTAACATCAAATATCTTCTGAATGGCTGGGATTATTTCACATTTTGTGTTAATAGCTGACAGACAAATGAAAAGCCTATGTTTATGAGATAACTGAAAAGGCCAAGAAGACTGACAATGTGTTTTAACCAGAAAATTCATGAAAGTTTTGTTCTAAACAGCAATGAGTTTCCTGTTCTCTGGATGGCTCAGCCCACTGCCCTCATTGGCATATAATTCTCCAAATTAAACATCAAACATGTCCTGATTGGCTGAGGCTGTCTCATGTGTTCTGTTCAGTGTTGAGAAACAGATTTCTTGTTCCTGGAAAGAGGGAAAGCTGATGTGTCTTATGAAATGATGTGTTTGTCTCACAGCTGAGACACTCACCTTGACCAACGAGACTTTGGCATCCGGGTTTGTGACTCTGCAGGGGAAGACCAACGGCTCTCCCTCCTTCATGTACACCACATCTGGGATCTCCGTCTGCACTTTTACAAACGGCCGCTGGGTATCTGAAACGCCAATGCTGAGGTCAAGAACAAACAGACACTCCATACAAACAGTAGATGCTGACAACAATCTAGAGTCAGCAACAAATACACAGAGAATGCTCGCTTGTTATCAAACACTCTCTCTCTGTTGTTTTATCAGTTGCACTTTCGCCCCAGTTGCAATATTCTTGTGGCAATGAAAGGCTTTGGGTGTTGCTGGCCCCATTGTTCAAAGCCCTGGTGTTATTAAAGGAATGGGAAAAAAATCCCTGAACATTTTAACAAAAGTACCCCAAGGACTGCTGGATGCTTCCTTGTCGTGCTTTGATTCAATATAAAGGACGAAGGGTGAGGCTAAATGGACATGACCACAAGAGCGATTGATGGTCCTCAGGGGCCTTGTTGGCTAACCGGGGGCCGCACCTAGTGACCTGGGGCACCTCTTAGCTTTCCTTAATGCCTGACCAGGGAGGATCTGAATCTCTTCTGCCTTGGCATGCCCTTAAGGTGCCCACTCCCATGTACAGACACGCATCCCAACAAACATACACAAGGAGACATCGCATCCTCTATCCTCGTCTCCAAGTTGTCCCTCCCCCCCAGAGCAGCACAGGATACGGACAGCCGGGCTGAGGGAGATAGATAAGGCCGGGTACCCTGGGAAAGGCTGCCCAAGAGTTGAGCCTTTCAACAGCTGGGCCTATTTCTGTCCCCTCGAGGTAAAAAGTGAGAGTGGACAGCCTACGGTGTGAGCAAAAGCAAAAAATGCCAGTGCGAAACCGTGCCAGACACCCACTTAGTCGGATGTGTTGCCTCGAGAGAAAAATGGTGTTTAGGTATTATTTGCTTCCTGAGGCTTCCTGTTTAGCCTTAAGCAACAGAAATGGTCAGTGAGATGGCCAAGCTATTAAACGGAGGCCAGTGTCGTGACAAATTGGGTCCTCCCTGGAAATCGGGTCTCCACTAGGATCTCAAGTGATCCCAGCATTTAATGGGTATTCTCTTTAGCGCCTCATTACAATTCCTACAAAATCACGTTATGTTGTTTAAACTTTGTTTTAAGGCCCATTCGCACCAACAACGATGACTGTTAGTGTCAACATCAATGGACAATAATATTCTTTTTAGTTTTAACATTCTGCTTTAAATGCTCAACTTTTTAAAGTTGAGTGAATTTTGATTGACTGCCAGTGTTTTTATCTTTCAACAGCTGGGAAAAAAAATGTTTTGAAAGTGATTCCAACAACATTGTTTCTATGTCATTACCATTATGGAATTAGAATGATAATTAAAACTTTATAATTAACTTTATCATTATAGTTATCATCGTTGGTGTTAATAGGTCTTTAGTTAGCTAAGACACTAGAATAGCATACAGATACCCATTTAGCCTGATAGCTTAGCTTGTACACCATGCATTTGCACTTAACCTACTCATGTCCAATCTTTAATGTAATAACGTGTTAAATTATAACCTCCAAATATTTCAGTTTCAAAAGAAAACGTATAATGATGTTCAAACATTCATTTTTTATTATTGTTTATTATTTTTGTCTTCTCTAGTTTGCTTCCTAATTTAGTTGTCAAATAAACCTGACATTTTATATTACAAATAGTGTTGACTCCTAGAAGAAGCGTCAGATAAATGTAAATGTAATGCATTATTAATTAACAGTTTATCAAAGAAATTACAATATCTTCAGTTTGTTTTATTATGCACTATATAGTAAGCAGTTATATGCGTATTTTAAATTAATATCTTTTCCGTTTACTTGGTATACCTATTAAATGATAGTTGAAGACCTGATAGAGACATGATTTCAAGGAAGTATCCAATTTATCACAACGCTGGAAAGAGAGGGTTCCAGCATTCACCTGAAGTGACTTACCTGTGATGTAGACGTACACAGAGGCCTGTTTGCGCTGCTTTTGGCGGTACCTGCAGCGGTAAGAGCCAGTGTGTTGAGCTAAAGCAGGACTGAGCGTCAGGCGGCTGCAGTACTGGTTATTTTTCTTCCCGCATCGAGTCTCTTCTATCTGGGTGCCGTGGTAGACTTTCGGGACGCCTGATGGCAAAACCCAATGGAGCTCCCACCGTCCCCTGAAACATCAAGTTTGGATTATACAAGGAACTTTATTCCTAATGGTCCAAGTACATCCTCGTCTCAGTAATCAAAATATAATGTCCAAAAGTTTGGCACCACTTATGAGAATGCTTCTATTTCGCATTTTACTAAGCTTTACTAGCATAGAATGTGAAGCCAGATCAGTCAACGTGATTTATGGTTACTTTTTTATTTTTGGTTTGTTTGTTTGTTTGTTTTAGTTTTGCTTTAATGACAGCATCACACAAAATGCAGAAAATCTGATTATCAAGTTCTCCAGGATGATTTGAAAGACATGAACTTTTGACCTTTTGTACAAAAGAGGTAATGGTCGAATTTGATTATTGGTTAGTGACCTAGAAATAGTGCACAATGTTAAATATTTCAGTCATTTAAATGCCCAAAGCGTTCTGTTTATTTCAAGGTTTAAATCAAATTACGTATCCCAGATCTTCAGATCTTCAATTCTCATCTTTAATGCTTGCATTTTACAATCTCTCACTCCAAACGTCTACATTCCTCCTGACCAAAATCTGTAGCACCTCTGTTAATCTTAAAGCCATACATGACTCATCCAAAACTTCATGAGCCACTTTTAACCACTTCTTCCTCCTTTAACCATGACAAATCACTCACCTGCAGTTTAGCTGAAGTGTCTGATTTCCCTCAATAATAAGTTGCTTTTCAGTAACATCCAACACTGGAGAACTGAACCTCCCTTTTGTGTCTGTATCTTTCAGATAGGAAACAGAAAGGCATGTTAGAGGTTGCTGAAGTGAAGCTTTACAGAGTGACATTGACCGCATTTAGGTGACAAGAGTCCATGTAGAACTTACATAAAACAGGACTATGCCATCTAAAGCTATAGAAACAATTCCTGCTATTACTGATAGAGTTATATTTTAGGTGCTTCTGAGCACAGCACAACTTTTTCAAGGTTGTTGTTGAAGGTCAATTGAGTATTGTTCAGAGATACTGTAGTGTATTGTGTGAGAGAGAACATATCGAGGAATATATAGATATACACTACAGATACTTGAGAATCTTTACAAGTCAATGTTTATAGATTAAATAAAGGAGATTCAGTGAATAAAAATAATCAGAAAACATCACAGTAATGTGGTGTTTAAAAACATTTTAATAATAATATTATTAATAATAATAATGATAAAAACCAAATACATCCTATTCTTTTAGATTTTCTTTTTTTTTACTGTTGGTAAATAAGAACATAAATATAATAAACGTAAAAAGTTCAAAATATCATCAAAATAATTTTACTTTTTAAGTTTGTGACATACAATTCTGTATCTATTAGTCTAGAATAATTGTATTTTTCAACTTTGCATATAGATAATATTTTCTTGTTATCTTTTTGTAGCCTAATATTGTAGCTACACAAATTCATGCATAAATGTAATAGTATTTATCTGATTAATAAGACAGCACGCCCAATGGAACATAAATCGAACGTAACGACTTAGTATTTTGTACTGAATAACAGGCCAATAAAAATTATTTACCATATCCGCGTTATGATGTGACATTAATAGCCTATTTAATATGCAGAATCACATGTAGCCTATTGTAAGCACAAATACACTAAATCAAAAATAGTGTTCGCATACTCCAGCTTTCATCTCATTTTGCCGTTTAGAAAAAAAACACTTAACTGTAGGTTAAGGTGACACATAATTCAATATGATTTTAAACATCTCGTCTCCATGCAGACGTGTCTATACAACACGAACAGCTCTCACCATTGTATATTGCTTTAAAAAAAAATTAAAATTACAGCATCATTTCCTTTCCATTATTCACACGCTATGCGCAGGCCATGTGCCGTCTATACATTAAAATGGTATTGTAGTCAGACCAATGAAAAAAGGAAGTAGGAGTCAAGCACTTTTTCCCACAGCGAGGTTCAAACAGGCTCGTTATCAGCCGGTCCACACGCTGAGGTTCCGTTTCAGAAACCGCCTGCCAGTAATGACAGCACAAAAACCTGCCAAATTCAACAAACCTTACACGTTATTTTTGAATAAACGCTAATGAACCAGAGCAAATACAGCGAAGCACGTACGAAAGGTCAATTACACGAACAAGGGCTTAATAAAACTGTAGAACATAAAAACATTGAATAGATGTTGCATGCACTTAAAAATGATTTTTATTTTAGTTATCAACACTACGCATTTACGTAATTTTTGTGTTTATTCATTTCATCCTTCAGTCTTAAATATTAAGAAGAATGCATCAATAGTCTATCTATAGACTGATTCGTAAAATGATTCATAGCTAAAACAGCACCCACTGAGAAACTGAAAATTTTCGTTATTTAAAAATTAGTCTTGTGTGTGCTATTCTAAATGGTTAAACGTAAGTAGGCTAAAGGACATATTTTTTTAAGTTCTATTTTATTCTTTGCTTAACTTTAAGTGCTTGTATTGATCACAAAGAATAATAAAGGCAATTCAAGAACTATAAAAGGAACACGTTTCTTGATAAAAAGGTTCTTTGCTGAACCCTTAAGGTGCTGCAAACTAGAACTTTAATTTTAACAACAATAAGCTAAACGGAAATGCAGTTATTATAATTATTTCATTACATTTTTTTTTAAATAGCCATTCATTTGAAATTGTTTTATTGGTGCATTTTGTTTGTAAAACTTTTTTAGGAATCTTTCTGAAATCCAATATCCTGATTAATTTTACAAAATGATTTTCCCAGCATAACTGTATGCTGTTGCGCACGCAGATGGGACATATGCTTAAAACACATGTGTGGCCATTAATCAATTCCAGTTTTCCATCCTGTGATGTGAGTGGTGAATTGTTGGCCAATAAAGCACTAATCACGCAGTGCGGACAGTACATCGCTTCACCCCCTGCTTCCTCCCCTTGGGCCTGTTTTAGCTATAACACCCTGATTAGCGCTGGTTCCTGCCTCGCGGTGGTCATGACCCCGAAGTCATTTATATTAGAACTTCCATTTCACAAAGTCACCAGGCTCAGGAAATAACGCCCTCTCTGATTCAACCGGGGCCAAACATTAAAGACGGATGCCAAGTAAGAGCAGAGAGGTCTATACTATCAGAACAACTTGTCCTACTATGGCAGGCCAATTTATCATTTATTTCTTAAAACTATTTAATGTCCGTTTCTATATTAGTAGCCTACTTATTTTTTATTAATAATAAGCGATTATATTTGTAAATTATTATATCTCTATAATTGTATCTTGTACATAGGCGTTTTGTCTAGTGTGCACATAACTTTTGTCTGTTGTGAATTTTTTATTATTTCACTTGTTCATTCAATAGTAGGCTAGGCTATTACCAGATGGTTAGATTGTAGCATTCCAATCAAAATAGTTACAAGTAACTACTTTTTTTCTGTAACAAAGTGTAATTTTTTTTAAATCAAATTTTATTGAGATGAATGTTATGAGTTTCCGCTATCAACTATTCTTTTCAGACAAGTCGTTTCGACAAATGTGACTAATTGTATAGATAGTCTAGTTGGATTCAGTTCCATTAATAAAACGAAAATGCTACTAGTAACAAAAATAGTATTTCGTTTTCAATTATAAATGTAAATGTTAAATAGGCCTGCCATAGTCTTGGAAAAACAAATTGCAGCACATTTGATTCAGCGCGTAATTTGCGTTTTTTGCAGTATGCATTATTACCAACTGGGCATGAATACATATACATGCATATATATATATATATATATATGCTAACAAATTAGTATGTTTATCCAAAGTGAATGGAAGTCTCCTCATTATGAAATGCAAATGATGCGCTGTGATTAAGGAATGCCACACTCACATCCTCAAGCATTCCCAAAATGTTCTTTCATCCTTTCGCATTGATGGAGTATGAAACCGTGCGTATTTGAAAAAATAAATATAGCCTATGGTTTAGATGTTTAATATGATAAACTGATATTCTATGATAAAAGTAAAGTTCATTATACTTACCTTTAGTCAGAGCACGCCCTGACAATCCAAATATCATCACAAATAATATATCAAACATTCTCTTGGTCTTGCTTGAGGTCCTTTGATTGGATATGAACACCTATGAAGAAACACTGCAGATCCAATACTCCAGAGAATCAATTCACCTCTCAACACCAAACTCCTCAAACCCTGCTTTCACATGGACTACAGTCAACTTCGGTATCGTCCGGAGTATATGAACTCTTGAAGCAGGAGGACCACGCATGAATTCCAGTTAAACTCTTGCCCATTATGACCGCGGGCTGGGATTTATTCATTTCCCTCTGCCACCGGAGCTTCCGTGACGCTCATCGACACACCCATCCCGCGCGACTGACTGCACCGCTCCTGAGTCTCTCCTCCACTTCATCAATCAAATCATGAGTAAACAAGCTTATTGCTGTAAATCCAACGCTGTCTGAAGCTATCCCACCCTTGCAATCCTTAAAAGAGGAGAGTGAATCCATGAGGAGAAACAACTGCGGTTTCTTTCAGAAAGACTGGGAGTGAGGAAAAAGAGATAAGATTTTGCTGCTTGTACATTAATACAAACGAACTAAAAAGTAATTAATTGAAAATTACACAGAGGACATTGGCATTAAGATACCACTCTTTCCGTTGTATCTTTCAAGTATCAACTTTGTCTCAGATGTTTCTCCTAAAATTCCTCAGGTGAAATAAAAATGGACACAAATGAGACAATTGTCAATTACACAATTAAGCTCAGATAACTGGTCTTGGAAGAATTTAATGAGAAATGTTTGATGTTTCAAATTAAAAATTTGAGCCCAGTTTGAGAAGATCAGTTAAGATCTCTTGAAAATCTCAGGGGCAGGTGAGATTAATTTAGTATTCTTCTCAAAAGAAAAGCTAATGAAAGAGAGAGAGAAAAAAATATTTAATCTTAATGCTGTCTAGGAGAAACAACTGACTCATTAATGTTGGCATACCTCTAAAACATATTACATACATTAACCATGATTAGATTAACATTAAATAAGAAAGAAACAAGTAAGAAACACTGATTTACACTTCATCGAAACATGCTATATAAAAACAGATCACAGAGTGGAAGTAATGTAGCACCTCTTTTTAATATAATTCTATTTTTCATATATCTAATATAAAGTATCAACATTTGCTCCGTTTTGACATTTACATCTGGTTTTTCAGGTATACAGATCATAAAGTGTGTGTAACTAAAGAAGTACTGAGAAAGATGTAATGTCAAATCACGACCAGTAGAGAGAGTCTTAGGGGCTGCCGCTGCTCTCTCCCAATAAAGGAGAAGCCAATAATCTTTTGTGATAACAAAAACATACAAAACTGTAACAATAATGACTAAAATTCATTTTCTGACATGCAATCAGTTTCACAGTTGGACATATTTGAAAAGGACCATAAAGTGGAGGGTTTACATCATTCTTAAACAATGAAAAAAATCAAAATGATTCCATTAACATGAATAAATGAATGAAAACTAATATTTAGCCACTGTATGAAAATAACACAAATCTTACCAAGAGAACACTGCAAATAATCTCCTCAATCTCTACACTAGTAGTCCACTGTCGAGGCTTTATAGAGTACAGTTGGTTTGTAGGTGGTTCTTATGAGTTTGGGGCATAAAGAGGGGAGTGAAGTTGCTGGCAGACCGTGCGTAGAGGTTTCAAACGCTGAGCAACAGGAATTGGTAGGAAATTGCTTCCGATGCAGAGGTGTTGATGTTTGCTGTGTATCTGGGCACCATGAGAGCTGGGCCGGTGCACCTCGATCACATGCAACTGAGTGTGGGCCAATCACCCGTTCTCTGGTGTAAATATATGTGTGCGTGTGTAAGTCACACCTGGCCTTTCGTCTGCTGGTGAATCCAGTCTGTGAACTTTATGACACGTGTGTAAACTCCAGGCCGGTTCTGTCGGGCGCAGCCCTCACCCCAGCTCACGACGCCTGCTAGAAACCACCTCCGGCCACGTTCCAGACACACTAAAGGTCCCCCAGAGTCTCCCTGTGTGAACACAGATGTGAATATATGAACGGTGAAAACTAACAAGCAGTGAACACAAAAGCATACACTAACCTGACAAGCATCCACTCCTCCCTGAATGTTTCCGGCGCAAAGCATTCTGGGAGTGACCGCATCATCATACATTTTATTACAAGTGTTGTGACTGATGATGTTAACGGTGGCCTCTTGCAGCAGTGTGGCCAATTCACCTGAAATCAGAAGATTTTAGATGGAAACAATGCATGTAATGACATGAAATGATGGTGTTTGCAACAGATTTTACTCGCTTAATCTGATTTATTTCTAAAACCCTTATGCTCTTAAAAGTTTACTGTCATAAAAATACTACAAATATAAAAATAAATTCATTTCTTTTTAGTCAGACATGCGTTTTAAAATTTTCAAAAAAAGATCTCTATAGCAAAAAATTACAAATTTTAATTTTATATTTACGAAAGAAAATTATTCTTTTTCTTTTATTATCTATATATGTATATCTATAACACTATCTTTGTGTTATATTACCATGGCATTAAATTTCAGAAAACTGCTGCGTTAGGGTTTCCAATAGAATGGCTGAAGGAGTGATGGCAAATTTGACATATTTCTCTCTAAATATATTTGTTCCTCTTTTGCATGGTTATAGAAATGCTAGCACATATTATTCTTTTGCTATTGGGGCAAATGAGAACAAAAAATATACATAAATATATTTCTTGTAGTTTCTATTAATCATTTTAGAAGTTTACCCAACTATGATGACTTCCGCTTCTGTGAACAATGGAAATGTGAAGCATATTTATCGTGTGACTTTGCCATTTCGATGGGGATCCTGGGGATTTTTCAGTGGGTGTGGTCAAAGATGATTTCTTTAGAATGCGTTTTTCTCACATTTAGTCATCGTATGATTCATGTTTCAAGACAGTGTTGCTAATGTTGTCTTCAGCTCAACAAAAACTAATTGTTTGTTCTGAATGAGTTTCTACAATGTGCCATACCTTCTTCTGACAGAACCCCCCATCCAGTAACAAAGCAGCTGGTTCCGGAGGTGAAGGCATGAGAGGAGGCAGGAACGCAGACGGGCTGTACCAACTCATTGAAAAAGACAGGGGCGCTTAGTTCAAGAAGGGCAATGTCATAGTCTGAGGTGAATTGGTCGTATTGCGAATGCAAGATGATGCGACGGATTTGTCTGGTGGCCGCTGCGTTGCTGACCGAGTTCATTACTCGCATGCCCATGTAGGCCCTCCATGATCGTGCATCAGAATACCTGCCAAAACATAAACAAACACCTTATACCTAGAGCAGTGCTTCCCAAACCTGTCCTGGAGGACCCCTAGCCCTGCACATTTTGTATGTCTCCCTTATCTAACACACCTGATTCAACTCAACAGCTCGTTAGTAGAGACTGCAAGACATGAATCAGGTGTGTTAGATAAGGGAGACATACAAAATGTGCAGGGCAGGGGGCCCTCCAGGACAGGTTTGGGAAGCACTGACCTAGAGTGTCACATATTTTGGAGTCCTAATGACTAATGAAAGGGATAGTTCACCCAAAAAGGAAAATTCTGTCATTAATTACTCACCCTCATGTCGTTCCAAACCTGTAAGACCTACGTTCATCTTCGGACCACAAATTAAGATACATTTGATGCATTCTGAGAGCTCTCTGACCCTTCCATAGACAGTAAGGATCCTACCACGCTCAAGGTCCAGAAACATAACAAGGAGATCGGTCAAATAATCCATGCGACATCAGGGGTTCAACTGAAATTTTACAAAGCTACAAGAATACTTTTTGTACGCAAAGAAAACAGAAATAACGACTTTATTAAATAATTAGTCTCCTCCACATCACCCTTGCGCCATTTTGCAGAGTATCCACTGAACGTAAACAGCGTATGCTGTTCTGTGTCAGCTGCGCCACGTGGATAAAGTCGTTATTTCTGTTTTATTTGCGTACAAAAAGTAATCTCGTAGCTTCATAAAATTACAGTTGAACCTCTGATATCACATGGATTATTTTACCGATCTCCTTGCTTCGTTTCTGGATGTTGATCGTACATTGCTGTCGGGAGGGTCAGAGAGCTCCCGGGAATGCATCAAAAATATCTTAATTTGCGTTGTTGTGTGAGATGAATGGAGTTCTTACAGGTTTAGAAAGACACGAGGGTGAGTAATTAATGACATAATTTTCAGTTTTGGGTGAACTATCCCTTTAAATAGCCTGCAACATTCAGGAACGGAATGGAATGAAATGAAATAAAATAAAATAGTAAGTTATAGTAAGTAGTAAGTTTTAAAACGTAATGTATTCCTGTAATGCAAAGCTGAATATTCAGCAGTCATTACTCCAGTCTTCAGTGTCACATGATCCTTCAGAAATCATTCTAATATGCTGATTTGCTGCTTAGAACATTCTTAGAACATCTAGAACATTTTTTGTTAATATCAATGTTACCAATGTACCAAACAGCTGTGCTGCTTAACATTTTGGTGGAAACTGTAATGCATTTTTTTTCAGGATTATTTGATGAATAAAAAGTTCAAAAGAACAGCATTTATCTTTTGTAACATTATAAATGTCTTCACTATCACTTTTGATGCATTCAATGTATCATTGCTGAATAAAAGTAAAATCTTCCAAAAGTGAATACTGACCCCAAATTTTTGAACAGTAGTGCATGTGCCTGAATAAAACCTCACTTGATTGCA
Organism: Barbus barbus; assembly: GCF_936440315.1. Classification (NCBI taxonomy): domain Eukaryota; kingdom Metazoa; phylum Chordata; class Actinopteri; order Cypriniformes; family Cyprinidae; genus Barbus; species Barbus barbus. The sequence goes on from NC_136724.1 coordinate 14,787,596, forward strand.
TCTGAGTCCTGAAAGCAGTGAGCTGCAGAGACGAGCCAGCGGTTGGCCACCAGAGATGCCCCGCACACATGACCATAGCGCTCCATCTGAAGGCTGACCTGCCATGGCCATGATCCTGCCTGGGCATCTGTGCCACCCACAATCTTTGCCCTCTTCCTGGGCCTCGTGCCACAACCTATATGCACAGCATGACATTTGTAGGATTTGTTATGCAAGCAAAGAATCTCGCTTGCAATAAAAATGTAACTGCCAATAATAATACATTTGATGTGAATATGTAATTCTATGAGAATGCTCACTACAGCGCAACTCATCTGAACCATCTTTGCAGTCTTTAATGCCGTCACACTCTGGATTGATCTTACTCAAACATTTTCCACTGGCACATTTGAAGGAGGAAGGAGAGCATCCTTTAGAAACTGCAATGATCATATAGAGAGAATAATCAGCATCACTGATACAAAGAACTAGAGGACATATGATCATAAAAAGATTTCACAGTTTTCTTTCTGATTGTGTCATTTTCGTTTGTTATGAATGTGTTCATACTGAAATCCAAGTGGCTTGACTGTCCAAATGCATTTTTGGGCCAGTAAGCAAGGAAATATGATGAAATATAGAGCAGAATTGTTGGTAAAGTGGGTTTTACTCACATGCTCTTGTGCAGTTTAGTTCATCACTGCGGTCTTTGCAGTCCACAATCCCATCACACACTGAGGCTTTGGGGAGGCAGATTTTGTTTGGGCACATATGGTAGCATTTACCTCCTAAAAAGTGGGCAAATTGAACATAAAAAGAAACGAGTTTGACAATTACGGTCACAATTACCGTTGCTTGGTGAAATTTCGCAGGCAAAATAGTCATTTCAAAAGGAATCCGCAAATGGGAGTTTTGAGTTAAAAGTTCCCCACGCAGATTTCGCTCATGTTCAAGTTACTCAAGCAACTTTGCCTCACTGAGCAACAGAAAGCTGCTTAATTTGTAAGTGACTTATATGTGTGAGTGTTTTATACTTGTTTTTGCACATAAATTTTCACTAAAGTGACCACACATATAGGTGAATACATGCACACACACACACAAACACACTGATTCTTACCACAGACTCTCTCCACACGTCTGTAGCAATGAAAATAGACATCTCTAAGTATCAGTGAATGCAGTAAGAGAGAAATTGTGCATGCTGAAGTATTAAATCTCCTTAAGGATTAATAAAAAGACACTCTTACCACAGTTATTCTCTTCACTGCTGTCACCACATGCGGTGTTACACTGGCTGTGTGGTCTGCACTGACCCATACAATAAACTTCTCCTGGTTTACACGTGTCTAATGGCAAAGTAGAGCAGGGTTAAATAAGACAACTATGCTTGGCTGAAAAGAATGTATGGAAAATCTAACTTACTGCATTTGGCCTCATCGCGTCCATCAGAACAGTCTTTTTCTCCATCACACACTTTCCTCAGAGGAATACACTTGCCATCTCCACAGCGGAACTGCCTGGGACATGCTAATATGGGAGAAAAAGCATGATTACATTCCGATGCTGTGTACATTTGTGTTTTGATTCAATTAGCTCATAATTCTTTATAAAATAATGGCATGATAGGTTCAGAATTTCATTTTTGGAAAATAAATAAGTGTGTAAGGAATAGGGAACAAAATCGGGCCTCAATCTCCGTACAAAATAAAAAAAAAATCTATTTTTATTTTTCAACAAATGGTTAGCTTAATGGTTAGTCATTTAACTTTCAGAAATCATTTTTTGTCATTCATACCCCAGTAACAGGGTTAAGCTTTAATACAGTGCACTAAAATGTGTGTAAAAACTGACCAAATTAAATTAGATTATTTATTCATTTTCCTACTACGTGGAAGAAACAGTCCAAATTATGTTACTTCTTATATGTCACAATTTTAAGGAATTACAACAATGTTTTAATGCATTTATTTATTTACTTATTTTTGTGACCGAGAAAAACATTTTTGCACGGGGTTGCACACAAAATGTAGGACATAATTATTATCATTTTGTAATTAAAATAGATAATTAAAAATACGTCACTGCAATTAATTAACTGTATAGATTGTAAAAATTTAAGGTTGTAAATTTAAAGGTGGTACACACATTTCATGTACTTAATTTGTACTAATGTAAATGTACTAATTTTATATGAAATAATAGTTTGTCTAACAAATCCAATAGTTTTCACAACTAAATTATTTACCTTTGGCCCCGATCACATAGTAGTAACAGTGACAAATACCCCGAATTCAAGACACAAAACAAAAATTAAAACCCAAAGCAAGTTGATTTACAAAATAAGGGGAAAAAAACACTTTAATATGCTTTTTCTAGAAACCACTTAAAAGACTCACCACTTTCAGGAGAGAAGGCCCTGTAGATCAGATAAAAACCTTTATGGGTCAAAGACTCATCCGAGTGAAAATGCAGCAGGACAGGTGAAGAGTAGATCCTCTTTCTGCTGCTGTCCCCAATTGGGTTACAGAGTCTGTGGAAGCATAAGAAAAACTTACACATGCACACAAATATGCCAGCAGTTCAGCAAAAACATCTGACATGATTCTCAAAGGAAGTATTATTAACCTAGTGCATGTAGAGCCACAGCTCGTATAGGGAAGTTTAAGTCAGCTGTTATCATGAATACATGAATAACATGACACTCACTTGACGCCGCCTATTTCCAGCCAATCTTTTTCGCAGGTGCTTGAGGCCGGTGAATCCTGAATGTCTAGCATCACAATGGTCACGGAGAGAAGGTATCCCGGCAACGGAGCCTAAAAAAGAAACCGGACTCTCAACGGACGCACTCTTACACAAAGCAGCAGCCACCCTACGCTCCTTGTCTCAAAGAGGGAGCATCCCAGGCCTCTGAATGGGGTTCACAGGGTACTGGGGAAGAGGCTCATGGGATACCTGGGAAAGCCTTTAGCCTTAGCTCACCCTGATTTTCCAGTTACAGTCCACATTTGGAGGGTAGTAGGCAGGGTAGTAAGGAGACGTCACCGTGCCGTTCCATGCAGTGAGGAAACCACCACATTCTACAGAAACAGTGACACAGAACCAAAGCATTTCTGATTCCTGAACAGACTAATGACAAAAATGATAGCATCTCGTGCTGACTGCTAATTCACACACCGGTTTTGGGTATAGCTTGGAAATAAGCTTTGAAGATGGCTCCCTGCCTCTGACGACTGAAAGAAAATGTGACAAGCATGACGTTTCCAGAAGATGTCAGTTTCATTACAGGGGATGTTCCTGATATTGGCAGACCACACCATCTGGGAAGAAGAGAGATGTGGTTTAATGTTTAGTCAACCTTCCTCAGACAATGACAGTATGAAAACAAAAAAAAAACGGCATTCATGCATTGAGTAAAGAGAATCACATCCTTTTGGAGAGAGAAAAGCAACTAAGTTTATATTATTTGTATGCTCAAATCGCATTTGTGATGGGATTTGATTTAAATCATGCCATATATCATGCTCACATGTCTGGCCATTGACATCAAACCTGGTGAGCAACGTCATGATGCGACATATTTGAATTTAAATGATATTTGAGAACTACGCCAGAGGTATACAGAAAAATTCTGTCCATTCCTTACAACAAACAAACATATGAATTCAGAAGACTTGAAATATACAATACCGTTCAAAAGTTTGAGGTCAGTAGGATTTTTTCAAGAAATTAATACTTTTATTTAGCAAGAATGCATTAAAAGTAATAATAAAGAATTTTATACAGTTACAAAAGATTTCTATTTCAAATAAATGCTGTTCTTTTAAACTTTCTTTTTAACTAAGAATCCTGAAAAAAAAGTTGGGTGAACTAACCCTCCAAGTATTGTAATTAAATCAAGAACACAGAAAGGTTGAAAAATGCAAATGGGCAAAAACTGATTTTCTCTAAGTGCTGTCCCACTTACCTGGCGATGATCTTGTTCTGAAGTGGCAGTAGGAAATCATAAGCAGACAGCTTGTTGGCAGAGCAGCTTCCTGGTGTTGCCCCTTGAAGTGTGAGAATCACAAGTCGCACGACGTGACCGGACGGCACCCGAAGCCTCCACTGGTAATACGGCTTCTTCGGACTGACAAGACTGAGTGTGCGATTGTTTCCATACTTAGCGTACAGGTCAAAAGACATGGCTGTTAGGCAGATGAGAGTAAGACATGATCAAAATGAGTGAATAAATCAAGAATACAACCAAAATAATGATTGTAGAGGAGTTTTCATGACAGAATGATAGTATGATAGTGATAGTACACTGTAAAACCTGCCTGGTGGAAGGACTTGCATGCAGAGTTTACTCAGAGGATTAATGGGACATGGTTGCATTTGAATTGCCTTACCTATGCGTGGCCTACTTGTGTTTATCTTCATGGTACGATGTATCATGGAGGATACAGAAGAGCTTAGTTTAACCAACGTTTGGCAACTCAAATGAGTCAGTGTTCATAAATCATGTGAGTAAACTCAACAGGCTTTACAGTGTATTATGGTTGTACCCTGCAGCCCCAACTGCCACTTGCCACTCTGTAAAGAGTTTGGGTTCTTTATTTTTTCCACTTTGTCATCAGAATCTTCATCGTCTTCATCCTCGGCATCACCACCGTTATCTGCATTCAAACCTGCAGACACAGGAACATATGTTAAGATGTTTTCCTTACTTTGGAAAAGACAAAAACAGAGGGATGAAATGTTCTTAACCCAGCAGACGCAGTGTGTCCTCGTCCCTCTCCATGTAGTAGCGTTCCTCGTTCCTGCTAAAAAGGACCTTGTTGGTTCCTGGTAGACGCCGTTGCAACCGAGATGGGTTCACTCTCCGGAGTTCCTCAGCAATAGCGGGAGGAGCAGAGAATTTACTCCAGTAGTACACACAAAGACCTTCCACTCCTTCACTGTCATCAGGACACATAACTTTTAACAAGATGGGTTTATAGGCTTTGAATTTAAATCAAGTGGGGGAAATATTAACAGATGCCAAATGTATGACATAGAAACACACAAATAATGATGCTGTGTAAATGACTACTAAGTTTGTGCAGTTTGAAAATGAATACATTTGAAATGTATTCATTGAAAGCTTATTCATTCAATGCTACATGAAAAACAGACACTTAGTATTCTGCACATTTCATATAGCATTGAATGGCACCAGACCAAAGAATAAAGGCTATTGGTATGCTGTACCAGCACTGACAGACTACAGAGAAACCAGTGCACTGAGTACAGCAGACAACCTCAGGACTGGCAGTTAAGAGAAGCAAATCACATTAGATTTGCTACTTGTACCACTGCCAGCAGACATAACATCTGCATTAGTGAACAACAGATGCGACTATAAGACAAAGTGCTGAACATACTGCAAGACAATTTCAGTGTTGTTGGTAACTAAAACTACAACTAAAATGATAAAAATTGTTTCTGTTAGTTGAAATAAATCTGATAGGAAGCAAAATATACACATTAGATGAAAAATATCTGAAAACTGAAATGTTGCTTTGGCAACTACTAAATGCTAATATAAAACATTATTAATACATACTATAATAGTATTTAAATAGGGTAAAACTTTTATTATTACACGTTACATGTCCTTACTATTATAATAACAATTATGCATAATTACATGCGAGTAACCCTAAACCTCACCATATAGTAAGTACATGTAGTTAATCAATATTACTCACTACTTAGATGTATAATTACAATGTAACAAGGACACCTAAAACTAAAGTGTAACCATAAATACTAGTAAAATAACACTAGATATTAGTGATATTGGTGTTCATGTACAGACTCACCTAAATGCAATAATTCCTGAGTGCTGGTAATACGAGCTCCATGGTGAATAATCATACAACTCTGAGAACTTAGATCCACAGTACATCAACCGAAAGGAAGTAAAGAGATGGATAAAACAACATTAACTTTTTTTACCATGACAAACAGCCGCTATTCTTTTTCCATTCTCAAACTATTTCTGAAAGCTGTAAACAAACCACTGATAACATCTAGGGTCATGAAGTTTCTGCCTAGTATAAACAGTATTTTGAGACGTCTCAGTGACATCAGAGCTACGGAAGGCGTGACATCATTGAAGAAGGTGAGACATCAGTGGCCTGGGCGAGACCTGCAGCCTTGGCACAAAAGCGCTGTTCTTGTGCAATTGGCTTTGAGCAACAAGAGCTTTGGGCAACAACAGCGCCATTGTCCGGTGCTCAATGTCATCCAGAAGTGCTGGATGGAAGGGGTGGGCGGCGGGTTTAGAACTAGTTTTATGAGTAAGGGTGCACACTTGCATGCCTTCAGTTCTCACAATTGCATTCGCTCGCTATTAAACGGGATTACAGCCACGACACGGTTACGTTTAGACTAATTAGAGCATTGCGCCGGACGAGAAGCCACACTTGGCTGGCTTCTTCATAGGCCTCTATTAATCTCACGCCTAATGTAGACACAAATGCCAACCATTCCCATGATATTGGCTTTTTTGGCCCAGACTTTCCTGCGCTCTCTTTCGGTGCCCTAAATCCTTACTTTCGCTCTCTCTCCTGGCCTACTCTGTCCTCTGGTCTACCTTTCTTTTCTCCGCTGGCTGCAGCCTCTCAGCAAAGAGGTACAGAGCATCTGATTGTGTGTGAGGAAGCCCACAGACAATGTTTTTATTGAAGGACTGCTCTTCCTCTCACTCAGCCTGCCTGGGCCCTGTCCCTCTCACAAACACCGTTCTTGTCCTCGGCCCTGAAAAGCCGCAGTCCTCTGGGAACTGGTCTCACTGCGCCACCTCACACAGACCCGGGCTCCGGTTACAGCTGGCTTTACATTTAAGAGGGCCACGGAGCGGCCGAAGACTCAGCAGAGCCTGATTTACATTTAAAAGGGTGACAATGAGGGATGAGTGCAGCACTGGACCTGCAGGTCTGGTGGACTTTGCGTTTGAAAGTGCCAGGGCCAAGCATCGTTCCTTGAGTGGTCTCTGGAGAGCAGCTGCATTCCGGGGAGATCACGGAGAAACAGGCTTTGTTGCCGAGGGCGGCATAGAGAGACTGTTATGTATGTTTATGCTTACGTAATGGCTTAGCGCCTGAGACTGGAGGCGGAACTGTGTAGACGACGGGTCTGCCAGGTCTGGAGAGAAGCTGAGGTTGGAGAACTCGATGCTTCCTCCAAGGTAGAACACTGAGAGCGATGGAGAGGCTGCGGGAACAGGAACACTTATATGAAGAGATGGTACATTCAGAGACAACACAAAACATTTTAAAATGCTTTCAAAAGTTTAAATGTTGATGAAAATGATCTGTACTGTTGGATTATATAACAAAATATCAAATCATGTGGCTTTTTAAAAAAAGACAGAAGCACACAGATACTTTCCAAGCAAACTATATTAAAAAAAAAAAGTTGTGAAATACTAAAATAGGCTGTCAAGCGATTAATCGTGATTAATCACATCCAAAATAAAGGTTTGTGTTTACATAATATATGTCTGTGTACTGTGCATATTTATTATGTATATATAAATACACACACATACATCTATATATATATATATATATATATATATATAAAAAACAGAAAATGTATACCACATTTTCTTAAATATATACATGCATAACATGCATATGTGTATGTGTACTTATGTATACATAAATATATACAGGACACACACGTATATTGTGTAACCACAAACTTTTATTTTGGATGCGATTAATCGCTTGACGGCCCTAAAAAATAATACATACATACAAATATTTTGGGTGTCAGTAAGGTCTTTTTTAGAATCAAACAAAACAGGAACATTTTCAAGCTCCCCTTGAAGAGTCTCCTTGGACGGCCAAGGATGAGAGGCTTGACTAGCTATACTGGAATATACCAGATCATAATCTCAGCATTCCTCTACAGCACAGGGTCTTAACTTACATGCAAGGAAATGGAGAGTCAGTGCAATGGCAGCCGAGAGAGGGAGGAGGGGGGAGGCTCTCAGTGCCCACTTACTCCATGCCCTGCACTTCACTCTCTTGATGTCAGACTCGCTGCTAGATGGACTTGACGTCTGGGTGGGTTTCGTCACAAAGTCCTCCTAAACACAAGTCGAGAAACTTTGCCTTAACATCACTTGTTGAGACAACATACTACTCTTAGTCATGATCACTATCTCAACCTTCTGTCACCCTACAACACCCAATGTGTCGTATTTAATTGACTTCCTGCCGCATCATTCTAAACATCTTTTCATTAGGAGGAAGGGGTCGCGGAACTAGGATATCCTGGTGGGATTCCCCTGTGGAGTTGCACAAAGCGTAATTTGAGGGTCTGCTTTCCCACGGCCCCTCTCAGCGGTGTCAGCACTCCATCTTTGACAAGCACATTCACGAGACTATCAAGACCAACGTTTAGACACAGGCAACCCGGTGGGCAAATAAAAGGTTTAAATTCATTATCACAGCTGAAATGAGCTTAAAATACCTTTTGTAAATATGTATAGGAGAGAGTGGGGAGTGTTGTAACATGGGGTGAGTTGTAACATGTCAGTTTAACCAATTAGAAACTGGAAACTCTTAAAAATAAAGACTCCAAAAGGGGATTTCACAGTGAGTTGAAGAACCATTTTTGGTTCCCCATAGAACTTTTCAGTGAACAGTTCTTTTTTTCTTAGTGTAAAGAACATTGTAAAAATCTAAAGAAACGTCCACTATAAAGAACCTTTTGAAGAATAGAAAGGGTCATGTTCTTCATGCAACCATAAATGCTTATTATCATCATGAGACAGAAGTTACAAGACCTTTGAAAGTACAAGGCAGTTCTGAAAAAGTATAATTTCATATATAATCCGAGTTAGCAGTTTAATTTGATATGCAACATCCATGCAAGCTTGTGTTAAAAAAAATAGACTAACTAATAAACTTGTACTTGTACTGCACCCACAACGATTTGCACAGAATATAGATCTGCATTCGCACCAACTGTGAGTGACCAACTTACAATTAGATATGATTTGTATATTTCTAAATTTATTCCTATTTGCTTTAAGATAAAATGTGTCCTTAAAATGTGTAAAATGAGGTGGTAAAAAAAATACATTATTTTCATTTCATTTGAATCATAGGCTACTAAATAACATTTCCCCGTAGGTATAAATTAAAATACATTAATTAATAGCCTACTATTCCTGTATTTATCTGCTACAAATGAATGAACTTTAAAACGGGAATAACAGCCTATATCAAAGTTTGAGACTAAAAACATATTCATACGTACGTTTGAACAACGTTTCCCTCACACAATATTTTAGAAGTAGCCTATAAATACATTGCAAAAGTGCTCAGAAGCATCATGACAGTGTTGAATTCGCTCTAGTCGCTGTGTCTGTGCGCGCGCGCTGCTGATGCAGGGTCTCTTACCTGTGCAGGTGCACCGGCGGGGGCGCAGGCTCCCAAACCAGAGACGCTGTAAACTTCGCAGCTTCTGTTTTTGGGAAAAGTCCTCATGGCCCGCTCTCTTATGGCTCCGATGCAGCGATACAGAACAAATACCTCGGGCAGAGAAATCAGCCCGCGGACGTAGTGCGATCCCGGAGAAACCCGACCTGAGCGGGTCTGGCGCTGCGAGCATTCACCCTCCGTGAACAGGTGCTGCGCGGCACCCAGCATGCACCGCGGCACAAAGGGAGTACTATGAGCAGGTACAATCCACATAGCCATCCGTGCGACAGAAATTGTGGGCAAACTTCTCCCGTGGTGTGCGTGTGCCATGGGCCACAATGGGCAGTCTGATGTTACATGATTAACGCGTCATTAATTTAATCGCGGAGAAGAATGCATCGTTACAGCGGTCTGTCTGCTGGGGATTAAAAACATCATTGCATAGCTAAAATATTTGTTTAAGAGGAGTCGGTGTAGATGAAATATTTCCCTGTTGTTTTCCCCGTGTCTCACGTTACGAGCCAGCGAGGCGTGCAGCCTGAGACCAAAGTGGACTCAATATATCCCCGTGTTCTGCACACTATATTGATTACGATTCCTGAGCCAATTTCCTTCTTATGAGAGTATTTACTGCATGTGCATGTATTGCGGTATATTATTATGGCCATGGTGCTCGTGCATATAGGCTATAAACGAATGTTAGTTACTTGGCTATATGATAGATGAATGAATGAACAGGACAATTGGACCTTTTCTAGCAACAAGACGAAGACTGTAAAACAATATTAAAGCACTACTTCATATACTATTGTTAATAATCATTAATAGGCAAATTATTGTATTCACGGAAGTAAGCGGTTTTCTGTAAATGTGCGAGACTTCCGGTTCATTGGCGCTGTAGGGAAATAACGAGTGCAGTAAACTGTAACTTTCTGCACTCAAACCAGTGTGTTCATAATTAAAATAATACATTAAAATAATGTGGTAAGACACAGTAGTTTGCAAAATCAAGCAGCAAAACAAATTAAACAGCTAAAAATAGCTAAGGGAATGAAAAGAAGCCAGACACACATTTGTATGCACGCCTGGACTTACCAGGAAAAATAAAATGTATAAGTATTCCAGAAATTCGTGTAATGAAAATGTTAATATTATATAATTTTAACTAGGATGGTTGGCTGGTCTTAGTTGGTTTAAGTTGAAATAGCTGGTTGGCCTCCCAGATTGTCAAGAAGGCCTGCAGCTTTCAAAAATAAATAAATAAATAAAACCAGCCTGCAAACTAGCTATGATCAGGCTGGAAGATCAACCAATATATGCCAATTTTTAAATATATAATAATTTAAAAAGGTTTAATATGTAGGCTATATACTGTACAGTATACATGTTAACTTATTTTTTATTTGGCAGGAATTATTTGTAATTGCTGGGGGAAAAAAAAAACTACAATAAATGTTTTATTCAAGACAAATGTATTATAATGATGTTACATGATTGACAGACCATTAAGTAACACATATTTGCTATGGAACAGTTGAGATGACACTGGCTTGTTTTGAGTGTTTGAAATACATAATTCATTGTAAGGTGGATTTATTGGCTGTGTATTTCATAAGTTTTGAATATATCTTTGAATCCAGTCTATGAACTTGGCCACTCTGGTGTAAACTCCGGGAAAGTTGGGTCTGCCACAGCCAGAACCCCAGCTCACAATGCCCGTCAGAAACCAGCGGCCGCCCGAGTGGGTTTGACAGGACAGAGGACCGCCTGAGTCTCCCTGGAATCAAAAATTGGTTATGTAAAACTCCAGAGAGACAGCTCACTTTCATCAACAAGAAAGGCTAGTCCTTTAATAATGCTCTGAAATGAGATACTAAGCTTATGTTTGGTTCATAAAGCAGGACCCAGTCCAATGGTTGTTATCTCCCTCACCCGGCATGCATCCTGCTCTCCTGAGGGCACGCCAGCACACAGCATGCGGGGTGATATAGCACCATAGCTTCTCTTGCATTCACTCTGGCTTATAATGCTAACGTCTGCCTTTTGCAATACAGTGGGTAGAACCTTATCTGTATAAACAGAGGGAAAAAATGCTGTTTATATGCCTTATTGTAAAAAAACAAAAACAACAATTACTAAGAGACATATAAACAAGAGAAAATGACTCTTATTTTTTTCTAGTTTGAGCACCGTTTAAAAGTTTGGGTTCTGTAAGTGTTTTTTAGGTTGTTTTTTTTAAGAAAAGAATACTTTTATTCAGCAAGGACAAATAAAAAAAGAGTAAAGCCATTTAGAGTTTTACACAAATTCTAAATGCAAATAAATGCGGTTCTTTTGAACTTAATACTCATCAAAGATTCCTGAAAAAAAAAAGTTTCCACAAAAATATTAAGCAGGACAACTGTTATGACAACATTGTAAGTTTCTTGAGCAACAAATCAGCATATTAGAATGATTTCTGAAGGATCATGTGACACTAAAGGCTGAAGTAATAATAACTGCTGAAAATTCAGCTTTTCCATCACAGGAATAAATTACATTTTAAAATCTATTAAAATAGATTTTTTTTTAAATGGTAATAATATTTCACAGTATCACTTATAATTACTGTTACATAATTTGTCAATGTTTTTTAGCTCTTTACCCTGTTCAGAACGGTAGCCCCAGCCGGTGACCCAACAGCGGTGTCCCTCAGTGAAGGTCTGTGAAGGGGCCGGCAGGCAGATAGGCTGGATATATTGTTCTAGACTGCTGGGCCAGGCCTTCTTCAACTGCACAAGGGCGATGTCATAGTCAAAATTTCTCGCATTGTAGTATTCATGCACAACAAATCGACGGATCTCGGCCACATGCTTGGCATTGCCCTGGTTTAGCATGCCTAGATGAGCCGTCCACATACGTGGATCTGCCAACCTGAAAGTGTCAAAGATCACACATGCTCAAACTGCATTAAGACCAGCTCATTGCTGCTAACAAAAAAGGTATTAAACTTTGATATTCAGTGATTTATACTGTAGGTCTACCTGACATTTCTCACCTTTCTTTGCTGAAACAGTGTGCTGCTGAAATGAGCCACTCATCAGAGAGGACTGATGCTCCGCAATACAGCTGACCAGAAAAATGCATGCTGACCTGCCATGGCCACTCCCCCTCCACTGCATTGATTCCGCCCACAATACGCTGCTGTGGAGTGGCGCTGTCAGATACACGCTTTGCAGGGGTGGGATTGCCACAGGCTACAAATTATATGGAAACATATCAGACACAAGAAAATGATATACTGTGCATTGGTGTACAAGCATCCAAAATGAATGACATGATATGTAATGATGTAAAAATGTGTGACTGATACAGGTGTGTAAACCACTATTCAAAAGTTTGAAATAATTATGATTTTTAATTATTTAGAAAAAAGTCTCTTATGCTATTTAATAAAGAATTCTGAAACTTTTCACAATATTATGCAGAAAAAACAACTGTTTTCAACACTGATAAGAACCATTATTAATTACTGAGTATCAATAATTGATAATTGATTTTTTTTTAATGCTCAGCATTATTTTATATTAGGATAGTTTTATATTAGGATAGTTATTTTAAATTATAGTTTTAAATAATATTTCAAAATAACATTACTAACAATTCGCAAATTAAAGAACATAATAATAAATAATAAAGAAATAAAAAAGCCACAGTACGTTGAAAGGAACCGGAGGCCAAAAAATTAAGGGTTACAAGAAGTTTTGATAGACCTGGTATTGTGTGACTTCTAGTTGGGGGTTCCGAGTCGTCTTTTATTTCCTGAAGCAAATAAAAAATAACATGGCTTGGCAAATGTCACGTTCGGATAATGTGTTCTTCTGGCTTTCAAAATAAATGAATACATATGGAAAAAATCCTCTCCCTTCTACCACGAGCTCTCTGTTCTCTGTGGTGCCTCCTCCTAGCAACAATAATTGCAGCCATTTCAAGCGCAAAATAGATGTGAAAAAAAAAGTGTGAGCCGGAACTCGAACTCGGGACACCCAAATTGCAATGGTGCTATATGTCAACTTGCTAACCACGAGGCTATTTGCACCAAGAATTATTCCAAACTTTTGACCAGAAGTGCATGTTTGTATGTGCATGAACTGCTCAGTCATGACAGGTGCATCTGATGAGCCAAAGCCATTAAAATTAGAGAGCGTACAGGAAGAGAATGAAGCATGATCAAAGCTCAGCTTGACTCCTGTAATCACCCTCTGATTCAACTCCAACACACACACACCAATTACCAAACACAATTTCAAGTCGACCGTTGCAAAAAGGTCAATAGTTCATAAAAATAGCAGCAATATCATCATGGGAACATTAGGGCTATTTTCGGTTGAATGGCTAGCCAGTCATATGTAAAAATTGGTGGTCCTACATTAACTTTTGGAGTCTCTTTGTAGGATGTGGAATTTGCCTTGATATTTAGCATCAATCTGACATGTGTATTTCGTTTTTTTGTGTGTATTTTCTTTTCACATTGGTTTTCTTTGCAGTATTTGGAATCACAAGCGAAGAACCAAAGTATGAGTACGGAGAAAATAAAAGTGTAAGCAAAAATACCAAAGCAAGATAACTGTAGAAAAGATAACATCATTATGATTGCATTTCAGATGATTTTGCGTGTTTTTTTTTAATATTTTCTTGTCTTCAGTTTTATAATTAATTTAAATTATTTTTAAATCTGTGATGACAATACATTGACATCAAATTGTTTCCATATTGATAACTTATATGGATTTGAAGTTACTGTTGATTATTAGGCTCATATGAGACTTTAATAATAATTCAAGAATAAGACTAAAATACCCTAAAACAGGCATGAATGGTGTTTAAACTATGACAAATCTGTTCTGTCTCTTTATATGTCTACAAACCAATTTGATGAGTAACACAATGTTTATGGATGTTACCACAGTAAAACTCACCACAGTCCTTCTCGTCACTGTGGTCGTAGCAGTCGTGTAAGCCGTCACATTTAGCATTTTTTTTAAGAATGCAGGCTCCATTGCCACATTGGTAACTGACTCCAGAACACCTAGTCTCTGCACAGCCAACACATTAATCACTGTACATACACTTAACACATCTCGAAGTGTGAATTTTTAAATAGTTCTCATGTTACCCTGAGTACAGTTGGTCTCATCTTTACCACTGGAACAGTCCATCTCTCCATTACAGATGTATAATGGGTGCAAAGGGGACGAACCTCCACAGATTTTAGGAGGTTTAGCTGTTGGATAAAGATAACTGATAATAAAATGATAGTTTTACTATTGTAGAACTACCGGGTTTACATGATTTTGTGGTTAACGTACAACAAAAAATTTCATCGCTTTCATCCTGACAGTCATTCAGTCCATCACAGCGCCTGAACTTCTCCACGCACAGACCCGTGGAGCACAGGAAGTGACCCTCTGGACATGCTTGAAAAAACAAGACCAGAGTAAGAATATTTGGTGCCATGAGTCATTTTAGTGACTTATTATTCCTTTGCTCGTAAGTGAGAATGTACTACTGATGAGAAATGACTTTTGAAATTGTTATGCATTTCCTCTATTTCAGCAGCATTGTTCTTACGCTGGCTGGTGTTGTAGCTGCTGTAAGTGGCATTGAAGGGTTGGTCGGCATTTCGTGAGCTGCAGCGGAAAACCACTTCAAGATTTTGCGCAGGAATACGGAAGACGGTTGAATGGTCAATGTAATTTCCACAGTATCTGTAAATCAGTTGCAGTTATTCCTATAACAGCTCAAAATGCTTATAATCAGTATATAACATGATAAATATGACTCACTATCAACATTAAAGGAACGCAGGAACAAAGGAAACAAAGGAACAAATGAAAAAAAATAATAATAATTGACTCTCAAATATCACTTACATAATCTCATTGACTTTCCACCAGCCGTGTTCACAGTTTTGCAAGTCTTTTAGTTTTAGCATGTAGTTCTGGAACCTGAGAGCCACACCAAGAGCACTGCTGGACATCTAAACACCCGACACCCGAAAAAACACCTATTTGTCACATGGATGCTGTGGATAATATTGCTACACATTAAAAAAGCTTTTGATTGGGTGCAATACCTGAAACATCCAGGTGCAGGAGCACTGACGGGGCAACAGACTGGGGTAGAATGGACTGGTTATCACTCCAGCATCACCTGGGCCAGTGGGTAATGCTATCATATTCATACACTCTGTGTATGGGAAAGACGAAAGGGCCTCAGGATCACAATCAGACATACAAACATACAGATACTTTAGTCAAGGGACTCACGCTCTTCCATGAGAGCCTGGAAGAGTCCTCGGAAGATCTTGTTGCCTTGAGTGAGTCTGAAGGAGAGCAGCATGACATTGGAGGTGGATACCAATGAGATCGGGGCTGACACTGATTCACAAATCCTTTAAAAAGAATGCATCAAAATGAAACTGATCATCTCAGTTTTTCATTTTTTTCCTTGACAATCTGTTCTGGAATCTTGAATGTGTTGCAAAACATCTACAATAAAATGTGTAGATGTTCAGGGAATGATTTCCCCTAAAATCCAAAAAAAAAGTTATATATCCATAATAGGCATATAATAATAAAGCAATCTACTCTACCTGTACAGAATCATGCCTCTCATGGGAAGCAGAGAGTCATACACGGTGAGGGCATCATAGACGCAGTCACTAGGGTCAATGCGAAAGCTCTTTACAGTGAGACGGATGACAGAGCCTGGAGCGCTTGTCAGTTTGATGTAGCAGCTCAAGCCGCCCCACGAGGAGAACACATTGAGGGGAATACTCACATCAGGAACACCTGCGTACAGCTTATCCACACACTGAGAGCCTGGACACACAGAGACATGATAACAGCACCCGTTATACACAGAATTGCAATAATACAGTACAAGGTTCTGTTAATAAAATTTTTTGTTTGTGCAGGGTTGGATAAGATTTAGAATTTAAGAATCACAATTTAAGTGTGAATTTGAATTGAACTGGGATACAGGATCTTGAACTGGAATCAGTTTGACTTTCATTAGTCCAATACATGTTTTGAGACAAAACATAATAAATACAATATTAATAATAATAATAACACCTGTTCCATGAAAACAAAAATTGAATTAAAGAAAGTTTCCTTTCACCTTTCCAGTGTGAAACAGCCGATCAGAGCAGAGCTCAACATTATTATTCATGACTATTCCGAATAAGATAATAACAGACCATTTCATTCTAGGGTTGTAAATGGACATGTAAAACCATTTCTGGAGATTTTTTGCCCTTACCTAAGCCACATATCTTCTATGTAGATATCAGAGAATAATTTCAAATATTGTATCAATGCATTCTATGGCACTTTTAAGAGCAGTTCTGAATTGTGCAAAACCTTGGTTTGTCATGTTTATGTACTTATCAGTTTTGACTGACTCACCCACAGCTGTTGATGTGTAATCTGAGCGTAAAGCAACTGGGAAAACAAAAAAACAGAAATTGATAGTTAAAATATTTTTTGAAGCTTTGTGAAATTTGCATAAGGAATATGTGCACAAAATGTAACATTATATAAAGAAGGTTAAAGGTGGCAGAGATCACCATTAACAATAATGGAGTCGATGTCCACAGGAAGGCCCTGCAGGAAGCCCACTGAAGACCTGTTCTTCATACTCATGTGCACAGAGTCTTTGAGGATGGCACTCACACAGTCCTCACACACTGATGGAGCCTTCAGATGCGGCACCACAAAGATCATCCAGAAATGCACCAGTACACCACCTTGATTGTTATTACTGAAGACGAGAGGTCACAGATTACATCTGAAGTATTATTTACTGAAATAATGTTTAAATATTATTACTGAAAATAAATAGTGACTTCATGTTGAACTTCCAAATGAAAAAATTAAGTAGTGCAGACTTTCAATGGATACTTTATTGACATTATAGCAGAGTAATACTGGAGTGGCTGTACCTCAGATCAGAGATGACGGTATGTTTGTAGAGCCTGGACACTGATGATGTTCGGTATACGCTGGTTATCTTATTGGATTAAAATATTACGGTGAGGGTTTTAATGGTTTTTAAGGCCTTTTATTCTTATGACGTACTTATGCTGTATCACTTACCACATGCTGAATGCGGTTTGCCATGGACACAAACTCACTGGAGTCAGCGTGCCGGTACTCTGGTATAAACTCAACGTTGGCAACACGGAACATACCAGCAAAATACACACCACTGTTGCTCTCTCTCCGGACTACAAAACACAGAGTGTGCATTTCAGTTAAATTACAGTTAAACTATGGACATAACTTTGTATACCCTTGCGAAAATACACTTTTACAAAAGAGTGCTTATAACAGGAAGAACAATACTTTAAAAGAATAAGTGCTAACTGAATGTAATTTTTTGAACCAAATAACATGTTTGAAAAATGATCAGACAAATGCACTAACAAGCAATGCTAAATTAAAATATGCAATAATGTTATTTCTACTGAAAGTTGTAGGTCATGTATTTTAAAATGATGGATTGTAATGATGAATTTGAAATTAATACATTTAAAATATATTAACTTTAAATGCTTATCAGTAATAATAAATATTATTATAATTATTTACAATAATGAACAGTTAAAATTATTAGTGAAGTCAATATTAAAATAAGTGTATTTAATAAATGATTTAAAATGTACTTTAAATTAAAATCCTTATTTTTCTTTTATGCCAAAAATCATTAGGATATTAAGAAACGATTGTGTTCCATGAAGATATTTTGTAAATTTCCTTCTGTAAATATATTAAAACTTAATTATTGATTAGTAATATGCATTGCTAAGAACTTCATTTGGACAACTTTACAGGTGATTTTCTCAATATTTAGATTTTTTTGCGCCCTCAGATTCCAGATTTTCAAATAGTTGTATCTCGGCCAAATATTGTCCTAACAAAAATACTTATTTATTCAGCTTTCAGATGATGTATAAATCTCAATTTCGGAAAATGGATCCTTATGACTGGTTTTGTGGTTCAGGGTCACAAATATGATATTATCAAGTAGTTTACTTTAAAATACAAACTTTCAAGATTTTAATCACACTACAAGTGCACATTCAGTGCAATTAAACACACTGCTTTTTCACATGGGTATGAACAGTATATTTGTGTTTAGCTTACATATAAAAACCCACAGAAGTGACCACATTATCACTACAATGACAAACACCACCACTGTGATGAGTATGGCCAGATTCTGTAGCTCCAATATTGGGTTTTTCTTCTTTATCTTTTTTGCTCTTCTTCTGCGTCTGTTGTATCTTCTGCATAGTTTATTGAGAGTTGCGTCCACCGTAGCCACTTCCACGGACACATCAGCTACCTGAAACCACAGGTATGTATCACATTCTGATCTGATGTAACACTTGCACAAAAAAGCCATCTGCTGTTAATGGAGAATGGGCAAGTGTGATGACCTGGATTATGGTGATTTGCAAGAGCACTGTTTTATTACACAACGCAAGAGTCATAAAGATATTAAACATTATGCCACCAAAGCGCTGTTGTCATTTCAGGACTCAATGTCTTTCACTTTTCTTGAGTAAGACATCTATGTCGATGTATTTGTAAGGGTTCAAGAGAAAAATAAGTGGGAAATCAGTGGCTTCGGTTTTGGATTTAAGGTGTGTGTTGTGGCCTTATCACAAACAGGTATTATTGCAATGAGCGGTTAGAGTTACATGGTAAAGTCACTCAGTAATTCTGAGAGAGATCCAACTGGGTTACAAAATCCACCTGACTTTGAGCTTACAATGACCTAATGGGCAACTGCCTCAGTCATTTCTCTCACAATCAATCCATTACTGCCATCTCTATCTATCCAGCCTGATAGACGCATTTAGGCCACGGTTTTCTAGAATATAATATTAACATATATTTTATGTAACTAAACTACACTAGTCAACATTTGAAGTGGATCATAATCTTTCATCAAACTTGTCCTAAAACCTAAATCCAAAATGCTTTATTGTCTTAGGACAACTTTTATGAACTTTTTTGATCCACTTCAAATGTTGACTAGGCTACTATATTTGTATTTCACTGGTGTCAACATGAATTGTTTTTTTAATACAATCAAATTATCTCAGATACACAACAACTTACAAAAGAGTGTGGTAATTCTTTTTTTAGGAAGGTAACACCAGGGTTTTTTCTGAAGAACCTTGCAATAGGTTATACACTATAATAACTCGATAAATACTAAAGTACTGTGGTATTACCAACTGATTTACTGGATATCACTTTTCAAGTAAATTTCATTAGACATAAACATTTCTGAAGGGTAAGTTAGAGTGAAACCAAAGGGACAAGAGGCTACAGTCAGTAGCTACTGGTCGGTTCACTTGTGTTTTGCGACCATTACCATGAGTGTTGCGTCCATTGTGGTTGTCCAGTCATACATTATTTACACGATGTCATCCCATCTCGTCCGCTGTATTTAATTTACAACGAGATAACATTCTTTCCGAGACTTAATATTTTTAATTGTGTTTTATTTGACATCAAGTAAATTTCACGTTCGCCTCCTAAGACCGTCTAGGAAGTACAAAAGATAAACGTGTCACAATTAATTAAGAGGAGCAAAGTACACATAGATGCACACACACACACACACACACACATATTTCCGTTTCATGATTTTTTGTGTTTTCCTTTGTGTAAATTATTTGTGTACACTTTCAGTGACAGAGACATTGAACATTTTTGTCTTAGACAAACCCACTTTGCAGACGGTCCCTATCTTTGGCTTTGGAGGTAGTGAGAACATTATATACACGACAATTCACGCAGGGAAGTTAAATATATATATATTAATGATATGAGATGACAACGTTAGAGAAACTAACTTTTATGAAATGATGTATTCTAAGGATCAAATTAAGTTTTTCCAAGTCTTACTATCAGACGAATGTCAACCAAAGGTCAAGCCTATAATTTCATTGCCGCCTCTAAATTCATAATTTCAGCAGAGCTCAAAATACTTTCACAGATACGACAATGGTGACTGCAGTTTACGATAAAATAACGTAGTTAGTTACTATAATAAAAAATATAATTTTAAAAATCAATGTGCAATCAAAAAACTCGATACAATGTCTATTTACTTTTCTTCTTTATTTGAAGAATATCTCACACTATTTTATTTTGTGATTTCGCAGTAACCACAATAACTAAAGTGTGTTATTAACTAACTATGGTTATCATCGTGATATTTCAGGGGTCCAGCAGCATGAATTACTCACACTTGTAGCGTCTTCTTGGGCATCATCCTCGCTCCCGCTATCCATGGCGTACAGTCATTCATTTGGGCCGGTAATCTTATATGCTCGGATCCAGTCCGGCATTGTTAAAACTGTTTTCCCCGAAATACCGGTCTACACTCTCAACGTGAACACAAGCAGCGGAGTGAAGGCAAACGACACGAGGCGTTTCGTTTCCACCTAACAGTGTAACTGTATCCAGGCCAGGTGTGCAGACAGTGAGCCTCGTGTTCACTTATCCTATAGATGCATTCAGCTCCTTTGTGCCATTGGGACAACCTTAACTTATCAAATCTTATAAAAAAAAACAATATTTGAGCACCTGCAGGCACTGTACGTTTAGTTCAAGTTTATTTACAGAATGATAGATGTTAGTGTTTGCTGTCTTTACATTTTAGAAGGCTCCAGCCTCAGGTAAAACAATAAAATTATATAGACATGTAGCTAGAAAGCAGAATACAACTCTTTGTCATAAAAGACACACATTTAGGTGAGGTGACGGATGGGAGAAACCCAATGGGAAGCAGCTTTTTGACCATATCAGTAAAATGACATGACAAAAAAAAACAAAAAAACAACTAACACTTTCCACACTAACACACTGACTTAAGGCTAAATAATGAACCTTTATACTGAGGCACATATGTCATTTGCACACACATATGTATATAAATATACATATTCATATGTATGCATTTGAATATGACATAAAAACAGATGTGTAGTCCTGTAATATTTCATTATTCATGGATCTCATCAGCACTAAATGTTGTTTGAAGTTTCTCTTTTTGTCATTTCCTGAAGAGGGCACTGCGTGCAAGTGAGAACAGCAGGTGAGTTGGTTTCTTTGGCTCTGCTAAAGAGAAGACTTGCTGCTGGGGGATGCTGGTTGGCACCGTCACATGTCGCTGATGGAGAGGATGCAGCGGCTGATGGTGAGGAGGCACAGGATGATCAGAATATTTCATTTCTGGAAGAAAACAGACACAAAATCATGGCAATCTTGTATAATCAATGTAATCTTAGCAAACCGTTTTATATACATATGTATACATATTGTCTAGATTCAAAATAGACTCAAAATAGCTGCCTGGGGCCAAGAACATGATGGTCACTGAGTGAACAAAAACTAAAAGAAAATACATTTTCGTGACAACCGACTGAAATAAAATAAAAATGTTCACAAATTTTGATATATGGTGCATTATAAAACCTGAAACCTGTATGCTGTATGACCGGCCTGTAATAAAGATGAAAAAGCCTTTAGAAAACCATTACACTTAACAGCTTTCTAATCTTAATTTAACACTGAAAATTAACATTAAACATTTTTAAGTTATATCAGCTCATTATCCTTGGAAACCCTAAATATTAAAAATTAAATAAAATCTAAAGAAAACTTAAAAAAAAAAAAATAAAAATAAAAACTAACAATAACTAAACTAAATTGATAAGACAAATTAAAATAAAAATACAATAAAAAAGTACCACTAAAGAGTCTCTGACTCTGTCATTATTTAAAAAAATATATATAAATAAATTAAAACTTAAAGAAAAACTGAAACTGAACTAAAAAAAAAAAAAAAAAAAAAAAAAAAAAAAAAAAAAAAGTCCAAAGCCAACTAAACTAAAATTGTCCAAAAATGAATTTGTAGTTTTTGAAATATGGTTTCTCTCATGTGCAACATAAAATTAATTTACATAAATCTAAAATACCTCAAAATTAAAAACCAAATAAATTGAAACTAGAAAATAAAATAAAACTAACAATGATAGAATAAAGTCAAATAAATTGGAAAAGATGCTAAATAAAATAAAAATAACAATGATAGAATAAAGTCAAATAAATTGGAAAAGATGCTAAATAAAATAAAAATAACAATGATAGAATAAAGTCAAATAAATTGGAAAAGATGCTAAATAAAATGAAAATAACATTAATAGAAATAAATACTACATTAAAAATTTAATTCAAATCTATTATAACTGATTTGACTTTCAGTTCCAACAAGACAACTAAGATACATACTCTTCATATTTCCTTGTTTAGTTTTCCTGGCGTTGTGAACTGCTTGCTTCCTCTGGGCCTCAGTAATCTCCATCCCTGAAAAGCGAAAATAATGAACGTCATTCTTTGAATTCATGGCATGAACATTTCATACCAAAAGAGAACACGCATTCCTTCAGCTGTGAGACTCACCCATCTCCTGGTCTTCCTGTACCCGTCTACGCTCTCGAGCAAACGCTTGCAGCCATCGCTGCTTGTCCTGGCTCTTTTTGCAGCACAGCACACACAGCACAATCAGGTTCTCTGCATGCCGTAGGAGAAACGCGTTCTTCAGGAGGCCCAGTTCCACGTGCCGTCCATCAGGCAGGTCGACTGGCTCGAGTAGGTCAGTGTCCATACGGCCGCGGTAGTGTAGCAGGTCTCTCCGCAGGACGTCTTTCTTACAGAACACCAGCTGGTGGTCAAACAGGAAGTAGCTGCGTTGCTGTGTCTTACCGGGCCGCACTATCCGCGTTAACTCACCGGAGTGGATAAGCTCGGAGCTTCGTGTTAACACATCTTCACCCTAAAGGAAATATTTTTTCAAATTTTCAAGATTTTAAACCTGAAATTGTTGTACTGTAGTACACAAAGCCTCATTTAGCCCTGTGAATGACCCAGCGCATTAATAAG
This sequence comes from Barbus barbus, assembly GCF_936440315.1. Taxonomy (NCBI): domain Eukaryota; kingdom Metazoa; phylum Chordata; class Actinopteri; order Cypriniformes; family Cyprinidae; genus Barbus; species Barbus barbus. The sequence goes on from NC_136724.1 coordinate 14,811,057, forward strand.
TAATCTAATAAACAGATCAACATGGTATCCAATTAATATCTTATTGCATTAGACATGCACACGTCTGCGAAATAATCACATTTCTTGATATGAAAACATCAGAGAGGCTGTGCCTGCTATCTGAATTTTTCAGAAAAAATGTTTAATGCTGAAAACAGTGTAAATGTGTGTAAATATCACTGACCGCCCAGTGGAGGATGGCCACCTGCCAGTGAGCAATGGTGTCGATGCTCTCAAGTCGCCTTTTTCTCTCATTTATCAGACTTGCCACATTCTTCATTGCTTTATGTGCAGCACACACCCCTGCATAATCACTGAGGAGAAAAACTGTTTGATTACATACATACATACATACATCTCCATAAGTATTGGAACGGTGTAGACAAAATTGCTATGTTGGCTGTGGAGTCAAGACATTTGTGAATACGATTAAAAGATGAATATGAGCCAAAACTACAGAATGTCACATTTTATTATTAGCCGTTTCAACACAAACAGGTTTTACCAAATAAAAGAACAGCTCTTTTAGAGTTCATCCCACTCATTGATGTGAGCATAAGTATATGGGACAGCTGAACATAAGGCAGATATAAAAGATTAAAAGCTATTATTTAGTTGCAGATCCCTTGCACACAATCACAGCAGTGAGTCTGTGACCCATAGACATCACCAGACTCTTGGTCTCATCCTTTGAAATACTTTTCCCAGCCTTTAATGCAGCCAATTCCAATTGTTGCTTGTTTTGGGGAGTTTCTGCCTTTACTCTCCTCTTCAGCTGGTGAAATTCATGTTCAATCATGAGCAATCTAAGACTTTCCATTTCTTTGCCCTTATAAATTCCTTGACTGAACTGGCAGGGTGTTTTGGGTCATTGTCCTGATGCAATATGAAGCACTTCCCAATGAATCTGGTGGCATTTTCTTGAATATTGGTAGGCAAGATGGTTTGTACCCTTCCAAATGAATTCTGCTACTGTCATCATATTAAGCCAGCAGTAAATTTGAGAGGGGCTGTTCCAGAAGCAGCTATGCATGCCCATGCCACGACACCACCTCCACCATGCTTTACAGATGAGACTGTATGCTTGGGATCACTGTAGTTCCCTTTTTTCTCCACATTTTTGCTTTCCCATCACTTAGATAAAAGGTTCATCTTTGTCTCATCGGTCCATAAACACAGTTCCAAAACTCTTCTGGCTCACCTTTGTGCTTTTTTGCAAACTCTACTCTTGCCTTTCTATTTTTGGTGCTGGTCAGAGGTTTGCATCTTGCTGTGTAGCATCTGTAATTCTGTGTCAAAATCTCCTGAGGACAGCAAATTGTCAGAGCATCACCCCAGTAACACTTGAACATAGTAACACATCCTGTGCGGTTGCACTGGGTGACCCAAGAGGAAATGCTAGATGTGTCATCACGGTTGCATGTGCTGATTGACCGGTTTGGAAGAAATGCGGGTATACGGAATTATGCTTTTTATTGTTTTGAGCTGTACAGTAATGCATCCCATTGTCAATCTATGGCATCAACAAGATGAGTCAATCAGACACAAAGAGGCTTTAGGTGATTTGATCAAGCCTTCCTGTAGAAGTGGATTATATAGTTGTCTCAATCACAATTGATTGTTGTCTTAAAATTGTGCCTAATCAAGTTGTTGGTGATTTTACAGACACGTCTTTTAGGATTCATTTTCACAGCTTTTATGATTTGTCTGTCATCAACTACTGTTGTTTTCTCAGCCGATCAGGTAGTTGTTGGTTGCTGGTGGTTTCCAAACTCTTGATTTCTCCATGCCCTTTGTTTTTGCTATAGCTCTAATTGACTTCCTCTTTTCTTTTAGCATCCAAATTGCTTGCTTTTCTCTCAAAGTCAGCTCCCTCGTCTTCATCCTGGTTTGTGTGTGTCATCATCGAATGCAAGATTCAGAATACAGAAATAATGTATATAACTGATACGACACATTCCTTGCTTTTAATATCTGAAGAATCAATGCAACAGAATCACTTAGAAAGACCTGTGAGGCAACTGTTCCAATACTTATGCTCACATCAGATTGAGGGATGAAACTCTAAAAGTGCTGAACTTCTTAGCTGGTAAAACATCTGTGTGTTAAATCACCCAATAATAAAATGTGACATTCTGTAGTTTTGTCTCATATTCATCTTTTAATCATATTTGTAAATGTCTTGACTCCACAGCCAACAGAGCAATTTTGTCTTTACTGTTCCAATACTTTTGGAGGGCACTGTACATATACATATACAGATACAGACACACACACATATATACAACAAGTTTGGGTGAGTACAATTTTTAAAGGAATTAATACTTTTAGTCAGCAAGGACACATAGAACTAATCAAAAGTGACAAAAGACATGTTACAAGAGACTTCTATTTGAAATAAATGCTGTTCTTCTGAACTTTCTATTCAGTAAAGAATCCTGAAAAGTATCAAGGTTTCCACAAAAATATGTTTTCAACATTGATAATAATAAGAAATGTTTCTTAAGCCCCAAATCATGATAATGTGACTCAAGACTGGAGTAATTGCTGATTAAAATTTAGCTTTGCCATCATAAAAATGAATTTGATTTTAAAATATTAAAATATAAAATAATTCTCTATGCAGGAAAAACCCATTGTACCAACTTCAAACTTTTGAATGATAGTGTATGTAAGAAAATAAGCTACCTGTGGTCTTTGGGTGTGTATTTTAAAAGCTCTCCCAGCTGAAGAGGGTATTTACAAATCTTCTGTACAGGTGTGAGAAGGAAGCCAGCAATGGAGATGTCGATCATCTGCTGTAAGAGACGGCAGGCTTCGAAGAAGTGTTTATATCTGCCTTGTTTCATCAGCCGTTGTAATTCAGCACATGCCACTGGATGTGTGTTACAGTATTCAGAGTATATGGAGAAACCGTCCTCCTGAGAGGGAGAAAAAGATATGAAGAAATATGAGCAAATTGTGAGAAAAACATTCATTACATTGGTTCTTGTGTGTGTAAATGTACCTGTTGCAAGAAGCAGGAGCCAATCTCACTCAGATGAGGGTTTTCGGGGTTGTATTTCTTTTCTAGGTCCTTGAGAAACTTCCTCTGGAACCTGTAGATGTCCTCGATGTTGCTGAAGATTGTCTTTAGCTGTGCATCAGTAAACATGCCAGGGTGCTTCCTACACTGACGGATATATCCCTACAACAGCAAATCATTTTGGATTGAAACAACAAATTTAAAATTTTCTCATTTAGATATTTTTGCATTGCTTTGGAAAGTTTTCCTTTACTGAAAAATACTTTTATGCATTTGACCAGCAGAGGTCATCAACGAGACTGTTGGATAAACACAATCTGATGGATAAACTAAGAAATATTTACCTTTTTTTTCTTAACTCATGTTTTCATAAGATTTCTGAAAGTTAAGATGCTTTTCAAACAAGCCTGGTGTAAAATACAACTATTTATTTCCACTAAACTCCACTTGCATAAACAAAAATGAAAAGCGGTGAAGTCCCATGACCAGACTTTATATCCAAAACAGCAGTATCCTATTCACCATTGCATGAATATCAAAAACACCATTTAGTTTCAAATACCTAAAATAATGACAATAATCATCATTATCACTATCATAATACTCAACACATAGTATATAAATTACCATTCGAAAGTTTTTGAGAGGTCTATGCTCTTCAAGACTGCATTTGATCTATATACGGTAAAAACAGTACTACTGTGAAATACTATAAATATTTAAAATAACAATTTCTTTTTATTATTTTAAACTATATTTAAAAAGTAATTTATTCCTGTAATGGCAAAGCTGAATTTTCAGCATCATTACTCCAGTCTTCAATGTCACACTTCAGAAATAACTCTAATATGCTGATTTGCTGCTCAAGAAACATTTCTAATTATTATCAATGTTGAAAATAGTTGTGTCGTTTAATATTTTTTGTGTAAAACGTGATGCATTAATTTCTCTAATGAATAGAAAGTTAAAAAAGAACACCATGTATTTAAAATAGGAAACGTTTGTAAGAGAAAAAAGTAAAAATATTCGGCCCTAAACTTTTGAATGATAGCGTAAAATGCAGTATGCTAGTTTTCCTGTATTCCACTAGGGTGGAGTTAAAGACCATTGAACTACTCTGAGCACTACACCTATATTCTGAGAAGAGAGATAATGTTATCTTGAAAGAGGGCAAATGTGTTTCAATCTTGATCTCATATTTAAAATGATAGGCATAGGAGATTGATTATCAGTCAGGCTAAATTAAAGACAAGGGTTCTATCATAATAGAGAACGTACACAGACCCCAAAACAAACAGATTAAACTAAAACAAACGTGAAACGGATGGGATGGAGGCTCACCTCACAGATATCTTTGAGATGTTTGATGTAAACTCGCTCTGTGTCCATGATCTCTTTGACCACATTGGCTCTCATCTGCTGTCTGTGTTCTGAGTTTTGTTTGTGAGCATCTGGTGGGACAGATTCCTCTGCATCCGGTGCAATTTCCACACTATCACTGCTTGAATGCTCCTGATTCACCCGAACCTTGACAACAACATATCATTACATTAATTCTAGAGGATCAACCTGAAGGGAACCGTGATTAGGCACAATTTTAAGACAACAATCAATTGTGATTGAGACAACTGTATAATCCACTTCTACAGGAAGGCTTGATCAAATCACCTAAAGCCTCTTTGTGTCTGATTGACTCATCTTGTTGATGCCATAGATTGACAATGGGATGCATTACTGTACAGCTCAAAACAATAAAAAGCATCATTCCGTATACCCGCATTTCTTCCAAACCGGTCAATCAGCACATGCAACCGTGATGACACATCTAGCATTTCCTCTTGGGTCACCCAGTGCAACCGCACAGGATGTGTTACTATGTTCAAGTGTTACTTTCAAGCTGTGTGGCTTTTGTTTCATATTCGTTACTCCGAGAGGGTCATAGTGCAACTCACTCGCACAAAGCTGGAGGGAAACCAAGCCTCGTGGTCGCCCACCGCCCCCCACCACCAGTCCTGCTCCCGAACATCCAGAACATGGATCACATCCCCGGCTTTGAAGGCCAGCTCCTGCTCTTCCATTGTGACATGGTCCCACAGAGCTTCTGCATACACGCCATGTCCCAACTGTATGTACTGGAGAAAGAGAGAGATTATAGTCAGGCCAAACATATTGAGGCTAAAGGTCAGACATGATAAGAACAGTACGGAATGACAACATGCACACGAAGTGTGACGATCCCACACAAGTACGTATGCAAACACTAGAACAACTCCATATAAACACATGATTGAACAGATAAGATAAACCGTGAAATATGACCTGTACTGTACAGCCCATAAGTGCAAACATCAGTAAAAAAGATTAAAAACGTGTAAATGTACTAAAAGTAGATTTCATATAACATCAAAGATGCACAAAGTATCTTTTGCTACTGTAAGAGTTTTACACCTACAGTAAAAGTTTAGAAAATTAATAGTATTCTTCTTAAACGTTTACATTAATGTTCACATTGAATTCTAGTCATATCTAAGAAAAATCTAATAAAATAAAAATCTAAATACAGTCAGTCTACAAAAATGAAAATATATAAAATATTACGTATTTAAATAAATTATATATTATTTAAACATATTTGTACTTATAATTATTCATCTTAAACTGTATTTATAATCTGTGTAAATGATTATGTTATAATAAATCAGAATTAATTTTTACTACTACTAATAAATGACAATAAATAATTTAATCATTATAATAAATTATAATAATACAATTAATAATTATTACTAAACAATAGGCTAATACATTAATAATTATTATAATATGAAAAAAATTAAATGATCATAATTTTAAATTAACCTGATTGAGAGTGAAAAGATCGACTTCTGGTTGTAGATATGGTGTTCCTTCAGTCAATTCTTCAAAGCTGCCATCCTCCTCACTCACACTATCATCAAGCATTGTATCAGAGCTGCCATCTATAATATGACCGTATTGAATGAAGTTAGAAATTATGCCATAATCAATATTCCCTCTCCATCAAAATCTCACCATTGAGGCTCTCATGTTTGTAGGTCAAGTGCACACACTCACGCATATTAACAAAAACAGACTTACCGCTGAGCACTCTGCGTCCTTTGCGCCGCCCCATCCTATCTAGACCGATAGGTGTGCTTTGGGAGAAGACGCAAGGTCTCAGACGGGCAGATACGGCCCGGTATGGAGGCACTCTATGAGAGGGCACTGGAGGACGGGATACCGGCTGAAACAAAGCATGACAGATTAGACTTTAATCAGCAGCCTTAAAAGGAGCCCACTGTCCAGCAGGCCTTATGTTCAGAGTTCAGTGACTGTACAGAGCAGGACAATGACCAATGATTAGATAACACTGCAATTTCAGCCCATCCGCTCAGCCAAGTACATAACATTACAACCATAACATTGAATTTCTTGCTGAATCTCACAAAGAAATGTGTAGATTAGATTTGCCAAAAATAAAGAAAAATAAATAATACAATTATTACTATTATGTTATACAATAATAAAAATCATCAGCAAAAACTTAAATACTACCATGATATGATGTATAAATACTTACAATTTAAACACTGCAAATCCATTAAAATAATCAATATTGATGTTCAGAACCATATAACTGTACATTAAAATATTTTGAAGTTAAATTAAAAAGTAATGTTTTTTTGGGGTTTTTTTTATACAACAATTAGCTTGAGATCAAACAATTTGACTCCTCAAGTGCTGCTTTGGACTCCCTGTTGAAGACCACTACATTAAGAACTTTTTACATTAAGAAAGAAAAGTCCCAAAAACAGGCGTCTTTCTCATACACATTTTTTTTAAAGGTTTTGTTAGATTCACGATCAGTGAAATAATGCATCAAGGAAATGACTGTCTGATGCAGCATTTCTTCAAAATAACACATGGATCACATGGTTACTTAAGAACAAAAGCAGTTACAATCCGGGTCTAAAAAGTTCTTCCAGACCTGAACTATGACATTATAAACCCATAATGCTACACCCTAAGGGAGAGACCAAATGGGACCATATTAGTGTTTAGATCATAAAACCTCTGGGATACTTCAACAGTTACAGTGTAAATAATTCTCAACACTGCTGAACACTGTATGAAATACACTAACTACATCGTATATCTAGCTAGACTTGACTCAGTACTTTACATATTACCTGAGAATACTTAATTAATGCACATATTCACACAAGTTATATGGATAAGAATGCATCTGTTCACAAAATAAATGCCAAAGTAAATAGATTTCAAAGTCCTATGAGAAAAGTGGGCAGAACAAATGCTTATGACATAAATAGTTGTTGTACTCAAGTGTTTTTTTGAACACCACACCACAAATAAAATGTCCCAACTGCTTGATGGTTATTGTCCCAGAGACTTTAGCTAATCAGATACCAGCCTCAATCAATGGACCGTTTGCATAACCAATGGAAGACTGGGAAAAGTGTTTGGCAAACCTGTTCTGAAATATTTGATTTTGCTAATGGTGCAGAAATTTAACAACAAAACAAAATTTAGAGGAAAGAAATGGCCTTACAGAAGGCAAGCTTTCAGTGTCATCCTTCTGCTCAGCAGTTGGGGATGAATACATATCCACTCCTCCAATAACAGAGATGGGACGTCTCTTTCTGCTCTCTGTTTTAGTACACACAAGACCATTCTCTGGTCTGTTGCTCTCTGTAAAGCTGCCATTGCTATTGTAGTCCTTTTGGGAAGTGTAGTCCATAGACTCAGACTCCCTGTCCTCCTCTGGGATGCAGTATTTTGAGCTAGCCAGCTGGCCATAGTCAGACACTGGCCGGGGTCTGGAGCGACCTGCCCTTTTCCTGGGCACTACAGAAGCGGGAGGGTCACTGGCAAAGGGTGGAGAGATTGGTGTTGTTGGAGTTACCAGGGGGGATTCTGAGCAACAGGTGTTTGTGACAGGTGAAGCAGCAGCGGCTGAGATCTCATCACTTTTGAGAAATGCTTTTGTGATATCTGATGAAGCCTAAAGAGTGAGAAGTCAAATGTCATCAGTTTATGCTTTAACCTGCATCATCAAATATTTTTTTTTTTTTTAAGCATAGACCTTAATGTGGTTAAAACCCAATGAGTACATAATACAAAAACTATAGCAATCCCTAGAGTGATTATAGTTCATTTTAGTGATGAATAATGATTAATTGAATAAAATAAGTAATTAAAATGACAATTTAAATTATTAACATTTCAGATAAATATTAAAGCAGGCAAAATATCTAACTTGTTACATATCAATCATTGCTCAATAATAAGGATTATTTAACTAATAGTTCAGAAATGTACTTTCCCAAACAACATTATCTTCTTCACAACTAAACTAATACATTTAATTTGTATGCATATATAATGATTTTATTATTAGTTTTTAACATTTTTGAAATTCTAACATTTTACAGGAATCAGAAAAATATATTACCATTTTTCATTTGATGTCAAGTTAAATGTGTCTTTGCAAAAAAAAAAAAAAAAGAAGCAATTTACTGTCAGAATCTATTCTGTTCTTACTTTCACAATAATTGCTGAAATTCATAGCACTATAAAATGCAACTCAATTAAAGCTATGAAATCATAGGCATAATCATGGTGCATATCATTATTATTTTTATACTTACAATTCTTACAAATGAAGCAAGTGACAGTGGCAGAATAAATTCAGAAAGCCAGTTTTTAGAGAATTTTTTTTTTTTAAAGCAGTACTGTTTGACAAAAAAGAAATAAGCAGATTGAATGAAGGTCTGTCTGTACAAAATGTCAATGTCAGTCTGTAATCTACTGTGTATACAATACAGAAATAACAGATATCTTACCTCAAGTTCATCAGTCTCCCTCTCTTCAGTCCATAGACACTGAAAAGGCACACAATAAATAAGCACCATGATGAAGACGGTACACAACACAGATGTGCAAACACTTCCACGCACACACGCGCAAACACAAATAGACAAGCAAAACAAAGTTTGACTGGGATCACTCTAGCTTGCCTATTTCTTTCTGTTATATTCCCCTGACCTACTGGAGTCCATTTGCACTTGGTTTGATTACTGAACTTCGGCCTTTGGGTTGTTCTTCTGGGGAGGAGACACCGTCCTTGCTGATACGTGTCCAGTCTCAGGTCAGAAGCTGTGTTTAAGCAATCCCGCTAATCATAAACACCAGCAAATCATTAACTCTACCTGCTGCGTGTCTCACAGCTGAGCAGCCCATGTGACACTGATGCAATGTACCACTCCAGAAGAACAATCTGTGTCTACTTTTATTTATGACTTCCTATGTTAAGTCAAAGGTCATCCAATGAACTGGACTGTTCCAGTTATGAAGTGTTTAGAATTAGATTACCATGTCTTATTTGACTTTATGGCAATAGTTGATGTGACGTACAATCTGACAACTGTCTTGTACTTTTTTAGAGATTTCACATATGGTCTGAAAGAAAAGTGCTTGTTCAGTCTTGCTGCTTATTATCAGCCAGACTCATTCAAACAACAACAGTTAATCAATATCGTCTCGACGAGGAAAAACAAGTTGCGTATGAAATCTTGCCAAGCAAATATAAACACAGATTGTAACATAAGCAGCACGCACTACAATTTTTCAGTTTTGTTGTATGCAAGTAATCTCTGAATCTGAAACACATTTTGGGCTGCAAACTGCATGTCTTCAAGTAATGTTCTGGGTTCAACACAACAGCATTTATAGCATAATGTCCCACAGAAAATAACTCTCTTAGTTCCCTGAAAAATAGACCATTTTAGACAGAAAAGACTGGTAAATAATTGTATCACACTAGTTTCATGCATGCTGAACATTTTTAGCTTTTACATGCACTTTAGCTTTTACTTGCACAGTTTGATTCAAGTCTAAAGCAATAATTTGTCTTCCTAAAATGTCATTGTAATCGTAGCTTGGTTTCGTACAGCATGTGCATACCTAGCCCTGACTGCAATTACAATGACGATTTGACACACAATGTGTATTTAATCATTCAAATATTCTGTTGCACATTGTGTCTTCTTGGACAAAGCATGATTACGCAAAAATTAATTGTAGTTTGATTACAACTGTGAATGTAAATGTACTTGCTGTGCTTTTGTATATTGAGAACCATTATTTTTCCTGTGGTAACTGACATTACGCCACAAATGTTGTATGTAGAATTGTATTTAAAATTTGACAATATGGACTCATTAGGATTGTCTTACCTCCAAGTTAACATTAACACCATTGACTGTCTGCTTTTTACTGGGGCTTGAGCATTGCTTGGGCATGTGAGAGTAGTGGTTATTTATTCCATTTTGATGGCACTCCATAGGTTCACAGTATTTTTCCAGTGGACAGACTGGGGCTTCTGAATGGAAATCTGTTGAGGACACAGCCACCTGAACATAGTCACTTATTAGGGCTGTTGTTTTGCTGGGAGGCTCCAGAGAGTCATCTAGAGTGGAGCTAAAGACAGCGGGGCAGGAGGGTGTGGGGTGTAAAGTTGGGGTGTGTTGGTGAGTGTTGGCCTGCTGGGATTTGCTGGGTGTGGGTGAAGGCCTCCGCTGGCGCCCACTCATTGGTACACATGGCGTTCTGCGGGAGTAGTCATCATGTAGCTGACTGAGAGGTGACAGAGGTTTTCTAGAGGTGGGGCCTGGTGTGTTTTTATGCTTGACTGACAGGTCGGTTAAACTCCCGACAAGCTTTTGCAAATGTCCACGTGTCCTCATGGGGCTTTGACGTCGACCTGAACCGTGTTCCTGCAAGTCAACCGATGAAGAACTGTTGGTCCTCTGAAAAATTATAGTACTAGGGCATTCTGGGTTCTGTGACTCAGCTTTGCGTCTAAAATGACTTTTGAAGACATGAAGATTATCTGCACTCTTGCTCAGTCTTTCGGGAACCTTGTCATTTTCTTGAGTTTCAAGGTTCTTGCAAGGTACGGCGGACTCCACAGTGCTGTTGGGATCAAGCTCACTGTTAGACGGGCTCTCTGTCTTGACTACATCAAGCAATGAGATCCGTCCTGCCCCATAAGCCTTGCGGATACTCCGAGAGAAATGGGAATTCCTCTGAAACCCACTTACGTCCTCCTCACAATCATCTTCATCCAAAACTGAAGAAGTCTTTCCAGTTTGAGCTGTCCCATTTGACACTTTGTCAGTTTCCTGGATTTGATTGGTCACAAGCTCTCGTTTGGTTACTAAGAAACTACCGCCATCCTCAAACATCGAGGACGGATTTCTCTCCTGACCTGCTGCCATCGCATTGCTCCGGTTCTGGATTCCTTGGAGCACAGAAGTCCGCAGTTTTTTGAAAGAACCCATGACACGGAAACTAGCCAATCCAGACCAAGCCTGCGGTGTGACAGGTGATCCTCTGAGCGGAGCACCCTCCTCACATTTTGTCTGGTTGGAAAACAGACGTACAGGCCTGGAGGGATGCAGCTTGGCCTGGCCATCAGCAATCACGGGAACAGTCTGGGCCTGAGAATTCAGTCTGTTAAGCTGGTTCTCTTCATAGCAAGGCTCGGACAGGACTGGTTGCACATGGACCGTACAACTTGACCTCAGACTTGGATTCATCAGCTGCTCCTCTGTGAAAGGGCCACTCTGTGGATCATTGTTGTTAGAGGAGCCCTGTGGGTCTGACGAAGGTGCCTGCAGAACCAGATTGAAGAAAGTTTATTCTTGATGAACAAGCTGACAAATCAGCATCAAGTCTTAGAACAAAGAACACAAACCATGTGATGTAGAGTGAGACAATAACTTGTTTTGTCTGAGGAAGACTTTAACTTCATACTTCAATGAAACAATACAACACCAGTATGATAACCATAACCTTGATAAGTCACATTATGAAAGAACTATATCCTTATATTACCCGTTTGATTACTTGACCTATGCAATACTAAAACTCAGCACAGGTGAAGCAATTCAAAGTGTTCTTATCCACCCACAAGTGTAAATCAATCTTCAACGTTCCTCCTATGGATGAATAATGCCTTTATCTGGCAAATTGGAGGGTGTCAGTAAATAGCATGAGAGCTTTGCTCACGAGTAGGTTACACGAAGTGCTGTAAAATTTCCTGTAAACGATTTAAGCTATGCCTTTTTGCTAAGAAAGAGAGGCCCCTCTACACCAGGGTGTGGACGCTGTTGCCTGGTGCGATGTTCGCTATGATGAAAGGCTTTTGTGAGCATGACTAAGCAATAAAAACCTCTAATCCATTGTGATTAATGCAATAAATTGCCCAAGATTTTCTAGTTATATTCTGAGTGAGGAGAGAGGGGTCCACTTTAGAAGGTTGAGCTGCTTTAACCCATTTTTTTTTTACCAAGAATGAACAGATGTACAATATGCTGACAATCATAATTAAGTCACATCAATTTCAATATTTGCTCATAAAAGCCCCCAAATGAAAGTAATTAAAAGAAATTGTATCAATTGCTGAGAAAACTGTGGAAAATTAAATGATATATTTACAGTGTAGATTAAATGTGATACAGTCTTCTTACCCCACTGAGATGTTTCTCAAATCTCTTGACTTTTTCATGTTGTATCAAAGATTTGGACCTTTGCCATTATATAGTTTATAACCACTTCATTGTTCTGAGTCAACCAACTGTGCACAAGTAATATACAATGGCCGCAAAAAATACTAAATGCCACTTGGTTTAAGTTTTAGTTTAGATTTTGTTATCTAATGCAAACATTCATATATGAAGTGTGGACTGGACTGAGTGTTCAAATATTTCCTGGGACCACTGTATATAGATTACCCATCTGTACCTTTCGACGTCTTGTCTTGCTGTATGAGCATTGATTGATTCTGGCTCAGTTTTCAACTCAAATGCTGATCTCTATCACATCAAGTCCTGCTACCCATAAACACTTCCATCGAGGCATGAGGAAGAAGCTGCCACTTGACCTTTTTGTTTAACTAGAGCTTTAAAAGAATGCAATTAACTCAACTTCCAAGTCACTCCTCAGTCTACTCACATGTCCAGCTTCTCTGTTTAAAGCTGAACTTCTCTCCTACTCTTCCTCCTGTTTATCATCACTGTTGTGAAGTAAGAATTCATTAAAAGCCCAAACAACCTTTGTGTAGCTACCAGCTGGAATCAGGCTCAAACTAAACTACCTAAACAAGTACTCAGACAAACATAAACACAAGCATGCCTACAGAAGCCTCTAATACACCCAAACACACCTACAAATAATATGCAGTGATGCACGCATACTAAACACTGATATGACATTCTTAAAGCTAAACACGCCTTTATGCTGCATATAGACAGCAGTCAAAAAATACTTTACTCATTTTCCAGCTCCAGATGGAGGAGGATAAAGAATTTATGCGTCTTGATAAATACAACTTGCTTGTGCCAGAAAATAAAACTGCTTACGTAAGGGTTTTAACACAAGGAATTAAAGCTAGGGCTCCATGAGTAATCAAAATAAAACCAAAGTATTGCGATATGGCTTAGATTAGGGCTGCAACAACTAATCGATAAAATCGATTATTATCGATTATGAAAATCATCGACAACGATTCTCATTATCGATTAATCGGGTCTGCCCACAGTGCACGTCCAACTTCAGCTGGTTAGTCAAATTACGGCACTGAATAATGCATTTCTATGGACAAAATGCATCTAAAAATAGTGGAGGAAACAGAATGAGATTCTGCCGGAGAAGCACGTGGTCCAAGCTGCCCAAAACATGATAATTCTTTATTTTAAGCTTTAAGTTAATGCATAAGAGTAATGGCTTGCCCTGTCAGGCGCTTTGACAGATGCGTGTGCGTCCTCAGCGCAAAAACGTTCAGTTTACGGTCATATCCTTATCTATAAATGCCACAAATTCACGCGAGCATTTCCATTTTTGCATAAAGGTCCGTCCTGACAGTCTGTGTTAAGTTTAAAATACCGAATGAGCGCCGGCGCGGCGGGCGCGCGCACGCGCGTCAGACGGACAGAACACAGTAGAGAGGGAGACAATTAATAGGCTTTTCAGCGCAAACATATCCATTGTGCTGAATTATCTGTTGTTGAAAGTTAATTTAAGGTTTAAAATAAATTAAAATATTTTATGAGAGTAGGAACTTTAAAGGGATAACAGCGTGTAATTGTCTGTCTGAATATAAACATGAGACGCTCCATAACGGCCTTTTACAGGATAAAGAAATGACGAGGTGACTGTGATCAAAGTAGTTCCTGCAGAACATTACTCTTACCTGTTGGTTAACACTGAGTTTGTGTTTTTATTCGTCTTTATTATTATCTTTATTATTTTAATTTTTAATAGAGGTTTAAACTATATTCAATTTTTACAATGCTTAACAAATGTATGTAAGTTTTTTAACAATGTGTTTATGTAAGGTTTGTGCCACTGCTGCTCTAAAGTAACAGTATTGGTGATAACCAAAATCATTTTTCGGCTTTCTGTACTGGTTAGTACTCCAATATGTGTAAGCTCTTTAGTAACAGTAGTAGGCTATTTTTAATGCTATAATATCATTATTGCTGTTATCTATGAAAGAAAACCAGAGCACTTTTTTTTTTTTTTGTATTTTTTATTTGAGTATTTTTTTTTCGCGATACCCAACTGCAGTCAAAAAGTACATAAACAATACCAGCAAGAATGCAAGCTGTTATGAGGAAATTTTTTATTATTATGTCCAATAAATGACAATAACATTTTTAAATTTAAACAAATTTTTGACAAATTTCTAAAATATGTTTTCTCTTTATTATGATAAGTGGTCTAATAAATTAAGCACTGTATGTTTTCATAGCATTCAGTTGTCACGTTTGTTTGAAGGACATTGGGCAGAATGTGGAATAGTGTTTTTTTTGGTCAATATTTTTTTAATCCGATTAATCGATTAATCGAAAGAATAATCGGCCAACTAATCGATTATCAAAATAATCGTTAGTTGCAGCCCTAGCTTAGATATGGCAACAAAAGAGAAGCTTTAAGGGCTCCCTACAGTCTCCTACCATAAAAAAAAGCTCAAAATGAAGTAATGAAGACATAAAATAAACCTTAAAATAAAACTTTTTGCTTAGTCATTTTTTATTTTACAGTGAAATATTACAATTGTAATATTTCTTATTTTGTATAATACTTTTGTTTAATATTTTTAGTATTAATAATAATAATTTTATGAAATACAATCACAAGCCCTACAAACAATCACAGCGAACCTGGAGCTTTAAAACAAACAAACAAAAATAATTAAAAGAAAAATCATAGTTCTTAAAGGGACAGGTTCACTCAAAAAAAAATCTACCTTTATCACTTTCTTATAAGAAAAAAAAAAGAACATTTGGTAACACTTTAGAATAAGATTCCATTTATTAACATTAGTTAATGTATTAACTAACATGTACAAACAATGAACAATGCATTTATTACACTATTTATTAAACTTTGTTAATGTTAATGAAAATACAGTTGTTCATTGTTTACTCATGTTAGTTCACACTACATTAACTAATGTTAACAAACACAACTTGTGAATTTAATAATGCATCAGTAAATGCTGAAATTAACAATAACTAAGATTAATAAATGCTGTAGAAGTATTGGTCATTCTTAGTTCATGTTTACTAATGTTGTTAACTAATGTTAATAAATGGAACCTTATTGTAAAGTGTTACTGAACATTTTATGAAATATATCTTCTTCTGTGCTGCACAAAAATAAAAAGTCATACTGGTTTGGAATGACATGATGTTGACTAAATTATGACAATGTTCTTGTTTTGAGTGAACTGTCCCTTTAAAATGAAGGTGACAGCTGTGAAGCATGACATCATACAACACAAATAAAACACACAAGCCCAAAATGATGCTTCCTGACTAAGTAAAATCCTAAAAATAACCAACCACACCAGTTTTCTTAATCTGCCCATCAAGATGAGCAAGTCTTGCCATGCGGTCACATCACTATGGAATGAAGTCTATGCTTGCTTTATTTAAATAGTAGGAAAATTACCAGAGCCATAATTGCTACCAACTTTTTTGAACTCTTTCATTTTGGGTGGTTACACCGCCCTTTAGCCATTCAGACTTTCTGCTTTATTTATAATCTTTGTTGATTATTTTATGTTTATATTCAACGTTTGAAGTGAGAGTGAAAAGATTTGATTTGACTCACCCAATGATGATCCTTTCACAGAGTTTCACAGTGAAAATGTTTAAGGAAGCTAGCTTTCCTCATCCCTCCGGACAAGATTGCACTCGCTCAAACCCACATGATAACGTGCAGCACCCCTCTCCCTGTCGTAATCTGATTATGAGGCTTTATCGGTCCGGACTAGCATCAATTTATCTGCATACTGTCAAACACGCTCACACACATAACCACGTGTGTAGAGAGAGAAGATGTTCACTGAAGCTATAACCTCTTAGGTTTGGCGTATGTGATTTATTATTTTTGTTTGGTCACTGATACCACCTACCATATTACGACCCAGTTCTTGTCAGTGAGAAAACGAAGCACGGTTAGGAGGCAAACACGCCCTGCCTGCTTCAGCTATGGGAAGCGTCAAGTAATGCTACATGTGACACCCCATTCATCTCACCTGTCTCATGACCTGCATTTGTCTACTCCAAGTCCACTGGTGGAAAACATGTCAAGAAAGTGCATGTCAATACAACTGTGAAAAAAAAACAGTGCTGAGCTTTAAGGAAAGGTCAGATCTTTCACTAGGTTATACATGTGGAACAAGAAAGGTCTTGAGTAAGTTGCATTTAAAGGAACAGTTCACCAAAAAAGGAAAATTCTGTAATCGTTTACTCACCCTTAAGTTGTTCCTAACTTGTACGGGTTTCTTTCTTCTGTTAAGTGCAAAAGATGATATTTTGAAGAATGGTGGTAACCAAACAGTTGACGGTAGCCATTGACTTCCATAGTATGGAAAAAAATACTATGGAAGTTAATGCCTGCCGTCAATTGTTTGGTTACTAACATTCTTCAAAGTATCTTTTTAGTGTTCAGCAAAAGAATGAAGGTTGGAAAAACTTGAGGGTGAGTAAATAATGACATCATTTCAGTTGAACTATCCCTTTAAAGCGACTGCACCAAAACAAAATTGTCATTTATGTACACGTAATTCCAAATCTGTGTAAATTTCTTTTTTTAGTCAATGGAACACAAAAGGAGAAAATCTGCATAATATAAATAATAATAATAATAATGATGATATGAATATTTTAATATTACGGAATATTTGAACTAATATTCAGTAATATAAATTTAACTGTACTGACACTATTGGATGAGAATAAATTTGAACTGAATAATAACACTATTTCCTTCTGTAGAGCTGCTTTACAGCTGAAATTTAATGTGTTTTATAGCTGATTATTTTTCATCATGAACACTGTTTGGTTTCTTAATGCGA
The DNA here is from genome assembly GCF_936440315.1 of Barbus barbus. Taxonomy (NCBI): domain Eukaryota; kingdom Metazoa; phylum Chordata; class Actinopteri; order Cypriniformes; family Cyprinidae; genus Barbus; species Barbus barbus. The sequence continues at coordinate 14,828,552 of NC_136724.1, forward strand.
GGCTGCTTTGAAACTATTTGTATTGTATAAAGCGCTATATAGATACATGCGATGTAGTTCAATGCAATTACAATGAATGGAGACTTAAGATTTTAAGCTTCAAAAAGGTTGCAAAAGCATCATAAAAGTAGTTCATATTACTTTTTACAGGTTTCTCAAGTCATACAATAGCTCTGTGTGAGAAGCAGACTTGAAGTTATTTAGTGATAATCTTCACCTTTAGTTGGCAGTGAACCATAGCGACTGGACTGTTGAATCAGTAAGCTGAACTCGAGAATGGGATCAGTCCGGTTTGTGAACGATTCATTCAGACAGGTTTTGTGAACTGCATTAACTGTGATTAAAAAGATCCGACTCAAAAGAATGATTTGTTCAAAGCATCGCTGCTTCTCTCATGAACTCATGTACTTACCAAGGAGAGCTAGGCAGATATCAGTCTTTTCATTTCTGTCTGTTTCTCACACAAAAGTATGATTTCAGAAAACTTCACTGTAAAAAAAAAAAAAAAAAAAAGTTGAGCCAACTTAAAATTAAGGCAACCATCTTTTTTGCAGATTTTTGAGTTCTCTCAACTTATTTTTGTAGGAGATTCTCAACTTTTTGTTGTATAAACTTAAAACAACAAGTTTAGAAAACTCAAAAATCTGCTGAAGCTGGTTGCCTTAAAATTAAGTTTTTTTTTTACAGTGTTGTATAACACAAAAGTCATATGAAGTCATACTTCCCTAGAGTTAAGAAAAAAGTGGAGCGTTCCTTTAAGCCTTGTCTGTGAAACTAGGGGATACTCATTTTTCTAGGCCTTGAAATCACACTTTTAAAACTTACTCTGAAGGAATATTAAAATAAAAGATATTAATGTCAGTTTACATGGTATACATAAACATTTTTATACTTTGATATAAATATATACTTCACAGCACACTTGGTGGTAAGCTAGCCTAAATTTAAATCAACCAAAAACAGTATGCTGGTCTATGGTCAATCTGGTTTTAGAGAGGTTTTAAGAAGCTGACCCACCAGCTAAACCAGTTCAGAACAGCAAACCATTGTAGCCTAGTTTAAGCCGTTTCTTCAGCAGGGTTGCTGAGGCCCCTGGTCGAGAGGCAGACATTTATAAAACACTGAGTGAAATGTTAGTTTTTTTAACATAGCTGAAAAATCCCCTTCGGTTCCACCACAAAGAAAACCTTTCAAGCAGGACAGATCAAGACAAATATTTCAGCTTTAAGAGCGAGCTGCGGGTATGAATGAAGGCGATTACGGAGTTGGGTTTTTTCCACGGAAGAAAAAAAAGCTGTAGTTTATTTGTGATTTTAATTAACTCAGTCTCTCCATAAAGCTCTTTAAGAAGCACCTCGCCACCCCAAACAGCCAACCAACCCCCTCCTCGTCTCCTCGGATCTCCCTACAAGCTTTGCGCGCTCCAACACCCCCCACATCACTATGGCAACCAGTGGGATAGTAACGCATACACACAATACCCCTCCTCCTCCCTTCAGCTTCTTTTGAACCCAACGGATCTGGCAAGATGATAAACAGCTGCCAAACTTTTGAACGCACATTTTTAATCCAGTTGACATATATTCTCACTTTCATAATTGACAAAAATCAGTATGGCCTTTCTAAATAAACGCGACAGTTATTTGTTACTTAATCTTACCTTTATCATACTTCTTGAGTGGTGTCTTGGCCCGGTGTCACAACACTTCGTCTGCCGCGACTAACTCCTCCGACGGTCCAATGTCCGACGAATTACGCATATTAACTTAGCGGAAATCGTTAAATGCCTAATGGTGAATGCGAAAGTACACAGTGAACAGCCAGGCAATATTTCGTCCGCTGCGTGTATTCACAAGAACAAACACCCCGGAGTCACAGATCTATCGGTACGGAAAACTTTCCATGAAATGTGTGGCTCAAGCACTCCCTGAGGCGATTTAACAGCACATGACCGAATTCAACCGGACACGAGGCAGATTTGCGGGTCAGAACGGCTTCGGGTAAAAGTTTAAAGTTGGTTCTCTGCGGTGGAAATGCTCAGGTACAGAGCCGTGACTCCAGGCAGCGTCGCGACGGTATTGGACAGCATCAGTGCACTTGTTGCGTTGATTGCTTCGGGGCGGAGAAACAAGTCGACTGTGATACGCGGTTTACAATCTGCCCACGGGACGCCTGCCAAAATCACAAACCCTATGACTGCTGTATAAATATGGTGATATCACAGTATTTCTGCATTTAGAAAACATTCTCAAGATATGCTTTGACTATCACTAGACACGTTTCAGCCCTCTAAACGACTATATCATGCTTTTCTGTTTTGCTCTGCCTAATAAATATGAATAAATACTAAAGAAAATGTTGCTACTTGTCTGTGCAGAACTCATTAGGGTGGATGGATGCCAGTGGGTTGCTAAATTCGTGTTTTTAGCTCAGTGCTAGGTGTTAGTTCTTGCTTGGCCCCATTAATTTGTGGCCTCCATTGTACATCCAAGATTATTTGAAGTATGCTTAATTTCTTTAACACAGTGTGGGATGAGAACAAATATTTTACCCAAAGGGTGTTTTCAAATTCTCCAAGTATGAGTCTGTAAACTACATTTAAACATTTGGCAGATGCTTATCCAAATTTATCCACTAGGTCTAGGAAAACAAACTTATGACCTCCTACCAGGTATGGTTGCTAAGTCTCCATGAGATCAAAATGGACCATTCTTATATATTTTTAATGGAATATTGCAGTGTTTTTTTTATATATAAATGATCCATATCATTATAATTTTTTAATTCATGTGCCATCTTTAATCCAAAACATTAACGTCATCTCCTTCTCGTAACATCTGTCTTTTGTTTTTTGGCTAACTAATGGAAGTTAGCATCACTCTGGTTCCCTCAACAAAAACTCAATAGACCTTTTTCACATTTCCGGGTTTCTCAGCAGCGGATGTTGCAGTTGGGTTAACTTCGAGAGCAGTGCATTCCCATTTGCTCAAATAGTAAAAGAAAAACTCCATGATAGCACGATTATAAACACAACGAAGTTGTGAAAGCAGAGAAACAAGTAAATTAATTTACATGTTGAGGACATTTAATATCTCTTTAGTTACATTTAGCCACTGGTTAGAAACGGCCTTTTTCAAGACAAGGAAAAGCTTGATAAAAAAAAAACACAAGGGGTATTACATTATTTTATGCTGTAGAATAAAATGTGAAAATATCTTGAGCTTGCGTTAACCATGCACATACCTTATAGGCATTTAACTAAAAAAACCTATTGACTTCAGGATGACTGAACCATAAGTAGGCTACTAAAATGCTAACTTGTTTAAGGGTTTATCCCTGCAGCAATATATATGGAAGGAAAACAATCTCAGCTTCTGTTTTATGCCTTATGACTTTAAACTACAGGAATGTCGTGATGTTTGCTTTAGCAAAAATACACAGAGACTTTATTTTTGTTCACAAATGAATATAAGAAACATAAACAATGATTTATATTTTACAGAATATTATAATGACACCATTTAGTGAATTTAAAATATCTTCTTTGAAAGCATGGTTTTGTACCACTAAATTCCCATTAGTAGCAGCGTCTTTAGGTTGCAAAGAGGAGAAACCCAGAAAAAACAGTGTCGTCGTCTTCATCTGCATATAACCCATTAAATAGCAGTTTATCAGCCACTTGCAACCACACGTTGTCTCCGGCTTGCAGTTCTAGGACTGCTCCTCCGGAAGCCTGGTCCTCACCACCTTGGTAGCTGTCCATAGTGTAGATCACGGGCTGAACATTCTTCATCAGGACCACTTTTACATTGCGAGAGAACACAGTGATGTGGTAGGTGAAAAAACACACTCCTCTGACGGCACAAGTGAAGCGGCCGTTCTGAGGATCATAGTGTCCCTGACTGTTATAGAGGATTTTATCAAAGACAATTGGAGTGTAAGCGGCAGGTAACTTGGAGCTTTCGCTCAGTCTGGCTGAGAAGGCACTTTTTGGTATCTCAGGCATGTCCCCCTTTGAGCCTTGCTCCCCTATGTCCCCTTTTGACCCTCTCTCACCACGAACACCAATGCTGCCTTTGATACCTGGATGGCCGATTTCACCCTTTGGGCCTGGTCGCCCTGGGGGCCCCAAAGGACCTTGTATGCCCTTGTCTCCCTTATAGCCAATGTCTCCTTGTGGTCCCACAGAGCCTATAGGACCCACGTCTCCTTTGATGCCCTGTGGTCCTGGCAAACCAAGTTCTCTTTACCAAGTTCTCTGGTAAAGTATCTTTACCAGCTGTGCCGCATGTTCCTATATCATCTTTAGATCACATAAACAGTTGTATTTTTGTATGTATCGTATAAAACACTTCTATTGCATGCAAGGAGGTCAAAATCATTTTAATCTGGCAAACCAAACTTGAACTTTAACATCTAAATGTCAAATAGTACTGCAAACATCATGTTTTTACAAAATTTTTTAATTTGTGTACCTATCTGACCTCATAACTTAGCTCAAATGTGACTGATTAACTGGAGTCAAACGTTTTATTTTCCTTCTTACCTCTATCTCCTTTATCACCTTTGGCCCCCATCTCTGCCATCACGTCCTGGCATTCCATTGTGTCCCGGGTCTCCAGGGATCCCGGGGTGACTGTACACACAGCCGGTGGTTTTGTCAGAAACGCTCTGCTCTGCAGCATTGACCAATACAACCAGAAAAAGCATACAAATCTGTGTAGGATAGAGCATGGTCCTCTCAAGCATTTCAGCAGCTGAAGTCCAAGAACAGTCTCTGTTTGAAGAAACTTAATGTGCACAAACATTTGAAGAGTAAGCATGATAAACATCATGAAAGTCAGTCTGTCACTTCCTTAAGGGCTTTAGGATGTTATGTGACCAGAGCATCTTGTTAATTTGTTGTAATTGATTTGGTTGCTTTAGAAATGTTACTGAACAGTCATAAAGTCAGTCTAAAGAGCATCATGCAATTCAGTGCTTAATGCATATGGTCCCATGCAGCTCCTTATGGGTGTTACTCTATCTTGATTAAATTTCCACTTCAGTGACACTGCAAATGCAATCCAAACGCATCCCAAAGCTTGACCTTATGAATCCATTTGGCCTTAAGCTTTTGAAATATGTCATGTCTGCATGACACATATGCCTCCCCCTCTTAAACATAAAGGTTTCAATTATAGCTAAAAGGTTTTTGCGGCTATTTAGGAGAAACTATAACAGAGCTTCAATGTGCCACACTATAATAAGAGAAACACCTTTGGAGTATAGACATATGAAATTGTAAATTAAAATATTGTGATTTTATATATTGAATATATATATATAATAATTTAAGGCCATTTTAAATGCATAGGTTATTAAATGTAGACTTGATTCCGTGTCTTGCTCAGATTTATCGTTTCAACTCATAAGACTTAAATATTTTGTCAGAAGCAATATATTGTCATTTTGTATCTGATGAGGCACAGTTACGTTTACTGTCACTTGGCGAAATTTCATTTCAAAATTCAGTCATTTCAAAATAATTTCATGCGATAAAGTTCCCATGTAAATTTAGCTCGTATTCATGTTGGTCACAGGAATTCACCACTTTGACTATCAGAAAGCTGCCTGGTTTGAAAGTGACTTCTGTGTGATGCTTCATTAATCGCTACACTATTGACAATATACCTTTTTTCCGTTAATGTGATCACACCTTAACCATGTTCTAATGCTTTTAAGAAACTAGCTCAATATCCTGATAACACAATGTAGCATCAAGAATTTTTTAAATCTGTAAAGGACTATATAAGCCCCCCCAAGTTTACTTAAAACATTGTACAATATTCTTTAGGCTTAACTTCATGCCATGTTACATTTTATTTTCATAGAAACAAAAACACATTAACCAATCATGTTCAGGTACCAATTTATTAAACATTTACATCAAACATGGCCACCAAAACCAAGCTTATGAAACTGACATAGAATGTTAACAAACAACAAAGATGGACAACACAAATTAATATAGTTCTACATTATGACTATTGCATACAGTACTTCTTGTTTGTATGTGTATCGACATCCTTTTTCATTTTTGCTATTAAAACAGTAAATGATCTGATCACAATAACCCAGCAATAACAACAGGTGCAATACAGTATCTGCAAGAGCAAACTGTTGTCTTTCACTGTACATTTAAACACTGTGTAAACACTGTTATTTGGTATATAAACACACTGTTCGCACATAGAGAATAAGGCAGTTGTTTTGACTTGTTTAGATAAAACTATGACTTTGCATACATTTACAAATAAATAAATTGATTTTCTCACAAGCTGAGCAAACCAAACTTAAAACAGATATATCTAGCATGCTCTAATATCTTAAAACCTCTATACTTAAGTTTCTGACATTACTAAGACCGTTCTTCTTCATCAAATAGATGCACCGTCAAGGAACACTGCTTAGTGAGGGCTGTGGTGAGAGGGTTTAAGGTCCTCTGGGTGTTTTAGGCAAGTTGTCGGGCACTGGTATAGATTTACATAATCTGCCGATGCATGCCGTAACCAGTCATGCCAGCCTGAGATGCCCCACGGTTACTGCCCATCTGTAAGCCAATCAGATTCTTACCCTCCCGCAACTGCTCTTCAGAAAATTCTCGCCGGTTGCCTTGAGATTTCCTGTCACACGAGATCAAAAAGAGTTCACATGGCACTGAGACACAACAAAGTCTATTCACAAGTCCAACCAGACTGGACTTAACACCCCACTATAAATTACTCTGGCGGTATTCTTCACAGGAATTGTCTTGCTCACCTGTGAAACCAGTCCCGGTCACCTCGGTAAAGTCCATCGTCTTTTGTGAGAGCGACGCTACCCAGGGCCATTAGTGTTCTCTGGACAGCTGCCATGTCTTTTCCTTTAACCAAGGGAACCAACAAGCATTGAAGTGACTTGGCTACACACCAAGAAAACAACTTGCAATGCTCTCTAGGATGATGTACTGTAGTATGCAAGGCCTGACTGATTAAAAGCAATCTTTCAAAACAATTCAAACTCCTATATATTCATTTCCTACAGCGGTTTGCTTTTACAAGCACCAAGCTAATTCCGAAGTCCATGAAGTGCTGTTCCAGAACTTATAAAAGCAAATTTTACTGTACCTTCCCACAAGTCCACTGTCTGAAAAATGTCTGTGGTTATTACTCCGTAAGCTTCAGCTGCCTGCAGGAACTGGGAGATCTTTTCCATCTGCTTAAAGGCCATCTGAGTCTCTAGGATCTTCTTAATAGGCTCCTTACCACGCGGATACAAACTGTTAATGAGTCTACAGAGGATCTGCAGACGTGGACGAATGGGGGAGATAATGATAAATAAAAGATGAATGGAATAATGTTGGTGTGAAATTGTCAAACTGGTATTTACTCACAGTGCCATCCATTAGCCAGTTCTGAAAGTTTTGCCTCCCTGGCTGTGGTTTCTCTATATTTCCTCCACACTGAGCAACAATCCAGTCCAGCAGTCGAGACTCGAGCTCTGGGTCATACTTCTGCTCGATCTTCTCCTGCACCTCACGGCTCAGTCCATAACTGGGTCCTCGGTTTGCCATGGTCTAGTTTAATAAGTCTAGGTCTTTACCCAGTATATCTAAAAACAACAACAAAATTTACACACTAGGTCAATCTGTACTACATAGGGAAGAAAATATAAGGCTTTATAATTTTTTAGCTTTTTTTTGTTTTTGGGTTACAGTAATTGTGTATAACATTGTGAATATTAATTCAAACAATAATTAACTTATTGTAAATATGATTTTAGTATTCCTGTATTATGATACAGACTAACTGTATCGTATTTGTATATATGATCAAGGGGTAATATTGACCGGGGTGTGGTCCATGCTTCTGTTCCCATGCGTGACTTTAAAGAAAAAAATCAATATCTAAAAATCTAAAGCTATTTCTATAACAATAATCCACGAGACCACTGCAATCATTCAACGAGTCTTTATAAATCAAGTAGAGCGTGCAGACGCAAAAAGCAGCAGCATGTGCATATTTAACACAAATTAGTTTGAAACTACTACAATCAAACAGTTGCTGATAATTATTTAATTCTGCTTGCGTTATCATTATACAAATCATTTCGTCAAGAAGAAAGATTTACTTACTGCAAGCAGATGCGCGTGTCGTCCTCCTGTGCAGCGAGTTCAAATCCTTCCTGTGGTCAGTGCTCAGAGATGCTGGACTGAAACATCCATGCGGCGGGGGACGGGGCGTGGCTCCAGCACTGTCCGGTGAGCGGAATCATGGCGAGGCTTGGCTTATGAATATTAATTAGCTTACGTCGGTGGAAGAATGACACAAAAGGGGCACTATGGAACAGAATCAGACTGCATTGCAATAAATATATATTATAATAAAATCTTCCCAACGTTGTTCCCAACGTTAAATCCGTTTTCGTAATGCCAGATTTAAGAAGAAAAAAACTGACGCGGATTAAAAACTGACAGAAAAAAACTCAGTCCCTTTTGCTCGTCTTCTCGGTAATAACTAACCAAGCCCATTTCCAATTAGATTAAGATGCATTACTAATGCATGCAAATTCTGCAGAGAGAGAGGAAAAAAAGTGAGTCGCACGTGATAAACAGGAAAAGCAAGTCATCTATTGCTAAAATAATTACTGAATTCTTTAAGCATGGCTTAAAGCTACTTTAGCTACTACTAAATAAACCCTTTTTTCTTAAGTAGGGTTAAGCGAGTAAACTGAGGAACTTAAATCTTTAATTACATAATACGTAATAAACGGCATACCCCTAAGATTGTATTAAATTACATAGTGTTTTAAAATAGTTTAATATTGGCTAAACAACATCAAAATGTAAGGCAGCTTATATAATACTAGCAAGCTCTTCTATTGAGCAATTACTGTGGTTTAAATGACACCTGAATAATGTATTCATGCCTCTAGTCAGGTTTTATTTTGCGTAAACTGCTTGGTGTCATTTCAATTTAGAGCCCTCTGATAATCAACTGATATAGAAAGGTCAGTCTGGTTGTTTAAAGCACATTGGATTGGGATGGGGTTAAAAAAAAAAAAAAAAAAAAAAAAAGGCGGTGAGTCTATGAGTCCAACAATAATCATGCACGTTAATAAACAACCAAGCTGTTTCTGGAGCAGTGGCCCAATACGTCCTCCAAACAAACAGAATGCAAAGGGCAGGAGAGAACTGAAAGGTCAGCTTTAATATTACATGCTTCTTGTTTAGTGGGATGTTCAGGTGGGTTAAGGCAGTAGTACACACACACACACACACACACACAAAAACACTAATTCCTTACAAGATACTGGCCTAAAAGGAACTTTCAGAGTCCAGCAAAAACTCAATCTACAGCATTTGTGACCTAATGTTACTTGCAACAAAAGTGCATTATCACTTGTTGCACATACTATTTTCTTTAAAAACATAAATAATAATAGTAATCTAGGTTATGGTGAGGTACAATGGAAATTAATGAGGTCAGGCGTGTATGCATGTATATTAATGACGGAATAAAATGTATAAAATGATAGATAAATTTAAATTATTGTTGTCAGCTGAGCTTAACATTGAATCTGGACTATTGCTTTAAGGAATATAAGAAACAGTGTTTAATTATTCAAAACACTGCATATTGGTAAACAGAGGCTTTATTTCCATAAAACAGTGTGAATTACGGTAAAAAAGGCACAGATGATCTAGACAAACTGTATGCTAGACAAACAGCAGCTTTACCTAAAAGGTTTAATGGCACAGTATTGCAGTAAACATGTAAAAGAAACATTTTTGTCTTCCCACAGTTCACCTTTTCCATCATTCTTGTCAAAACAGGAAGCAGGTGTTTGGCAAAGAAAGTGGGAGAGGGTCTTAAGGCAGGTTGCTTGGTAACCCCATCCCAAGCGGTGTGTCACACCATGGTGGTAAGCTTGTCTATGAGGTCATCGATGGTGTAGACAATGAGCTTGATGTCATCTTTTTCAGCCATGCGGTGCTGGCCGTGGCGCCGCAGAATGATGTCCACGTCGGGGCTCAGCACACGCTCGGCCACTTGCATGGAGATGTGCCAAGGTACGTCCTCGTCTTTCAGGCCGTGAATGAGACGTACGGGGCAGGTGATAGGGATGGGGCTCTGTAGGATGCAGTGGTTCTCCGCCTCACGCAGGAAGTCCATACTCACAGTGTACATGCCTTCGTCGTTACTTTTTGTGGGGATTGTCCATACACCCTTGTCCTCACACTCTTTTCTCACCTGAATAACAAAGGTGAACTCTCTGACTGATTTTTGAATATCAATACCCCCACATGTGAAACACATGAATCAGCAAGATGGCTTTGATCACTGAAACATGTCAGACTTCAGTTACATCTCACCTCTATAGGAAGTGTCTTGAAGGCTGTAATGAAATGATCTGCTGCTGTGGAAATGCCCACCAAGGCTTTTGTCTTCTCAGGGCGAGCGATAGCAGCTAAAAGCATCAGCCAACCGCCCATACTGGAGCCCACTACAATCTAGGAGACAACATACTACAGTACTTACAGTCAAAGCCAGTGTTCCATGCTTTATTTAAAAGTGTTAGTGACCTCTAGTGGTCTCTCTTTAAAATGAATTAAGAATTAAAAGTATAGTTCACCCAGAAATGAAAATTCACTTGTTTACTCAGATTGTTGCAAACCTGAATTTCTTTCTTTTACTGAACGTAAAAAAAAGATATTCTGAAGAATGTGGGTAACCAAACAGCTTCTGGTCCCCATTGACTTTAATAGTATTTTTCAAAATATCTTTTATTTTCAGCAGAAAAAAGTAACTCAGAGGTTTGGACTGACATAAGGGTGATTAAATAATGAAATCATTTAATTAAATAATGAAACAAATGAAATTAAATTTTTGGGTGAACTATCCCTTTAAGGGAAAACACTGAACATGATTATTCAAAGATGAGAAATAATATGCATTTCAGTTTATAGAAGTCCTTTTTATTAAAAAAAAAAAAAAAAAAAAAAAAAAAAAGTGTTCTAAAACAAATGTTTACATTTCACAAGCTGGTCCTAATTATTGACTCGGGTCTATCAGTGTCTGTGCTGTCTAGATGTAACCATGTCTAGATGTAACCATGAAAGCATTGTAAAGTCTTTCTAGTCTTACCTGGGGACCTTCAGCGAGTTCATCTAACATGAACAGGACATCTTTTTTCCATGTTCCAATGGTGCCTTCTGAAAATACACCCTCAGAAGCTCCATGACCAGAGTAATCAAACCTGCAAATCCACATAAAATGACCTCAGTTTTGTGTGAACTTTCACCTAGAGGATTTCAACACACACTGGTGGGACATTATTAGAAAAAAAAAAAAAAACTGGACTAAGCAGTTTAAGCTCTTAAATGTGTGTGTGTGTATGTATATATATATATATATATATATATATATATATATATATATATATAGATTAAACTATGCATGATTCAAATGATTGTCGTCAGCATATAAAGTTATTTAAATATCTGAACTAGGAAAATGCTCCTATTTTGCTTTTTTCACAGTTCAACAACAAATTTTCTTCTAAGAAAGGCAATCTGACCATCTGTACGAAAGGTCACATGATCAGTGTCACAAATTTGCATAATTGATTAGTAGCCTAGGAATAATACAGAATCTGCAATCATTTTAACATCATAACATCTCTTTGTTAACTTTTTTTTTTTTTTATTCCAGTTACTTTTTGCAGTATTTACATTGAGTCTCAGATATTTGGACTCCACTGCACATATTTGTGAATGAATAACAGACACAGACCTCAGGTAGGCATGACCTAGTGACCTGCAGAACTCCTCCAGGGCCTCTGCCTTCTGTCCGTTCATGTTGGATCCATATCCAGGCAGGAACACCACACCAGGACTCTTTCCCTTCACTCTCCGATAGGCCAGCTTTGGATGATCTGGCTGTGATATGTACTGTACTGTAGATTTCAGTCTAACTCCTGCAAATAAACACAACAGTATGTAAACGGGGCTTTAGGGTTTATTGTTCAGCATTTCTTACACTAGTATTCAAAAGACTGAGGTCATTATGACTTTTAAACATTTTATTAAAAAGAATACCAGTAACAACAGAAATATTATTAAAAGTTTACAATAACGTTTTCTACTTTAGTATATTTTTAAAAGTGTAATTTATTCATGTGACAGCAGCACCATTACTCCAGTCTTCTGTGTCACTCTCTCTTGGGGATTTTAATGCGTACGAGTAAAAGGTGGTCTTCAGATAATCTTAGGGCTCGTCGTTGACTCTAAAGTTCTTAACAACATGTGTCAACTCGTTTCCTAACAAACCCGCGATGAATGGCATAAGCATGACTTGAAGGAGCATACTTTTACTGTTTTAAAGATTTAAAAGATTACTTCTATTACTCTTTCCAGTTTTTAGAGATAGCATGCAGTGAATCCCACTCCCCTAAGGCGTCTTTCCTGCCACACCCCCTTCATTTGCCTAGCTTTTAACAAGCGGAGCTTCCTTGTTTGTTATCTAAACGCAGCTTATTATAAGTTTACTTGTACTGACCCTGAAGGATCTTCGACCTGACGGTGCTGACAGCTCCATTGCCCGAGTTCTGCAAAAGTCCTGTCCAACAATGCCTCAGCACCGCCGCTGCCATGCTGTCTCACTACTCACCGCTGAAATAACGCGAGAGTACACGGGTTACCATGTTATCAAACCCCTCATAGCGCGACTTCTTCTTCTTCTAGGATTTAATGGCGGTTGGCAAACCAACTTAAAAAGTGCATTCCCGCCACCTACTGGAAAGGAATGTGACGCGCACAATGAATAGGAAGTTAAGAAACAAAAAACTACTTATTTAAAAAAAAAAAAAAAAACGAGAGAAACCGGTATCCTATATCCTATTAATCAATCCTGTTTCCTTTAAATAAACAACTAATTCGCGATATATTCTTGATTATGTCCATCGCTTAACAAAACCGGGATTGGCAAATCATTTATTTCCTAATATCTTAAAGCTTGACTTAGTTGGAAACGTTCTCTTTCATAAGCCTCACATTTCATCAGTACATGTTCTACATTTTCTATTAACCCACATTTGTCACAATTTCCATTCTCATGTTTTCCTATTCTATGTAAGCATTGATTTAATAAACAATGTCCAATACGCATTCTTGTTATTAAAACGTCCTCTTTCCTGTTTCCAAATCTTCTTCTCTCTGAACCAACTTTCTCTTGTATACAGTATAAATGTCTACTTTTTGTTCCTTCTTTCCATTCATTCTGCCATATTTCTTGTACTTCTTTCGCTATTATCACTTTTATTTCTGTTTTACTTAATGAATGAATGAATGATGCATTTATATAGCGCTTTATTGTGTATTGCTGTACACCCAAAGCGCTTTACAATCATGTGGGGGGGTCTCAAATGGGCATTAATGTCACTTCAATGTCTATTTGAGAATGATTTAATGCCTGTTTAGCCAGATGATCAGCCTCCTCATTTCCTTTCACACCCATATGTGATGGTACCCACACAAAATTTACCAGAAGTCCATACTGTCTTATTCTAAAAAGACTTTGCATTACTTAATTTATCATATCTTGTCTTGCTAATGATATTCCACTTGACAAACTGTTTAGTGCTGAAAGAGAATCTGTGCATATTACTGCCTTTGTTGGTTGTATTTCTTCTATCCACTGAAGTGCCAATAATATTGCTATTAGTTCTGTAGCAAATACAGAAATATGATCTGAAGTTCTCGATAGCGCGATGGTCATAGTTCTCCATGAAGTTCTTTGCCCTGTTGCCAAATATATAGCAAATTGACAATTCTAAATCTCCCTTCGCTTTTTTTTCCCATCAACGTTGCATAACCCTGAGCTGTACAACTCAGAAAGATTTGAAAGATTATGACAGTTTAAGCAACTGCAAAATCTGTAAGATCAGAATTGCATCTCTATCTAATTTCTGACCAAATACTTTTTCAGTTGCTTAATTTTCTGGATAAGTATTTTAACACTAAAAATAATTTATAGCCAATGAAATATCTAAAAGCTAGGTGCAAACCTTTTTTTTTTTTTTACAGTCTATGGTGCAAACAGAAAATGTATAGTTTCTATAGAAATGTCCATGCCTTCTTAAGATTTTATTAATTTTCATGGCTTTTCCAGGCCTGGAAATCACAATTAAATGGGGGGAGGGTCGGTGTAGAACTACAATATTACGAGCTGATGGAAAAGGAAGGGGGGAAAAAATAGAATATGGACAAAGAATCGTGTGGATGGCTGTTTTACTATGTCACACATTGTAGTACTATAGTCAGTGTTTTTAACATTTATATCTCACATTTTAAACAACATCTCATAGAAAGTGCTTCAGAAAATGTATAAACTTAATGTATGTATCAAATGTATGCCTGTAACACCTGTCGGGAAGACATTCTGAAAATAAAAGCAGAAATCTACATATACACACATGGATGTTGGTGAAGCTTTATCAGGTAAACAGTATTTCATCCAATCAGCACATCCTAGAATGTTCAACAGTGGTTCCTCATTGTCCCATCAAAGTGCCTCTTTCCATCCAGGTACAGCATAGACTCTGAAGATGACGGAGTTATTTGAGTTACAAATTATATTTTAAAATGGAAAACAATCATGTTTATATATTTGCTTAAAATACATTTTATTGTATTACATAAAAATATTATAATTACAAATTATGAATTAATTATTCACTTATTTATAATAATATATACATTTATAAAAATAGATTATTTTTAACCTCCATAGCTCTGTGGGACAACAGCCGGGACATCCTTTTCAAGACAGAAAGTGAAGTGAAACACATTGGTGGTGTTGTGCTGCCGGGTCAAAGGATCAAGCACTTCTGAATGAACCCTGACCTGGACGTACATCCCTTCTGTGTAACAAACCTGATTAAGATATCACAGTTTTGTTAGTGTGAATGATATTTAAATAAGCTGAAACAGCAAAAGTTACTAACCTGAGAAGACAGCAGGAGTAAAGAACCGATTTCTACTGGCTTACGAAATAAGATATCATCCACAGCCACCACAGTTGGTCTGCATCCACTGAAAGATACAAATACAACCATGTTAACAATGAACAACATTTTCACAAGAAATTTTCAACATGTGAAGGAAAGCAGTTCTTTTTCCTCTTACGCAAATACACAAGCATTGGCTCGACCAAGTTCATAGGCCTTTCTCATCAGAAAACCACCGAATATCCGGTTAAAGATGTTTCTTTCCTGTATAAAGACCCAATTATATTCACATATATGAACACAATATTTAAACACACATACATATACACACACATACGTACATATATATATATTAATAACATTTATTTTTCTCTTACCTCTGGGTGGCAAATCTCTAGCCCTTTGAGTTTGGCTTCTTCCATCCACACCGAATTTGGCGGTAGAATACGACCACGAAAACTCGCACGTCTACAGAAAAGGAAGAAATGTTTTTAATTAAAACCCATACCAAAAATAAAGGCACAGATTTATAGCGGTGTTTTGATGATAAATCTGACCGTGTGTCTAGAGTGTTGAGGAACAGGTTGTGAACGAGAGTCCTCTCCTCAGCTGTAGGAGCCACTTTCAGAAGAGATGCTGTGCTCAGCTCCACACGCCTCGTCTTGTTAACTGATCAATATAAATTTGGCAATAAAAGCTTTTTTAAATGAAATTTTTTTTAATTAAGGTAATGTACCCTTTGCATAAATCTTCTTGATTTAAAGGGTTACTTCACCCCAAAATGAAAATTTTGTCATTAATCACATACCCCATGTCGTTCCAAACCCGCAAAAGCTTTGTTCATCTTCGCAAACACAATTTAAGATATTTTGGATGAAAACCGGGTGACTTGTGACTGTCCCATTGGCTGCCAAACAATTAACACTGTCTTGGCCCAGAAAAGTATGAAAGACGGCGTCAGAATATTCCATCTGCCATCACTGGTTCAACCGTAACGTTATGAAGCTACGAGAATACTTTTTGTATGCAAAAAACAAAAATAACGATTTATTCAACAATTTGTCTCCTCTGCATCAGCATGGCACCATTTTGGAGAATATCCGCGGGATGCAAACAGCGTATGCCACAAGGATACGCTGTTTTCGTTCAAATCAAAGCGTAAATACACATAGAAGACGTATCCGTGCGGTGCGGCTGACACAGAACAGCGTACGCACTTTGCGTCCAGCGGATATTCTCCAAAATGGCGCTACGCTGATGCAGAGGAGACGAATTGTTGAATTTACTTACTTACTTACACTTTAGTCATTTAGCAGACGCTTTTGTCCAAAGCGACTTACAAATAAGAAAAAGTAACTAAAACTAAAAGTTACAACTCTATCATTTGCGGGTTTGGAATGACATGGCGGTAAGTGATTAATGACAACATTTTCATTTTGGGTTGGTGTAACCCTTTAATAATTTGCATCTATCCTTAACAAAATGATCCAATCTGCAAAACTGAACATATTTTTTTAAATATTTTTAATCTATTGAAGTCTTCTCAGTGAAAAAGGCCATTTTAATTGTTGAAAGACAAAAATAAAAGGCGCTCACCTTCACCCTGATGAAAAATGGCCTCTTCTTCTGGACCCTCAGGTTCGAGTGGGTTTACAAAAGCTGCCCTAAGAAAAGAATATATGCATTAACTCACAGACACAGCAAATCAATTTTAGACATACTGATCACATCAGAGAGCTGTGATACCTTTTATTTTCAGGGTCTCGAGCCACCATGACAAAGGTGGCATCTAATACATCGGTGTACGCACCATCTTGGTACTGAGAAAACAGTTCAGTTTGGATGAATGATACTCTGATAACACTATACAGACAATACATTACTCAAAACTGGAAAACAATACCTGAGACATGTGCATTGTAGCTTCGACTGAGGTTTTGCCAACCCATGTCACGTGACCTGTGAACTTGATGTCACAGTCTGGGTAGATGATGTTTTGTCTCATATCTGAGACACAATAACAATAGTATATGAATGAATAATTGACTGTAAAGTATAAATAAATATATATATATATGAAATCTAAAAATGAGAGTGGAAATAAAATATTAATTAAGTAGCCTTTGAATAAGATTTGTGAATAAATTATCTGCAATACCGATCTTGTCCACTAGGGCGGTGACAATAGAGAGTGGGGATCTTTGCAGCTCCTCATTCCATGTGTGAGAGTAACAGATAAGCACTAAAGAGACAAGAATGAGACAGCTTGATACCCTGTGTTTATGTGATTACTCTCAACAGTTAATACACCATACATTAACTGTAGTAGGGCTGGGCAAAATAGTAAAAAAATAATAAAATCAACATTAAAAAAAATAAAAAATAAAAACTCACTCTCTCTCTCTCTATATATATATATATATATTTTAAAAGGTGTTTTTGTTTGTTTACACTTCCTTGAAAAATACATGATCTATATGAATAGCTATTGTTACAAAGTACATAGAAATCGTTTAGTGCAAAATTAGTACTGTTTAAAAAAAAAAAAGTTTGTTAAATTAACACAAAGGCAACATTTATAAAGTACTTAAAGTTGACAATATAAAAATATGAAAATTATACAAAAAGTGCAATCTTCAAACAAAATGTTTTGATTGTTGCAACAACAAATTGGGTTATTTGAAGAACAAGAAACCTATGATGAACAAAGAAATACATTTAACATAGGACAAGTGGTGGGTCTATTAGCTTGCATTTACACTCCAAAACAGATCTATTTTGACATATAGTATCAGATTTTTTTTGTCCCGTCATCAAATTTCATATCGCCAAGCCAACAAAGCTATTATGATGATATCAATAATATTTAATGTATCATCCAGCCTAACTATATAACTTAAAAGTATCTATATTATTAAAGGGGTCATCGGATGCTAAATTCACTTTACAAGTCATTTGTACATAAATGTGTGTTGGAAGTGTGTGTACACATCCATCCTATAATGATAAAAATCCACCCAGTGCGTTTTTTTTTTTAAATCCCTATTTTAAAATCCCCTTTCTCAAATCAAGCTGTCCTGAGAGCCCTGTCAGAATGACGTAGTTCTGTACAGGCCGCTCCCACGATAGCTGATTGACAAGTCTGTCTTACCTTAGACCCGCCCTGAGTGAACTGTCATCAGTCCATCATTGTGTCGACTCCAGTGCAGGGGAAGACAAGATGTCTCCGATTAAGCGATTGAAGTGTTTAGTTGTTGGATGTAATAATGAATATAGCAGTTGTCATTTACTCCAACATCTGAGCCGCTGAAGATGCAGAGGATTAACGTTACTTTCATTTTCTACATAAACACGTCTATGTTTGCCCAAATCATTTATCCAGCTTTATCTACAGAAGAAGTGAATATAAGGGTTTTTATGAATATTTGCAAATCGCCTTTCCTAATAACGTGCTTAACCAGTTTTGCGGTTGAAGTTTAGTATGCTCCATAGATATATACACCTAGATTCCTCATTATCGACTGTTTCTATGGGCCGCGATACATAAGCCATGCGCCATTTTTGGAACGGTCTGCGAATCTTTGAGCACGTTGAATGTGTGCATCTACAACAGCAAGTTATACGCTTATATATCTTTGAATATTCATTGATTATTATGGTGAATGCGAGATGGCTGACGCGTCAATGTACCTGGAGCGGTCGAATAGGGAATCTACACACATCTATGGTCTACTCATCACTCCACGGAAGAGAGGGGCGGGGAGAGCAGAGCTCACTAGCATTTAAAGCAACATGGACTAAAAAACGGCGTGCTGATTTTGACAGGGTAAAGGTGGTGTTTTTTACGCTACCATTGAGAAATTTTAACCAAAGTGTTATAGACTCTTCATTAAGACCCTAAAGAATCATATCAACTTGTGTAAAATGGGCATCCGATGACCCCTTTAAAATCTATATTAGCCTACCTCCTAAACAGTCCAAGTCCTCCAAAATCCGACCAAACCTGTGAAAACAGAAAAATCGAAAATAGAATGACACTGTTTTTCCCCCTTAACAATACAATACAATACAATACAATACAAGCTAACAGCGATTACGAACCAAGCTGCATGTGCAGAATAATGGTTTAGCACCTGACACTGTTGTGAGAGTTAAGATATTTCTCTCTCAAGGCAGGCTGGGAACCCAGAGGAAGATGCGCCTCTATCATACTGTTCTTCATTCTTTTTGGAGGCAGTTGATCCTGACTCTGAGCAAGATACTGGCTTAGTGATGCACGCTCGACCAGCACTTGCTGATGATCTCTGTATATTGGTGAGAAAATACATCATAAAATGTACATTTCAGAGATGTCCAATTGATTTGCATAATGTTTGATTATTGTAATATGTTACATCAGGAACATACTGCCAGTTGGTAGATGCACCGACTATTTCTCTCAGCCTGTTGCGAACTGTGAAAAAAAAAAAAAAAAAAAAAGGCCAAAATGTATTTTAATAGGAGACATCACACATTCAAGTGGTTAGCCTGTCAGTTTTGGTATTAGGAACACAGACCGTTAAGCTTTACACAAAAGAGTTTGACAATGTAAGGTCAATTTATGGCAAATTCATTACTAAAAATCCTGTTTTGTTGGTCAAAACAGCTCTTAAGAAAATAAAGCTGAAGGGGGAAAATGTGGATGATGGACACGCGTGGCAAAACAGGAAGCAAAAGGCAGGAATCAAAACAGGACTGCTTCAGCAAAGGCAAGGTATAAGGTTTTGAAAGGGACAGGCATTTCAAAAATGAAAAACAGATGCATGCATATAACAACAAGGAGCGCAGACACATGCAGACAGAAAATAACATTCAAGAGCTCAATATGCATTCAGAATTATTACAAGAAAAAATAGGTAGGGTAATTAAATGTTCTTCCAGTTAAGCATGGCTTGCAGGTAAAAATGGTTAGATCTCATTTTAAAACATCCCATCCTGTTGGATAACATTTAAATTAATTTAGATAATAAACTATTCAATTTATCAAGTTGACACTTCCATTCTATCATGCTTGTTTTTGCCATTGAGAACATATAAAGAAATTGCAAGTGCCTGAGCTCAACCAGCACATTTTTTAAAAGCCTGCTATATATTTTTATGAAACATATTTAAAAGGCACTGCATAACAGGACTGACTAGTCTATTCCAGCAGTTACCTTCAGCCATATCAGGAACCTTCCCTTGTTGGGATATTTGACCCACTGAATACTTCCTGCAGGAGAAGGACACTGCTGACTTCAGTACCCTATCCAAAATGAGTGAACTGAAAAGAAAATAGAGGCACGAGAGGGCCTGCTAAGTGAACAATGCATTAACAAGAAAATAGGAACATTTTGGCAGATAAAATAGAACACGTGTCTTCCCGATTAAATGCGAGTCTGTAGATACCGATGTACTCACCGTGGGCACAACATCTTTTTATTCTTCTCACCACTTTGGAGAACAGCAGGGGCTTTCTTCAAATCAGCAACGGATCTAAACTTGCAGATAATTGTATTTCACTTCCCGATCCTCCGCGCACCGTCCTAATGTTATAAATAACGCACGGCCAGTTTCTAGTTACCTTTATCGTTTAAAAAGTTTACCAAGTGATTATTGAGTATTAGAGGCGAAACCTAACATGTCGGCATAAAATTACACATGATCTAGGCTAGATTGTTATGTGGGCGATATTTACTCGCAGTCTCAACATGCCCAAAGTGTCGTGGTAGTAGCTATTTATCACACTTGCAATTTCGCGAGTTTGTCACTCGATGGCAGTCGCTGTCAGTACAGCGGTACACTCACATGAATGATGCATTTTATATAGCATTCGCTCATAGAAAAAAATAAAACAAAAGAGAATACATCTCTGAAATGTGATACAAAATAATACAGATGTAAATAAGCATATTTAAGGTTCTGTGTTAATAAGAAACAAACAGGAATACTCATACAAACACAAAATAATTCTAAATATAATTTGTATAATACAAAAACAATTCGTTGGTCATTTTTGGATCATTCTGGTAGGTCCTACAGGTAGTGTGTACATGAAAGGCATCACATTAATCGCCCTGAACTTCCAATCATATACAACTTATGTTAACCTTCTACAGAGTCCATTTTAGGACCGTATAACCTTCTTTTGCAAATGTCTATGTTTGTTTGTTGCATTTAAAATAATAAACATGCAAAAACGGATGTTTATATACAAGCCAATTTGTCATCAAATCGGCATTTAACAGCAAAACTTGATTCGCATCCATACTGTGCTCTCCACACCAAATGTGTTTGGTAAAGTTTTTGGAGTGTTTTTGTGAGGCAGTCCCCTCATAATTTGATCTCCAGTTTAGGATCTCCTTGTTTTCTTTTGAGGAGATCAAGAAAGGACTTACTTTTCATACTTTACATACTTTTCCAGGATACCAGTTGTTCATGAATCGCTTTAGCTGCATTCAAATCAGTAACAGTACAAAACAGGTTAATTCCACCAGTACAACAAAATCACTTGGTTTATAAATGACACTGTAGTGCAAACAAATCATTGTCGTGTTATAAGTCTTAATGACTAAATCGGTTCAATATTACCACAATCAAGCAAAATTTCCATTTCAAATGCTCCTCTCCTACTGGAAGTTTAAAATTGTGAAAAAAAGAATATTTACATTTATGTAAAATGCAGAGAACAATAAAATATATTGTGAATATAAAATGAACGGAACTAAAAGTTGAATCCACACATACACACTCTCATATAACTACAGCGGTGACCATCATTGCAGCTTTGGCAGGAATCTCATCCTATCAGCACATCCCAGATGCCCAACCTTCGCTCCTCATGGTCTCATCAAAGTGCCTCTTTCCATCAGGTAAAGCATAGACTCTGCAAATGACAACAATATTAAGTTACAGGTAATACCATTAAAATATAATGCAACAATATTTGTAAAAATCTGTACTCTGACCTCCATAGCTCTGTGGTACAACAGCTGGGATATCCTTCTCAACACAAAAAGTAAAGTGAAACACGTTTGTGGTGCGGTGTTGCTGGGTCAATGGGTCAAGCACCTCTGTGTGAACCCTGGATGTGCATCCCTTCTGTGTAACAAACCTAACAGTATTATCATCGATCTTATTCTGAAGGACAAAAAATGGCTACAAATTAGTGCATTTGATATTTAACAATTTAACAAACTGTGTTTCCTGTGGGGACATAAAAATGAGTCAGGACTAGGAACACACACTAATGTAATGAGATAAATTATTATAATGCTTACAGTGTGTGCATATAATAATAATTAGGCAATCATTTCACGTGAATTACCAAATTATTTATTTTGCACCAAGATCTAGCCAGACATTACTAATGAAATTTATGCCAGTGATGCACTGATATATCACAATACAATATTACACTAAAACGTGAATGCAACATAAGATGTAGGCAGAGTGAATACAGGTAAAGTGGGACATTTTATTGGTCACTTTTGTAATATATATAAGAATAAACACATACTACATAATAAATGATTCGACTCAAGACGCATTTTACATGCATTTAAATTAAATAATTACCCTCAGCCATATCTGGTGCTTTGCCTTGTCGGCACATTTGACCCGTGGAAAACCCTCTGCATATTAGGGACGATACAGACTTCAGGACCCTTTACAGAAAGCAAAGACATGGGAAGAGAGAGCTGCTAATGGTAAAATCCCAAAAGTATTAAACCTTTAACTAAAGAAACCATGTAAAATCTTCCTAGTTCTTGGCTCACCACTTTATTGTATAACAATGATTTCGTGAGACATTCTACAGCTCACTTCTTGCATTAAATCTTTTTGACAGTGATAGTCACTTCCTGAAACGTAGGCGCAGTCTACCGTACTAACCGCTTAAAAGCGCATATAAAAGACCGTAAAAACTTCTACCGTAATTACGGCCGTGCACCAGCATGAGCGAATAATACGTCATGACGTAGGTCGAATGCACGATTGCTATTGGCCCGCAATCGGAAAAAAACGTGATAATGGTAACCAAACCCCTCCCCCATCGCCAAATATATGCCCGAGTTGATAAACAAAAGACATTTACTAAAGGCAGGTGAACACCGCGGGGTCAGCTGCTGCATGCGAGCCCCATCCAGGAGAAGCCCAGACTTGACAGCGGAGGGTAATATTCTGGGAAGCGAATGAAGAAACACATTTTGCTTCTCTTCACATATAGAGGACTAGTGAGAAAAGGGAAAAAGAGTAAAAGAAGGAAATGGCCAATTTTAATTTGCGTAAAGCGGAGCCAAAAGACGTGCCTGACATACTGCGACTCATAAAGGTAGATTTCACACTGGTTTAATTGCATGTGTATATTTGAAGAACATTATTTAGGGTAGCAAAATATGCTGTCGAACTTTTTTAGAAGTTTATATACATGCTTTTAAAAAAGCGTTTATTTGGTGTGCTGTTCCATATTGTTATATTAATAGTTAATGTCACACCTATTATGATTTTTATATTGTTTAAAAAAAAAGTTTTATGACATTGATGGAGTATCTAAATATAACCTGCATGGAAACCAGCCCCAGGCCCACCGCCTACAGAACTGGACGTTCAAGTTTTTATCTTTTTTCTTCTTCTAAAGGAACTGGCTAAGTATGAAGAAATGGAAGACCAAGTTATATTAACTGAGAAAGGTGAGATCACATTATTTATCAAATGTGAAATCTGATTAATAGTTGGCATGGAGTAACAACAAAAGTTGTGTTTAGATCTGCTCGAGGACGGATTCGGAGAACACCCGTTTTATCACTGTGTGGTCGCAGACGTGCCAGCCGAGCATCAGAAAGTCGAGGGTAAACCATCAATATCTTCAGTGAACTTCAAACTGCTGAATTGACTATTTATAGATAGACCAGTATGTGACGTTGAAAGTTTTACCTCGTGTTTTTTTTTTTTTAAATATACATTCATACACCGCACTTTCATGCACAAGCATGTTTAAGTAATGCAATTGTGTAAGACACCTGTGTTCACTTAACAGGTTATTCTGTGATTGGATTTGCCATGTACTACTTCACCTATGACCCTTGGATTGGCAAACTGCTGTACCTTGAAGATTTCTATGTAATGAAAGAGTACAGAGGTGGGGGTTTGTTATTAAGGTATCTCTTGTGAAACCATAGCTGTGTCTCATTTAGAAGGATGCGTCCTCTGGAGGTCGCATCCTCTGTAGGTCGCGTCCTCTGTAGGATGCGTAAGGAAGTGTCCCCCTAGAATTAAAAAGGAGACCGCCTTCATAGAGTAGCTCCAGAGTGCAGTCTGGACGATGGGGCGGGGCGACACATTAAGGAGGGGCGACACGTGTCGCTCCGCCCACCCCCAATTTCATTGGCTTATGATACATCGGAGCTTATTGGTGTGTAGAAGTTTGCTCATGAGCATTCTTTTATATACGTTTTTATGAATGATCTACGCTGTTTGGCTGTACTACAGAAATATTAAGTGCTAACAACAGCGATTTTAGTTAGAATCAATTAGCAAATGTGTTTTATTTTTTTTTTTACTTATGATGAATTAGAGTAAGTTCCTATCAAACGCTTGGTGGCGGCATCTCCGAGTATTCGGGTAGAACAGTTTAATATGAGCGGCTCACGAATTAAGTCTTCAGAACAAATTCTTAATTCGTGGCCATGATATAGTCCTAATGGCACGTTAAATTACCTCATATATTATTGCACTTTTCACAGTACACGAAGCAGACATACTTAAACATTGAGCAGTTTTAGCTGGGCGATGCTGATAAAAACGATCCACTGTTTGAGATTTAGCTGTTTTGTATAATTAATATTTACATGTAGCCTATATTCTTTATTTTAGGATCGATGGATAAGCACAAACTTCATTCATTGTAGTTCAGGAAGACATAGGACAAACCCGCAAATGGTTTTAATTTAAAGAACAACACTGCAGTGACAAATAAGACAATAATACCAAATAGCCCATCAGCGTGAACTGGGGTATGATGTGTGGATAATGGGAATAAAAACCTTGCTGAAACACACACTCATTTATTTATTTGCATATATGCCTAAATGTTTTTGTTTACTAAAAGAGCTGTTATTAAATCTGACCTACAGCAAACATTATTATTAATGTGCTTTAGTGCGTATTTAAACATTTTTATTTATACTTTTATATATAGACTATATGCACAAATTAAATTATTGGTTGTGTGGTTCAATCCTTTAAAAAAAAACAATCACTGTACTATATTAGGCCTACAGATGTTAGATTTTTAGTAGCTATATAGTCTTTAATAAATAAATAAAAATATTAATCACAGAGAAGGTCTTTTATTAAAAGTGCTCACGCACCGTTTGCACAGATTCACAGCGCCGAGTTATTTAATATTTGATATTTACGCAGGTCTATATGGCTACAATGATCGAGTGTTAATAACTGAATCTAAATTCATCCCGTACACAGATTAACACGCACACACAATGAGGGTGTGGATACAGAAATTATCGGATTTTTAATATTTGATGTCACGGACACTTATTTACTATAAGATAGGAAATTTTAAAAAACTGTAAGAGAATCGATATATGCTCAAATATTTTATTGAGATATAAACAAGGAAACATTGAGGTTCTCATGAAAATATTTATTTGCACTTTATAACCTACAAGTTTGTGACGCATTGAGCAACATATAGGCTAACGCATCTCTATAAATAACAAAAAAAAAAAAACGGTTGTGCTTTAAAACATACTTTAAAAATTATATTCGTGTTTGCCCATGTCTAAAATACAGTAAATTATCACCATTTGCGTATAAAATCCCAATTTAGTGCTGATCCGTGGCCTTCCGATCCTCAAGGAAATATGAATGAAGCGCTACAACCTGAAGAACCCGGAGGTGCTCAAGTTTATTTTTAAATAATGAATTAATCTGACTAAAATTACTATGGTTACTAAACAGATAATAATTAAAGCCTATGATTCTAGAGTTAGAACATATTTCTGTAGTATGTCCAAATCAATTTTAAAAATTGTACACAAAGGAATGCGCATGCTCGGGTCTATACCAATAAGGCTTGCCATGTTATAAACCAATGAAATTGGGGGTGGGCGGAGCGACACGTGTCGCCCCACCCAACGTGTCGCCCCGCCCCATCGTCCAGACTGCACTCTGGAGTACTTGCCTTCATAGGACGGGAGGAACAGGAAATAGGAAGTATCACGTTGATTTGCCAACACACTTAGAGCATCGTTGAGCTCTCACACTACTTAAATGAAGGAAAATTATTTATAAATTTGGAAAGTAATTTGAAAATAATACTTGTTTTATTTTGCTCAATGTTTGAGGAGCTGCAGCATACATACAACAGACATCTGTTACAGAAAAAAACGAGGAGGATATTAAGAACAAAGTTTATCAGTTTTTACCGGAGGTACTTTAAGTTAAGTTGAAAACACCACCGTGTGTACATCTGCCAGTGCCGGCATTTCTCAAATCAACGACGGCTGTTTACGGCGACGCAAAGAATTGTGGGTTATCTGTAGCAGCGAGGGATACACCTGATGCATCCTCCGAATTCCTGTGAAAGAAGGTTGCATTCGAAGGGTCCTACTTGCTTTTCTGAAATTATACAGCCTCGATGACGTATGCACCCTTCGAATGAGCCCTCCGGAGGACGCATCCTTCTAAATGAGACACAGCTACTGTATTTCCTAAATTCCCTTGACCAATTTCATGCTTCACAGGTTTTGGAATTGGGTCTAAAATCCTGAAAACCCTCAGTGATGTAAGTCATCTTGTTTACATTGTTGCACCTACAATTTCCATCATTAAAGACAAATGGACACAAAACTAGTACAAGCAAATAGTTTCAAACTCAAAACAGACCACAGAAATGTTTTTTTTTTTTTGTCTTTAAATGATTATATACATTACACATCTAGACGCAACCGTAAACCGTTCTGTTTCCACCTGCAGACAGCAGTGAAGAATCGGTGCAGCAGCATGCATTTCATCGTGGCTGAGTCCAACAAGGCATCCATCGACTTTTACAAGCGACGCGGGGCTTCCGACCTCTCGCTGCAGGAGGGATGGCGACTTTTCAGGATCGATAAAGAGAATCTCCTGAAAATATCTGCCGAAGAGTGAGCTGGCCCGAAGTTCCAGTGCTCAAGGAGGGACTAGGGATGGCTCACAACCATTTCTCAGTTTAAATAATACTATGATCCTTACATAAAATACTTTTAAATACGCTGTGGGTATTATAATATAATGTTACATTTTAATAGCTCTTTTCAAGGCACTCAAAACGCTTTACATACAAGGGGGAATCTCCTCAACCACCACCAGTGTGTAGCATCCACCTGGATGATGCGACGGCAGCTTACTGGTGGAGAGGAGACAGAGTGATGAAGCCAATCAGTGTTTGGGGATGATTAATACACAGCAATTTACTCTGAGATGAAGTTACAGTAGTGCTTGTATTCATCCTTATATTTCAATCATATTATGTAGTTTGTACGTCAGATTATCTTATCAATAGTCTTTTATTTGTATCAAATTTAGTATTAAAAATCTAAAAAAGGAAAAAAAACGTGATGTGTTGTATTTGATTAAATGCATAATTTAACACCTTCAGGTTTTCCGCCCAGTCATAGAGGTCAAAGGGTAAAAACACAGACTACTATCTGCACTGCTTAATGAATGAACACAGAATGGATTGTATAATTGTCCTGGAGAATACTATACTTTGCAGAATATCGCTTTGTCGTCTATGTCCAGACTAGGTTCATGTTACATGGGGAGACTCTTATCGAAGTGCTTTGTGAAATCGTAAGTATGTGAAGAATATAAACACTTTATGCAAGTTTGACATTTGATTTTTGTATAATGACACAGGAAACGCAAAGAAAACACTGGTGTAGAAAATTCTGGAAATACAATAGGAGCCATCAGTAAGACCTAAAAATGTTTGGAAACTTCACAGTACAAGTCAGGTATGTAGCTCTTTTTTTTCAGGTTGGTCCAATTGCTTACTGCTGTAGTGTACCTTTGTACAAAAGTACATTTATATAGTGCACAGGAAACAAATAGTCACACATACAGTTCCAGTAAACATACCCAACACAATCCTATATAGCAAATACCAAACTGATCAGTGCATTTATAAGAGAACAGAATCCAGGTGCAAAGCAGGAACTCCTCATAAAACTTACTGCTTTGTCTCAACTAGATTTTTGGGTGTCTGTTTTGTGTCTTCTCAACCTGGAAAGAAAAAGGTAAGATGTAACAGAGAAGCAAAGGTGTTTATTCAACAAATTCTAGGATGATCTTAATGTCAAATATATGTGCCATCCAAATCATCGCACAGTCTTGACTTAGGACTCCTTACATTATTTAGCACAACACAACGGTTTTAAAAATTGATCGTAATAAAGACATTTTTCTTGAGCAGCAAATCAGCATATTCTAGTGATTTCTGAAGGATCATGTGATACTGAAGACATGGCTGTTGAAAATTCAGATTTGCGATCACATAAATATATTTTTGAGTATATTAAAATAGAAAAGTTTTAAATTATTTCATAATATTACTGTTTTACAGAATTTTTAATGAGATGAACGCAGCTTTGATAAGCATAAGATTAGTTCAAAAACATTGAAAATCTTACCGATCACAAACTTTTGAACAGTAGTTTCATTTAAGACATTTGGATGAATCTGCTCAAGACATTAGGACTGTATGAACTCTGTCTTGGAAGAGGAAAAAACTAGTACAACACTGTGCCAAGTATCAGATTTCTACTCACTTTTTCCTTGGAAGATGATTTCCCTCTCAGCAGCTCCTCCAGAACAACTCGCCCTTCTGAACCCCAGGAAAATATGCAGTGTTTTGTGGTCTATTAAAAAAAACAATTAATGTTGAAAAAACAGTCAATTCATATTACCCATCATCAGTGGACCTATGTCAGATATTTTAATTTGGTAAAATCTGTGTGAAACATTAAAACATGCTCATTAATCTTCATATAATTTCTGTGCTTTTCCTGTGAGGCAGGGAGTAATCTATTATTCACTTTATTTGACTGAGCTTATCCATGGAAAAATTCTCAAAATATCCCTCCGCTTTCTAGTTTAGCACTTATGGACGGCCACAAAGCAAAAAAAGAGGAAGGAACACTGACTATCTGAACACACAATTCACAGACTGCATTTCCTCCAGACAAGCGCTGTTAATATCCCAGGAGGACACAAGTACAGTAGTTGATATTACATTATTCAAAACCTCAGTTACTGCTGTCTGTACTGGATGGCCTGCTGAGAAACAACAACAGACTCTGTCCATCTGAACAGAAAGAACTGTAAACTTGCCCTGGCAACAGAGGCGGCATGCTGTGGGTAGAACATGGAAGTGCTCAGAGCCATCAGCCCAGTGGGGAACATCAGCCTCTTGACTCTGCTGCCTGTCGGGACAAAAACACAACAGAGAGAACAAAAACGGTTCTTAATAATAACACAAAACAAATGGTAGAGGTCAAAGACCTTATGATCAAAATTGAATCAATAGTAATGGAATAAGAATCATACCTTTTGCTAAAAAAAGTCCAAGAATTCCAGAGAATCCTATGACACTCACACTGGGGAAGAACTCGGATGGAGGGTCATTCAAAAACACATACATATCTGAAAAAAATAAAGAAAGAAATGCAATGCCATTTTGCACAACCATGGAAATATGATTCATAGAAAAAAAAAAAACAATACAGAAGTAGATTAGGAAAAAAGATTTTAAAAACTACTATGTAAATAAAAGAATACAAAAAAAGTAAATTTAAATGAATAGAAATTTGATTAAAATAAATACAAAATACATAACACAACAGCATTACTAGTATAAGTTTTATACTGACCATAAAACTTATAAACAATAAAATTTGTAATTAATATTTATTCCTGACATTATAAATTGGGACTTTATTCATAAAACAAATCTATAGCTGCATTCAAATTTAATAATGTAGTCCTTCTCATGAGTGTGATCATATTTGGGGGTCTGTGGCATCAAATATCGAAAACTCCTGGTATTGATGAGTATGTGTTTGTGTCCATACCTTTTACAATACTTTGAGTGGTATTCACACCAGGCTCAACTGTCTTGTAGTAAGCCTATGATTGAAAGAGAGAAACATTAAGGTACAGGAGATATTTCTGATTAAGTATCAGTCATAAATTCTGAGGATAATTGTGAAGTTGCTATAAATGAACAACATAACTTGCCTGTACTTTCTCCATGGCAAAATGTGTCTTTTCCTGCAGGTGGAAAAGAATCAAAGAAATAATGAAAACCTTAAACAGTATGATAATGTATAATGTGTAAAAAATATGGCGAAGATATTTATGTTTTACGTATATCATCTTTAATAAGTACACTGTATTAAGTAAATTCTGCATCTCTAAAGCTCAAGCTTTCTTTTTGAATCACTTCACTATATACAGTCAGTACAACAGCATACCTGACACCATGAAACATAAGGCTCCACAGTCTTTCTCAGAGATGCTACACCCTGCTCAACAGGACCGACCTCGGGCTCCTTGTACCTCAGCTGGGACTCAGGTGTGTCATAGAGTGAAAGCTGAAAAATATAGGGCTGTTGTAAAAAACCCTTCACCATCATGCCAGTGACCTCCTCGTTTTACCCCTCACCATCCCAAAACACAGTGCACAGGAAGTACCTCATCCGTCATCAGGGTGGTGTTATTTTCTTTGGCCTCGCTTGCAGCAAAAACAGTGGCAGACATCAGGCCAAGGGCTCCGGGCACTGCCATGGGCAGCACCACCTCAACAAGGAAGGGCAGAGAAAACAAACATGAAACAAGTCACAATAACCTTAGAAACAAAGCAAATGATGTATTCATATATTATGTACAAGTACTGTAAAACTGAAATCACCAAACGAGCAAAAACAAACAGCAAGGCATGAGATTCAAGATGAGGCACAGCATTTTCTAGAATTCCAGACATAATATAATTCACGAGAAATATATTGTAGAATCATGCGGCAAAATAAAAATAATTTATGAAATGTACAGATTATTTATAAATACTAAAACACTATTAGGTCCATAAGCTCCAGTTAGCTTAGCTACATTATTGCTGCTGCACCACTAGCGCTTTACTGAATAACATCAGCTTTTTTATTATGCATAATTATCTAAATGAATTGCAAACAAAAACACAACCGTTCCTCCATAATTTAAATTCATGTAATGAGATAAAGTATTTTTACCTTGGCTATTTTCCCAAGATTTGTCATTTTTTCTCGAGAACAGCGCTCTGCTACGGCAACACTGCGAGGACAAACTTCTCAGAGATAATTCGTTTTCTCAGAATTATAAGACATTCTCTTAGTTGTTGTTTTAAATATTATTACCTGGTCCGTAGGCTATTGAAAATTAGATATTACTTTTTCACATGTTTTGTGTCCATGTGTTATGACATCTAAAACATTAGATGAAAAACTTGGAAAATTAAAAATGTTGCCTTGACGGCTAACTATATAAATTTAAGCATTAAAATTCCTACTATTTTAAAAATCTAAATTTCCTGAAATAATTCCTACTATTTTAAAATCACCATAAGCTGAAATAAAAAATATATTAAGGCAAAATACAAAAGAATATAACAAAATTACTAAAACTAACAACATAGAATAAAATAAAATCTATGTTCTAAAATCGAATTCTAAATACGAACAAATAGGCTACTAAAATAACACCGGAACAATGCAGTCACAACGTTTACTGGAATTATTTTTAGAACACCAACAAATTTTATTTCAAAATGTTACTAATTTCTTAGAATAATTTATTAAAGAAGACATATTTTGTGTGATGGTTAAAGATAAATGACCTTAAAATCATTTTTACTAATTGGAAGAGAACAGCTTTTAACATCTTAATCTACACAAATGATTACAAATAGCCTACATTTATGCCCTGAGAGATGATTATATACAAGACTTAGAGTACAAAGGGATTTAATTCATAATTAAATATTTCCTTGTGTGTTTAATGGGGGTGGGGGGATCAACAGACCATCTTAAAAAGCAAAAAGAGACCCAACAAATAACTCCTTAATAAGTAACTGGTGGTGGTACAATCTCAACATCTTTAGGAGTGAGTGGAGAATGAAGAACAATTCCAAACTTTTCTCTCAACATCTCTGTGATTTCTTCATCTGAAAGATCTCTTGTGGTTTTTGTATCTTGCTGTCCATCCACTGAGGACAAGCTGGTTATAATCAGTGTGCGGCCCATGATTGTGATTCTTCCAGTGGGCAGTAAGAGTGAACAGAGAGACTTGCAGAAGAAAATCGAGCTAGCAGAACTCTGATGGTAATCACACATGGCTCTGAAATCATCTCTTTCACGTGGCTCCAGGGTGAATTTGTACTGTTCCGTCCAACAATCTTCTCCAACCCCTGCCACTTCCATGAAAATGAAGTTTCCCTGAGATCTGAGGCGATACGTTCCGTGACTCTGAACTTGAGGACTGTCTTTCTCAAGAGAGAGAGGGAGCTGGAATCCGGAGCCGAACCCTACATCACAGAGCCATCTGTGTCCATCCAGCTTCACCATCGTGATGAAGTGGTCAAACGGAGGTCCGTAAGCACCGGTGAACCGATTCCTGACCTGACCGGAGAGAATAGTCACGTCGAAGCCCATCTGAGATAGAAGCCATGAGAAAAGCCCATTAATCTCAAAGCAGAATCCTCCGCGGCGCATGACAACGATTTTTTCATATAAAAGTGGCAACTCAAGCCTGACCTGCTCTCCGATATGAATAGTGAGATTCTCAAAGGGGACGGTCATTAAGTGATTCAGATGAACGTATCGCAATGTCTCCAGTGTCGGAGGACATGGACCCGAACAGCCGACACGTGCCAAATACTTTTGAACATCCATTGTTTTGCAAAGACCGCAGGTATGTAGTTAGGCTGAGAAAATTGTAACCCACAGCTGAACACATCTACCGGGATGCGCCTTTAGACGACCTTTAATGCAAGCTTTCACTTTGCATGGGCTGTTAACCCGGACTGTACTTTCTCGGAAGTCCAAGTACTGTGCTCATGAAAGTTCATAAGGACAGGAAACTTTCCCATCAACCTTTCCTTAACTGTTTGCTATGTTTCGAGAACACGATTAAAATGATAGCCCTATTGCAAATATACGAAACTAAAAAAAGTTGGTTTTGAACAAATTTAGACGTTAACGGAAGAGATCTGTTTAAGTGTTGCCAGATATCACAAGAGAAAGCAACTCAAAGCGATTGTTTTAGAAATATTAGATAACGAAACATTAATTAATCGAGGCTAAACTTTTGGAAATAATACATTTTCAATAGTTTTGTATCACAAAATGTTAACATTTAATTAATATTTTTTCAGTGCCTACAGTCTACACACCTATCAGCATCAGATTCGCACATCGCTGGATGAGGAGCAAAGCTTTTGCAAACCCACATTTTTTAAAAATAATTAAATTACACTTTGATTTTTAAAAGTGGAAAAAAACAAGGGACTTGTAATATCCCGATGGACAAATAAAATGGACATGGCAACACATGCTCTAGTTAACGCCCTCTTTGCTGGCATTGGCCAATCAGATCTTCGGGTCTTTTTGGTTTCTAGGTGATGTTTATACAAACAACGCGTTGCTATGAAAAACAGAGATGCAAGTCGCTGCTGTCTCATAAGATGACAAAATATTATACATACTTTACTATATAGTATACATATACAGTGCTATATATAAACGTACATTATACGTTAATAAGTTATTTATGAAGAAGGACTTAACTACAATTCTGTATTTAAAAATAACCATAAAACGGTAGGTTCTTTTGTTTGTTTAAATTAAATGCTATTAACTTTATCTTGAACGCCAGCCTATATGGTGTAACGTTAGCCAGTTAAAGCCAGTGTGTGGTACTTGGTCCGGAAAAGTTGCTGAATGAGCATTTCTCCGTATTGCATGTAGTGAATGATATTCTGACTGGCTAATGTCCTTTTTGTGCTCTTTTGTGTTTAGTTAGTGATGCCTCCTCCTGAAGCAATGTACTGCGCCCAACAGATCAACATCCCTCCAGAACTGCCTGATATCTTAAAGCAGTTCACAAAAGCTGCAATCAAGACACAGCCACATGATGTGCTGCAATGGGCAACTGAGTAAGTTGTATACTATGGTAATGCATCATATATAATGTATGCTTTATAAAACAATGGAAATATAATATAGTATGACAACAATAAAACTGCTTCTCCTTCAGCTATTTTTCAGCATTATCAAAAGGTCAGGACCTACCAGTTAAAGAGAGGCTGGAAATGCCAGTGGCGACTCAGAAAACAGACACAGGCCTTACACCAGGCCTTCTAAAGGTCCTTCATCAACAGGTGTGATCCACTGCATTTCTTTTGTTTTATACAGAGTACACCACATATATTTATGAATATTGATGAAATATTTCTCGCCTGTAGTTTGCACCTAAAGAAATCATTACAAAAGAGGAGCTTCTTCAGAAGTGGAAAGGCCTGTGCTTGCCTATAGAACAGCTTGACACAATCCTTGCTCTTGGCAACTTCAGTGAAAATATCAATTGGATGCATTTTTTTGCTTTAGGTTGCAGCGCTTTGGGTGGGGTGAGTGGATATAAATATTTAACTGTGTATTTAACAATACATTAAAGGATATGTTTATCCAAATTTGTTGGAAATTTAATCATCTAAGACGTAGAAGTGTTTGTTTATTCATTGGAAGATATCTAGAAAAATTTTGCAATACATCACTTGCTCAGCAACTGATCCTCTACAGCAGGGGTCATCAAACTTGGAGGGCCGGTGTCCTGCAGCTCCAACTTGCCTCAACACACCTGCCTGGAAGTTTCAAGTATACCTAGTAAGACCTTGATTAGCTGCTTCAGGTGTGTTTGATTAGGGTTGGAGCTAAACTCTGTAGGACACCTGCCCTCCAGGACCGAACTTGGTGACCCCTGTTCTACAGTCAATGGGTGCCATCAGAATGAGACATCAAACAGATGATAAAAGCATTAAAATAATCTGTGGGACTCCAGTCCATTATTAAGGGATTTAAAACATAATTTCTGGACAAAATACAAGTACATAATCCATAATTATGGAGTTATGGAATCAATGGTTTGAAATGTTAAAATTATGTATATTCCAAACATGCAGTTTTTTGTCTCACAAGACATTAAATGATGGACTTGAGCCGTGTGGATAATTTATATTTTTATCAGCTGTTCTCATTCTGACGGCACCCATTCGCTGCAGAGGTTCCATTGGTGATGTAATTCTAAATTCTTTTGTTAAAGAATCATTTGTAGCTTAATTTGAGGTGTTGTAAATGTAATTCTACTAATGGCTCTAGATGGCAGTGTTGGATTTTAAATGGTTTAAGATTTCAAGGAGTTGAACAAGAACTAAGGATTTATAAAGACTATACAGACAATGATATTCAATTCATTCAAAGTTTGCTAAACAATGGCAAAAAATTGTCTACTGTACTGTTTTCACAGACCATCATAAGTGCTTTGAAACATGCTTGTGAAATACTCACAGAGGACCCTGAGGGTGGTGCAGCCCAGATTCCTTTCGACACATTTCAGAGTCTCTACACATACTTGGCCCATCTGGATGGAGAAATTCCTAAAGAACAGATCGACAGCTTCTTGCATAGTTTAGAGAAGTATGCGTGAGCGCGCACACACACATGCACACACTTGTTACGCTATCCTTGTGGGGATACATAGGCGTAATGATTTTTCTGCTGTACAGACTGTATTTTCTATCGCCCTACACCTAAACCTACCCCTTACAGGAAACTTTGTGCATTTTTACATTTTCAAAAAAGTTTATTATGTATGATTTATGAACTTGTTTACCTGTGGGGACCTCAATTTAGGTCCCCACCGTGACACAAGTCCCCATGAGTCTGTGTTTATTCATGTTTCCCCACTGGAATGTAAAAACAAGTACACACACACACATTCCGTTAAAATACTATTATTTTAATGTTACTACTACAATGGTTAATGGAAAACAAGGTAAGACAAAAGCGAAATGGTATGATCAAAGGTGCCCAGTTGCAGGAACAAAATATGTGAAACAGTCAATTATTCTGACAGTAGTTACTTTGACACAAAATGGCAATAAGAGGCTTTATTGAATGAATTAGACACATTTTTGAGGGTGACAGTTTCTTTTCTGTTTTACTTTTGTTGCCAAAGAGGTCTTTTAGGAGGACAAGTGATAAGGAATAAAATTAATTGCTTTGACATTTGTTGCTCAAGGCACTTTTAAGACTTTTTTGTTAGAATTTACACCTGTGAAATTACAAAACCTTCTGTTGTTTCTTTCTTAAAACCGAACAAACTGTTCTATATTCAAAACTATGATTGAAACGGTACATAATACACACATCTTAAAACATCAAATAATGCAGTAAGGTTATGTAGTTTTCCAATTCCATAATACAAGACAAAAATCTTAAGCACTACTGTCTTTACTCGTTAAGACAATTCAGTCTATAACTGCAGAAACAATACCAGGAATGATCATTGCATTTGTAAGAATTTTTGTCCAGTGGGTGGTTTTATTACGTTTTGATGGGTTTTTGTTGTCATATATTACCAGCATACCAACAACAATTGTTTTTATCACAAGAAATATAATTTCATCCATTGTATTCTAGATTAGTTGAATGTTTATAAGACATTTTTAACTCAATTCAAAAGCCCAGCATATTATTTTACCATTAAGACTTAAGGAATATATGAACAAACGTATGCATGAACCATATTATCTTGACCAGCAATTAATCTTCATAATTATACTGGTCAAAAGCCTATGTACAATATTGTTATATATTTGTATGACGTTATAAATCAACCTCTTTGTAACAATTAACATTTTTAAGTACAAATATTATTTTAGTCTATTTCATTGCCATTCAGACGATACATCAGAAGGTGCTTTGTACTTACCAGTTCTGCTTGGAAGGATATTTAATGTTTCTTCATAGGTTTTCAGCGCTTTTAAAGGCAGAAATGAAAAAGACCAATTGACACTTATGTAATTTAAGTTATTTAAATTATGAATTAAAAAATGGACATGGACTTTCACAGTTCGTAGTGTACTAGATAGGGCCTGAAAGTATTAAAAATAACTCAGTTAAAATGCCCATAATATACATAATATATATAAATTTAAATGAATTCTTTTGTGGAACACACACGCACACACACACACACACACACACGTTGGCTTTTGTGGTTTATGGGGACTCTCCATAGGCGTAATGGTTTTTATACTGAACAAACTGTGTGTGCTATTGCCCTACACCAACCCTACACCTAAACTTAGCCCTCACAGGAGACTTTGTGCATTTTTAGATTTTCAAAAAAACACAATTTAGTATGTTTTTTTTAAGCCTTTTGAATTACGGGGACATAGGCAGTGTCCTCATAAACCACCTTCATATTGTAATATCTCTGTCATACCCATGTCATTATACAAATTTGTGTCCTCATAAACCACATAAACATGCACACACACACACACACACACACAACAATAATAATAAATAAATACATCAAAATACATAAAATAAATAAAGTCTGTTTTTTGACCATACAATGAAAGTCAACTGATGCTTTAATTGTATTGACAAAAACAGTTGCAACATTTTGTGTCCACAGAAGAAAGAAAGTAACAGGTTTGGAATGACATGAACTGATGACAGAATTTTCATTTTTGGGTGCACTGTGCACTAGTGGAAGTCGTGGCCTAATGGTTAGAGAGTCGGCCTTGTAATCCAAAGGTTGCGGGTTCGAGTCCCCGGCCGGCAGGAATTGTAGGTGGGGGGAGTGAATGTCCAGCGCTCTCTCCACCCTCAATACCACGACTGAGGTGCCCTTGAGCAAGGCACCGAACCCCCAACTGCTCCCCGGGCGCTGCAGCATAAAATGGCTGCCCACTGCTCCGGGTGTGTGTTCACGGTGTGTGTGTGTTCACTGCTGTGTGTGTGCACGTTGGATGGGTTAAATGCAGAGCACGAATTCCGAGTATGGGTCACCATACTTGGCTGAATGTCACTTCACTTTAAGTCTTAAAAAAACTGATGTCTTTTTAACAACAGGAAAACAGATAAGTCTTTTTGTGCTGCTTTGCATGTGTACCAGTCACTGATACCACTAAACCAACCCAACTTCACCACAGGTTGCCCTTTTTAACTCAAAACAAACATAGAAGCAAAGTAAATGTTTGCTTCTGTGTACATGAAGAAGCTCAGATCTTCAAGGAGATAAAACAATTAGAAACTACAGTTAGACACTCCAATTCAAATGAATTCTTGTAAGTTACCCACCTAGAAAATAAAGACTCCTATGTTAGAATGCTGTTCATTGACTTCAGCTCGGCATTCAACACAATAATCCCACAACAGCTCATAAATTGACTAAACCTGCTGGGCCTTAACAATTCCCTTTGTAATTGGATCCTGGACTTTCTAACCGGAAGACCTCAGTCAGTCTGTGTCGGCCACAACACCCCGAGCTCTACCACACTGAGGTCAGGTGCCCCACAAGGCTGTGTGCTCAGCCCGCTGCTCTTCACACTGCTGACCCATGACTGCACTGCCAAGTTCAGCTCCAACCACATCATCAAGTTTGCTGAATGACACAACAGTGGTAGGTCTCATCAGCAACAACGATGAAACGCACTACAGAGAGGAAGTGGCACAGCTGGCTGAATGGTGTGGCACCAACAATCTGTCCCTCAGTGTGGAGAAGACAAAGGAGGTTGTGATGGACTTCAGGAGAAACTCCGTTGACCACCCCCCACTGACCATCGACAGCTCGACTGTGGAGAGAGTCAGCAGCACTAAATTCCTGGGGGTGCACATCACAGAGGATCTCACCTGGACCACCAACACCATGTCACTCTCCAAAAAGGCACAACAGCGCCTACACTTTCTCCGCCGGCTGAAAAGAGCAAGTCTCCCTCCACCCATCCTCACCACATTCTACAGAGG
Organism: Barbus barbus; assembly: GCF_936440315.1. Lineage (NCBI taxonomy): Eukaryota > Metazoa > Chordata > Actinopteri > Cypriniformes > Cyprinidae > Barbus > Barbus barbus. The sequence continues at coordinate 14,867,728 of NC_136724.1, forward strand.
CACCATTGAGAGTGTGCTGACCAGCTGCATCACTGTCTGGTACGGGAATTGCAGTGCTGCTGACTGCAAGACCCTACAACGGACAGTGAACACAGCTGCAAAGATCATCGGTGCCTCTCTCCCCTCCATCCTGGACATTTTCCTTACACGATGCTCCAGCAGAACCAGCAGCATCGTGAAGGACTCCACCCATCCCTCCCACAGTCTCTTCCAGCTCCTACCATCAGGAAGACGGTACCGGAGCATCAGAGCCTGCTTCGCCGGACTGCTCAACAGCCTTTTCCCCCAGGCTGTGAGAGCCCTGAACTAAAATCACCCCGCCCCCCTCTGAAACCCCTTGCAAACCCCTACCTCCTGAAACATGGACCACCCCCCACCCCAAAACTTACCACACCAAAGAAAAAACTGTATGGAACCTTTTTGGGCAATTCGAAGTGTGCTACACACAGGTGAGTGGGCCTGTACAAACCACCTGTAGTAACACACTCTCCTCTATGTGCACTAAACACTTTACACACACTGCTGCGTGTACACAATCCCACAAAGACTCAGCAATATATGCATGTATACATGCTCATGCACTACAAATCATCCTGCACTGTTCCCCAACCAGCTGCTTGACTCAAAATGGTTCTCTTTGCCCATGTACAATATTTATGTGAAGCATTCGTATAGTTTGTATTTTTTATCTTTTTTTTTTTGTTTGTATAGGGTAAATATTCATATATAGTATACTTATAGTTAAATCTGTCAGTAGGTTAGTTGTGTATAGGTTTATAGTGTTTTTTTTACTTCATTGTTGTATGTCTGTATTTATGTAGCACCGTGGTCCTGCTAGGCACAATATTTCGTTCCACTGTATGTAGTGGAATGACAATAAAGCTCGACTTGACTTGACTTGATTCTCGTCACATTTACTGGTCTTGATTACAATCTCACTCTCTCTAAAGTCTATTAGTGTTCCTAGGAACAGAATCTCTTGAGACAAAAGCAGTCTGTTCCTGTGAATACACAATGTTTGGGAAGCATGTTATTGAGTCAATATTACAGACACAGAAGCAAGAATAACAAAATGTCACCAGCGTGTGTTTTAGACTAATGATGACAAAATCCCAAAGCAAATGAAAGTAAAAGAGAATTGAAAAGAGGACGTTAATGAACAATTAATAAGCAAGAACATCTGTCATGATGAAAAACACATTACACATGACATTTGTAGACATTTTATTGGAAATGTTCTTTTTCCTGCTTCCAGAGAATGCCAAGGAGGAATGGTGCAACCTTCAAATTTTACAAGCCTCCGCAGTGCTGAGAAGTCTGAGTAAAATCCACTACAAATGGTCCTCAGCTCATGCTTGTTACTTCTTGTGCTTATCTTTATCCCTCTTTATCCTTATATTGTGATTTGATTATTTAACCAAAATAAATCCTTGAATGTCAAATCTAGGTTGCCTGGAATAATGTTGCGAAAGTGAAAGACAAAACAATGCTTATGGAATATTAGGTGTTTATGTGAGCGAACTTTCAGTTTTGATTGTGATTACAGATACAAAACCCCATTACATCACTTCCCACTGTGTTTTCTGTTTGAAAGAAACTGTATTCTATATATACTTCAAACACTCACACAAAATCTTTTTATATTGGAAACAATGACATGAACTAGATCAAATTTTTGTCCTTGCATTGTACCGCACATTTGTCTTGTGTTTCAGAGAAACAGTGGCACAGCAACAGGCAACAGAAGCTTGATTAATTGCCTTTTTGAGGATGGAAAGAGGCTGTGTATAATTTGGAACCAAAAGGAGCTACTCAACCTTCACAGACCTGTTAATGAAGGCTATTCTCAACATTTTCTCTGAAATGAACTGATTAACCCATCACTAATCAAGCTAATTTTAGATTAACAGGGCTTTCTGAATGATGACACAGTCTCAACAGTGAGATGTTATTCACTTCTTTATGAAAAACTATTTTCAGCAAGCATAATCTAAACTGTTTTAAATTGGAAATGGACTCAAAAATCATTGTTTGATACAGACCAGGACGGGTAATATCAAGCTTGCTGGTCAAGGATTTATTCAGGTGCTTTTGGATGATTTACAGAAGATACCAGATGAACTTTACTCAGCATGAAGTTCTCCATTCTTGATCAGCTCCTGAGGATTTATTAACCTAAGCAGGCCAGAGTGCTGAGCTAATGTAATTGTCTAAGCCAAAGTAGCCAAGGACCAGCATGGCATCTATCATTTCTAAGAGAGATGACAGTCGTTTTCCTTTTCGATCTCTCACTAGCAATTCGCTAAATAGGCTGATTTTCACAAACCTGAGAATAAAAGCAAGTATGCATTTCAAATTGAAGTGAATATGGACATTTTTGGAGGATTTAAAAGTAGAAATAATTTATAAAAGCACCTACAATCTTCTGTTGAATTGTGTTTTTATGTGGGCTATAAAGCCCTTTTTACAACCATTTTGGGGGTTTGGGATTTATTGTGTTGTACAAAGTTGTAAAGTTGATAACTTTACAGAAAAAGTTGGTGAGTGGTTTTTGCCATAAAATCATGTTAACGCTCATATTGTTCATATCTTGTGGCTATAATGCTGAAACAGTTCATGGATCGGCCTCATACACTTACATTGTAAGTGCCTCACTGTAACATTTTTATTTATTTAAAAAGAGGGACAAGTGAAATTTTTATTTTTTTGTAATAATCAGTACTATGCCACGAATGCTGTCAATTCTAAAATTGATTAATATTGCAGGGCTACTGTGCAGTACAGCAGATGTGCAGATATAATGGATTATACAGGATACAATAGACAGGGAGGTTCTTCAGAAACACCATTGTGTCACTGGCCGTAAAAAGATAGTCATACTCTGGCAGTTAGATAATGACTCATTTTTGGCAGCACAGTTTACTTGTTTTTAAAACCAACAGTACTTCCTCTAAAACAGATGTGTAACGGTCGAACGCAAGCATACAACGAGGGATGGACTGCTGCGCTGCACGTATGTTTGACTGATAAGATCACAGCTGCAAGTGAAGGGGATGGAGCCCAAGATCCCAGCTGTTCGGGGCTAAACGACTCACTAATTAGTCACAGCAATTATGGCACTTATCTTAGAACTCCAAGGAAATGGGAGTGTTAGGATTGTGGAAAAATCTTGATCTTATAATAGAGCACACACATTAGCTGTAATGTGTGTGTGTGTGGTGTAACTTCCCTAAATTAGGTTGCCAAACTGAATTTGAAAGTGCTGTGCTTTCTTTCAGAATTGAAATGTGAATGACATCATTTGAAAGGGACTGTAGCGAAGAAAACTGAGATGATAGAAAACATTTAAGCTTTTGTTATATATGAAGTCTAAAAAGAAACCACAAGTGACGGAAAGTTGAGTAATTACTCTGGTTCTGTCACAAAGGGACATCCCCAACACAGAGTCACTAAACTGAGAAAAAACCCACGATGATGGTAAACAAAACTTTGTACTTTCCAGAAATAGCAAGTTTCAGTAACTTTGTGTTCACATAAAAATTTATTAAAGAAATGAATTTAAGAAGATTTATATATTTTATAAAATCCCAACTTTGTCTTTCGCTGTCATTCTTTTAAATGTTATAATAAATGACAGTAACATCACTTAGACCATTTTGCCCTGCAAAAATATCAAAATAAAAAGAAATTCCCTTTTCATGAGAGAAAAGTGTTTTATGTCATATTAAAGGCCTAGCCTATAGTGTAATTTTTAATAACTAACATAATAGTTTAGGAGAGAAGAAAAATTGTCATGGACCCATATATGCAAAAATATATAGAGTGAGGGAGGAAGAAAAAGTAGCTTGTGTGAGTGTGTGTGTGTGTGAGAGAGAGAGAGAGAGAGAGAGAGAGAGGAGGGCATCTAATCGGATTATGGAGGAAGAGTTTTGTAGCGCACTCGTCTTTCTCGGTTATCTTCTGCGCTTCCATCCTCACTCAGTGCTGTTTGTTTGGAACATCACAATATCTGAAGTTTCTCAGGGAAGAAATTGCGACATTCAGAAGATTGCTTCACACTACATGGACTGCAAATACTTATTTTCGAGAGTTTTCTGTTTCCACGTGCGTTTCTGATCGTCGCCGAGTGCTGCTGAGGAACACTACACTGACAGTGGCTTTATAGAAGCAGAATTATTCAAATGAGATGATAAAACTACGGTAAGGTTTTATTACATGGACACCAATTGCACTTGCTTTCTATATGAGTGGGGGGAAATGAAGTCGCGGATACTTAAAAGAAGATTTGAGCCTCAGTTTGGAGATTAAACGCTTATTTTTGCTCGTTTGGTATCCATGACTTTAACGTACCTAAATGCAGCTGAAGGAGACCAGGAGGTGTTTGATCCGCATGACTTGAGGATTCTGTCCTATTGGGGTTAAATGGTTCTGATAACAGACAGCAGGGATGGCGGAGGATCATCTCCAGGAAAAGTTAAAACACTTAAACATGCTAAAAGCGCCCAGAACTGTCCCACTATCGTGGAGGAATCACCTGATCGCTCGGCCGATATCGATGATGATGATGAATACCTCGGCTCGGTCGAGCTGGATGAGGACTTCGAGGAGCTGGATGACTTCTCAGACCTGCCGGATACCAGGAGCATCGCCTCAGATGACTCCTTTTATCCACCGGACGATGACTTCGCTGAGTCGGAGAGAACCCCTTCCCCGGAAAGTCCCACACCGCTGTCCTTTTTTCAGGCGTGTTGCAACAACAACGCGCTTATAGTGAAGCTCATGCTTAGACAAGGTGTCACTGAGGAGGATGTCCAGGAGACGGACAAAAACAATAGAGTAAGTACATCAGACACAAATTAAATGAGCAATTAAGTTTTACCGCATTTTACATTACAGTACACACTGTATCGCATGCAAGGATGTAACGAATCGTTTTCTCGAGTCGGATCTTTTCATTTAAACAATTGAAGAAAACTGGTCTGCTTACAAATGTAATTTAATTGAATCTGGGTGTGCGAGGCCGTCTGAGAAAGATCTTTTCAGATGTTAATAATCCAGGTAAAAGAGATAGGCTAATTCACCCAAAAACAAATAATTGCTGTTAATTTACTCAACTTCAGGAGGACATCTTCAGTAGAACAGTAACCTGAAGAAAAAACATTGTCCTTGGTGAATTATAAAATGTAGCCTAAGTCAATGGCTACCCGCACTTTGAGAGTCAAAAAAGCATATTAGGAAACACTAAATTAATGCCCATGGCTACTGGAGCTATATCGAGTTCTTATGAAGCAAAACAATTGGTCTGTGCAAGTTCAACTTCAGTGTATCTTCAGAGCGACTGCCGGTCATGTCCAAAAGTGAATTTTGATTGAGTAATTGGAGACCTGTGCTGCTCAAGCTGCAAACTGTTTCAGATGGTTTAGTCTGATTTGGTGAACTGATTCATTGTTCACTAAAAATCAAATGCTTCAAAAGAATCAAATGCTCGTGAACTAGACATCACTCTGGACCGTTTGACTGAGGCTATGAATTACAGGTAATAATGCTGTAAACAATGTATTGTCAGATAGACCTCAGTATATCCCCAGGAGTCACAGGTATAAATTCTGTTGCATGATATGCTTTTTTGAGTCTCAAAGTGATGGCAGCCATTGAGTTTCACTTTATAAATCACCAAGGATCAGATTTCAGCTAAAAAAACTTCTTTATTGTTCCACTAAGGCTGGATAAATTAACAGCAAATTTTTATTTTTTAGGTGAACTCTTTAACTGAGAACCATCTTGCTTGAACATGTCCAAATCGACTTGTAATGAGTTGAGAACCGATGAGTGAGCTAATAGTTAAAGCATTTGGAGTCAAATGAGAAAAGAAAACAACTGTAATAGCCAAATAGAAGAAATGTTACAAATAAATGGAAATGTTACGAATTGTGTGAGTTTTATTAACACACATACAAAACAGAACAGATTTAAATAGTTTGTAATAGGTTTATAGAGTTTTTTTTATTAAAGACTTTCATATAGAACAAGATGTTGTTTCATAGTTGTTAATGATGGGAGCTTAATTAATTATGCGTTTGTGGTAAAAATGGAGGAATGCAAAGGCTGTCCACATGCCAAACCTTGAATAACCACTTTTATAACGTGCAAGATACCCAAAGTACTTCAATCTAACCTAGCTTAATTGTGATAGTCCAACAAATGTCTAACAAAACCCAACACTTCTTGTGATCTAGCCTTTAAATTTATATTGTGGTGTGAATGTGGTAGAGATATAACGTTCCACTAACAAAATTAGTTAGACAATCGATTTTACATGAACATCCAACATGTGAAGTTTCAGGGTTGATTCTGGCAGTCTGCTGTGACCTCTAAGGCATGTGTTGTGGGATAATTACATTATATAAAAGCTAAATGCAAAACACATTGTGCAAAGTGTGCACAAGTAATGCACAAATAATTTGCAGCCCTTGAGGTATTTAATAATGGAGTTGCACAGTCACAAGAACAAGCCTCTTGCCTTTTCTCTTTCTAGCCTAAACCTGGTCATTCCTCACAAAAATGAGTCCCCAAATGACATCACCTCCCAGAGCTTGAGGCCTCGACAGTTCAGAATGTATCACATTACAACTTAAAAGCTTAGATTCAAGAGAATGTGTTTAAAAACATAAAATCAATACACTCTATAAAGAGAAGCTGATATGATGGCATGGCTATCCATTCCTGGTAGCCTAACAGACAGAGCTGTTGTGGGATGAGACTGTGGAATTCCTCTGAGGAACCTCAAGAGCTTCTTTTCACACAGGCTCATCTCTTATCTCATCTCGCATCACTCTTCTACAGGACAGTTTAGAGCAACAGGCGCAGGATAATAGTTCCAGCATGTGCTCTGTTCATTTGAGACAGTGTATGGTGTAATGCTGTAAATAAGGTCATTAGTCAGTGAGCATTACATCTCTACCTCGGCTGAATGACTTGACCAAAAAACTAAATAATAATACAATACAGTAATAAGCAAAATATTTTTACATGTTATTACAATTTTAAATGACTGCCTCCATTTGAATATATTTAAAATGTAATTTATTCCTGTGATGCAAAGCCGAATTTTTAGCAGCCATTACTCCTTCAGAAATCATTCTAATATGCTGATTTGGTGCTCAATATTTCTTATTATGACCAATGTTAAAAACATTAATATTTTGTGGAAACTGTGATACACCATTCAGGAGTTTGAGATTAGAAATTAAACACATTTCCAAAGAAATGAATACATTAGCAAGGATACAGTTGATCAAAAGTGACAGTAAGGACATTTATATAATGCTACAAAATATTGCAATTTCAAATAAATGCTGTTCATCAAAGAATCACAAAAAATGTATTGTTGTTCATGTGGCAAAAAATATGTTGTCAACATCAATAATAATAACCATTATTATTAACTGAATTCCAATAATTATTTGGGCATCAAATCAGCATATTAGAATAATTTCTTCAGGATCATGTGACATTGCTGAAAATTAATATTTACCATCAAAGGAATACATATATTTTAGAAAACAGTTATTTTAAATTGTAATAATATCTCAAAACATTACTGTATTTTTGTTGTCATAAGCAAATTCACAAAGGCAACTACTAAAAACTGACTAATGATCTTATTTACAGCATTACACCATGCAGAAATTTCTTCTCAGCTCACATATTGGAATGCTGCAAACACAGAAGCAGAGGGATACCACAGTAAAACATCCCAGTACTGTTGTAACATCAAATTTGTGGAAAAGTGCTAATCGCTGTATAAACATCATAATACGTAATGGCATTATATTACTAGTTTTACGTTAGAAAGCATCAGGCAAATATCTTAGTGCTGTGGATTCAAAGGCCTCTTTTGAGTGAACTGTTCATATCATTACAGGATGCATAACATCTGCATTTTCAAGCCCATCTGTATTTTCCATTACTTGTATCCATACTCATGACCCCTAACATCCTGTTTACCATGCAGCTACTATTGCTATAGGAGTTCAGTACACGTGTTCTTGCATTTGTTGGTATCAAGAATCTGGGCTGATTTCAGTAAAGCTCAATAGTGTTAAACTACAACACCGGACCTAGCGGGGAAGTAAATTCAGCCAGCTTAACTGACCACTCTTTGGCAGATTCGAGGCATTTAATTTAGGGCTTTCCAGTTGATGAATGCGTCAGGATCACTTTGAGCCTGGTGTTGATGTAATATCAAGTCATTGACGGAACATCTGTGGATGGATGTTACCCACTGACCTGTTTTCTGGGACTCCAATACTTCACAGCCAAGACTGACACGATATCATCAAATCCAGGCCAGCTTGCTCCTGTCACACTTTAAGGCCAGCTTGTTTTACCAGTCTGTCATATATTACTATTCATCTTAAAAATGCTTAAAACTTCTAGTGACGCACAATAAGTAATCTGATGTTCAAAGTAAACATAATACTACTTATTTTTAGTATTAGTGCATAATATCGTACAGCATTAAATTTAAACTTTGAATTTCATAGCCACAAATATGGTATGCAAAGCAAGCAGTTCTGTTCTTTCTTTTTTTTTTTTAGAAGGATCATAGCTGTATTTTGTCTTCATTGTCAAAGCTGAACTAGAGGACAAATCCTGTAACTCCTCTTTCATTCAATGGCTCACAAGGCTAATCCTTTCTATTTTAAGAATCAACCAGGCCACAGATTACCCCAACACACGTCTACATTTGTATTTAAACCAAGCTCAGTATATTTTATATAAAGATGCAGACTAACAAAAACGGGTTGCAGCATAAATTAAATTTTAATTATAAATCTACCTATAAATGAGTTTACAGTGCAACTGTATTTATACAAAATACTTTATGAAAAGCAAAACTGCAAAACAGTTCACCCATAAACAAAAAATATGTCATTTACTCACCCTCGTGTTGTTTCACATTTGTATGCTGATTTGTTTTGCATTGAACACAAAAGGTCATTTCACACTTCTTTTACGACACAACAACAGTTAATAGTGACCATCATTCAAGCTCCAAAAAAGCATCATAAAAGTGCAATAATATACAAAATACATACAAATCAGAGGTCATATGATAATGTTTTCACAGCGTCACATGGCCACAGTGCTTGCAGTTGGAAACTGACCTACTAATGGCTCACTAACGTCTCTGTATATTAAACATCAATAAAATTATATACGTCACCTTAATCACACACTTTCACCGTCATCTGATGTGCAGCAACTGGAAGCATCTCTCTCTTATTGTCATAGCCGTGTAAAATTAGCTTGTCTGGGGTTTATTTTTAGTCCGCAGCCTCCAGCTGTGTGTCAGTGTGATGAGACGCTGCTGACACTCCGTTCCACACTCTTACTGTTCACACTTAAACAGGCCAGAGTGACTGAAGAGAGAAACAGGCATGCCAGACGCCTACAGAAACCCCCCCAAAATCAGCCGCACATCATGCCAATAACACTACTTGCAGTTCTGCACATTTTCAGGTTTGAATCTGCATACGTCAAGCCAGATTAGAATTCATAATTCACACACGCCCAGCTCAGCAGATATCATCATACCGTTTCATTGATGTACAAACCAAAAACTTTTCTTGGTAAACACTGTTTAATCCTATGAACACACCTAAAAAGAATCAAATCATTAAGCAAAATCGAAAAAATGTAATTGTGAACTGAATCGAATTATGAATTTGCAAAAATCGTTCACGAATCGAATCAAAAACATATGAATCGTGAGTCGATTTGCTGTCTACAATTGATGTATGGTTTGTTAGGATCGGACAATATCGGCCGAGATACAACTATTTGAAAATCTGGAATCTGAGGGTGCACAAAAATCTAAATATTGAGAAAATCACCTTTAAAGTTGTCCAAATGAAGTTCATAGCAATTCATATTACTAATAAAAAATTAAGTTTTAATATGTTTACACTATGTACAAAATATCTTCATGGAACATGATCTTTACATAATATCCTAATGATTTTTGCCATAAAAGAAAAATCTATCATTTTGACCCATACAGTGTATTTTTGGCTATCGCTATAAATACACCCCAGCAACTTAAGACATATGGTCACATAAGGTCACATATGTACTTCCAAATCCAAATGGAAATTGAATGGTGAAATCTGTATCAATACCCAGCTATTTTCCTCAGATTTACCAACTGCTAGTTCCACTAAATGTTCCTGGCCAGGGTGGAAACTTCTTGACAGTAATGCCTTGTGTGTGTGTTGACTTTGCAGACTGGACTAATAGTGGCATGCTACCAAGGGTACGTGGATGTGGTGGTTACTCTCTCCCAGTGTCCTCACCTGAATGTGAACTGGCAGGACAATGAAGGCAATACAGCCCTCACCACTGCTGCTCAGGCGGGTAAGAGCGATCAGACAGCCTCAATCCAAATCACTACCTGCACACATTTACATTTAGATTACCGTAAATTTTAAGTAACTAGTGTTTCAACATTCAAAGTAAATGGATGAGTGTGAAAACTTCCAAATACTACTAGAAATGAACCGCTGAGTGCCCTAGAAATGTTGTTACATATTCAACAGCTGACTGCATTTCCATAATTCACCTGAACAATTGCAGGTCACATCACAATCACTAACTACCTACTCAACTACTTTCCCGGGCTTGACATTGAGAAGAGGAACTGCCACGGTTTCACCGCTCTGATGAAAGCTGCTATACAGGGTCGAGTGGAATGTGTCAGAGCCCTGATGCTGGCAGGTACTCGAGCCTCAGATCACTGTGCGATAGACTGACAGATGTGCCAGGAAACACTACAATATAAAGCAGCTGCTTAGCTACAAGACAAGGATACAATGCATACATAATCATACCACAGATTTACTAGCTGATTTTAAAGGGATGGTTAACCCCAAACTTAAAAAAGTTGTCATTATTCACCGTTTATTCATACTGTTATTTTTTTCTGTGGAAAAAAATGCAGCTCTTGCCATACAACGGAAGTCACACAATAGTCACACAAATGTGTGAGGAACAGAATTTTTTTCATTGTCTTTTTTTTTTGCTTTTATCTTGGCTGTTTCATTTTTTCATATTTTATTCTTAAATTTTTTGCTATACTTTGTTTTCTAAAATTATTTAAATTCTGACCTTTGAAGCTGTAGTTTATGTATAATGTGTGCCATTCGAATAATAAAACTTTTTAATATCATAATATTTTAATTTTTTTTATTCTGGCCTATAAATATACATTTTATATATAAAATGGGTCACCCAAATAGTTATTTTAACAAAATTATGATCATTAATTTGGATGCTTTTTACGGTTATGTTTCATTATTATTATTAATATTATATTCTTGCCATGCTTTCTTTTTTTCTAAAATTATTTTATATTCTAACATGTGAAGCTCCATGGTATGTATAACATTTTTCATACAACTAATATTATAAAAAAAAAAAATTATAATTATTTATCCCCTGAAAATCTGTGAATAACGACTTAAATGCCGTATGGCTAAAGAAGACGTGCAAGAATGTCGTGAACCAATTTTTTGCTGTGTTTGTTGTTGTAAGGCAAGAGCAACATAATGATTCTACAAAACTTAATTCTTTTGTTACTCAACTCAGTTGTAACTAAATTATAGTCAATAATAGGAATTATTCAACAGAATTATTACAAAATAACTGCTTAACTACATTTTACTGCTAAGCTTACCACTATTTTGAATGTTTCTGCATGATGCTACAGTGGTCAGGTGATAAGTCAGAGCAGTGTTATATTATGCTTTTTACAAGTCAGATTTATTACTGTAATTCTAACTTCAATTACATAATCACATTTGCTTTCTTGATCAGGAGCTGACATAAATGCCAGGGACAATGGGAGGAAGTTCACAGCGCGAGAGTGGGCCATCTTCACAAGCCGCTATGACACAGTGTTTGCCATGACGCGGCTGATGCAGCAGCCCTGTGCGGATCAGTTCTGCGACACTTATCAGTCTGAGTGGCCCCTTCTGCCTGCGCTGGTGGCCAAAGCTCAGGCGCCCAAAGGCTGCATTCAGAAAATATCAGAGACACTACGTGACTTCTTTGACATCAGTAACGTCACCGAGGCTTCCGAAGACGGGGTTCTGGATCACATGGTGCGCATGACAACATCGCTGGGGAGCCCGTTCATTGCAACGGCATGTCGAACGGTGTGTCCCAGCAGCCCGCCCTGTGTGGGAAAACGCCGGTACTCTGTTCAGGAGATATTAAAAAAACAACGCATCGAGCAGCTGAAAGGTCTGGGACCCGAACGCCTCGATAACTACAAACGTCTCTTCCAGAACTCCCGAGTCCTGCTGGTGCCCAAATCGAAAGATCGCCGTACGAGTCTGCAACCCCAGGCCCAAACAGACGGCTCCTCCTCTTCCTCTCTAGCCATCCGCAGGGCCAGTCTGCTCCCCTTGCACCTGCTGAGGAGGAGCAGCGTTAGGCCGGGTATGGTGGTGCCCAAGCTGAGGATTACCAAGGCACCTATGCCAACCTACATGCCGGAGAAAGTGCGGCGGAAAAGCAGCTGTATAGACGACCAGTTCCTCCAGATCCCAAAGTGGAGGTATAAAGAACTGAAAGAGGAGCGAAAGAAAGCAGAGGAGGCGGAAAGGAAAAGACTGGAGGCCATAACGAAGAGTCAACTCACTACGAAGAGTCAACTCACTACGGGCAAAAGGAAATAAGTGTGGGCAAACATAATGCTCACCATTTAATACTTGAAATGCAATTTTGATGTTGGATTCAGATTTATTTTACTATTTATTGTTATTTCTTTTTATAATGTTAAATGCTTCTAAACTCCTTTATCTTCTTTAAAATGGGGTAAAGTGAAGGATTTAAAGTGAGCATCTCCTTTAAACCCTTTTCATGTGTTTTGAGCTTCAGGAAAATGGCTAACCAGATCAGCTAATGTGGGTACACTACTAAAACCAGATGCTATTTTGTGTTTACATTCTTAAAATGCTAGCATTGTTTGAGATTTAACAGTAGCATTGTGAATGTATTTAACGAACATACTTTATCAATACCTCATTTTTTAAATATTTTTCTAAATGTAGATGTTGATGGGATTTCGGCAGCAGATCTGCCTGTATTTGCGCACATTTCAGAGACAAATGCTAGACAATCACCAGCAAGTAATGAAAGACGGAAAAAGAGAGATGGATCTTATTTGATTTTTTTTCTGTACATGTATTTTACATGTTAAAAAAACATGTATTGTCTTTTACCAAATGGTATTTGCAACTATATGGGGAGAGTGGGGTAAGATGCGTCTTGCTCACTAAATGATTGGATTTTATGCATCAAGGGCCCTACATACAAAGCTGCCTGTGATGGAGAGGTGCATTTAAAAAAGGCTAAACATTTCTTTGCATGTCAAAGTAAATAGTTCTACATGAAAGCCAACACAAAAGTATACAGTTTTAAAAATATATATCATGCACACTACTGTTCAAAGTTTAGGGTGAGTGAGATTTGTTTTAAAAATATTAATACTTTTATGTAGCATGGATGCATTAAATTAATCAAAAGTGACTGAAGAATTTTGTAATGGTACAAAAGATTTCTATTTACAATAAACGCTTTCCTTTTGAACCGTTTATTCATATTATATATATATATATATATATATATATATATATATATAAAACTTACCGACCCAAAACTTTGTAAGTCTTGTATATTGCTGAATTGCTTGTGTAAAAAAACAAAAATTATTTAGCTAAAGATTAGCCATGAATTATTAAACCATTTTCCAAAAACAATAGCTTTGTGGCAAGCTGTGCCAGTGGCTCTCCCAATAGTGAAACTGAACTTTGCCTTCAAAATACTGTTATTAATAATATAAATTAATTATTATTAAATATTCTTAATATTTAACCTTATCCTGGATATCTTGGTATATGAAAATGCAAATAATGTGCAGCAAAGTAAGACTTTACAAAGGTACTGTATAGTAAATATTTTTCTCCCTCATTTGTTATTTTAATTTAATATGTAAATTATTTCTTTCAGAGCTGGAAACAGTTCATCCAAATTCAAACATATCACAACAAATCTCAGGTATGAATGCTTCTGCATGCAGAAAAATAAAATGTTTAATTAAAGAATGTGTAGGGTTATTTGTTTGAAATATCTTCTCGCTGTCACATCATCTCAAACAGCACCACTGTGCCTCGGTGTCCAACACTCAAGACTACACACTCCACACAGCTAAATTCATAAAGATGCAAAGACCAATGCAGACCTTATGTCAGGTCACCCCGTTATCTTAAAATAACACTGTGTTTACACTACTTTAGGTTGTAAACCAAAAGTAATAACTAGCAATGCTTGGAAGAAGAATCTCATTGTAACTTTGGAATAAAAACTTCTTTATAAATCCAAAGTGTGACTCCATTTGTTGAACTTTGAGCAGGAGTAAAGGTGAAGCACACACCTCATTAAGCTATTGAGGTCACTGGCAGCTAACCACGCTGAGGGACTTATCAGTCTTGCAAGGTCAGCACTTGCCTCAGGACAACACTGCATTAACAACAACGAAGTGCCCTGCGCTGGAGAACCAATGCACTGATGTGGGATCTGCTCTAGTGCTGATAGCCTATCAAAAACAAATACACTTGAGAAGGCCTGAATGTCAGATAGACCCAGAGTTTGGGTCACTCTGAACTGGCTTCAAAGCCAGTGCTCGATTTCCAGATACCATGCTGTGGGAAAGTACAACCTTGACCCGAAACATGACATTTCGTAAGGGTTTAGCTGCCACTCATGCTTTTGAGGTTCACCTTGTCCGAGTGGGAACAGCAGGTTTGGCCAGCTGGTCTGCTAATGGCACGCATGCATGTCTTGCTGCTTTGGGCCCAGAACATGCTGTGGGAACAACCTGAAGTTTGCGGCAGCTGCTGGCTCTTATCGACACCTGAGTGGAGCACAAAGTTAACGGAGCGGGATAGGAGGAGAGCTGGAGAACATGCGATAATGAAACAGAGGAAGAGAACGGGGCAAATCCTGAGTGGCATTAGGTTTGGTGGCTCAGCGCCGCATGGGCTGAGGCGGAGGAGAACAGGAAGCTGACGGGCTTTGCCACTCTACTAGTTCATAGACCGTGAAAAGTAGGACATGGGATTACACAAGAACTTTTCATGCTGAGCTGAGTGCATATACTTACTAACCTCATAAAAATATTTAATAGGACAAAAAAGACATGGCAATTGTTTACTTTTTTTTTTTTTACTTTCAGTGCATGCATTCAATGCAAATACTGAAATTCCTCTACTTTTTTACTCTCCACAAATTAGTACAATTCAGCCCAGACTGCTGTCATGAACAGCTCAAAATGGCATAAAACATTGTTTTGAAGATAATTTTAACCTTAATTGTTACTTTTCTATGTTTTTTCTATTATCTTGGACTCTTTCAAGCACACAAACACGGTAATTCTAGCATGATTTTTTTTTAAGCAAACATTGAAAAACATTATTCTTCAAAAATGTCTGAAATGAATTCAACCCAAAGCACACAGAATTTCTTTAGCAGTTTTGTAAATCATTTCAGCCTTACATGTTACTACTTGTTTGTGAAAGCACTGATATTTCCATCAGGCAATGCAATTCTATCTTATGAATGTGTTTTCAGGAGCAAAAAGGCATGTGTGGTTTTATATTAACTCTTTATTCAGATAGCCACACCTAGTACCTAATGCCTAATATACAACATTCACCGACTTCCAAAAAAAAAAAAAAAAAGATTTATACAATTTACATCTCTGGAACTATTCATGTAAGATTAAATTAAAACTAAATAAAACACAGCTCCATGCATCCCCTTATGAAGTGAATGCACATAATTAACATGTTTCTGATCAGTGATTTGCAATGGAGCTTTCAATTTTAGTGTTGCAATGATCTACAGGTTAAAAAAAAACAAAACGGAAGAGGAACGCGTGTCATGATAATGGTGAAAACAGGACACTTGCAGGCACAGACGGAAGGGGGAGGGGGGCGTATGGAATGCTTGACAGCAAGAGATCCCTGGCAACCTGAGCAGGTGTTTGGGGTGGTGTGGTCCTGGCCCTGTGCAGGGGGGCCGGGGTGGTCTAGAGTTGTGTAAGGCTCACTTCCGGGGTTGGTGGATGTGCTGGTTGATGTGGTGGGCCGAGGGCAACTTCTGTACCGCAGGCACAGGTTTCTGATGGGCCACCTGGGCAGCAGCAGGGGTGAAGTCTTTATCCCCCTGAGAAGGACAACCAATAACAACACAGCTAATTACAATATGTGCATATGATAAGTGACATGGCAAATGCCTCGTGTGCAGTAAATCACACCAATAATTGTACAAAACTCAGTCGTGGTTCTCTAATCTGATTGGCCGAAGGGTGTTCCAAGAGTACTTGGTTCTTAACCAGGGCTGCTTTTCTCAAAAGCATCGTGAGAATTTAAAGGGGACCTAACACGCACCGTTTCACCCAATCTCATATTAATCTAGAGTACCTATAGAGTAGTACTGCATCCTTTATATCTCCAAAAAGTCTTTAGTTTTATTATATTAATAAAAGAAAGTTACAGCTTCACGATTTTCTCCGGAAAAAGCCGAGCTCCTGGAGGCGTGCCGTGTGGGCGGAGCTAAATAGTGACGAGCACTTGCACCGATTGCCAACAAAACAGACATTTGATGCCGTTTCACTTACCATCTGCAGTTCTGAATCATGATCGGGATCTTTTATAGCTGGGACTGCTCCATCTTTCAGTATTAAACTATGTGCAAATCCAGCGTTGAACTGGGCCTTGTTTATAAAACGTTCGTCAACAAAAAACTTGAGAAACTCCATTGCTGCCCCGGAAAAACAAACTATATCCACTGTTCACGTAACGGTGGGTTCTTTTTGGAAGGTGAACAAGGTTATCTTTCCCTTACAACCAAAAACACATTTCTTTAGAGACATTCCTCCCGAGGGAGTCCTGTGCAGTGCTGCCGAATGAAACTCGTTGATGGGCGCGCTCTCGCTCTGGTCGATGCGTGCACGGGCGCGTTCTTACGGGAGAAATGCCCATATAAGGAGTTCCACTGTCGTTTACGTCAACAAGAACCACGATCGAAAAAAACTCCGAAACTTTTTTTGCCACAGAAATACTCTATTATATGTCCAAATTTATTTTTTTTAACTTTGTCCATGCTTAGCATGAGAATCCAACTCTTTAACAGTGTAAACAACTCTGAATGCATGAAACAGCATTGTACCCCCTTTAAAGAAAATTAGAAATATTGTTTTGGCAACTAACCTTAATAAGCTGAAGCACTAAAATGACTAAATGGTAGTGAATACAAACGTAAACAGAACTAATCAAAATTAAATTGAAATTAAATGTAATGTAATTTGAACAATTAAAATGAATTTTTGTTTATGTTTTGAGAAAAAAAAATATAAAAATTTGTAAATGCTTAACATTATTTTGCTTCAAAAGTTTGAAACATATAAATAACAGTGTTCCCATTTGAAAAAGACATTAACTTTCCTTTTATCTAGTTCTAAATGTTACCTTTTGAAAAGAAAGCTGTAAATACCACAACATAAAATTATTTTCTGCTCAGAACGAACATGTGACTGTTTTGTAATGTAAAACATTAAATTTCTAAGGAATATCACTCACAGCTGTGCTGTTGCTCAGAATGTACCAAAATGCTATATTGCTTAATTATGACGAGTCATATCAGCAACAAAGACATCTCTATATATTTTCTGGTTGCCATCTTTTTAAAAATCTAAACTACTTTTTAAGAGATGCTGAGAGCTCTTTGCCTTAGTTTCATGTCTATATTAACATGAAAAGAAAAGCGGCACACAGAAGCATCTGATATGCAGCCGCTGGATGCCCAGTAAGGATAAAAATCCTATTGCGAGAAAGCAGCAGTCGCAGACATTCTTCAGCATCACTTTAATCTGTATGAGAGAGTGTTTCAGAGCAAATATGTGAAGCTTTTGAAGTAGATTACGGGGTGGACAGTCCAAGACAGTTTAACAAGCCAAGACTGAACACAAGCATGGCATTTTCTGTTTTCTGTCTGTTTACCAGCTTGCCAGAGGACAAAAAGAGCCTCAGATGTGAGTATTTAGAGAGGAAATATTGCAGAAATTGTGCCACTTGAGCACTATTTAGATCACTTCAAAGTAAAAGGAGCCCACTGCCTCAGTAAAAGTGCTCCATGTGCATCTAGGGTCACACACTGTGACATGCATAATCAAACAAAATGTTCTCTTATACACCTGATGTTTAAATCGAGGACTGTAAATAAAAATATAGCAAAATCTCCCACATAACGCTGCACGCTCATCCTTGTAAGTGTGCACAGATGGATGCATTATGTCACAGCCTCGATCAAGACACAATAAATCCTGAGACGCGGCCAATCCTGTGGCGGCAGAGCGGATTAAGGTCAGCTTGGGCTGGAAATGAGCAGAGTGGACTCTATGGGACGAGCTCTTCAACAAACCAAATACAGAGTCTCAAGTGCATTGGACTATTGATATCATCTCTATAAGTGATGCAAGATTAAAACGCCTTTTATCAGAGCAAACTGTCTATGTCTGAGCCTCGGGCTCGGGTTTCAGAAAGCCAAGCGTCAGTGATTTTAAATATGAGCAGGTTTAAAATTAATTTGGTGCTGCTTTTGATTATTTAAAGAACCATTCACACCAGATGCAAATATTTGTTTGCAGGTAAATGTTTGAATATGAATAAGGTGTTCCTATGGTGCTATTCAAACTGAGTATAAACATTCACATGCTTCAATATTTTTTATACGTACAGCAGTCCAAAATGTCAAAGTAAAACTGACAGACCGATAAGATTTAAATATGTACATAATAGAATAAAATAATAGAAATGTATAATATTACACATTTTGTGTACATTAATGTATACATACAGAAAAACCTACTGTCGGCAGACCAACTGGTGCATTTATACATCAGTGTCACCTACAGTACAAGGGAGAATTTAGCCTGATAAACATTCAGTTATCAGTTTTTGGTATGAATAGATCTTTTGCAAACAGCGGCGGTTGCTCTTAAGTTGCTCTGGATGAAGCCAATAGACAGTTAACTGGTAGAGACCAATAAAAAACTTAATGTTGGACCAGAGACAATCTGGCCTTTGATTTAGATGTTATGTAATCAATTGGCATGTGTACCTACCTTAGTGACAACTCCTGAGACCACAACAGGTAGCTTTGGTGGGCTAGAGATCGGGGAAAATAAGAAAGCCACAGTTACAAACAAAGCATTTATAAAAAAAAAAAAAAGTTTAAATATATGAGCTTGTTAATGAAGTATAAGCAAAACAGATGATAAAGCGTCTATGAAGCAAACCAGTCTCATGTCAATTGTAAATAAGCCTGTATATTAATCAGTCTCTGATTTTTTAGCATCATTAGTTTTTCCACAGGGAATATGTGAAGGAGAACACGAATAACTCTGTATTCTGGTAATGAAGAACACCACTCATATTTTAGAGAGGGGGAAAAATCCTTTCACGGATTTCAGCCAGATTTGGCACAATAATGCTGCCTTGTGTCTAGGCAAGAGATACCTTTACACTAAATTTATTCAAACGATGAAGGCCAAAGTTTGTTTGCTGGTAAGATGGGTGAAACGAGATGAGGTTTCCAAACATATATTTATAAGAGAGGTTTATAAGAGATCCAATACATGTGAATGTGAATTTCAGTAAACTATCCTCTTCTTCCATCTAGATCCTCTCCAACTACATTAACTAATTTTACTCTTAACGTTACAGATTTGAATGTATAGCAAATCCCACTGTATCTCAGACTGACATTCTTGCATTACAGACTTTGAATGTACATCGATATTAAATTTTACTTAAATGGCTGTATTTAATTAAGTATACAATATACTTTAAGGTTAATATTTGAAAAGTAAACTTTAAAAAGATAATATTGAATAAAATATTACACAATAATTACTGAATTGTAAGTTATTGAATGTGAATAGTTATGAATATTTAATGAATTATTATAAATATTTGGATATTAATTATTTTACTTAAGATATATTAAGATTTTGTATTGTAGTAGCTATATCACAAAGCCCAAAAGATATAGCAAGGCTTTGTGACAGATCATTTATCAGCATCCACAAATATATATTTTATAATTTTATCAATGTCGAGCTGACAGCAGATTGTCGGCTGCATGAAATCAAAGTGTGAGGCCTGTGCTGATTAGCTGAAGGTCAACAGGCAGCATCATTATGTACGCGGGAGCTCAAGTAAAATCGAGCTCAATCAGAGACCGGACGCGGCTGTCAGCAGATGCCCTCTACTCCACAGAACCGCTGGAAGGAAGCGTCTTCTCCGTCCGGACACGTATCTAATCGGATGCATGGATGGAATGCTAATGCAGCAAATTAGCTACAGCACTGATGGAAACAACATCATATAGATTTCGCATTCTGCATGTGTGATCCACATTCACCGGGCCAACAATTACAGCGGGATTAGCATGATAATTATTCTTCTAATTGTTGGCTATCATGGAATACAAATCAATTAACAAGATACTTCCTAAATAGCTATTTGTACATTGGTTAACATTAACCAATAGACCGCATGGCACTGATGAGGTCAACTGAAAAGTAAATGCTTTTTGATATTATATTTTTTGGGGAAATAATTTACACTGAATCCACTGTTGAATCAATCAAATATACAATAAACTATACTATAATTTACTGATTCTAAATTACATGACAGAAATTAGTAATGTAATCCATTACATATTTTAGGTAATATAATCAGACTACTTTTTGATTACTTTTCACCCAACTTGTTCATCACATTGATTTAAATAGGATAATATTGCACCGTATTGACATTAAAATGCAAAGAAAACATAACGTAGGCATAACAGAAAGGAAAATATTAAACATTAAAAAGAATTAGGGAGAATTAATAAATTATGAATAATTTGTGAATGAGTGACTATGTTTAAAATTAATCAATCAAAAAAGTAACTGTAGTCTCATTTCAGTATTTAAAAATTGAATTTAATCTAATTACAAGCACTTCATTTTTGGAATCTGATTATGTAATCCAGATTGCATGTAATCAGTTATTACCCAGTTCTGCTGGTGAGTAAATGATGATAAAATATAAATATCATAGGTGAACTCTTCCTTTAAGTCCTGGTCAGTTCTCAAGGCCTGCATGTGGAAACTAGGGGGCGGGGATAGTAAGCGGAGGGGTCTGACGCAAAACCAGGTGCTCCAGGCAGTGGGTAAGGTACAAAATGGTCTATAAAAATTCCCGAGGGACAGGGAATTTACCGCCACCATCATGAACATGGCCCCAGGCTTGAGCAAGCCGTCAGCCTCAGAAATGACTC
Organism: Barbus barbus; assembly: GCF_936440315.1. Classification (NCBI taxonomy): domain Eukaryota; kingdom Metazoa; phylum Chordata; class Actinopteri; order Cypriniformes; family Cyprinidae; genus Barbus; species Barbus barbus. Next base: position 14,889,190 of record NC_136724.1, read on the forward strand.
TCATTCATTTTCCAAAGCCAACCGTTTCCCTTAAAGCACTAAGTCAGAACAGAAGGTCAAGAGTGATAATTGACCTTGACAAGAAAAATGGTCAATTGGAAATAGAATTATAAATGTCAAAGAGAAAGTTTGAAGAGTGGCCGATTTCCAGTAGCCCCTGTAAAGTACTACTGCAGCTGTAGTACATTACACCACCGCTCGCACGCTGCAGGAAACAGAGCTAGAAAAGGAGAAAATTCAGTCGTTATCACAGCGTGAGACACATCCTGATGTCTCAACATTCTTGAGACTGAACATAAATGAGGGCATTGTGAGAAAGGGCTCCATCTCTAATGCTGTGAAATCCAGTATGTCAGAAGTTTGTGGCTTTCATCTCGCTGAGAAGCCAAGGAAACTCCAAAGATAGCTCAAGACAGTGAAAAATAGAGAGAGAGAGAGAGACTTGCCAAAGGGATAATCTCACTTTGAGGCATAACAGTGCTGCTCAACCTGTCTCATAGCTTCCTATCTTTTAAAAGAGACAGCTGTATAATCTCAGATTAACCGGACACTCCATTTTCTAAGGGCAAAAATCTTATAAAGCCCTGTTTCAAGAAAATGTGAGATTTTGGGATCAAATGCCAAGTTGCTGAAATCATACTGTGAATGAATTCAAAAAAGCAAGCAGGATTATATTTCTAAACTGTTATAGCTTGTTTAGATTTTGCTGAATGGAAAAGGATGAGAACATAAAAACTGATAAAATACATCTTATCTATTTCTCCTTTGGAGGTTATTCAAAAAGGTATGTATTGGGATATAATTATTAACCCCAATACTTTGAACTTACTTTGTGTACAGATTAAGATTTATCATACATAAAAATGTAAATCGGGTACACAGTTCACCCAAACTCCTTTCTCAGCAACGCCATTCCTCAGCTGAGGGTGGCAGCAGTGTGCTTGGGTTTACACCAGGCCAGAGACGTTTTAAGTCTTAAAGAGTGTCTAATTTAGGTAAAATCACTGATGGAAAAAACACAAACTGAAATAGATTACAAGGTTAATATGAAGGTCAATAACTGAAATACTTAAGTGAAAGCCAAGGCAGAATTTTCTTGTGCAGAAGACAGTCTACAATTTATATAGAAGGCAGCAGTGTCACATGATCCTTCTAAAATAATTCTAATATGCTGATTTGACGTTTAGTTATCAATTATTGAAGCTTAGTTATTAACAATAATTCTTGTTATTAAGGTTGAGGAAGTATTTGTTGCTTAATATTTTTGTGAAAACCGTGATGCATTTGTTTCCAGAATTCTTTGATAAATGGAAAGTTTCCTTGGTGAATAAAATTAATGTAGATTTTTAAATCTCTCTTACTTATTTGTGTTTTCCACAAAAATATTCGTTAATATCAACACAGTTAATATCAATACTGATAATAAGAAATGTTTCCCAAGCAGCAAATCATCAAATTGGAATTATTTCTGATAGATCATGTGACACTGAAGACTGGAGTTGTGTGTGTGTGTGTGTGTGTGTGTGTGTATAACACACAACAGTAATATTGTGAAATATTACTACAATTTAAAATAACGATTTTCTATTTTAATATACTGTAAAATATAATTTATTCATGTGACGCAAAACTGATTTTTCACATGATCTTTCCGAAATCATTTATTAATGTTGGAATCATTTTTTGCTGCTTAATATTTTTTGGGAACATGTGATACTTTTGTCAGGATTCTTTGATGAATAAAAAGCTAAAAAAAAAAAAAAAAACTGCATTTATAAAAAATAAATAAATTATATATATATATATATATATAAATTGTTTTTTTAAATATAAGTATTTACCATAACTTTTTATTGATTTAACACATCCTTGCTAAAAAATTTAAATAAATAAATGACCAACCCCAAACATTTAAACGGTATTATTCTTTTTTAAAAGAATGCCGTTCTGTTTTTCTTTTCTTTTTTTACTTTTTATTCAAAGAATACTGAAAAAGTATCACAGGTTCCAAAATACATTAAGCTGCAAAAATGGTTTACAATATTGATATAAATGAGCATATTAGATTGATTTCTGAAGGATCACTGTGACACTGAAGACTGGAGTAATGATGCTGAAAATTCAGGTTTGCATCACAGGAATAAATTATGTTTTACAGTATATTAAAATAGTAAACCATTATTTTAAATTGTAATATTTCATGATATTGTTTTTTTTCTGTATATTTGATCAAATAAATGCAACTTCTATAGAGATTTCTTTAAAAAAACATTACAAGTCTTTCTGATCTCAAATTTTTGAGTGGTATATATATATATATATATGATGTGGGAAGACCCCCTGTAGAGAGTGATAGAGATTGTGTGTAGGAAGAGAGTGAGCTGGGACATTACAAGCAAACTCAGCTTCAGGAGCAAAGGCAACTAACAAGTCGGCACAGACGCTCACAACTTGCTGTCGTCATGGCAACCACGTGGTATAGCTTTTATTTACTGATGATCTAAATCGGGAGGAAACAGCAAAAACCTCTCATCTGGAGCTGAGGGAATGAACCGTACAAACGAAGCAAAATTGGACTGGACCTGAAGGTCTCAACATCAACAGAATATAAACACAGGGATGGACGGAGGAAAGCATCTGTAAAACAGAGCTCAGAGTAGTTCACTCTTGCTGGCGGCTGAAACCATAATCAAATGAACCAAAATATTCAATAAATGAACATGAAATGACATGAGCAGGAGTTTGTTAATGAGAGGTGTTACAATTCTGCTGAGCTTTCTGTGTGGCCTGATGATAGGTTAGAAAAACCACACACAGGTGGCACGACACAGACACAATAGCACTCTGATGAATGGCTTGCTATAATTACTATTATCCGATTAAAAAGCCCTTCCCCTCTGAAATGAACTGAGGTATGGGGTAAAACGGCATCGGTATCTGTTCCTTATAATCATACAACAGTTTGCAGTAGTGAAACTAACTAAATTAGAAATTCACATTCCTGCCAAAAACCGATGATGAAAAAATGGGAAACACGTGTTGCCAAACTAAAATACTCACAATTAAGACCGATTTTAGGATCCAGTTGGGCAAAAATCTAGATAATGCACAAAAGATCTTTTCCTCAGGGCAGATGGGGAAGTCAGATTTGGACTTTAGTTATGCAGCTCCATGTGTGGTTTGACTGACAGGAGGAACATTTGAAAAGTAACTTCTGTGGTAATGAGATAACATATAGTTATACAAAAGTTCTTCCGACACAGCAGTGAGGCAAATTTAAGCAGATTAACTGAAACAACACACCAAGAGCCCATTATTCCAATAGCGTCAGCACACATCGCTAAACAGTGCAGAGAGGGAAACTAGCGTGGAAATAATTGTCATCAAACTGTCTATTTTTATTTTCCTTTTTTTCGTGTTGCTTTATTGAAAGTTAGCACCCCTTGCCAATTTTCACAGGAACGCAGGCTGTGGGATGCGCTTTAGCAGGGGCTGAAATGTGGTGTTGTTTCCCCCAGCGCAGTGGATGAAGTTACTGTGAAATGGCCAAAAATTGACTGCAGTGTGTGAGAATAGTCGCAATCCAGCCTATGAGCTACTACAGAAACAGCTTCTGCTCCAAGGTTCAACTAATGACCTGAATCTGCCTGCCTGTTACCAGCAATCACACTCCATGTGTTACACACACTCTTACCGTCTCATGAAAACTGTTACTTGACATACTGAGATGCCTTAATATTCTGACTAATTATTTCAATGAAACCAAACAAAAATCCACGTCACAAAATAAGCAATGTTATAAAATGTATGTATATATGTGTGTGTGTGTATAATATATATATATATATATACATACACTAAATTTTTAAGTTACCGGCCATTCATAACTTCTATTTGCCAAAAAAATGTAAAAACCTGAAATAAACCAACAGCTTGAGGTTGTCTACACTGGACGTGACAAAGCGACCATTGCAAATCATTTTGTGTCAGTACTAAGGGTGTGTGATATTGACAAAAAAAAAATCTCAATATTTTATGGGATTTTATCGATAAAGATAATTAGATGATAATTTGCTGAGTGTGTTGTTGTGCTGACATCTTAAGGACTGCCGTGGACAGCTGACTCCTACAGTTTTTGATATTCTTCATATTCTGTGTGGTCAGTTCACAGCAGTGATAGAAATTAATCTTTTCCAAAAAATTTGAATTGATTTGAACCTTTTATGGGCATTTTTACCTTTTATAGTCATTTTTTCTAAAAGTGTGCATCATCTTTTGAGTCAAATTCTTACATTTAATCAATCAATTATAATAATACATTTAGGCTGTTATTAAACAAATGAAATCAGTATCAAGAAAATTCATCTTTGCAGAGGTTTATGGCAATTAGATGTATTTTCACATTAATGCAGCTTAGAGGGACATGCAATGCTTTAACCTGCAGTTACAAATGCATAAATAAAGTTTTGATATTTTAAACATGAAATGTTAAATACTGATATTTGAAATTATTTAAAAAATGAAAAGATACTTTAAATGTCAAATTAAAACCGCCAATAGGTGGCAGCAAGTCACTGTTAATAAGCGAGTCATTGCGATTGAACTGAATCATTTAAACAGGAACGAAACACCGTCATGTTGCTCAGAGACGCAAAACAGCGCTGTGGATGTGTTCGGAAAAAAATTTTGTTGGCAAAATAGAGCAAAAACAGGCAATAGGGTGTCTAAAACATAAGTCTCTTGATATTAACTTTATTGAATTGTTGTATAAAATCAAAAAACGGCACTCCTTATATTTATAGTTATTTATTAACTATATAAATATATACATTTCCTGCCCCCTTATCTTGAATTATGTAATCATTTTAATGCATATTAATAGACTGAATCAAGCAGTGAAAGAACGCACTCTAAAGTTAGTGCGTTCATGTCGCGTATGCGTGCACTCTGTAGGTGTGTTTTGTTTGGTTTTTGCAATATACTCGATAATGTCATGATGTCTCACGAGTTCAGTTTTTGCGCTAAACCTGCACAGATTTGGCTTGCATGAACTTCCCCAAGAAGTTAATGAGTAACCCGCCAAATTAGCTAGTGATTTGACGACGTTACCTGCCACAGCTGATTTTTACCCCATTTGGCAGGTGTTAATTTCAAACCCTGATAATATTATATTATTCACTACTGCTCAGTTGGCTAATACTGCCATTATTTAATTAATCAAAAGTAACAAACTTTGTTAGAAAAAAAATAGTTCTAATAAATGCTGTTCTTTTGGATTTTCCATTAATCAAAGATTTATCCCTCTATTCTCTGTTCATATATTCTTATTCATATCTATTCATTTTACCCATGAAAATATTAAGACTGTATTACAACTTAAATATTACAACCGTTTTCAATTATGCTATTGATAATTGTTTTTAGATTACTAAATCAGCATATTAGAATGATCATGCAACACAGAACAAATTACATTTGATTCAAAATTACAAGTATTGCAAACTGCAACAGTACCTTACAATATTACTGTATTTTTGATAAAATAAATGAAGCCTTGATGAGCATAAGAGACTTCAAAAACATTCAAAAAAATCTCAACCCCCCCAAACTTTTGAACAGTAATGCATATTACGAAGCACGCAAAAAGAGGCGCAACTGTTTTAGCGAATGTTGCATGCTTGGATACTCCTGATGACAAAAATTATGGATCATTGCAAATCGCGGATGGCCAAAATATACTTTGGATTAAGTATGAAGAAAGGACAGGGAAGACAGCGGAGGCATCAAGGAGTGAGCTCACCAGCACAGCACATCACATTAGCATCTCAGACCCATTCCATTTTGGCCTCCGATCCATCTGAGAAGCCTAAATCACATTTGACAGGTAGTCCCCAGACAGTGCCACTTGACTTGCTTCGACAAATGTGCAATTTTTTCATCAGAAGCCACCTGCTTACAAGCTATCCCTCTGATAGCAAAGAGAACATGGAGGAAGAGTGAACAGAGCAAGACATGGGAGAGTGTGTGCATGTCTGGCGTATTCGGCCACTGGACACACTTAAAAATGTATTATTATCTATAATAAAAGATGAAAAACAGAGCAGGAACGCTTCAATCAAACTGAAACTCAATTTTGAGATGGACTTTCTCACTCCAGAGCTGCTCATAAAAGGTTCAATGATCCGTGGCCAAGGAAAGCATTAGACTTCATCCTGATCTCACTGAAAACATCTGTGAATTGGTTTAAAGGCACGTATGGGAGTATTGTGAAGGAATAATGTTTGCAGAGGACACTGCTTAGCTTTCGCCAAACAAAACCAACCCAGATGAAGGAAATCGAGTGCAAGATGACAATTCAGGCATGTTACTTCAGGCCATTGTTCAGCTTTGGCTCCTTATACCAGGCCTTGTACAACTACTGTACAATTTCCCTCATTCCAGCGTTCTGAAACTAAACTCACTTTCTGAGGATGTGTTGTGAAGGATTTTGTTTCAGTCTCTCTCTGTTGTTGAGCTTCTATTTGCAACTATTGTCTTGCATTTTGTCCTTGTCTGGTTCATTATATTGGCAAATTCTTTTTCTTTTGACTCACTAAATGTGTGTCAGACATCTTTAATGGCAAGCATTCAGCAAAATGACTCACTTTTGCTGATGGATTATTGTGTTTAGTTTTGTGAGTCCCCCACATGCATACATTATAATAAAGGGCCACAAGTAACATGGTGGATCAGAAGCAAAACTGTCTCCTTGGTTGGTAAATGTAATTTGATTATCTATATCACTTCCAAAATTAGGGTATGATCATTTCACTTTTTTAGTGGCCCTAAATATTAACATTAATATTAGCTCTGAGCGGTTCATTTCCTTTGATTTGGAATTATGAGTTTCTATGGCAACACTATTAATCAAAATGAGCCACTATATAATATGTATCTTTTTTTTTGCAAATGCCTTAATCTTACATAAGTTAGTTATTCATCTCTGTGTTATATATATTATTTAATCAGATTCATGTCAGATTATTCTAGCTTTATTTTGACATCATAAGTACTCAGTTTTAGAATTATTAAACAGAAATATTACTAAAGAATTTTACTACTAAAGTTGCTGCCACTTCTGCATGACAGTAGTCAGAAGATACAAGTCAGAGCGTATTTGAAGTTGTGATTATGAGTTCTACGAAGATGTGAACACTTTTTACAAGTCAGAACCCTTGTAATTTTGTTAATTACGGTATAGTGTGAATGAGCTATTGTTGCTTATTTAGTGACTGAAAATCACTGTATGCAGTTACATAAATACAGATACATACAGAAAAATGCTGAAATGATAATAAAATCGATTAAATGTATTCCAATTATATTTAAATATGAGAGTATTTTAAATTTAACAGCAATAATTAGTTAATATAATACATTCATTAAATTAATTCACTTAGCATTCACTTGAAAAAAGTAAATAGATTTACATATTTTTATATTAATATTAAATATTTGGAAAAATAAAACATTTATAGAAGATGATTTCTCCTGTATTGACTTGTTCCTGTTTTTATTTTGCCTAACTTTAAATGAAACCCCTCTGATTAAATAAGAAAAACAAAAAAAATAAAAACAATTAAATTGGGAGTTTTGGGAATCAACACAAAGGTGAAGAAACATCCATTAATCAGCCAAGCAGACAAAATAACTAGCCTATAACATACTATTAGCCTATAACTACAACAAAAAAGATTGAATTAACTGATAATAACCAACCACCATAATAACCATGCAAAGAATCTCATTGTTGTCAACAACTAAAACAAGCTTTGGAGAACCATCTGAGCACAAAGAGACTACACAGGAAAATGGCGAGTTTCCTCTTGGCTTGCCAGCGGTGCAAGAAAATGCCAAACCTAATAACGTGGGTGGACGGATCACATTCTAACATCACAGTGCTTGGGCACTGAAACCACATTACAACCTCTTCTCTGAAATGTCCCGCTCGCGAACGGCTGCCACGTTTCTGAAGGAAAGCCAAAGAGATATTAAAAGCAGCTTTAAGCTTGTTCAGGAATGATACACCACGTAGGATTTCCTGCAGCAGGTTGAGCGAGCTGATAAGGGCTCGCTTGCAGACCCGCTGTAACGGGATGCCCCATCAGTCATCAGGTACCAGGGTGGAGGGGATTGCTAAAAAAGCCATAAAGCCCACCAGAATCAACAGTCAAACTCTGTGAACACACCTCAGTAGCGCTGAAAACTGGTCAGCTATAACAAAACACAAAAGCAAATGGAAATCTGAGCACTGTAAAACTTCCGCACTGCACATGTGCAACTAACAGATAGAAAGCTACCTAGCAACAAGAAAGAAATCCAAACACACTCAACCACAATGAAGAAAAAGGAAAAAAGAACATGTGGCGATATCCGGCTGTTGCTACATTTTCCTAACTGACACACCCAAGATTGCTACGTTGAGTTTGCAACCAAAAATGATTGTCATGTGCTTACCAATACAGAAATGTGTTTAAAGATGGCCAAATTCACCTTCACTCTTAGTCATCGAGAGACAGATGGGCACTAACAGTGACTTCATCATCATATTTAATATTCTGGTTTAGTGTGGGCTACTTCACCACAGAGCAGAGAAAGTCCAAGCTAAGAAAAACATTTCTTGTTTTAACCTCTCCATGTGCCCACAGTCACATGGGAATTGCACACCTGTGTCACTGATCAAATGTTCAACTCAGACTCAATGCTGAACCAAGGCTTTAATAGCATTACTAAAGTCTATAAAGATTCGTGTTACTTAGAAGTTGCATGATTAATCGCATTAAAAATTAAAACAAGATATGGCTTAGTGCAATTATCAAATCACAAAAGATGCAATTCAATTTAATAAATGTATTTACTGTGCGTTTTCTTACATGCCAGCAGCTCATGATCTGCTGTTTTCAGTGTTTCAGAGAAAAAAAAAAAAAAAAACATTTTAAATAGAAACTTCTGACAAAATTGAAAATATCTATTTAAACAACAATCGATCACAGTCTAATATTATTATTCAAAATATCCACCTGCAAAATTCAGCGACTGACCAATCAGAATGAAGTATTACAGTGAGCTTTGCAATAAATTTAAATAAAATGCTGCTTCTCTTGATAAGAGGCTGGTTATTGCTGGAAATAGTTTATCTGAGGAGGTTTTAAAAGGTTGGTAGAGTGTAAGTAAACAAAATTAAAAAGCATAAACATGAGCATATAGATACTACAGAGTTATGAAGTGATGTTTAAGAACTGAAACCTATTTTGATTTTGATTCTCTGTTGGAGAAGTATCAGAATTATAAGACTTATGAGCCTAGAATCTCTTCAAATATACTTCATAAAATCAATCAATAAAAAACAAAGCAATAATGCAATAAAAGCAATAATAATTCTGACAAGCTATAGCTGAAAATAGAGACAGCCATATGCTTCACTAGAAAAAAACAGTGTGTGAGTGCAGAGGTGTATGGTGAACTGGAATTGAAATTCATTTCAGAAATGTGAAGGTCAGCATACTTACATCTCAGTCTCATATTCTTTACTGTCTTTGTCATTCTTCTTGTCTGGCACATCATTTCCAGACTGATGCTTCTGAACTATCCGCATGCCTCCTGCTTTCACTGCCACAAATAAACAGCATTTATTACACAATATCATCAAATAATATAAATCACATGTGGCCGTTTTAATGTGCAACTTTATGCTATCTTTTTTCCCTTGGCCTAGTTTTAGGGCCATTACACACGTTATCTGATTTCTTGTGTACTTTACTCCGCACTGACAGATATGCTGACAGAGTGAAAGACAATGGAAAAATCACACGTTTACATTTTGTGAAAGGAAAAATATTTGGATGAAAAGATCCAAAATATCTTGCGCCACGTCACACAATCAAACATGGTTGATCTTTAACATACACTGCCTCTTAGAGACAAATGGCTACTTGGGAAGAGCTTGCAAGCAGCATAACACCACATCAGCTAAATCATGCACTAGGGAAATTCCATAAAACTATGCCTTTCACATCCCTTGTGAGCATATGTGTAAACAATGAAGAGCTGACACCAACTCTTACTCTATTATAGGTTTTTTCTTGACGCGCCAACCATGTTGGACGTCTTTTTGTGCCCATTCCAGCTGTCTTTCCAACTTATCCTTATTTCATTATATGTAATAATAATCATATTACACACACATACATTTATACATATATATATATATATATATATATATATAAAATTGTGCCTCATGCATCAACCCTGCTATCAAACACCCCCATATATATATATATATATATATATATATATATATATATATATATATATATATATATATATATATATATATATATATCACCATGTTTTTGCACAGTAAACAAACTTAGAAACATCTAAAAAAACACCCTGAGCACATGGCTAACAGAACTAACAACCCTGTTATTTCATTTATAGGCATAGCTATATCCCAACAAATTTATTTATACAGCAGCATTAACCCGGGATGGCTCAATGCAATTTAATTAACATTTATTAAATAAGAGATCCAATGCAATGTCTAAAATCCACAATAATGCACTTTATAAATCACATTTTCCAAATGAAAAAGGCGTCCATTGGTGGATTGATCCACTAGACTTCCCACAAGCAGAAAAACAACAGCAGCAGAAGCAGTAGCACAGACACATTACCAGCAGGAAGATGTCCAGCTTTGGTCTCGATTTTCTCTTTGGGCGGCGATGACATGGTTGCTGTCAAGCGCTTCTTCCAAAGAGTCGCTTCGTTGTCTTCAAAATAAAAAAATCCTTCAGTTTCCTGGCTAAAATTAACGCACACTTCTGTCGACTTCGTCAACGTGGCTTTTTCCTGCCCATTGTTTGGCAACGGTGCGTGATGACGCCAGTGGTTAGCTCCAACCAATAGGAGCGTTTATTGAGGAAGGACGTGCCTCCTCTTTACTATGGAAAGTCTGGTGGAACATACGAGGAGAATCAGAAAATGTTAACCTGCATGCATTTGTAGAAGAGCCGTGTAGCTTTTATTAATAAATTCATACTAGCCCAAACAAGTGATAGAGAGAGGGAAGAAAATGGTATTGATGGTAACATATTACTCACATGAGATTAGGTCTTTTTCATACCTGAGATCATTAACTCAATTAATCCTACTGGATATACAACCCAGACAGCACGTCTGCAAGTGTCTGTTAAAGATCACTTGATCTGGAAAGCATCTGACAGACGTCTGTTTTACATACATTCCAAATCATAAACATCTTAAACAGACGTCTATTTGACATCTGATAGGAAACGTCCTATAGACACATGGACCCTTTTCATGTTAGTAAACATTGTGACGTTTTTCTGTGGGCGGAGCTTGGGTGGTAAGATCCCCCTGAACGCTTCACTAAGGCTAGTTATGAAGTCTGTTAGCGTGTTTGTTTTTTAACAAAAACTTGAGAAATTCCGATTTTACCTGCATACTGTCCGGGACCGCGTTATTTGATAAGGTTAATTTTAACGGACTAAATTGGCCGACCTGTACTCACTCAAAGGATGGACGATCTGACAGGATTCCCTCCGGTTGAGTAACCTGTATAGTAAAGACAAACTCACCGTGTATCTAGATGTAATATATATTTCAATTTCAGCAGGCAACTATTTTTACAGCTACATTATTATTCCAGCCACAAATACTCATAATAATGTATATACACACGATTAAGCATATAAATGGTCAGTTTGTTGTTTTGCACACATGCACACAGACATGATTTCATACAGGACATAGTACTGAGATCCATAAGAAATCTTTAGACGCGCCCATAACAACAAAAGACAATACTTTATTAAACCTTTTCTGATTAGTGTACGCTGCCTGCAAACACAAGCTTTTCTGACGATCGTTTGCTCGTTTTATCTCAGCTGTTGTCGTTTTTTTTTTTTGTCTGGCAATTGCAGCAGCGTTAAAATGTCAATGTTTCAAAATTCTGACTTTATTCTGGCAATTCCGAGATTATATCTCACAATTCTGATAAGAAACATCAACTCGTCATTCTCTTTTTTGAGTTATGTCCCACACATCTGGCTTTTTTCCCAATCAGAATGGACAAACTCGCTATTGAGTTATAAAGTCCGAAATACGAAATTTTAAATGTTATACTTTTGTTATAACCTACTGTTGGACTTTTTGGACTATAAATGGTAAAAATCTTTTTTTAAACCCCAATTAATGAGGGAATTGTGGGAATTGAAACTAGTGAAACTAAAACGCACAGTGTTTCTGTGTGACTGTGCCAAGCACGTAAATGAAGAAGGTCTGGAACTGGTGTCTGTAAGGCTGATGATATACTGGGCAACTTTTTGAGCAATGTTGCCATCAGCGGGCTACCAGGTTAGACAGAGGGCCCATGACCGATCTAAAGTATCCAGGTAGAAATTTGTTACCTATTCTCAGTGGGAAAGTGCCTAGGAAAAAGTTGCTCAAAAAGTTGCCCCGTTTATCATCAGCCTAAGATTCTAGCCATAACATTCTAAGGCTGATGATACACTGGGCAACTTTTTGAGCAATAGGCCTATTGCTGGGCAACTTTGGGAAATGTTCCCATCAATGGGCAACCTAGCCCATGACTGATCTAAAATATCCAGACAGAAATTTGCTACCCATTCTCAATTCTCAACGTTGCTCAAAAAAACCTGCCCGGCAAAATTGCTCAAAACGTTGCCCCATGTATCATCAGCCTAACAGCGCTTCGTTTCACATTGTTCAAGTTGTAGCGAAGTGGGGTTTAATAACCCGCTTCTAAATTACAAGTGTAAAACGTTCCTTACCTGGGGTTAAAAGCGGGGTTTAGAACGACGCAACCCTGCTTAAGCAACAAGTGCAGTGTGAAAATCCCGTGTTAAATTTTACGAAGGCTAAAATTTATGTCTGGGAAACTCTAGCAGACATAATATAGGGAATCATATCAAACAATTATGTCTGGGGAAAATTTATTCAAGAACTCCCAACAGTGCTTGTGCTCATATCACTACAGCTGGTAGGCCTATTACATCATATCAGATGATGCAAAGCTGCAATTAAGAGAGAAAATTCATTCTAATCATCAGAAATACAGTGAATGTAATTTTAATGGCAAGTAATGTTTACACTAAGGGGAAAGGGAATCGTGTCAGTTTTACACAAGTAGGCTATACAACACAGGGGGGTTCTTCCCATTAAACGTTTTGGAATGCATAGCCTGTTTGAGATCATTGTCCTTTGTGTGCAGAATTGATATCATATCAAAGGGCAAAGACTGTACCATCTGCGACAGCTGAGGAAATTCAGGGTCTCACCAGCAATCCTGAAAACTTTCTATTTAGCGGCCATAGAAAGTGTATTGACTCAGTGCATCTCAGTGTGGTATGGAAATAGCTCCAATCAGGACTGCAAAGCACTACAGAGAGTTGTGCGCTTAGCTGAGCGCATCTCAGGGTCTGCTCTCCCCTCTCTGCAGGACATCTACCTCAAACGCTGCAAAAGTAGAGCTGTTAAAATCATCAAGCACTCAAATCACCCTGGTAACCGTCTATTCACTTTGCTTCCTTCTGGTAAGCGCTTCCGTAACCTGATGGCAAAGACTGAGAGACTTAGAAGGAGCTTCTTCCCCCAGGCCATCAGGCTCCTAAACTCTAACTCTGTGTCATAACATCACATGACGCCATGTAAATATCACCATATCAATAAGCTATTCAGAATTTTTTCCACCTCATATTGCTGCTGTTTAAATACCCTGGACAACTTTTTGCACATTCCTCTTATTACTAAGTCAACAACATACTGACCTGCATATTTATATTTTCTTTTTTTCTACTTTTCTTTTTCTTAATATGTGTATACTTTATAATTGCACTGTCCTTGGAGCGGACCTGACCTACATTTCACTGCTGGTTATACTCTGTATAATTGTGTATGTGACAAATAAAAAATCTTGAATCTTGAATCTTGAATCTTGAAGGGGCCAGAGTTTGGCCCAAGGCTATTCAAGTCAGAACCTGCGATGCAAACAATTTCTCAGTATCAGTAAATCAGGTTTTGTTCTTCACAAGTGCATAAATCAGTTTTTCAGTAGGATAAATCTGAGATGTTTGCCCTATCACACTCTCTGTGCACCCGGCAGATGTTGAGCTGCATTGATGAATTTACACTGAGGTGAATCATGACCACTAGAGGGGAGACTAATGCTTAATAAATGACAGGAGTCTTCATTTTGAAACAAGCCACACAAGCAAGCCTTTTGGAATGGCACTTTTTAAAGCAGCTGGTAAAATAATGCACAGTCTGCAAATGAATCAATATATGATAAAATATTTTGGAGCAGAATTCTGCATTTGTAGCATCAGATGCTGTCCATAGTTGCTAGGTGAAGTATCCCATCATTAAAGGATATACATCAGTGACCACAAAAAGCCTAGTGTGTTCTGGGTTTAAGAAAACAGTTGTCATACAGTGCAAGGCAATCAAACCGTTATGGTTTTAGGACCTAGAGGAGCTGCTGATCTGAGCCTAACAGAGGCAGTATTTGATCATTATATATATCGCTCACTGGTTGAAGAGCTGTATTGTGCAGAGAAATTTGTGCCAGTAATGTCTGACTCTGTCAGTAAGCACTACTACGACGTTCACATTGGACCCTATCATGGGAGACTGATGGAAGCTTTATGTAATCTTTAGCTTGCATGCTCTATAACCATAATGTTCTGATTATTATTGAGGACTTTTAAAGATTGAGTTACTTTGTGACAACCTGTAAAGAAATGTCCACATACTGTATAATTTCCCCCCATATTAAGCACATTTTCCCCACAATTCTTAATACTGTAATGTCAGGTAATTTTAGTATTTTTAAATAATTATTACTGTAATAGTAAAGAAAAATGCATAGTAAAACTATTGTTTTGCTATTATTTAAAAAGGAATATTTTCATGGGTCATATTAAAAATAGAATAAAATAAAATTTATAAAAAAATATTAAATACATGTAATAAATACATGAAATAACATTGAAAAACAAAATTGGTGTAGAAGCAGTTTTCACTAAGAAATTGCTAGTAAATTTCACAGATAATTATAAAGAAATTGCAAGACACATTGAATTAAACATAACTGAAATATTTCCTTGTAAAACAAGGAATTTAATAATGTTTTATTTACAACTTCAGAAAAAATTTAACAAAGTACAGCTGTTTTACTGCAATACAGTAAAACGACTATTATAAAAATCATGCTAAAATTTAATGTTATTAGATTAAGATTGTATTTTACATGACAGTAATGACATTTGTGGAGTAGAACGATCTTAATTGTTCTGATAATTATGTTACAATGCAAAAACAATCATTATGATTATAATAGTAGACGTTTTGGGGGTGTCCTGAACTCCTTTTGATATTCCTTTGTATCCCATGAAAAAGAAACTACTGGTCATTTTGTTGGGAAATTACTGATTTAATCAGGTCTGGCACAAAAATGTAGCGTCTGACATTCACAGATGCCTATTAAACTAACAACCCTGTTCAGACTCTAGAATGAATCCTGACAAAAATTCATTTTCCCTTCATGAATAATTTCATCTGCAGTGGGCTGATGATCCTTTAATTTAACTTTTGTCCACACAGAAATTGATTTTGTGCCAAATCTGCATTTTGGACTCTAATTCATGGATGCGTCAACAGTATGGAAGAGAGATGGGTTTCGAGTTCTTGCCGTATTTGCCCTAGTGTAAAATGAATCACATTGTTCAATTGAAGACCTATTTTCATGCCACATTAGATTATAATCCCACAGTGTGAGGTGGCACACACTGAAAATTAAACTTTGGTATATTGAACACTTAATCATCGCATGGGTTCAGGGGAAATAGAGCTATTCTGCACACCCTCCGAATTTAATTTTACAACTTCACAGAGCCGAGGGGATGAGATAGAAAGGGTCTGACACTGAGTGTTGCGTTGAAATATTTCAACCTGCGAGTCAGAAACATTTACAGGTTACTATAATGGAGACAAGCAGTCAACAATTGCCAACATTCAGACTAATATATCCCAGAATTTAATATATCCCAGAAGTCTGCAAAAAATGTTAATCTAACATTATTGACTTGATAATGTTTGTAAGTCTAGACTCACAAATCTAATAATGGACTCCAGATGAGGAGACTTTTGTTTTATTATATGCAAGACTGATGCCAAAAAAATCAATTTTTTTCTTCCCGCAGTACTTTGCTCGTCAGCGAGGGTCCTGATACACTCTGAAAAATAAAGGCTTCAAAGGTTTTTTTGCAGTGATGCCACAGAAGAATCATTTTTGGTTCCCCAAAGAACCTTTCAGTCAATAGTTCTTACAACCCGAATTCTGGAAATGTTGGGAAATTTTTTCAATTTGAATAAAATGAAAACTAAAAGAATTTCAATTCACATGAGCCAATATTTTATTCACAATAGAGCATAGATAACTAAACAAATGTTTAAACTGAGAAATTTTACAATTTTATGCACAAAATGAGCTCATTTCAAATTTGATGCCTGCTACAGGTCTCAAAATAGTTGGGATGGGGGCATGTTTACCATGGTGTAGCATGTCCTCTTCTTTTCAAAACAGTTTGAAGACGTCTGAGCATCAAGGTTATGAGTTTCTGGAGTTTTGGTGTTAGAATTTGGTCCCATTCTTGCCTGATATAGGTTTCCAGCTGCTGAAGAGTTTGTGGTCATCTTTGATGCATTTTTTGCTTAATGATGCGCCAAATGTTCTCTATAGGTGAAAGATCTGGACTGCAGGCAGGCCAATTCAGCACCCGGACTCTTCTACTACGAAGCCATGCTGTTGTAATAGCTGCAGTATGTGGTTTTGCATTGTCCTTCTGAAATACACGTTGTCTGGAGCGGAGCATATGTTGCTCTAAAACCTTTATATACACCTTTCAGCATTCATAGTGCCTTCCAAAACATGCAAGCTGCCCATACCGTATGCACTTATGCACCCCCATACCATCAGAGATGCTGGCTTTTGAACTGAACGCTGATAACACGCTGGAAGGTCTCCCTCCTCTTTTGCCCGGAGGACACGGCGTCCGTGATGTCCAACAAGAACGTCAAATTTAGACTCGTCTGACCATAGAACACTTTTCCACTTTGAAACAGTCCATTTTAAATGAGCCTTGGCCCACAGGACACGATGGCGCTTCTGGACCATGTTCACATATGGCTTCCTTTTTGCATGATAGAGCTTTAGTTGGCATCTGCAGATGGCACGGCGGATTGTGTTTACCGAGAGTGGTTTCTGGAAGTATTCCTGGGCCCATTTAGCAATGTCAATCATGCCAATGAGTGATGCAGTGTCGCCTGAGGGCCCGAAGACCACGGGCATCTAACAAAGGTCTTCGTCCTTGTCCTTTATGCACAGAGATTTCTCCAGTTTCTCTGAAACTTTTGATGATGTTATGCACTATAGATAATGAGATTCACAAAGCCTTTGCAATTTGTTGTTGAGGAACATCGTTTTTAAAGAATTCCACAATCTTTTTACGCACTCTTTCACAGATTGGAGAGCCTCTGCCCATTGTTACTTCTGAGAGACTTTGCCTCTTTAAGACATCCCTTTTATGTTACAGACCTGATGTCAATTAACTTAATTAGTTGCTAGATGTTCTCCCAGCTGAATCTTTTCAAAATGTCTTGCTTTTTCAGCCCTTTGTTTCCCCCGTCCCAACTTTTTTTGAGACCTGTAGCAGGCATAAAAGAAAGGTGAAAGTACGCACATCCAAAAATATCTTAGCCAACTGATTTCTATAGGATGAAGTCTGGAGACATGGCTGCTGAAAATTCAACTTTGCCATCACATTTTTTAAATATATAGAAAAAAGCTGTTTTGCATTGTAATGATATTTCACATTACTGTGTTAACTGGTTTTGTAATCAAATCAGTGCAGCCTTGGCCATTAAAACCCTTAAAAATCTTACTTAACCCAAACTTAAGAACTGAAGTGTGTGGATAATATTCAATGATCAATGACTTTTCCCTGACATTGCCAGTCAGCTCATGTGTACTTGCTTGTAAGGAATCATTTTATTAGATATCGCTGAGGTAGATTTCCAGTTGTATGTGAGGAAAAAAAATATTTAAAAAAATTGATTTCAACAAGGACACTTAGTAGTGTACAAATGTCTCCAATATGACCCTCAGCAGACAGGCTGATATTATCACGATCGCTCGAGGGCAAGTTTTACTCCAGCTACTATATCTAGCTGATGCAATATTATAGAGCAGAGCAAAAACTAGAAAAATATGTGGCTTTCCCTTGCCTTTTCAGAATCCATTTTAAAATTCCCTTGCATTGCCATGACCATCAGGACCCTCATTCTTGTGCCACAGACCAAAACACACATCTCATTTCTGTCTCTCCTGCTCTCTTCTGTGCTGGATGGAGGAACTCTGTCCCTGAAAGGAGAGAAGTAATGACAGTACTCACACTGACAGGAAATGAGCAGATAGAGTCCGTCTCAAAGGGCTATATTTAAGGTGCCTGTTACTTAATCCCCATAATGCCTCACCAGGCATGAGCTGCCACATCCTCCTCCTCTAAGAGGAGAATCCATCCTGTGTGCTTGTTTATTTCCGCTCCCGCTACAGGTAATAACAGTTACAGGCCCTCTTTTCACGTCTTTGTGCCCATGTGCGACTTGTTGGGTAGCCTAAATCGGCGCAAGAGGCCCCTTTTGTACATCATGCAAAGCCTGCTGGGGATGTAATGCTCTGAAACTGTGCTCTCTGCTGAGCTATGGATTATGGGAAGGATTCAAAGCCAGCATCTTTTGCTTCTGTTTTCCTGTTTCCTAGGGAACGCTCCATAGTCTCTTTCATCACGGTGATAGAACATTCAGATGGCTGTGGATCTGACAATACCGCACCCGGCTGGAAGTGGTGGAGGAGCAGATCAATAAAAGGAATTGTGGGTATCTGGCCAAAGGTTCTTTGTAATCCTACTTGGTGAGTCTCCAAATGTTTAAAATATATATACAACGCTATTATGAATATAGAAAACACATAATACCATTAACGGAATACAAAACCACATTAATGTGACCATTTAGGCATGCCATGTACAGACATTTTATGGTTTAAAGGGGGGGGGGGGGGGGGTGATATTATTAATTAAGTGACTTGACAACAACAGTTCTTGCAAATGTTTAGAATCAAACTGCCCTACATTATTGGCCACTTCTAAATTGTCAGGAGTGACAACTAGTGTTGGGGAGTAACTAGTTACATGTAACGGAATTACATATAATTACAAAATAAATGTAACTGTAATCTGTTACAGTTACTGAGAAAAAATTAGAAATTAAATTATGGTTATGAAACTGTTAAAGAAAACAAAAGGGGGTACATCTACACATTATTTTCACACATATACAGATATGATTGAGTTCTTTCCCAAATTGCATTGACTGCTTTAAAATATGAGACACCAGTGTTTGAGTTTAGGACACGTGCTTATTTAATAACTGTTTTATTTCCTATATTGTTTTATCTATATGCTTTATTTTTTAAGATTAGCTGTTTTTTCCCCAAGGCATTGTTAGATGCCAGTGTTTCTTGTCATAATAATGCAAAGATTTGATTTCAAAAACAGTATCATAGCTATTAAACTATGATTTTAAATCTGTATTTAAACTCAGAACGATCTCTAAGTAAAAAGAGGCGCTAAAGCCTGATATTGTGGTGGATGTGCTTAAATTATTATAATCTTAACTCAAGTGATGAAGGATTTTGAAAGTCTGACTGTAATCAGTGTCGAGGACCTACTGTAAGGTTAACCCTGCCTGCTTTAAATGTTTCAAAATGATAAACAGTTGAAAAAATATTTGTTAGAAATTTAGAAAAGTAATCAAATGTAATCATTCCATTCAAATCATTATTTTAATAAAGTAATTGATATTGAAACTTGTATTTATTAAGCGTCTTTGGGCTTGGCTCATAAAGCGATTCATTTCATGGAGATAATAAAGTAGGCACGTGCAGGTTGCGATATTATGGTATGTTGTTTATTTCCAAGAAAACACTTTTGGTTTATTTAAGTTTATTATAGGCTTGTTCTTATTCTTTTTTATAGCAAGATTTGGCAACACTGAGTCCAGACGTAGCTCCTTGGCTGTGGTTTCTAGCGCCACAACTCTGATAGGCCAACAAATTTAAATAACTAGTTGCTCAGTTATGTCCCACACACACAGCGTAGAATTTCTGCAAATGTGGTTGTCACGACCTGCATTTTTCAGAAGTCAATTTGGTTGTAGAATGTGGTTGTCACTTTCATAAATTACTGAACTCTGTGTGTACAAAAAGCACTAAGAGGTGAATTGACAACCGAATTTAGCTGCAGTGTGTAGCAACTTACTCTAAGCAGCGGTAATACCGGTGTAACTGCTTTGAATGCAGAATTGTTCGGGTGTGAAAATGATTTTGTGCCACATCTACTGGACATAAGAAAACGGCTCCAAATCGCAAAGAGTAATTTATTGTCCTGACATCAGAACATCATCCAAATCCAGCGTGATTATTTTAATAGCTTGGTAACAACACAACTGGGACCAGGTCAACATTTCATTTTCTCTTTTCTCTGTTGGAATCAGAACATGAAGGTAAACAGAATCATTTTTCTTTTTTTGTACAAGTCTTTTCTGGTTTGTTGCTTTCAGTGACACTGACATCAGCACATAAAAATTATATAGATCTATATTTATATTCATATTTATATATTTATCATTCTCTATTAACATCTCAGTGTAGCAGTTCATCATATCTGGTCAAGTCAAACAGAAGAAGCCACGTGTCATAAACAAAGCCTCTCATAGCAAACACTGATCAACATACAGCACACACTCAACTAACATTGAGAGACAGGGTTTTTTTGTACATCTTTGGAGGGAATTAAGCTCGCAAAGTTACGTTTTGCCCTCCTGGTAGTATTCCAGTGTTTTCTAGATGTCGCTTAATTCCAGTAAAACACTTATGAACAAAAAAACGCAGGTACAAATCGAGGAAGTAACTAACTGAAAAACTTAAAAATGTCTCCAGTGCTGATTGAAGAGATTTGAAAATTTGGCACAGTCACTTAGCACGGAAAACTGAGATCAAGGTCTAAAACAGACAGTTTTCCTGCAAATATGGATGATAAATAGCCGCATTTATTTTTATTCCACACTGAGTCATCAAGAAAGAAAAAAAGTGAAGTTGAAAAAAGAATGTATGTCAAAAATCTACATCTATTTTTGTAGGCAGTGAGAAAGCACTTCATCGACGAGGAGAGGAGAGGAGAGTGGAATGATGCTCCGGTCTTCATCTGCTTTTGTTTTAGTTGCCACAGACATATTCACGTTTTCAGAACGAACGATACTGGCATTTACATCCTTGTTCTTCTAATGTAATTTTGGGGAAGGGACACTGAAGGTTAACACAGCTCTCTGAGGATTCTTTTTTTGTTTTTTGTCTTTTTCTTGTACTGTAAAACAAATACCCAAAGCCATGGGAAGAACCGAGTGGTCTGTGTAATTTACACAATGCACTTGTGTAATGCATCTCTTTAATGTACACCAAATACTTTACATCGAATTAAAAAAGATCAAATAAAAATAGTGTGGAAAATGTGTAAAGAAAAAGCTTTTGATCCACCGCGACGCCAAATAAATGAAAAGAACATTTCAAAAATGGTGAAAAGCTGTTCCCGTAGCTCATTTTACAAACTTCTTGTGCTTACATCTTCCTCTGCTATATTTCCCTTTTTTCCTCTATACTTTTCAAATACCTTTCAATACAAACCCACTTTCTACTCCAAAGGTTAAGCTTTGGCTTTGTTTTAAAGTATGTGCTCTCCCTCATCTCATGCATTCTTTCTTTCTCTGTCAAGGCCTTCTTTTCTCTCTCACTTTCTTTTTTATCTGCTCAACTCCCTCATATTCGCCATGGAACCAGCTTAGACTAACAAAACTCGCTGAAAAATGTTTTGTGATATGCATGCACATGCAGTTTCCCGGCCTCTACGTGCTCGAAGTCCTAAACCCAAGAGTCGGGGGACGCGGGGTAGTGACTCGTTTCGTAGTTGAGTTCGCTATAGGGCCGGGCGGCAGAGTAGAAGTCCACGTAATTCCCGGTGGACTTGAGTCCCAGGTGCATATTCAGATCGGTGGCAGGAGGGGGGCGATGGACCTGATCCTCAAAAAATGGCTCCTCAAAGTTCCTAGTGGAGTTTTGATAGATGGGGTACGGCTCGTAGTCCTTGCGCGGGGGCTCCTGTGGTGCGGGCGGCACTGGGACCTGAAGTGAAAGAAGGATTTGTGAGTGAAGTTGATCAACAGAACCATCCAGAGTAGTGTTGTTTTTGGCGGCCTGTTTTAATTTTAGTTTTAGTCTAGTCTTTGTGTGAAGCTGTCATTTTAGTTTTTATTAGTTTTAGTCACATTCATACTCTTTTTAGTCTAGTCTAGTTTTAGTCGACGAAAACTGATGACATTTAGTCTAGTTTTCGTCAATGAAAATTTTGTTTTAGTCTCTTTTTAGTAATACAATTCTATTTAACCCAGTCAATATAGTATAAGTACCTAGTAGTATAGACGAAACCAAAATTTTCTTTTAGCCAAACCCATTTCAAACAAGGTTATCTTATTATATTATTGTTACCTTATAGACTCAAGAATACATCCATTCCAGACACGGAAGACGCTCTGAGTTGAATTTACAACATTTATTTTACCAACCAAACATGTTAGAAGTACAAACATCTCCCAAAGACGAACCCTGCGTGGCCGACCATCGGTCTCTTTCTCTGTGTCAGACTTAACTTTGTTGTCATCTTCTAAATAATGCCGCGAGTGGGGCTTGAGGAAGTGACATCGCCTGCGTCTGCGCAGTGCGACCTGAAGTGAGACACCGGAAACAGAAATACTGCAAAATAATAATAACGCGACTAAACGAGACGAAATAACGTTGTAACATTTCATTTTGGTCAACGAAAATGAAGAGACATTTTAGCAGTTTTTATTTTGCAAAACACATTTAGTCTTGTTTTTATTCGTCAACAATATTGCATTATACATTTAATTATCATCATCGTCACATGACCAGCATTTATGTTGCGTCTCGTCTCGTTTTCGTCACGTGATAAAGGTTTGTTGACGACGATATTTAGTCATAATTTTCGTTGACGAAAGCAACACTAGTCCAGAGTCTCACATCTCAAATTTGGGAGGAAAAGGCGTCTGTCTTTAACGGGCTGATTTGGGATCCACCCATTATCCATACATTATCTGCTCAGTTATTTTGTCACATGAAGAAACTATTGAAAGCAGATTTCTATACGTGTTGTAATCATACATTATGATGATAAAAGGCCATTTTCATCCACACCAAATTATTGCTGACGCAACTAGCTTTCATTCAAAATCAAACACCAAGTATTTTGCATACCCAAAGTACATATATCAATTTTATCTATTACGCGGTTAAGGCATAGATTAAACGATCCTAAATTCTAAATAATCACACCAAGCATATGAAAGACATAAAATAAACATAACCTCAATATATGTTGTCTATCTATCTATCTATCTATATATATATAATAAAGTGTCTGAAGGAGCGATATCGAAGGCCTTTTCTCCCTGCTGCTATTAGACTGTACAATCAGAGCTGCTCCCGGTGAATCAGTCTCCATATTCCATACAGTTGTATACTGTTATATAATGTTATAATATCTGAAATTGTATAATAATTACAATATCTTACATTTGATATTACAATACTATCTTACAATACCAGTATTTTGTCTTAGATTTTGGGTGTAATAGCAACTGTGCAATAACATCATTTGAGACTACAACATTATCTTCATTATATCATTATTTAATTGCAACAGAACTGTGCAATAATAATATTTTAAACTATGCAATGTTGGTAATAATGACTTTTTAACCTGTGCAATATTATCTCTGTGCAACTTGTTGAAATTAGTGCAATTTGTTTGTTTGGAAGTGCAATTATTGTTTCTGTTTTTATTTTTTCTCTTGTATTTATGCACTGTATTTTCCTTATTTTTTATTTTTATTTGAACAATTTCTTCTTGCTGCTGTAACAAAGAAATTTCCCCGTTGTGGGACGAATAAAGGGATATCTTATCTTATCTTATATGTTGCTTTTGGTAGCAGCAACAATTATTATGTCTTTCGGAACACCCATAAAGGTCCGATCTTCTTTGTTCTGCTAATAAGAAGAAAAGGCGCGTTTCTCTGCTGGGGAGAAACGGGAGGTCATGGGAATGTCACTCCGGATGGAGATCTGGTGATTTTCTTAGCTCGGACGTCTGTTGTAAAACCATCATCTTTGTTGATACCATCATTGAATTACTGCTTTAAACGATCAGTATGTATGAATGTATGAATGTGAAAGGAGAATGTAAGTGTGTGAAAGTAGAAATATATGTATATGAAAAGAGAATATAAGTGTGTGTGAGAATAGAAATATATGAATGTGAAAGGAGAATGTAAGTGTGTGAGAGCACCAGAATGAATTATGGCTTGTACGGTTATATTCAGGGAGGGTCTGTGCTGGAGCCTTTCCAGATGCCACATGCTTTGTACTGTTGATTATGCGACTTTTATTTATGGTAAACCGGTCAGGAACAACATTGAAGGTTCTGTTCTAAATCCATTTCAGATGTTCCCTCAAATTTATCCTGGGTTTTAGAGGTCTCCTGAGATAAGGAGATTTAGGACAGGAAATATATACACACACACACACACACATATATATATATACACACACATGCATGCATTTCTACTCTCACACACATACATTCTCCATTCACATACATGCATTTCTACTCTCACACACACACATTCTCCATTCACATACATACATTTCTACTCTCATACAAATACATTTCTACTCTCTCACACATACATTCTCCATTCACATACATACATTTCTACTCTCACACAAATACATTTCTACTCTCACACACATACATTCTCCATTCACATACATACATTTCTACTCTCATACAAATACATTTCTACTCTCATACAAATACATTTCTACTCTCACACACATACATTCTCCATTCACATACATACATTTCTACTCTCACACAAATACATTTCTACTCTCACACACATACATTCTCCATTCACATACACTATATTGCCAAAAGTATTGGGTCACCCCCTTCTAATGAACATGTTTGACTACTTTAATAATTTCTATGAGTACAAATCTTAATGTTTAAGCATATAATGATATTCTAGGGAATTGTGTGCTTCTAATGTTATAGCAACAGTTTGGACAGGACCCTTTTCTATTCTAACATGACAGTGCCTCTGTGTATAAGGCACGGTTCAAAAAGACATGATTGATTCAGTCAGTGTGGAAGAATTTGACTGGTCTGCAGAAAGCCAAGTCCTGATCCCAGCTGAACACCCCTGGTGTGACTTTATATGCAGACCTTGAGCCAAAAAGTCGTGGGGGAAGTCGTGGCCTAATGGTTAGAGAGTCGGACTCGTCATCCGAAGGTTGCGGGTTCGAGTCCCCGGCTGGCAGGAATTGTAGGTGGGGGGAGTGAATGTACAGCGCTCTCTCCACCCTCAATACCACGACTGAGGTGCCCTTGAGCAAGGCACCGAACCCCCAATTGCTCCCCGGGCGCCGCAGCATGGCTGCCCACTGCTCCGGGTGTGTGTTCACGGTGTGTGTGTGTGTGTGTGTGTGTGTGTGCATTTGTTCACTACTCACTGCTGTGTGTGCACTTGGATGGGTTAAACGCAGAGCACCAATTTCGAGTATGGGTCACCATACTTGACAATACGTCACGACTTTACTTTTTACTTTTAAAAACTCATCACCAAAGAGGTAGGCTACATTCATAATCATGTGAAACGTTTTTGGCTGTTGACATTAATAACGTGTTTTAATGGTTAATAATTTAACCACCAACAACGCATATAATATTCTCTTTGACTTTCCATGTTCCCTTACGAAAACTATTCATGGTTTTACTACAAATAAAACCAAAAATCATGGTTCTTATAGCCATGGATGGCAACCACAAATGAAACATGGTTTTGTTACTTCAAATACTCATTTACAAAGAAGTATTAAGATAATATATATCTTTTTGTGGTTATAAAAACAGACCTAAGCCAACAACAGCCTTTAAAATGACTTAAAATACATTATATAAAAACAATGAGGCAATAATGATTGGTTCATTAATAATTATATGGTTTGGTTACACTTTATTTCGATAGTCCCCTTTAGACATGCTACTAGCTATAAGTAAGTTTGTAACTACATGTCAACTACATGTCAACTACTTATCATTAAATTGCAACTACATATCTACTAACTCTCAGAGTAGACTGTTAGGGTAGGTTTAGGGTTAGTAGAAGAAGGTGACATATACTTGCAAAGTTTCTGATAGTTAGTATATTGTATGTTGTGGACCCATAAAAATAAAATGTTAGAAGATATTAAACAGACAGTCTACTAATACTCTAATGACTGCTAGTTGACATGTAGTTGCAAAGTTACTTACTGTTAGTAGAATGTCTAAAGTGGACTATCGAAATAAAGTGTTACCTATGGTTTCATTGAAAAACATTGTTAAAATACATAATTTAATGCAAAATAAACAATTTAGATATTTACATAACATTTTTAACAAATGCCTGTAAAGGAAGCCAAAGGCCTGGTGATACATTACAGAATGATCAAGTAATTTAATACTGACCAAACATTTAGGCTTATTCAAATATCCACTTAATCTTACATTTTTGGCCACCAACTGCTCAATTTTCTTTTGTGTGATTTTTGAATGCTTGAGACTAAAAAATTCAATCAGACAACTTTATTATACAACTATATTGCGTCCGGTGTAGACACGTTTGAGTTTAAATGCCAGAGATGCAGAGTTGCCAGATATTGCTACGAAAAATAAACAAAACTATCTAAAAAGAAATCCGCAATGAGTCCAAATCTTGAGTAATGGAAATAACAAAAAAATATAGCTGACCCTAACATGATTCTGCCACCTCCCACTTTATTCACTTCCTAAATTGTCACATAGTGGAAAAAATCCATAGACGCTTATAGTAAGTGTCTCTGGCAACACAGCTGAGGCTGCGCATAACCTGCCTTCCGTTTCCACTATACTCTCTCACACATACATATATTCTTCTCTTACATATACATATTTTCTTTAGACATACATGCATTTTTTTCTTACATTTATTTTTTATAATATTAAATGTATGACTATGAGAGTAAAAATGTATGAATGTGAAAGGAGAATGTAAGTGTGTGAAAGTAGAAATATATGTATGTGAAAAGAGAATATAAGTGTGTGTGAGAATAGAAATATATGAATGTGAAAGGAGAAAGTGTGTGAAAGTAGAAATATATGTATGTGAAAAGAGAATATAAGTGTGTGTGAGAATAGAAATATATGAATGTGAAAGGAGAATGTAAGTGTGTGAGAGCACCAGAATGAATTATGGCTTGTACGGCCCCTCATATATTTATATACGTGTATATGTGTGTGTATATGTGTGTGTATGAGTGTGTGTGTATATATATATATATATATATATATATATAGATATATACAGTGCCCTCCAAAAGTACTGGAGCAGTAAAGACAAAATTGCTCTGTTGGCTGTGGAGTCAAGACATTTACAAATATGATTAAAAGATGAATATAAGACAAAACTACAGAATGTCACATTTTATTATTGGGTGATTTAACACATTCGTGTTTTACCGGCTAAGAAGTTCAGCACTTTTAGAGTTCCATCCCTCTATTTGATGTGAGCATAAGTATTGAGACAGTTGCCTCACAGGTCTTTCTAAGTGATCAGCTGTGTCCTGTTGCATTAATTCTTCAGATATTAAAAGCAGGGAATGTGTCGTATCAGTTATATACATTATTTCTGTATTCTGAATCTTGCATTCGATGAAGACACACACAAACCAGGATGAAGACGAGGGAGCTGACTTTGAGAGAAAAGCAAGCAATTTGGATGCTAAAAGAAAGGAGGAAGTCAATTAGAGCTATAGCAAAAACAAAGGGCATGGAGAAATCAAGAGTTTGGAAACCACCAGCAACCAACAACTACCTGATCGGCTGAGAAAACAACAGCAGTTCATGACAGACAAATCATAAAAGCTGTGAAAATGAACCCTAAAAGACGTGTCTGTAAAATCACCAACAACTTCCAGAAAGCTGACAATCTACTGTACTCAGGAGACTTTGACACAGAATTACAGATGCTACACAGCAAGATACAAACCTCTGACCAGCTCCAAAAATAGAAAGGCAAGATTAGAGTTTGCAAAAAAGCACAAAGGTGAGCCAGAAGAGTTTTGGAACTGTGTTTATGGACCGATGAGACAAAGATGAACCTTTATCTAAGTGATGGGAAAGCAAAAATGTGGAGAAAAAAAGGGAACTGCAGTGATCCCAAGCATACAGCCTCATCTGTAAAGCATGGTGGAGGTGGTGTCGTGGCATGGGCATGCATAGCTGCTTCTGGAACAGGCCCTCTCAAATTTACTGATGGCTTAATATGATGACAGTAGCAGAATGAATTTGGAAGGGTACAAAACCATCTTACCTACCAATATTCACGAACATGCCACCAGATTCATTGGGAAGTGCTTGATAGTGCATCAGGACAATGACCTGATGCACTATCTGCATTAAAGGCTGGGAACAGTATTTCAAAGGATGAGACCAAGAGTCTGGTGATGTCTATGGGTCACAGACTCACTGCTGTGATTGTGTGCAAGGGATCTGCAACTAAATAATAGCTTTTAATCTTTTATATCTGCCTTATGTTCAGCTGTCCCATATACTTATGCTCACATCAATGAGTGGGATGAACTCTAAAAGTGCTGTTCTATTTATTTGGTAAAATATGTATGTGTTTAAACTTCTGTAGTTTTGTCTCATATCCATCTTTTAATCATATTTGCAAATGTCTTGACTCCACAGCCAACAAAGCAATTTTGTCTTTACTGTTCCAATACTTATGGAGGGCACTGTATAGATATATATATATACACACACATCTAGTGTAAAAAAAGTTAAATAAATAAATAATAGCAAAATGTCTTCGCAAAGAACACTTAAAGGTGTCATGAAACGAAGAATCAAAATATAGCCAGAATCAAAATTCAAAACTAACTCACCAGTTTAAACCATGAATTATTCTATAGCCTTCTGAAAAGCTCAGATTTGAAATGTGGAAAATCATGATGTCACAATTCTCCTTGAGACGCCCCTTAATATGCATCATCATCATAAGAAATCCGAGGAGTAAGACTGTCAGACTCAGACGTTGTTCTGTCAGTGGATGTAAAGAAACTGCACTTCCCTTGTATAGCCTCCTAAAGATCTGAGCTTTAGAAATGCATGACTTCAGTTTATTTTTAATGATGTGCCTGAGAGACTGAGAGATAAAGTTTTCATTTATTCTTCACATTTCACAACGGACTGTTTTATGAATTATTCTAAACATGCCGCTGGTGTTGTTCTGAATTCTGACCCCCCACCAGATTGTTTTTTATTATGGATATGGTGCAGTGAATTAAGCCAATCGCAGCAGTGGGCATTTACATCTGTATCTGCGAGAGGTAACGCCCCTTGAAATTGAGAGTTTTTCACAGAGAGTGCAATGAGGATGGAAAATGATTATTTTTTTGGTGCAAAAAAAAACGTTGCAAACTTTAGAAGCTAACCTTGAGAAACATAATACAAAAATCTGAAACTGCATTTCATGACCCATTTAATACTTCATGAAAACAAAGACTGAATATTTTTCATACGCAGACATCCTGCCTAACATCTCCTTTTGAGCAAGCAAGCCAGGTGAGTTTGGAACAACATGAGGTGAGTAATCTAAGTGATCTAACCCTTTAAATTCACATTATTCTGTCCATTCGGAGCTGCTTTCGATAACAGAGACATTTGAAGCAGAAAATGAGATGTTACTAATTGAAAAAGATTCAGAGTTGAATGCTCTCCAGCTACAGAAAGGAAAGATCCATGTGGAAGCCAGGCTTATCAGTACCCAGCCTCCTCGCAGCTGCTCGTCTGGGAAAGCATTTCTGTCGACTGACTCAACATACGGTGTGGTTCGGAAGTGTGCCAGAGACATCTGGCAAACTTTATCCTTATGAAATCTGAAAATTTACCATGATGAACCTTGTCAAGTAGAAGTAATATATTTTCTATATGGCCAAAGTGCCTAGCACTTGGAAACATATACTGTAGTTGCATTTCATTAGCATAGCATGACAGCTCTCAAAGTCTGACAGGTCTATGCAAGAACGAATAGATCTTCAGCCTTTTGTTTGCCAACACAGTTCTGGATTGGTAGATAGACAGCTGCCTTGTGTTGAAAACATTCACTAATGACTTATCCCAACATAGCCGCATAACAGTTGTAGTAAACATAAATGGTGTCTGATTTTCGTCAGGATTTCCACAATTGGAGACATATTTTTCATGCAGCCTTGGAACTGCAGTCCCTGTTTAACCCTGGTTAGTTGAGACATCTCAGGCTGATTCATTGCTCACCTGGTTGTGTTTGATCTCGTCATTTGAAGTCTCGTACGAGTTGCGGAACAATGTGGATGTTCCACAGGAGGTTTGAACTGCAGGATGAAAGCCAGAGTGTGAATGTGCAGAGAATGTTTTTAAAAATAAATCAAGCATTAAACAACTATGAAAAACTCTGGAAATTGTACTTATTGAGAGAGAAACAAATCCATCCTTTTATAAGATACTCTGGCTGGGCTGTAGCAAGGAACTCTGGGCTTTATTTCAACCAAATGTGAGTCAGGGATAAAGCTTGATGGAGCGTAAACACACTTCATCCTAATAACACTTACATGTGGCCGGCCAAGAGTTCAAACCCAGACAGTGTTCTTGTTGGTTTTTTTTCTCACATATATTAAAATACAACATTTCAGCATCAAACAAATTTGGATTTGTATATTATGACATTTTGATACACAATACATTGAATTAATAATACATAGCAAATTAATACATATTAATATTATCAATAAATGCATACAATTCAAATATTAATATATTTTCATTATATAACTATATATCAACATCAATATAATTTATATGGACCAATATACCAATAAACACAAAATATTATATATATTAATACATATATTCTAAGTCATGGATATAAAATCACTGTGTTCCCTATGTTGCCTTATTTTTAATTTTAGCAAAATTATTGTAAATATTCAAGTTCTGAAAACTGTTCTGTAAGTGGACATCTAGTTTATTTGCTGTTAAGTGCTTCAAATACAACTCTGATCTTCCTCCTCCTGCTGAAGTTAGACCTACCTGCCATTGTCTCTTGTCTGGAAGTGTGCTCTCCTTTGTTTCCATGGTAACTGGCATTGGTTCCAGTGGAGTCGTAGTCGCTCTTCCTGTCCTTGAGGCTGATCATCTCTCTGGGTGAGGCGGGGGCGCTGGCTGCAATTCAAATCATCACACAAACCTTCTTACTGAGCATCTGGAGACACACTGGCCTGATTTGACACTTTGTAGCTTTTTCTCATTTTTTTTTAAAGATATTGTTCTGTCTGCCATCTTTATGTCGGTGTAACCAACTTTGACTTTTTAGTTCATTGCTCTTTTTTCAATTTCTTTTTATTTTGTCCAAGTTTCTCTCTCCCTTTCTTATGGTCTTTGTTTATCATTTTCTGCCTGTACGAGGCTGGACATGCAGAGATGTGCATCATTATTCATCATTAGTGCTGTTTAGCATGACAGCATGAAGGATGTTTCCAACAGGTCCTGTAACAGCCAGCTCCAATCTACCCAGCTCCACCAAGTCATCAAAACAAGAAATCACACAAAGAATACCATATTTGTCCTTGAAGAGCCATCTTTTGGAAAAAAAGCATGAAGTCATGACAGAAAAGTTACCGTGTGACAAACACCACCTCTATGGAAGTAATAAGACCAGAGGGAATATTAGGGGTTATGGGTGGTTTCTATGGTCAGTGCTGGGTAGTAACTACTTGCATTTAATCTCAATTTAACATTTAAATCTATAAATAAAAGGTATGGTATGATTCACCAATTCACACAAATTTGTATCAAGATGCATCGTTTCTAACATATTTGTATACGTAAAACCAATTTATTTATATATAATTATTAGTAGCTGCACTATACTTTTATTATTTAGAAAGTGACCAATAATTTGTGTCCAATATTTTATATATAGATTGATTTCTCCACTCTAAACTGTTTCTCAAGTGCATTCTGTCATCACTGCTGCTATTTGAATATGGCGTATTTCAACACCACGGAGACCGAGGCATGTCCTGAGAGTCACTTAGAATATAGATTAACATGGCTGTCTGCCTGAACCAAAGAAATAAAGCGAATTATCTGTACAATACTGAATTGCATAGCATTATATTTTTTTCCATTGAATCATATTGCATTGAATCGCACTGTGTTGAATCGAATCGAAATCAGATCGCACTGCATCATAATAGGGGTGAATCATATCATATCGCATCAGAAGTTGCTTCATATGCATCTTTAATGTGTTGTATCATTGGCTATGCATCCAGATGTGTATGTGACCCTGGACCACAAAACTAAATTCAAATTGAGATTTATACACATTGGAAAGATGTTAGGAGTTTTGATATATTTACAGTAGGAAATTTACAAAATATCTTCATGGAACATGATCTTTACTTAATGTCATAATGATTTTTGGCATAAAAGGAAAATCAATTATTTTGACCCATACAATGTATCTTTGGCTATTGCTATAAATATACCCCAGCAACTTAAGACTGGTTTTGTGCTCCAGGGTCACTGCATCGGCCTCAATTCTGGATCACAAAAAAGTATTATGTCAAATGTAATCTAAAAGTAATCCAAAAGTAGTCAGAATACATTACTTAAAATGAGTAATCTTGATAACATTCCTGACTACACTTTTTAATGTCATTTAGATTACAATTTGTAACAAATATACCCAGCACTGGCTATGGCGCTGATAAGCAGTGTTCTGTGTTATTGTTAGAAAGCTTCTATATGCTGGTGAGCCCCAGTTTTGCAGACTTCAGCTCCAACCCTAATCAAACACACCAGAACAAGATAAACAAGGTCTAAAGGTTACTAAAAAGCAGCATCGTGAAAAACGCAAAAATTAAAAAAAAAAAATCGAACCTGATATGAATTTTCTTATGACGGACTTAAAATTTTGGAGGGAGTGTGTAAACATGATTGGCATAACATGAGGTTGTATTTATTTTTTAACAGACTCAAGGTCATTGCACACTGAGTTTGAAAATTTTGTCCAAAATGTTCGTCCGTCATTAAAAAATTCGGATTGGGTTCGATTTTTTGCATTTTTTGCAACCATGGCAAGCATTTTGAGAGGTGTTTTGAGCCACCGTACAAGCGAAAGCCGAAATCCAGAATGGTGATCGTCAAATTCATCCACTTCGTCTCGCAGCACAAAACACTATATATAGATCCTTGCACAATGAGTTTACATAAATTGGTGGTCTTCTTTTAAATATGTGGCTCTAGTATCACTAGCAAAGCATCAAACTGAGCCACTGACATACTGAAGTAAATTTTGAATCGCCCGTGATAATCCTGCTGCTCCCTAATAAATAGGGGAAATTCTCTGTCCTCTCTATATCTCAGGATTGGATGGACCCAATATTTGCTTTCTTTTTCTTTTTTTAAGAAGCAAGAGGACAACAAAATCATCCTCAATGCTTGAAAACTCCATTTAGTAATGTTTTGCGACTTTGGAAATGCTAGTAATGTGCAAAAGTTAATTACAATACAGCACAAGTCCTTCTCCATTCATGCAGAATTATTATAAAAGCAGATTTCTTGAATTATCTAAACCAGGGGTGCCCAAACCTGGTCCTGGAGATCTACTTACCTGCAGAAATCAGTTCCAACCCTGATCCAACACACCCGTCTATAATTATCAAGTGCTCCTGAATATCTCAATTAGCTGGTTGTGTTTGATCAGGGTTGGAGCT
Source organism: Barbus barbus (assembly GCF_936440315.1). Classification (NCBI taxonomy): domain Eukaryota; kingdom Metazoa; phylum Chordata; class Actinopteri; order Cypriniformes; family Cyprinidae; genus Barbus; species Barbus barbus. Next base: position 14,923,364 of record NC_136724.1, read on the forward strand.
GAATTTTGCAGAAAGGTAGATCTTCAAGAACAGATCTAAACTGTATCACTTCATGTAGGCCTATAAGCATGCTGTCAGACCTGATTTCTCCCTCTTTTTTAATGTGAGGTCTGTCTCTGTATTTTGTCCTAGCCACTTCAAAACAGCTGTATGAAGGTCATAGAGATCAGGAGAGAGTCTTTCCTCTGTGCCTAAAAATCCCTTCCAGCCTCAATGCTCTAACCGGATCAGCGCCACTCCCCCTCTGGCCCTCCTACAGCATGGTCTGATCGAGCCTGGATCCCTGGATAGTGGGCAGCGGCACTATCTCGAAAGCACACAGCTACCCGAGGGCTCACGGGCACGGAAGACCTCTTTGGCCAGCATAGAAGGATTTAGACACACCCACCCACGCACACACACACAAACACGCTCGCACAAACACCTATTACTGATTAGCCCTGACCACGAAACATATACACACACTCTTTTTTACACACACACTCCAATAAAACACATAATAGCTTTGAGCACCACTCTACCCACAATGGCCAAGAGAAACATTAGCATGCTAATTATTTCAAACCCATAATCAGATTATAACTGCAAGTGCTTTACTCTCCTCTAAACTGCCTCGATATGACTCCTAATCTAATCATTGCTCCTCAACAATGCATCATTTTGCAAAAATATGCACATAACAGATTATCGGTCTTAAATATCGAGGAGCTCCGGCAGTTATGGAGTCAACAAGCAATGAGACTCTCAAAGGCTCCTGTCATGTTTCCATAAACCTCACGAATACAGATTCTCAGAAACAAAGCAGTTTCGCAGAAAATCACTGCTGATGCATTTAACACAGTGTACAGTGCTTTGTGATTTGATTTTCTTGAGGTAAAGCTGCAACTCTACCGAACAGTTGATGACCTTAATGGTAGAAAATGAAAACACTATTTTTTGAAGGACACGTAGGAAAAATTGATATTGTGAAGAGATGTGCTACACAGCAGATCTTCGTGATTTAGCCGGGATTTGGCAAAAAGGCTTTTGTGTCTGATCTCCAATGGTATCAGGAGAGGAACACTCAACTATTGCTAAACTTGTGTGTATCTCCTTGCCTACAGCACTGAAAAGACTTGATTCTGTGAGAAATATGTCCTGATATACAAGCTAATACACACAACAGCCATTATTGTCAATAAATTTCATGTGAATGAAAGTAAATTCCTAAGAAATTTGATGACATTAACCATTTATTGGTGAATTTTTTTTTTTGTGAATTTGAACAACTATGTTATAAAGGTTAAAAAAAGAAATTAGCAATCAGTATGTCTTTAAAAACTCAGGTGTGAAGGCCAACTAAAAATGTTAAATTGTGACAGTAAAATGCTGTTTTAGTCAGGGCAAACAGTTCAGTCTTAGTCACATCATAAGTTGTATTTGAAGTGATCTACAGATTGCTTCCTCACACTTCTGGGTCATTAAAGACACAACGTGTATTTGATATTTCTAAGGAATAGTTCACCAAAAAATGAAAATTGCTGAAAATGTACTCACCCTCAGGGCATCCAAGATGTAGATGAGCTTGTTTGTTCATCAGAACAGTTTTAGAGAATTTTAGCATTATATCTCTTGCTCACCAATGGATCCTCTGCAGTGAATGGGTGCCATCAGAACGTCAGTTCAAACAGCTGATAAAAACATCACAATAATCTAAAAGTAATCCACACCACTCCACTCCAGTCCAGTCCAGTCATTAACGTCTTGCAAAGTGAAAAAGCTGCATGATTTTAAGAAAAAAATCAATCATTAAAACTTGAAATTAAAATCATTGCTTTGGTTAAAATATGAGTCCTCTGTCCATAATATTGCTTTCTCCAGTGAAAAAGCCATCTTGTCTGAATCTGCACAAAGGCAGTCTCAAACAGTTCTAATCAAATATGTCTGTGGATTTTGATGTGAGAGGACAAGAGGGGATGACATGTTTCACTGTAAAAACAAGCATTGTAAGGGTTTATGGACTGGCACTTTTACCAGAAGTGATGGTACAAAGTTAAAATCCCTTGATGTTTTTTTTAAAAGGACAGAGTTTGGCTTCACAAGATGTTAACTGATGGACTGGAGTCATGTGGATTACTTGTAGATTTCTGTGACGTTTTTATCAGCTGTTTGTTCTCTTATTCTGACGGCACCCATTCACTGCAGAGGATCCATTAGTGAGCAAGTAATGTAATGCTAAATTTCTCCATTTCTGTCCTGATAAAGAAACAAACTCAACTACATCTTGCATGGCCAAAAGGTGACTAAATTGTAATTTTTGGGTAAACTACTCCTTTAAACACCAGTAATGAACTCAATTGTACTTTATTAAAATGAACAAAGAGCTCAAAAACGTGTCAACTCTGCATTGAAGTTCATGCCAAAATCCTTAATGTGGATGTACTGACCAGGCAGAGCTCCAACTTAACTGAGCAACTGCCTTAGAAACATTGATCTGTGTAATTTTAATGTGAGGTCTTCTGATATTAATATAAATGAGGAAAAAGATCAGCGATGCTCAGTCATTTTTAAATGAAAAGATTTACACTCTAAGGCATTTTGCATGGCTTTTTTAGTTGAATTTATCTACTTAATCATTCTAAATAAATATATTCACACATGCACCAAGCACAAATCCATAGTCTACTCTGCAAACTGTGTGATGAACGCTTTCATGATGCAAATTCAAAGATGAGTGCTTCCAGTGTATCCGTTGATTATAATGGGAGTGATTCACTTTTGATGCGTCACAACGCTCTGCTGGTGTCTGCTCTAACTATACGTTTACGGTTGCCAAGTAACATAGCAAAACTTAGTGCATTAATACAGAATTAGACTGTGTGCAGGTGCTGCAGGTTATATCAGCTAATTTTACATTGGTGCCAAATGTGGCTCATCCAATCATATTCATAATCTATTATGGTTATGCTTTTATTTTTTTATGCAAGTGTTACATATAAGTGAAGCTGTGTTTGCACTTCAGCCAGATTTATGCATTTGTTATGAATAATCTTACGCTGGTATGAGTCCATCAAGAAAGTAATAAAGCAAGAAAATAGGTACCTTTCATTTGTAAAATATTTAATTCAGCGAATCATAAAAAAAATAAAAGGTAATTTATAGCAAAAATATATCATAAAATATCATTATATCAAATCATGATATGATTGTGTCTAGTAGCTGAGTAGCTCTTAGCAATGGCATATTAAACAAGTTGAAATAATTGCAAAAAAAATAATTTTAATTTTATTTTTTAAATTTTTGAAATCTTAAAATTGAAATACTAAATAAATAAATGTATTACCTTAAATTTGATACGCCAGCGTTGCACCACTTTTTGCTACTTCAATTTGAAATAAAAAATCCATTAAACTCGTGCTATGCTTGTTTGTTCTTTTTTTAAAAAGCGGTTTCAGAAAAATTGCCAGAACTTGGTAATAATGAGTATACAAATAAGTATCTTTCTGCACAGTGAATACACATCTCTAATTCTGCAACTAAATGGCAAGGTTGTGGTATTAGAAATAATTGCAGAGTTGTGAAGTGAATGAATTACATAGTATTGCCAATTTTGCTGTATTATTTTGGCATTGAGCTCACATGTATCTTAGGAAATGTTAATTGAGTAGCACAGACGAGACCCTGCTTTCACATTCTGATGCTCTGAGTCAAAGAGCGCAGCTACACTCTGGTATGCCTACAAGACCTTAGACACACCACTGTCTTGCTTTCTCCTACCTTCCTTCTCTCCGTCTAACTTTGAGTGCCTTGATCTCTTGCAAAAATCTACCGTTCACCGTTTTCATGACACACACTGGAGCTCAGACCATAGAGGAAAAGCCTGCAGACAACAGAACAGCATGAAACCAGCTGCAAGCCAGAGGATGACTGGAGACATCAGAGATTCAACTGAGAAAAACAAGCAGACAATAAATCAATTTATTCTAAAAAGCAGCAGAGAGCATGTTGAATCATGAGAGCACTGCTCTACGCCATGTTTCCTACACCGCTAGTCAACTGAATCTAGTGGCAAAATAAATTACATTTTACATGAGATGTGAGCTTGCAGCCTGAATTGAATGCAAAGCTAACGCACCTTCCTGTCTGTGTGTAAAAACAATGTGTTTAATCCGATTAATGACCCAAATCTTTTAATTAATCACCCTGACAAAATTGGCCTAATGAATCCCTTACTGAATCCATGAATTAACATCTGATTTATTATATTATATTGCTTTAGTTTAAAAAATATGATTCCCAATGCACACAAACTTCCCAGATTACTGAGTGCCCCGTTGTTTACAGCGTTGACTTTTTTTCTACTTATGTATTTTAAAATATTTATTTATTTATTTGTGAAAAATACTGTAATAGAATTACAGAATCAAGACGTGAAGTATGTTTATTTTACACATTAATTTTTTAATCTAATTTTCAAATGATTTCAGATTTCTTAAATTTTAATTGAATAGAAATTGTAATTACAAATTATATACATTATATATATATATATATATATATATATATATATATATATATATATATATACACACACACGCACGCACGCACGCACGCACGCACGCACGCACGCACGCACACACACATATATATATATATATATATAGGCTTTATATCGATCATCGGCCTTTCTAATCGGATAAAAATATCGGTTGACCACTAATATTATATTATATCATGGAAAAAATAAATAAAATAAAACTGCAAGATAACACTGGCTATGTATTCATCATAGATAAGACAAGAAATGGCCTGGGAAGGAATTCAATACAAAATTTAATATAACACCTTAAATTTTGCATTAAGGAAGAAAGAACTTAATTTCATCACTCTGTTCACCTTCCAGCCATTTAAAGACCCATTAGCTCTACAATTCCCACTTCTGCTGCTCAGCCTCCACCGCCAACGGTCCTCTCAAATTCTGAATCTGGGAAAAGTACTTTTCTACTTCAGCGAGATGCTAAGTCCACCAGAAAAGGTATTAGAGGCACAACCAGCCGGCCATGAATCCACTAACCCCAACAGTAGTGTGGATCATTAACCTTGAGTCCCAGGACGCACTGAGAAATGCCCATCAGTTTAATAGGATTCTATCAGGGTTAAAGAGAGAATCAACTTGCTGTTTGTAATTGTTTTAAATCCAGGCTGAAGATCTTGGACTTCAGGACCATGGACAGTGACTCACTATTTCAGCACTTCAGATCAAAATGTGGAAGTTGTCATTGTTGAGAAAGATAAATCTGTATACTCACCTGATCGGTTATTAGGGGATGTCCGGACTGGAGATACTGACGGAGTGCGTGAGGATGAGTACGGTCTCTGTCTGTCTCTCTCTATTGTTGAGGCAGAGCCAACAAAGTGATACTGTGAGTAGCCATCCTAGAAAAATAAAGAAAGAGACAGAGAATAGTTTTCAATAATAAATAAATTCATTTATTTTATCTACCAGACAAGGGCGCGCAACACAACATCCAGTATCTATGTACACTACATTAGCCCACTGTTATTCTGTCAGTTTAGCTTAGGGCCTCCCAGTGTGGAGTCATTAAAAAAAATCAATGAGCAGATGGAGGTACAGAAATCAATGGACGAATGATCTGGAGTCAGTGGCTGTGGAGAAAGCCTGTTTGATGTGTGACTGAAGCAACCTGAAAAGGCTGATGGAGGAGATGAACTGAAGCCATTGGCCACTGGCTCTATGACACGTGATATCACTGTGAACATCAATAAATGGGTCTGTTGAGTGTGCTGAGACCATACAGTCATGTATTACATTACTAAAAAGAAAAACTTAAGGCTGTAATACACTACACAACTTTTAATGTCTAAGCAGTTGACTGAAGATCACAAACCAGACTTGGTGGCGAGTGACAAATTAATAGAATATGTGCTCTAAAATTTCCTCAAAATATCAAACATGTTTGATATCCTCCTGGATGGTCTGATTCTAGTTAAATATGAACTCTTTCAAATGTTCGAGTGGATCATGTTGCTTGTATAAGATATTAAGAGCATGTATCAGATCATACATAAATTCACTCTTACTGAATAAAGATTAAATAACTCATACAGTTGATTCATGTGGCCGTTAACGCAGAGCAGAGTACGAGCTCAAACATCTTACGAGGTCTCAGAATGGGTCAATGAAGAAGCTCAATTTCTGCTAGCTAGATTTGTGCTAACAGGCTACAAATACACAATAAAGAAACAAAGAGAACGTCCGAAAACTTGCTGTCTACTGAACAAGCTCTCTAATAGGGGCCCCCCCGAACACTACCCTTGACATCCCATTTGCCTCTCCGTGACATTGCTTTCGTCGGAAAGGTGAGGAATAGATCAAACGGTCGGTCCCTCCGACTCAGTGCAGTTCAAAGCTGCCCTACTTTCTCAACACGGCAGAAACTCTGGCAGGAGAAACCACTGCTCTCTGCCTAATGTGCCTGTTGCAAATAATGACATTGGACAGGTATTTGAAGGCTCCAAGGGGCGTGAAGAGAGGCACGGAACGAGGAGAAAACGGTACTTGTCACCTGTCGAATAAAGACCTCTTCAGTAGGGGAGTTTGTCATTTCCTTTTACTTACGCTGTTGTAAGTGTTACTTGAACTTTGAGGTTCTCATATGAGGAAGAAATTAAAACTTTTATCTTTATTCTTCATGATGATGGGCATTAGGGCTGGCAGTGCAATAAAAGATACCGTAAGGATGGATACTTCTTTTGAAGACGCTCTTGCCATTTGAAAACAATACTTGCAGGGAAGACTGAGTTTCAATGTGATTAAAGAATCTTTCTGCGTTCATTACATCCCATAACTCCTTTCTTTCTTCTTTATCAGGTCTAAGAGAATAATTTTCTTGAATTGATGGACTTTTGTGCTAAGGTATCTGTTCCTGAGGTGTAAAAAGGTGAACGGTCGTCTTTTAAACTCAAAAACCTCCAAATTATTCTGTTAATTCCAGTTGAACGCATGAAGCACCATTACAGGACTGATTCTGACTCAGATCAAGACTGAAAAGACCAAGCAGACCATGCAAAGATAAGTCATTTATGGCAACCTGCCTACCCGTGATTCCTCAATAATGCTGCTTAAGAGTCAGACAGGGGAAAAAAATAAAAATTCTGGTGTGGAAATGTGCACTGAAGCAAACCAATGGCAAGCGCTCATTATTATACTCCCAGAGGCGGATGGAGCCAGGAGCGTTGCTCTTGCTGCGTTGGCTCCCTTGGGTCGCTGAGGCAATTGACTACCCTGATACTTCCTCGTAGAGAGCGTTGGGGAGGGATGACTGTGGAAATGCATCTCAGGAGGCTGCAAGCTGAATGCAACACCTCTCAGCAGAACATGAGTGAGGCTTCAGGCTCAAGATCAATGGCATTAGCAACTTCTCTCTTCTCTCAGGCTAGAACTTCACTTCATCTTAGTCCTGCTCTATACGTCATACTGAGTAAATCAAGCCAAGCGCTTCTGGCCTTTCTCACAAACACACACACCTTATTAGTAGATGGAGCTGGATGCCATCTGCACTTCTTCAAAGATTTCTGTCTATGTAGATCAACTGCTGTAACTTTATATGAATTAGATGCATTTTATTATGCAAAATTATAAATATTTATGCATTATAGGCCAAAAACTTTTCAAAAAGCAGTTTTCAAAATCTGTTTACAGTACATCTGAACCTCCCTAGAGCATAAATGCAATGCACAGACTCAAACAATGAATCTGTGAAATATAAAAATCATTCAGACACTGGTCTACCGCAAATGGCCAGAACACAAAGAGAATGTTTAACAAATATATTTTAAACAATATGTAAATATAATACATTTTAATATAAATATATATACAGTTGAGGTCAAAAGTTTACACCCCCCTTTCAGAATCTGCAAAATGTTAATTATTTTTACCAAAATAAGAGGGATCATACAAAATGCATGTTATTGTTTATTTAGTACTGACCTGAATAAGATATTTCACATAAAAGATGTGTACATATAGTCCACAAGAGAAAATAATACTTTAATTTATAAAAATGACCCCGTTCAAAAGTTTACATCCCCTTGATTCTTAATACTGTGTTCTTACCTGAATGATCCACAGCTGTGTTTTTTTGTTTAGTGATCATGAGTCCCTGTTGTTTATGAGTCCCTTGTTTGTCCTGAACAATTAAACTGCCTGCTGTTCTTCAGAAAAATCCTTCAGGTCCCACAAATTCTTTGGTTTTCCAGCATTTTTGTGTATTTGAACCCTTTCCAGCAATGACTGTATGATTTTGAGATCCATCTTTTCACTCTGAGGACAACTGAGTGACTCATATGCAACTATTACAGGTTCAAACGCTCACTGATGCTCCAAAGGAAAAGCCATGCATTAAGAGCTGGGGGGTGAAAACTTTTGAACAGAATGGAGATGTGTACATTTTTCTTATTTTGCCTAAATATCATATTTTTTTCATTTAGTACTGCCCTTCAGAGGTTACAGAAGATAGTTAAATGTTTTGCAGAAGACAAAAGTTAAATTTACCCTGATCTTTAAATTCCAAAAGTTTTCACCCGGGTCTTAATGCATGGACTTTCCTTCTGGAGCACCAGTATATTTTTTATTTTATTTTTTATACATAATATTTAATACTAAATTACAGAAAGACAGTAATCAATAGTGTTATCCATCTATCTATCTATCTATCTATCTATCTATCTATCTATCTATCTATCTATCTATCTGAAATTATTTTTAAAAATTGTACAAAATTAATAATTTACATGTATTAATTCCTAAAGAAATTATAAAACAAGAAGCCAAAGGAAAATAACGCATACAGGACACACAAAACTAAGTATATTATTTAACACTGTTACACTCCATAACACACAACTTCCTCCAATACTGGCTAGAAGCATCAAAACCAAAAGATCACAGATGCTTCCTGGGCACGAGGCCATTTTTCACAGCCTTGGGAGGTGTCTGGCTTCCCAAACCTCTTGTTTTCGCTTTCCTCCCCTCTTGGTGTTCCCTCTTCTCTCTCAGCTTCATCCATCACACCACCCAAAACACAAAAGAATTGCGCCTCAGGTGGCCCGACTCATCCAATTGACACCTTTCATTGCAATGGAGGGAGAGAAAGACACATCCACGTGGAACAACTGTCATTATGCACTCATGAGATGAGAGACGGGGCTCTGCAAATGTTAATAATAGCAATCTCTTTCTTGCTGCCCTTTGCTTAATACCACCCCCGGTGACATTTCCAGGGCTCAGCTGGGTTGGAGGAAACAGGTTAGGTTGTAGGAGGTTTTAAAAATCTTTGCAAACCCAGCCTGGAGGGGGCTGGAATGAGTGCGAGAGGGATCCACAGAGCTCTATCCCTCGAAAATCAATCAGAGAACTGTTTATAATAAGCATTAGAGTAGATTTAACAACTTCGGCCTCTCTGACGATGAATTTATAGCTCCGGTTGTCCTCCACATCCTTGACCATGTCACTTTATCTGTGTCAGCTAAAGCAGCTGTTCGATAACCTGCCTCAAGGCGGCATGCAAACACAACGCTACTGTGAACCTGTGAGCACTTCAACATTATTTATAGATATTTAGTCAGCTAGCATAATGGGAATCGGCGTTTCATCTAATTACTCTCTTTCATTATAATCTACACATGGTACCTTTTCGTCGAACCCTCTAAATATTTAAAAAAGACAGAGAGGGTAATTAATAGTATGTGCACATGAAATTAGAGCTCGTAATTCGACATTGGTTTTGATGGCGACGAGCTCAGCGGGGTAAACTCACAAACAGCCATAATTACATATCATTACAGGCATATTCAAACAGGCATTGTGAAATCGCTCTCTGACGCAGTTCGGGGAGGGGGCACCTCTATTTCCTCAGACACACTTCTAAACTCATCTCGGCGGTGCAGGCAGTTGGCTCTTGGCCTTTTCTCATCTCTAAAAGGTCAGCGTGGCATCCGTCGCCATCTCCGTGGGCTGTAATTCTTCAACGCCTTCTCCGCAGAACCAAGTGGGCAAAACGACACATTATAGCGCTCGGTCCAGGACGTTCCTCACCACCCAGCGTCGTATCTGTCAGGACGGAGATTGCTCAGCGAAAGGGAACGTTGTGTTCTCGCAGCCTAGAGGCTTCTTGCGCTTGTGGAGGAAGGTGGTCTGTCACAACCCAAAATTTCTCTTCTCATGCTCTTAGTAGTAGTTCATTTGGGAACATTTTGGCTTGGTTTGACCTTGTTAATGTTTAACCCTACTTTGGCTGCTCGTTATCTTTGTTTGGCTACGTGTAAGTAGGTTAATTCCTATTATCCTTAATTAAATTTAATTTCATGAGCACATCGTCTATTCAAAGCCCCAAACGCTAGCTTTAAATGTTTGGTTTGGAACTGAAAATAAATCTGCTTTTAATTGCTGAAATATGGCAACATTCATACAAGGTCTCCTCACGTCAGTCTATTCACCATGCTGTTCAGGCCATACAATACATTCTGAATGCCGTCAGCGCTCGCCAAGGCCAAAGTTTGCCTCAATAATCTGCAAAGGAGACGTCTGAACGGATACACACAATAGTAAGTGCAACAAGCACTTATTGAATGGAAATATCTCTTCAGCCTGGCCGTTACTGCTCAATAGAGCATTCATTGCTAGTCACTGAAGATTAATGTTTTCAGTCGGCTACGAGGTGTCGTGTTGAATAAATAGTGGGTTGCACATCTTTGTCGAAGAGGACGGGTACAAAAACTCTTCTCCAGTTTTTTTAATTCTAAACTATTTTCTCTAAAACACAATCGTGTGGGAGTGGGAGATCAGTTAGCATGCTAAATGAATTCCTCAGGTTGGGACGGATGACGTGGGACACAGCTGTCACGAGTGGAAGCAGGTCTCCTACCTTCTTATAAAGGCTCCGGAGATCTCTGTACTGCCACATGCTACTGAGAACCTGAGATGCTGCCTTTACCACTTTAGGTGAGTGTCTGTAAGAGAGAGAGAGAGAGAGAGAGAGAGAGAGAGAGAGAGAGAGAGAAAGAAGAAAACAAACAAGTAGAGTCAACAGTAATAAATGGACATATGTTTCAAGAGTCAATTATTATTATCTGTTAAAATTTGACAACATTATAAAAGCATTTTGACAACTTTTTAGAAATCATACAAGATACAAATAATTATAGTAATAAAAAAATAAGTAATTACAAAAAAAATATATATATATTTTACTTTTATTAACTTATATTCATCCAAAAATCCTGTAAAAAACTGCATCACAGTTTTTACAAAAATATTAAGCAGCACAATTGTTTTCAACAGTGATAATAAGAAGAAATGTTTCTTGAGCAGCAAATCAGCACATTATAATGATTTCTGAAGGATCATGTGACTGAAGACTGGAGTAATGATGCTGAAAATTCAGCTTTGCATCACAAGAATAAACTACATTTTAAAATATATTCACATACAAAATGGTTATTTTAAATGGTTTCATTTTAAACTGCTTTTACTCTATTTTTGATCAAAGTAAGCCTTGGTGGGCATATGAGAAGAAAAAGTCTTACCAACTCAAAACTTCTGAATAGTAGTGTACTCTTGATGTTTTGATGGATGACATTACAAAATGTTCTTTTTTTTTTGGATATACTGTTTGTTGAACTGAACACATACGCCAGGTTAAACCCAATTCTCCAGTATATCTATATGCAGCACATCAGTATAACAGTGACAACTCTAAAATAACACTTTTTAATTGTAGAAAGTTTGCAAAATATTCTAACTCTAAGATCAAAATGCCAATACCAAAACATAACAGAGGAATATGAAAATCCAATCTTGGTAGATTGTTGCTTAGATGACTGTTCCTAAGAAAGCATTTGATGTTTTCTCTGCTGTCTGTGCAAACATCTCACACGGACAGCAGCTTTTGTTATGATTAACAATGCACCACAAACAAAAGAAACAATCCCTTGGTTCTCAAAAATGACACAAATTGTTTGACTTCAGCTGATTTGATAGAACAGCTGTGCCTTTTGTCTTCCGCCGAGCCGAGCCGAGTCAATCCATTTCTGCTCAAAGGACACAATGGAACAATTTACAATTGCCACTTGAAATGAAGTTAGAGGAACATGGCTTTAATAGAGGAAATGAATGCCGCTCATCCTTCATCATTTCCTCTCAAAAGTGACAAAATGGATTCAACATGGATTTTAACACGCTCAGATCTTCAGTTGACTCAGGCTCGTCTCAAATTAAACCCCTCACTTTGGAGATGTAAGGTCGGTCAGATTTGCTGTGAAGTTTGCATCAGTGCAGATTTCACAAATGGAAACTATACAGTAAGCGAAAAGCTATGTGCCAAATGAGTAGTATGTCTGGGAAAAAAAAGTTTTAAATCAAAGTACATTTTAATGCAGTTTCTGTATTTGTTTCTTTTTAAATAGCTTATTATTAAAAAAGAAAAGTTGTTCAGCTAAGAGCAGTGAGTTCATTATTTTGCCATGCATGATGTGTTTAGCACATATCACAATCTGCACCAAATCAATCCACATCAAATCCAAAAAGCCATCAAATCTGATGCATATCAGAACAAGCACACTGGTTGCTGCTATATGTGCCTGTACTAAATCAACTGGTTGCATTTGTGCTATATCCAGACAAACAAGCACCCGAGTGGCTTGTCCCTTTGATAACCTCTCAGCAGGAAACTGGAAGCAGCTGTCATCGCCATATTGGCTGCAACGGGGTGGGCACAGTGTATGAATAGCTGATGGGGATATAAAGCAGTCGCATGAAGTGTCAGGTTGATGAGGGTCGGACTAATGTCTTTGACCGTGAGTGAGTGATGACACTGTCAGAGCGCCTACTTGGTGTTTCTAAGAGGCTAAAGCAAGCAGCATATAGAAAGGCTTGTTGAATGAATGATTATCATAAAATATAATTGGATGATGCACATTTGAAACACCTGTTGCATGTAATAACATGCCATGTATTGCAACTGAATACATCTATATTACTACACCAAATCTATACACACTAAAAAAATAAAACAAAATATAGCTGCGAGCAGCGATGACGGGCCCAAGCCGCCAGTGCATACGCCACCCCCGGTGGCATCGAAAAACGGTGCCCAGCGAGCACACACAATACAGTAACCCTCTGGCAGTTTGGTTTTAAGGGATACGGCAATTAAAGGGTTAATCCAAACCATCAACTCTGTGAAACACAGACACACAGAACAACATATAAAACTTTAAATTCTGTGAAAATATATTTTTCATTGGTAGTTGATGTTAGTTAATGCATTTACTAATGCTAACAAATGAGAAATTATTAGTTACCAAAGCTTTTAATGATTTATAAGCATTTTTTAATGATTTATTTTTCCATTAACTAACATGAATAATTTTTACTAACACAAATAAATAAAGTAAAAAATATGTTGTTAATATTTAATGTTATTTGTGAATTAACCAATGTTAAAAAACAACATTATTTAACTGTTGTTAATTTACATCATTAATAATTATATACCATTTAATGGTGATCAATATTAAAAAAATTTAAAGTTTTATCTTTTGAGCATGACTATTTTTCTAATATTAAAAATATTTTGTTCATTGTTAGTTCATTGTAAGTTCATACTATCAATGAAGAATTAACATGCTGTAAAAAATATATTTTTCATTGTTAGTTCATGTTAATTAATGCATTCCCTACTGTTAACAAATGAGACTTCATTATAAAGTGTTATCAAAACCTGTAATGCTTTATAAGCATTTTTTAAGGATTTTATTGAGAAGTTTAAACAGACTCACTCTCTCTCTCTCTCTCTCTCTCTCTCTCCCCCTCCACACTCACTGAACTCACACAGTCAGTCACCCACCCAGTCACCTACCGCACACATTAGAAGTACAGTGACAGGAGATCTCTAAGTTTTAAATTTTTCTCCTAAGCATAGTGTATTGTAAATTCATGAAATTAAGCACATATCCTTACACTGTATTGTTCTGTGTATGTAATTTTTTATGAAGTGTTTGGAAGCTGCTCTTAAAAGATAAAAAAAAAAAAGTTTTCTTTTTTCTGTAACTTTAATAAATTGCCATTAAAACACCGTTAAAGATATCCTAAATCCGTCCGCAATTTAGCATCTTCAGTATTTTGGCATCATGAGAAAAAATGTTTGGTGTGATTTCCGTGTTTCTGTTTGGAGGAGTATGAATTTGTTTACAGCTCGTTTTTAAAAAAAAACCACATTAAAATAAATATAGCCGACTTCCTGTTGGTCGTAGCTAATGACTGTAAATTAGAAAGTTGTCCGGATTAATAAGAACAATTTATGTACCGAGTTTGGTGTCTGTAGCTATCATTATATATATATATATATATATATATATATATATATATATATATATATATATATAATCATTAATAATTATATACCATTTAATGTTGATCAATATTAATTCCAAAATGTGTTAATATATTATTAAATTTTAAAGTTTATCTTTTGAACATGACTATTTTTCTAACATTAAAAAGATTAATAAATGCTTTTAAAAAAAATGTTCTTTGTTAGTTCATACTATCATGGAAGAATTAACATGCTGTAAAAATATATTTTTCATTGTTAGTTCACGTTAATTAATGCATTTCCTAATGTTAAGAAATGAGACCTTATTATAAAGTGTTATCAAAATCTTTAATGATTTATAAGCATTTTTTTAAGATTTTAAAAAACAGACACTCTCTCTCTCTTTCTCTCTCTCACCCACTGGCTCAATCCACACAGTCACTCACACAGTCACTGACAGCCCACCCCACCCCCACCCCTCACTCAGCTGCAGTGACAGGGAGCTCTCACTCAGAAGCAGCTCTGATAGTTTTAAAATTTTCTCCTCTGCATAGTGTATTGTAAATTCATGAAATTAATCACATATCGTCAGACTGTATTGTTCTGTGTATGTAATTTTTTATGAAGTGTTTGGAAGCTGCTCTTAAAAAAAAAAAAAAAAAAAAAAGAATTCTCTTTTTTACTGTAACTTTAATAAATTGCCATTAAATCATCGTTCAAGATATCCTAAATCCGTCCGCAATTTAGCATCTTCAGCATTTTGGCATCATGAGAAAAAATGTTTGGTGTGATTTCCGTGTTTCTGTTTGGAGGAGTATGAATTTGTTTAAAGCCTGTTTTTAAAAAAAACCCACATTAAAATAAATATAGCCGACTTCCTGTTGGTCGTAGCTAATGACTGTAAATTAGAAAGTTGTCCGGATTAATAAGAACAATTTATGTACCGAGTTTGGTGTCTGTAGCTAAAACTAACCCCCCCATTTTTGACAAAAGGTGGCGCTATAGAGTGCCTCTTCCACGCCCGTTTATGAGCTTTTTCCAGTGTCTAACTATCATTAATACTCATATGTGTGTTGAGTTTCATGACATTCTAAACATGTTATCTGCCTCAAAATCACCAGAAACGAATTTTCAACTTTGACACGTTGCTATGGCAACATAATTTTAGATATCAATATTCCCTTCACAGTTTTACATCGGCCGTGTTTTGACATTATTCTGGTGAAGTTTGAAGCAAATCGAGTAAAAATAAGATGCTGAATTCAAAGCATTTTGAAAACGACACACTTCCTGCAGCCAGTTGGTGGCGCTATAACTTTCAGTCATAATAGTCACATCTATCCGATCGGCATCATACAACGAACAAATCACTGAAGTTTGATCTACATCATACAATGTATGTGGACGTTATTAGGCATTTCCTGGGTCTCATTTTTCACCATAACTTCATCGCCTCGCCACGGGCAAACCGTTCGACATATCAAAAATATCTTCGCAATTTAGCGTCCCCAATGTCTTGAGATCATGTTCACCGAGTTTGGTGGCAATCGTATGGAAATCCTCAGAGGAGTATATCAAATTCCAGAGCATGCGCTTTTTAAACAGCCCTGAATAGCCGACTTCCTGTTGGGCGGAGCCTAAGACATGCAGCGCGAAAGTTGTTCAGCTCAATGAGTTCTATATGTGTACCGAGTTTCATATGAATACGTGCAAGTATGTGTGAGCTATACATCGTGTTTTCTGACAATTTTCCAGGGGGCGCCGTAGAGCCCCTGTGCCACGCCCGGGTCCCAGCCTCAGCGGCGTCCTAATGGCCGCAGGTTCCAATGTGCGTGCCAATTTTCGAGAGTTTTCGGGCACGTTAAGGCCCCCAAAAGTGCCCGGATGATTGAAAAAAAAAAAAAAAAAAAAAAAAAAAAAATATAGCTGCAAGCAGCGATGACGGGCCCAAGCCGTCAGCATACGCCACCCCGGTGGCATCGATAAAACGGTGCCCAGCGAGCACAAGCATCACAGTAACCCTCTGGCAGTTTGGTTTTAAGGGATACGGCAATTAAAGGGTTAATCCAAACCATCAACTCTGTGAAACACACACACACAGAACAACATATAAAACTTTAAATTCTATGAAAATATATTTTTCATTGGTAGTTGATGTTAGTTAATGCATTTATTAATGCTAACAAATGAGAAATTATTATAGTTACCAAAGGTTTTAATGATTTATAAGCATTTTTTAATTATTTATTTTTCCATTAACTAACATTAATAATTTTTTCTAACACAAATGAATAAAGTAAAAAATATATTGTTAATATTTAATGTTATTTGTGAATTAACCAATGTTAAAAAACAATATTATTTAACTGTTGTTAATTTACATCATTAATAAATATATACCATTTAATGTTTATCAAAATCAATTCCAAAATGTGTTAATATATTATTACATTTTAATGTTTTATCTTTTGAACATGACTATTTTTCTAATATTACAAATATTTTGTTCATTGTTAGTTCATTGTAAGTTCATACTATCAATGAAGAATTAACATGCTGTAAAAAATATATTTTTCATTGTTAGTTCATGTTAATTAATGCATTCCCTACTGTTAACAAATGAGACTTAATTAGAAAGTGTTATCAAAACCTTTAATGCTTTATAAGCATTTTTTAAGGATTTTCTTGAGACGTTTAAACAG
Organism: Barbus barbus; assembly: GCF_936440315.1. Classification (NCBI taxonomy): domain Eukaryota; kingdom Metazoa; phylum Chordata; class Actinopteri; order Cypriniformes; family Cyprinidae; genus Barbus; species Barbus barbus. The sequence goes on from NC_136724.1 coordinate 14,940,444, forward strand.
ACCCTCTCTCTCTCTCTCTCCCCCTCCACACTCACTGAACTCACACAGTCAGTCACCCATCCAGTCACCCACCGCAAACATTAGAAGCACAGAGACAGGAGATCTCTGATAGTTTTTAAATTTTCTCCTCTCCATAGTGTATTGTAAATTCATTAAATTAATCACATATCTCAGACTGTCTTGTTCTGTGTATGTAATTTTTTATGAAGTGTTTGGAAGCTGCTCTTAAAAGATAAAAAAAAAAAGTTTTCTCTTTTTTCTGTAACTTTAATAAATTGCCATTAAAACACCGTTCAAGATATCCTAAATCCGTCCGCAATTTAGCATCTTCAGTATTTTGGCATCATGAGAAAAAATGTTTGGTGTGATTTCTGTGTTTCTGCTTGAAGGAGTATGAATTTGTTTACAGCCTGTTTAAAAAAAAAATCCACATTAAAATAAATATAGCAGACTTCCTGTTGGTCGTAGCTAATGACTGTAAATTAGAAAGTTGTCCGGATTAATAAGAACAATTTATGTACCGAGTTTGGTGTCTGTAGCTATCATTATATATATAATCATTAATAATTATATACCATTTAATGTTGATCAATATTAATTCCAAAATGTGTTTATATATTATTACATTTTAAAGTTTATCTTTTGAACATGACTATTTTTCTAACATTAAAAAGATTAATAAATGCTTTAAAAAAAAATTTCTTTGTTAGTTCATACTATCATGGAAGTATTAACATGCTGTAAAAATATATTTTTCATTGTTAGTTCACGTTAATTAATGCATTTCCTAATGTTAAAAATTGAGACCTTATTATAAAGTGTTATCAAAATCTTTAATGATTTATAAGCATTTTTTAAAGATTTTAAAAAACAGACCCTCTCTCTCTCTTTCTCTCTCTCACCCACTGCCTCAATCCACACAGTCACTGACAGCCCACCCCACCCCACCCCTCACTCAGAGGCAGACTGGCAGGAGCTCTCACTCAGCAGTTTAATAACTCTCTGATAGTTTTTTAATTTTCTGCTCTCCATAGTGTATTGTAAATTCATGAAATTAATCACATATCCTCAGACTGTATTGTTATGTGCATGTAATTTTTTATGAAGTGTTTGGAAGCTGCTCTTAAAAGATAAAAAAAAAAAAAAATCTATTTTTTACAGTAACTTTAATAAATTGCCATTAAATCATCGTTCAAGATATCCTAAATCCGTCCGCAATTTAGCATCTTCAGTATTTTGGCATCATGAGAAAAAATGTTTGGTGTGATTTACGTGTTTCTGTTTGGAGGAGTATGAATTTGTTTACAGCCTGTTTTAAAAAAAAAAACACTTTAAAATAAATATAGCCGACTTCCTGTTGGTCGTAGCTAATGACTGTAAATTAGAAAGTTGTCCGGCTTAATAAGAACAATTTATGTACCGAGTTTGGTGTCTGTAGCTAAAACTAACCCCCCCATTTTTGACAAAAGGTGGCGCTATAGAGTGCCTCTTCCACGCCCGTTTATGAGCTTTTTCCAGTGTCTAACTATCATTAATACTCATATGTGTGTTGAGTTTCATGACATTCTAAACATGTTATCTGCCTCAAAATCACCAGAAACGAATTTTCAACTTTGACACGTTGCCATGGCAACATAAGTTTAGATATCAATATTCCCTCCACAGTTTTACATCGGCCGTGTTTTGACATTATTCTGGTGAAGTTTGAAGCAAATCGAGTAAAAATAAGATGCTGAATTCAAAGCATTTTGAAAACGACACACTTCCTGCAGCCAGTTGGTGGCGCTATAACTTTCAGTCATAATAGTCACATCTATCCGATCGGCATCATACAACGAACAAATCACTGAAGTTTGATCTGCATCATACAATGTATGTGGACGTTATTACGCATTTCCTGGGTCTCATTTTTCGCCATAACTTCATCGCCTCGCCACGGGCAAACCGTTCGACATATCAAAAATATCTTCGCAATTTAGCGTCCCCAATGTCTTGAGATCATGTTCACCGAGTTTGGTGGCAATCGTATGGAAATCCTCAGAGGAGTATATCAAATTCCAGAGCATGCGCTTTTTAAACAGCCCTGAATAGCCGACTTCCTGTTGGGCGGAGCCTAAAACATGCTGCACGGAAGTTGTTCAGCTCAATGAGTTCTATATGTGTACCGAGTTTCATATGAATACGTGCAAGTATGTGTGAGCTATACATCAAGCTTTCTGACAATTTTGCAGGGGGCGCCGTAGAGCCCCTGTGCCACGCCCGGGTCCCAGCCTCAGCGGCGTCCTAATGGCCGCAGGTTCCAATGTGTGTGCCAATTTTCAAGAGTTTTCGGGCACGTTAAGGCCCCCAAAAGTACCCGGATAGTCGAAATAAAAAATAATAAAAAAAAAAAAAATAAAAAAAAAAAAAAAATATAGCTGCGAGCAGCGATGACGGGCCCAAGCCGTCAGCATACGCCACCCCGGTGGCATCGATAAAACGGTGCCCAGCGAGCACAAGCATCACAGTAACCCTCTGGCAGTTTGGTTTTAAGGGATACGGCAATTAAAGGGTTAATCCAAACCATCAACTCTGTGAAACACACACACAGAACAACATATAAAACTTTAAATTCTATGAAAATATATTTTTCATTGGTAGTTGATGTTAGTTAATGCATTTACTAATGCTAACAAATGAGAAATTATTATAGTTACCAAAGGTTTTAATGATTTATAAGCATTTTTTAATGATTTATTTTTCCATTAACTAAAATGAATAATTTTTTCTAACACAAATGAATAAAGTAAAAAATATATTGTTAATATTTAATGTTATTTGTGAATTAACCAATGTTAAAAAACAACATTATTTAACTGTTGTTAATTTACATCATTAATAAATATATACCATTTAATGTTGAAATCAATGTTTTAATGTTTAAAATCAATTCCAAAATGTGTTAATATATTAAATTTTAAAGTTTTATCTTTTGAACATGACTATTTTTCTAATATTAAAAATATTTTGTTCATTGTTAGTTCATTGTAAGTTCATACTATCAATGAAGAATTAACATGCTTTAAAAAATATATTTTTCATTGTTAGTTCATGTTAATTAATGCATTCCCTACTGTTAACAAATGAGACTCAATTATAAAGTGTTATCAAAACCTTTAATGCTTTAAGCATTTTTTAAGGATTTTATTGAGAAGTTTAAACAGACTCTCTCTCTCTCTCTCTCTCTCTCCCCCTCCACACTCACTGAACTCACACAGTCAGTCACTCACCCAGTCACCTACCGCACACATTAGAAGCACAGTGACAGGATATCTCTGATAAGTTTTAAAATTTTCTTCTCGCCATAGTGTACTGTAAATTCATGGAATTAATCACATATCCTCAGACTGTCTTGTTCTGTGTTTGGTGTGAATTTGTGGTTTCTGCTTGGAGGTGTATGAATTTGTTTACAGCCCGTTTTGAAAAAAAAAAACACATAAAAAAAAAAAAAGCCGACTTCCTGTTGGTCGTAGCTAATGTCTGTAAATTAGAAAGTTGTCCGGCTTAATGTGAACAATTTATGTACCAAGTTTGGTGTCTGTAGCTATCATTATATATATATAATCATTAATAATTATATTCCATTTAATGTTGATCAATATTAATTCCAAAATGTGTTAATATATTATTAAATTTTAAAGTTTCTCTTTTGAACATGACTATTTTTCTAACATTAAAAATATTTTGTTCATTGTTAGTTCATTGTAAGTTCATACTATCAATGAAGAATTAACATGCTGTAAAAAATTATATTTTTCATTGTTAGTTCATGTTAATTAATGCATTCCCTACTGTTAACAAATGAGACTTAATTATAAAGTGTTATGAAAACCTTTAATGCTTTATAAGCATTTTTTAAAGATTTAAAAAAAACAGACCCTCTCTCTCTTTCTCTCTCTCACCCAGCTCCTCAATCCACACAGTCACTCACACAGTCACTCACACCCCCACCCCCTCACTCAGCTGCAGGCTGACAGGGAACTCTCACTCATAGAAGCATTGTAACAACTGTCTGATAGTTTTTAAATTTTCTCCTCTGCATAGTGTATTGTAAATTCATGAAATTAATCACATATCGTCAGACTGTATTGTTCTGTGTATGTAATTTTTTATGAAGTGTTTGGAAGCTGCTCTTAAAAGATTAAAAAAAAAAAAAAATCTCTTTTTTACTGTAACTTTAATAAATTGCCATTAAATCATCGTTCAAGATATCCTAAATCCGTCCGCAATTTAGCATCTTCAGTATTTTGGCATCATGAGAAAAAATGTTTGGTGTGATTTACGTGTTTCTGCTTTGAGGAGTATGAATTTGTTTACAGCCCGTTTTAAAAAAAAACCCACATTAAAATAAATATAGCCGACGTCCTGTTGGTCGTAGCTAATGACTGTAAATTAGAAAGTTGTCCGGATTAATAAGAACAATTTATGTACCGAGTTTGGTGTCTGTAGCTAAAACTAACCCCCCCATTTTTGACAAAAGGTGGCGCTATAGAGTGCCTCTTCCACGCCCGTTTATGAGCTTTTTCCAGTGTCTAACTATCATTAAAATGGATATGTGTGTTGAGTTTCATGACATTCTAAACATGTTATCTGCCTCAAAATCACCAGAAACGAATTTTCAACTTTGACACGTTGCCATGGCAACATAATTTTAGATATCAATATTCCCTTCACAGTTTTACATCGGCCGTGTTTTGACATTATTCTGGTGAAGTTTGAAGCAAATCGAGTAAAAATAAGATGCTGAATTCAAATCATTTTGAAAACGACACACTTCCTGCAGCCAGTTGGTGGCGCTATAACTTTCAGTCATAATAGTCACATCTATCCGATCGGCATCATACAACGAACAAACCACTGGAGTTTGATCTACATCATACAATGTATGTGGACGTTATTAGGCATTTCCTGGGTCTCATTTTTCGCCATAACTTCATCGCCTCGCCACGGGCAAACCGTTCGACATATCAAAAATATCTTCGCAATTTAGCGTCCCCAATGTCTTGAGATCATGTTCACCGAGTTTGGTGGCAATCGTATGGAAATCCTCAGAGGAGTATATCAAATTCCAGAGCATGCGCTTTTTAAACAGCCCTGAATAGCCGACTTCCTGTTGGGCGGAGCCTAAAACATGCAGCGTGAAAGTTGTTCAGCTCAATGAGTTCTATATGTGTACCGAGTTTCATATGAATACGTGCAAGTATGTGTGAGCTATACATCAAGCTTTCTGACAATTTTCCAGGGGGCGCCGTAGAGCCCCTGTGCCACGCCCGGGTCCCAGCCTCAGCGGCGTCCTAATGGCCGCAGGTTCCAACGTGCGTGCCAATTTTCGAGAGTTTTCGGGCACGTTAAGGCCCCCAAAAGTGCCCGGATGATTGAAATAAAAAATAAAAAAAAAAAAAAAAAAAAAAAAAATAATAATCCTTAGAAGAACAATAGGGCCCTGCGCCTTACTGGCTTGGGCCCTAATAATAATAATCCTTAGGGGAACAATAGGGCCCTGCGCCTTACTGGCTTGGGCCCTAATAAATAGATAATATATAAAATACTACTACATTTTTTGGTCACACTTTAAGGTCCAATTGTCTCTGTTAAGAAACCAATACTACGATTTTTGCTTCAATAAACTAGTAATTTGTTGCTTACTAATAATTAGTAATGTAGTTCAGTTTAGGTATTGTGTAGGATTGGGGAAGTAGAATATGGTCATGCAGAATATGCACTTTATAAATACTAATAAACAGCCAATATGTTAATAAGCAATAATAAGCAACTAGCTAATAGTGAGAATTGGTCTCTATACTAAAGTATTATTTTTTATACTTTTTTAATGATGCTATAATCCTACTAAGACGTTATCAAATACCAAAATAAAACAAAACAAAATTATTACATTTTATTTTATATCAGAATGAGAAATTATCTTTAATTGGCAAGTGTACACAAATTCAAGGAATTCGTTGTGGCTTCCAGAAACTCAATGCAGACAACAAAATTCCTTGTATATTTGTGCACACTTATTATGCTCAAAATAAAATACATAATAAAATCAAATTTTTGTTCACTTCCAGGTTTAAATTACAGCAGTTTTCAATCTCATATGGACCACTCTGTATATCTTCTCACGATTCAAAAAACCAATAAACCAGTGTCAAGCCTGTGCTACATTGGTTTTTACCTAAGTTAAGGGAGTTTTTTCTGCATTGTCATGGCAGATAACTCCCCTTAACTCTGTTGAATCATTGTTATATCCTCATGATATTTAGCTTTATTCTCAAGGATGCAGCAAATCAAACATCAGCTCTTTTTGTCAGCTATGGCTAAAGTGGATGTGTTCTTCCTTCAAGTTTGTCTTCATTACAGCTCAGCAGGCACTGAATAAGCGACTCATGTCTTATATGATGTAGCCAAACATCTGTAGACAATGTGGCCTTGAAGCTCATGAAATGCTTATTGAGGTCTGTCTCATACCGTGCATCTCTTTTAAAAGGTGCTGGAATAAAAGTAGAACCGTGTAGCTGGAAAATAAAATGGCTCCAAAAGCAATGCACAGTTTCTGGTGAACAAAATAACTGGCCGGCCTCAGGGTCCATGAAAACATGAGCAAAAACCAAGTCATGGCCTAGTGGTTAGCGCACACTGCAGGCCATTTTAGTAGTTAGTGATAAGATGCAAGCTTATTATAAAAAAAAAAAAGACAACTTACTTGTCTCCTTTACTCCTAGCAATACCAATGAGCTTCTCAATGCCACCGGCATCTCGTAAGGCCTTGGCGTTCTCCATGTTCTTGGTTATGACCTCGTGTAGGGCGCAGCATATAGCCGTAATGGTGTCATCGCACATGGTTTTACCCGCTGTGCTGTTTGCCGTACCCCCGCTGCTTCCGCTAGCATTGCTCCCACCCGGGAGCCGGTGCACGAGGTCCCGCATGGCATACTTACCTACACAAAGATAAAAGATAGACAGAAAGAGCATATGAGAATATGGCGATTAGCGCTGAAATAATTATGATAGTCAGGATGACATTTTTCACAGTCAGTATGACTATTGTGCTCCAATTTATTCTTAATCTAGAGTATAATAATGCAGGAGCTGCAACAATTTAAGAGTCAGATGTGTCGGTTTAAGCATCGCTGGATTTCTATGGAGGGGGTGTTATCCTGACTGCAGCGTGGATATATGACTCACACTACTTGAACAAAGGCAAGAAAATATGAGAAAGTGAGAAAACTCTGACATTAAAAGAACAGCAGGGGATGTGTAATTTAAATTGATTTAGCAACACTCAACAGCACTGAAAAAAGAACTTGACCAGTGGGAGAAACAATATGATTCTTGAGTTTGTGTGTCGGTGAAACATGAGACAAATTTGTGCCGTAACACACTAAGTGATATTAACAGGCAATCACAAGCGCAATGATCACTACAGGATGTTGAGTGCTGTTTCCTCGCCCAGTGGTGTATGGGACACCCACTCACGGCGTTATGAGCCAATTATATTATAGTTAAATTTGCCTAGAGAGGTTTTAGTTCACATAGAAGCCACATCAAAGTGACAAATATAATGTTTGTTTACACAGACTTTTAATGTCATACAAAAGAGGACTACAGTAATTTACCCTGGAATTACAACCACTTGAAACAACGGCACTGATTTGCATGCACAGTGGACAGGAATCAGACTTATGTAAGATTAAGTTAAGGTTAAATGTTAAGATTAAGTTAAAATAAAAATAAATAATCATATTGTGAGATATAGTCACACTATAAGATAAAGCCACATTATGAGATATTAAGCCTCATTATGAGATCTACATTCAAACTGTGAGATTTAAAGCCACATAATGAGATAGTAAGCCACACTGTGAGAAATAGTCATATTATGAGATATAAAGTCATATTGTGAGATATGAAGCCTCATTATGAGATATTATTACATGGCTCTGTGGAATACTTGATTCTGCGTATAATCCTGTTAGGGTTTATTCTGTGATAACAACTGGCTAGATGTACATTATCCCTTACTTAAGCCACAATATGAGATATAGTCACATTATGAGATATTAAGCCACACTGTGAGATATAAATTGAAATTGTGATGTATACATTTAAATAGTGAGATAGTCACAAAAAAGCTATATTATGAGATAAAGTCCCACTGTGAGATAGTAAGTGACATTATGAGATATTAACCACACTTTGAGATATAAAGTCCCACTGTGAGACATGATGCCATATTATGAGATATTAAGCCACACGTCACACTGTGTTAGACCACACTGGGAGATATATTGTGATGTTTTGTTATATGCAAAAAATCTTAAAATATAAAGAAATAAAGAGAAAGAGTATTTAAGAGAAGACTAAATATACAATTAACACCAATATAATAGCTAATTCATGATGCTATCACTTGTAGGCAGGGCCTATGTATGATTTTTCAATGTTGCTCTGACAAATTCCTTCCACAGACCTGCAAAGGGCCAGTGAAGGGACGGTAGAAGTTCTTGCATTACAGTGATCTCATTCTCAACAATAGAAATAATGGTACTGCCATGTCAAAATAGGGCATTATATATTTGTTGTTTGCACTTAAGGAGATCTAACAGCTAAAGTCTGTCTGCACTGGACACGACAAAGCGACCGTTAAAAATCATTTGAACTTTGTGTCAGTCTAGAATCACCTACCATGCACATAGTCTCAGCCTCAGATGTCACGCCCACGAAACGTTGGCTAAATGTCTGATGCATATGGCACACTTTTCTGGAAACACTTCAGGAATGTCGAAGTCGGAGACTAGTTGAATTAAACCGTATTTCCAGGAGACGCGAGTGTCGTGTTTATTTTCGGCCCGCCGGGAAACAAAGATGCCGTGGCGTCAAACACCCTCACGAAAGAAGAAAGCCATCATGTTTACAAATGTGATGACGAACGCTTATCAGGGTCAACTAAACACTGGATTTTCAAAAGTATGTGAAATATTTAAAGTTCGCGGAATTGAATCTTTAAAATACATCCGAGAGTTTCACACACCGGTTTGTTATTGTGGTGACATTTCCACGCCCCGAAACGTGAAGCTAAACGAAACGAACTATGATTGGTTGTTTGACATGTTGGTCAAACGGACTCATGGGCGAGCCTTGGCCAATGAAAGCGGCCATCTATTCCAGACCTTCAGCCGTCAATCTGAAGGTCTGGCTACGCGAGACTACCATGTACATGCATTGGAAAAAATTAAATAGCTTCAGGGAAGCCCATTAGCAAAGATTGTAAGTGTCTACATTTTTCATTTTGTTGTTGTTTTGCAGCTCCAGAGAATTTTTACATTTAAATAAGAACAAAACATGAAATGCTATTATGTGGACATGTGTATTAATGATAAAACTGGTGTATGAACACAAGCCTATAAGATACTTCTGTGAAGTAGCTGTCCGATTTCAAGAAGAACAAGAAACTAGTTTGCAACAGAGTATTTTCCAGATTTCATGCTGCCACTTTAATCATCCAAGTGCTCCAATATTTTGACCTTTGAAACGCTGAAGAGTCCTTCTCCTTCTGGCACCCTATTATTCTATCACAGAAGCACACAGCTAATGAAATTAATCTAAGGCTGTTCAATTCTTTCCGCTAATTCCAAATGGTCTCAGAAGGAGAAACACAGACATAATTTTCTACATGAAGCATACTGCAGAAGGGCTCCATTTTATCACCAATAAGCTTCCAGTTAATTGGCGCCTCCTTATCTTGTACCCGCAGGCAAAATCGTCTGTCTTGCGTGAGCTGACAGTATGGAGGCAGTCCAATGAAATGTGAGATTTCTCTAAACAGCGAACTGTGGGAAGAACATGATATTTACTGAATAATAAAAACCTGGTAAAATTATTGATCAGTGATATCATCTCTTGTTGTTCATATAATCTCCAAAATTCCAACAATGAACCTCTTCATTACACCCAAAGTGAAATAAATGTATATCCTGCTGACTCAACATACTGTATAAATAATATTTCAATATATTTATAGCTATATTTATAAATATATTTATTGATAGCTACACTATATTGCCAAAAGTATTGGGTCACCTCCTTCTAATGAACATGTTTGACTACTTTAGTAATTTCTATGAGTACAAATCTTAATGTTAAAGCATATAATGATATTCTAGGGAATTGTGTGCTTCTAATTTTATAGCAACAGTTTGGACAGGACCCTTTTCTATTCTAACATGACAGTGCCTCTGTGTATAAGGCACAGTTCAAAAAGACATGATTGATTCAGTTAGGACTTGGCTTTCTGCAGACCAGTCAAGTTCTTCCACACTGACTCAATCAATCATTTTTGTTTTACTTTGACCAAATAAATACAGCCTTGGTAAGCGAAATAGACTTAAAAACACACATAATAATAAAACCAGAACTCTGATTACTTAAAAAACTTAAAGCATAAGATTTGAAGCATCAAATAAATAATTGAAGTATCAAATTTGGCTAAAAACAGGAGGACGCGCATCATGATCAGGATCCCACAGAGGAAGAGTGGCATGGAGAGGAGAAACAGGTGAAGTGTGGGACATTTTCAGTCCAGTTTTAGGCTTTATGATCACAATGAAACACAAGATTGCATGATTACGAGTAATCACGAGCTTAGGACTCTTCAAGTGCAAGCTGCTGATTTTCAAGAACATGAATTACTGCAATTCGGACAGGTTTAATTCTGAACATCCTTGCAGAGATCTCAAAGTCAGCCTGAGCATGAAAAACAACAGTGGAAAAGTAAAAAGGGCTTTAAGTAACACATTCACACTCCTCGTGATAAATGAAGAGTCTCTTTATGGACACACATGACGATGAGTTCTAGCGACTGTATATGACTCAAGGCTAACCTTGACTCACTAGAGTGCCTCATCTACGAGCTCTTGGGAGTACGAGGGCTTAGTGGTAATCAGAGGTAAGTGCAGACCCTCCAGCTTATAAAAGCCCATTCTCCCACAAAACAGGCAATCAGCTACACGGCTCTGGGCCATCATGAGCTCCAGAAATACACACGTACCCACAGACATTTACAAAGAGAGAGAGAGAGCGTCCTTTCTTTACTGCTTTTATATACACTAAATTCTAGGTGACCAAGTTAGTCGACATTAAGGACAGTAAAGGCAAAGTTCAGTGTTTTCCTCACATTTATGGCATTCCAAACCTGCATAATCTTTCTGTATAACACAAAAGTAGAAATATTTAAAGAATTTTATGCAGTACAATGATAGATAAGAGCTCCAGAAAGGACAAAAAAAAAAAAAAAAAAAGGAAAAAAAGAAGCAAGTTTTGACTTGTGAGCTATATTGCAAGAGTGGATTCTTTAAAAAAAAATCTATTTGAGTTCACAACATGAAATAACAGCACAAGGGTTACATACTGTATGAATTTCAGGGTTAAATATTAAGCTTGCATACATGCATACAGTATCATAATAATGTGCTTTAAACTAGTGTTCAAAGGTTTGTAAGATCTTTGAATGCTTTTCAAAGAAGTCACTTATGCTTTTTGAATTTGATCAAAAATACAGGAAAAACGTTATACTATTGTGAAATACTTTTACATTTTACAATAACTGTTTTCTATTTTAATATATTTTAAAATGTAATGAATTTTCAGCAACATTACTCCAGTCTTCAGTGTCACATGATCCTTTAGAAATCATTATAATATGCTGATTTTCAGCTCAGAAAACATTTCTTCTTATTATCAAGGTTAAACGTCAAGTTACTGTATGCTGCTTTTTTTGTGGAAACTGTAATAATTGTTTTTAGGATTCTTTAATGAATAGGAAACTCTAAAGGTTTTTTGTAAACAATGTAAGTGTTTACTTTCCATCAATTTATCTATAATGCTGCTGAATAAAAGTAATAATTTCTTAAACAAACAAACTTACCCTAAACATTTGAATAGTAGTGCATAGCTCATTATGCTGAGAGTGCAAATCCATTCAAATAATTGATGTGTGTGTATATGTGTTACCCAAAGATTTTAATATGACTAAACATATTGCAATGTGGAAACAAGCAAACAAATAAAACAAAACATTTGGCTGAACTTTATTTCCAGCTTTAATTTCTTTCTTTCTTTGTTATTTTTTAGTTTTAGCCCTTAAGCAACTACTACTTTAAGCAGCAAACATCACTCTGTTTCTCTGGGAAGAACACGTACAGGTGGTTGACAAGGCATATAATGAGGGAAATGGCATTATATACTTCCATATTATAGTGGACCCGAATAAAAAAGAAGAGCATTATAATTCTCATTCGGAGTTCAAAGAGAGTTGGTAAAACGTTCCATGAAGGCCTGAGGGTTCTCGGCTTGGTTTAAAATGTCACACAGTGGTGAAAGGCTTTGGGTAGCATCTCTGTGAGCCTTTATCCTGCAATAACATTTAAATGGATCCAAAGAGGGTTTATTTTAACGAAGCTAACAGCAGGTTCAAACACCATTGGCAGAAAATAGCCAACTTGGACATAAAAGAGTAGTACAAACAACAAAGCATTCGAAGACAGACCTTAAAACAAAATTATTCTTAAAGGTTAGGGAGCTAATTAAATTGGAAATCAGCCACCGTGGAGACCATTTGACGTCCGGCAGCGTGGCTTTCAAGTGCTATATCGCTCTCTATTACTGCCTTTGATGTCTGTCATATTGAATTAAAAGCAAAAGACCTATGGATGCAATTTCAAACAGAGCCACCTTGTGGAGTGGCGGCCGGGACAGATAGAGAGATGGATTGAGCGGCTGGATTTAGCCACGGAAAAGTGGAGATTTTCTAGTGTCATTATTATAAAGCAGCTCTTTTGCTTCGAGACACCTCTGGCAATCTCCTAATGAAAGAGAGAGAAAACAGATAAAGGAAGGGAAGATGGAAAAATGACCAAACGGATGCATGAGGGAGTGTGTGAGAGATGGGAAGATTGGCTGCAAATTGAAGCGAGAGAGGAAGGTGATTGGTCACAGCTGCACACACACACACATACACACTTAGTTATTTCTCTAAAGGCCAGTCAGTCGAGCACATCCCCTCTTTTCTCATCCTTTGTGCAGGTGGGCAGCAAATATGAGTCTTTCAGTCATCAAATCCAGGATGAAACTTTCAATGATGGATCAGAACTTTTCAAATCCCTCTCCATCAACTGAAATGTCGGACCTTTGAAACAAGCCCAGTAAAGCTGGTTTTCAAAGTTACAGCACAACTTCAAACATTTCCAACAAATCCACCGAGCTTTGTCTGCTAGTCCTCTAAAGAACGTGTCTCATCATGGTCCGCATGCCCACACCAATACCCTCTCCTATTTCAAGTTTTGCCACCTGAAAGTTTGGAGAGCCATTTCGCTTACAAATCGCACTACTCTGTTGCTCATCCAATGCTATGTTTAACGTGCGTCTGCATTCATTCAAGCCTGCTGCGCCTGATTTTGTGCATGTTGAAGCCTCAAATGACATCTTGGGGGATTTTATACATCAAATTCAAATAAATTCAGCCACCGGAACGCACAAAAACTCCACTGAAAATATCCAAATTTGGATATTTGGATATTTTGCCCACATCGGGAACTTCAAGGCAAGTTATTTGATTGCACATGTGTTATTTGATGCTTGTGTGTAGATAAAATAAGAGTGAATGTGTAAAGGAAAAGAGTGAAGCAAAAATAACAAAGTATGTAGGCTATTAATATTAATGATCATGAGTTCAGAATATAGAAAGGATTTAAATTTAATGTATGAAAAAAGATTTTTAAGTCAATATGCGTTTTAAGTCAAAACATTTTGTGATAGTGTTATTTATATTTCATATTTTAATAATATATTTATTATAAAACAGAAAATTAAAATCAAAAAGAAAGAGTAAAAGAAACATTTAAAGCACCATAATCATATAAATAAAATAATTAAGTAACTTTATAGATATAAAATACAGATTAAATAGTGAAATATGCACATACTATACGTAGTCTAACTAAAATCTTCCCAATAAAATGTAAAGCACAGGATTCATAAAATCTAACTGTTTATTTTAAATCCCTGCAGATGTCAACTTAAAAATTTGGTATTTTTCTAGTCCTGTTGAGTGGGTTTTAAGTTGGTTTTGGGTTGTCAATTATTCTGGGACCTGGCAAACCTGCTGCCAATACAAAAAATACGTCCAAGAGTCCATTAAATGGTATACTATAAATTAAAAAAGAAACATTGATATATAGAAATATAATAATACCCCCCCCCCCCCCCCCCCCAAAAAAAAGAAGAAATAACATTAATATATAAAATAGATATTCAATAATAATTTTTTTTATAAAAACACAGAAAAAGTAAAAAAAAAAAAAAAAGATTGAATTATGGGTGATTCTCTCGCCCACCTTTCTTTACCTCAATCCTGGAGATAGGAAGAGCGACAAAAAAGGTAAGAAAAATAATTATAAATGAGAAAAGGTCAAAGCAGAAACAGAGATTGCATTTGCACTGTACTTCAGGGTTTATAAATGTCAATGAGGTTCAAAAGTACACATAAAACCAAAATTAATTCAAATGCACCAAAATTAATTCTCTTTTAACCTCATGTAAAAAAAGGCATCTGACACCAAAGAAGTTTATCTGAATTTTATGATCTTGCAATGTGCTGTTTATCAGCATACAGTATCAAAGCTCCAGGATACAGGCTGATGTTTTGAGCTTAGGCTGTTAAATTCATTTATATAACAATCAATCTTTATTTTAATACGTGATCAAATGGCAGGATCGAATTGGCTGTTTACATGCATTTCATGTGCCCAGTTTCCATCCCTGAGCTAAATGTAAAATGAGTTCAAATACAGATTCAGTGATAAAACATGTAAAAAAAATCACAGATGAAAGGAAGAGACTGTGGGAGAAGTTTGAAAAAGAGGGATCTTGCGTGATTTTATTGCTCATGGCTCTCTTTCTTTTTTTTTTTTTTTTTTTTAGCTGACGCTTTTATCCAAAGCGACTTACAATTGCTATATATGTCAGAGGTCGCACGCCTCTGGAGCAACTAGGGGGTTAAGTGTCTTGCTCAGGGACACATTGGTGTCTCACAGTGGATTCGAACCCAGGTCTCTCACACCAAAGGCATGTATCTTATCCACTGCGCCACCACCACCACCTCTCAAAAGCTTTTGATGGATGGCCATATTGAACGCAAAGTGTGAGAATAGCCGCCAGTCACAGACTGTTTACTGCACACACGTCAATACAAATCAATTTAGATTCTGCAATCTGATAAAAATATCAATTTATGTGAGCATCACATGTACTGTATGCAAGTTATTTTTGCATAATACACTGAGAAACATGCTAAATCTACAAGGACAGGAAGCACATTTCCATGGCAATGTATAATGAACACAATGTGATCTGCATAATCTAAAATGATTTTGGATGATGTGCAAATCTAGGAGGACTCCAGGTGGCAAATGCAAACCAGTTGTTTGGGGAGCCTAAAACCAGCGGCAGAACGAGACTAGGGAGCCGTTGCCATGGAGACAACTAGACTCACCAGGGAAGCCACGTTTATTAGCGGGTGAGATCAATAGTCTGCCGGTGATGTCACTGGGAGAATTTCAAATGGTGTGAATCAGTGTGAGATGGGATGAAGGAAGGAAGAAAACAAGCTCTAATTAAGCACCTGATGCGGCGGGTCAACATGTGACAACTGGGACCACAGCGGACCACTTCCTGTCATTCAGACTGAGCCTAGTGATGCTGTGTCATGTACTCGTTAATATGTCTAATTCAGAAGCAGTGTAATGCCAAACACCTGCATCTCTGTATGAAGGCAAGGTCAACTCCCAATTGCAGGAACTTCAAAGCTTCTGACACATGTTTGGAGGAAATAATATAAATTACGGACAGGTGTGGATGTAGTCATGAAGGAGAGGTATAATTATACTATCCTAAACAAGTATAGAGTCACTTTGGCTCACTTCACCTCTGCGCTGAGCGTAAACAATGAGGGAACTGCTTGCACTGTGTGCTTACAGAAACAGAAAAGGCTAATTCTTAGTCAGCAGTGACCATGAAAGTCACTAAACACATTGTCCTCACTATTCAGAGGCATAACCTGAGCTCTCCTAATGCGGTGCAGAGCACCAAGCAATGAAACTCTCATCTCTTCCATGTTAATCTTTTCCTAAACCGTGGGAACGTGATGAAGTACCATTCGACAAGATATTGGGCGAATTCCACTGAAAGTGAACATAACTAGGCCCTATTAGAGGTGAGCATTCTGAAGGGTGCAGGGCTTAACTGCCTTTGTGTAAGATGTTTCAACTGTGTACACACAAGACATTTTATATGATAGTTACCTTGGTAACATACATTAACAACAAAATCTATTCTTACACTTGTCCTTGAATCATCAATTAGAATTGATTTCAACTTGTGTTCTGCTTTTGTGGCACTTGTGGTAAATAAACAAGAAACTAGGTTTAATTCTAAGAATTGTACATTTTACTTTGGGTTTGTGAGTAACAAATAAATGTCCTTAGTTTAAATAATTAACTGTGAGGATGTTTTACCAGGAATCAGAAATGACAAAATTGCTTAGTCTTGAATAGTCCTTCCTTCTTTATCGGACGCAAGCGCTGTTGTGTCATGTCGCGAATCCATTTCTCTTTCAGGTCAGAAGCAGCGCGTATGCTTGGAGTATGTCAGAAATAGAATGGGAAATTTGTTTTGACATACCGTGCCGCATCCAGTGTAGACAGAATTGCTGATTATAATGGGTTCTGTCGTCGTCCTGATCGCATGCAAAACATTTTGTTTGCTTGCTTAACTTTATTACAGATTTGTTTTTAAACAAGTCAGATGCAGGCTGTTTAGAGAGACTGAAAGTAAAAGATGATGCAGTGCTGAGTCGGATTATATTGGACCCAATGGTAATGTTGCAACACATAAGGGTAAGTTTTTAACTTAAATGATCAATGTTGTTTTCAGAGTATGTCAAAGCTGCATCCATCTGTTATTTTAATAAGTAAAACTATTAGCCAATTATAGCAGAGGACATATACTTTCGAGTCTTGAATGCGCCCCGCCTATAAAAACAGACCGTTCTGCAGAGAGGCTCAAAAACAGCATAGAAAATAGGCTATTACTTCTACATTATGTTTTTTTTTTTAATTTAAAATTACACTAACATTATAAGTGAACCTCAGAGAACATTATAAGATAATTAAAAAATAGTTCATGACCCCATTAAAGTGAGAATTATATGAATGCTCTATAATGGTGTTGAGGAAGGGCCCCTTTGTGATGGGATTTAGACAGCTGGTCATTTTTATTTGGAGTGACCCTTTGAAAAGCCTCCAAAACACTGTCACTTTCAGCAAAGTCAGCTGAACAAAACAAAACAAAACAAACAACAAAACAAACAAAAAAGACAGTAAAAACAGAAGAAGTCAGAAGAATAAAACAAAACAACAAACCTAACCCAAAATGAAACATGGCCAAAACAAAATAAAACAAAAAAACATAACAAAAAATAAACCAAACCAAACTAAAACAACAAAGCCAAAACAAACAAACAAAAACAAAAAAACAAAACTGTTTGATAACATCATTCGTTTGAGTAGCCTCTGTGCAAAACATCCACAATTTCGACTAGCATGTCACTTTCAGTAAAGTCAGCTACTCAAAAACAAAACAAACTAGCCAGACTAAAAAAAAACAACAAAAAACAAAACAAAAATAAAAATCAAACAGTCACTTTGGAACGACCCTTTGAGTAGCCTCCATGCACAGCTGCAACTGCATGTCACTTTAAGTAAAGTCAGTCAGCAATGAAAATCCCAAAAAAACCCAAACAAAACCAAAAATATATACATTATATAAACAGTTCCCCAAAAGCCATCTGCCAAGCATAGAATGCGCAAGTGCAGCTTGATGCCTGCTAGACGATTTAAAATGATGAGTGGCCAGGAAATGTGTAATAATAATAATAATGACAGTTATCTTCCTTTGAGCCGAGAGCTACGAACAACCAACCCTCTTTACCACACAAGCTGAAACATAAGAGACTGGACTTCATTACAGAGAAGCCAAAGAGATCACAGCTGTTAACCCAGAGCTCTACAAATCCAATGGATCTGAACCATTTGAAACAAAGTGAATCATAGTGACTGATAAAATAAAAGACGACAGTCAAGAGAGGGAAAAAAGGGCTGTACCGATTAACTCTTTATTTCTGATATCCAAGGCCATGTTTCTGAGCGCGGTAGCGACGGCACACACCACACGGTCATTGTCTATCCTCAGCAGCTCCACGAGGATGGGCAGACCCTTCTCTTTCCTCACTGCCGCACGGATGTACACCGACCACTAGGGGAGACACACACACACACACACAAATAAACAGGTATAAGTCGCTAAATATGACAAATGACACCTTTTGGCCACTTATATCAGCAGTTTTCAGGAGACCATGAGGTGTATTGTCATAGTTGGATATGCCATGTGGGCAAATGTCTGTAAGGTGTCTCATTTTGAATCAGCACCCCGCTGACAGTGTAATCACACTCCCCAGGTTACAGTGAAGGACTAATACTAGCTCAGAGCTTTAGCACTCTGAGGTTCTCCATGTATGACCCCAGCTGTGGGATCAGCCTTTATCAGTGACGGAGTGTCAGCTCAGATTAGACTCTCTGCTAGCCTGCACTTCTGCTGTAACGGGGGAGACCGCAGCATATGGCCCAGCAGGCATATTCTTCATTTCTGATGACCTCTGTATGTGTGCATAAAAAAAAGAGAGAGACAAAAACACAATGACAGAGAGGCTCTGTTTCAAAACCTTGTAAGCTGCCTGCCTAGTAAACAGAATTAAAAGTTGTTTCAAACGGTAGGTTGTCTAATAAAATACATAAATTTGAACAAATTTAAAATATTCCACGTGTCCGTCCTTTTCCAAATGTACCTTTCAAAAGCTTGGAGTTGTAAGTTTTTGAAAGAAGACTCTTATGTTCACCAAGGTTTGTTTGATCGAAAATACTGTAATATTTTGAAATATTTTTACAATTTAAAATAACTGTTTTCTATTTATTTATAATATATTTTGAAATTAATTGTAATTTATTCCTGTGATGGCAAAGCTGAATTTTCAGCATTATTACAGGGCGCTTTTTCTCTCTCTTAGCTTCTATTTCTGTGGCATTTTGCCATCCGTGGTGAAATCTCATTGGTCAAAAATCCTGCTCCACACAGGTGTATATTAAAAATCAAAGTGCCTGGAATTGTGTTAAATCCGGCAAAGTACATCACAGAGGCAACTTATTAGGTTTAGGAGCCGAAAAATGGCACTTAAAATGAGTGTGTGGAAATGTAAATCTGTCATTTAGTGAAAATCAACATCACAGTTCATTAAAACTTGTGTTTGTATTATAAGTCATGCAATAAAAGAAATATCCTTGAACTGTAATTGAAAAGGAGTTTTTGACGAGAAAGCATTCTTCATGCTTGAGTGTTTTTTTGATCCGTCTTAAGTTAAGCGCTTTTTTCCATTTCCTAGTACACACAGCGTGGGATTTAATAATCCCACTGTCCGAGATGGACTTTGAAAACATAAACAGAGAGCTTAGTTCACACATATTAGATGAGGGCTCAATGTCAGCTCTTCTAGACGAGCAAACAGAGCAGCCAATTATGGGAACTGGACAAAATAGTCAGACAGACCCCGTCTCTCGCTCTCTTTTACTTTCCTGTTTGTCTCTCCAAAAACTCAACCCAACAGCAAACACATATATAACCTGATGCCCTGTAGGTGTGGAGAGGGGTCGCTTTCATTTAACTTCTTGAAGGGGGTCTAAACCTGTTATGTAACTTCAAAACTAATCCAATCCCATTGCATCTGTCTCCATCTGTGAGTATTGATCTTGCAGAACACATTGGGTGGATTAGCGCTCTTGAGCAACAGAGGCAAAACAAGCTTTTGTCGCTGAGAGATGGTGAAAAGGATGTGAGAACAAAGAGAGAAGCAGGGGCCAAAAGGGAGATTGGTACTGGTTTAAACATCTGATGAAAGCAAGTTGTTTTGTGTCAGGAAAAATGCAATTTTACACCATTTCTTGCACCGTTCAATAATTTTAGATCCTGACAACAGCAAATAAAACCTTCAGTGAAAACAAGTAAAGAAAACATCAGGTACCAGAGTGTAATGCTAAGGTGTTCAGTGTGGTTTTTATCATGCTGCTATACAGTTGTTTGTCCGATGCTAGGTGGACTAATTAAAAAAGAAAACTGTCCCATCGGTGCCGATAACTCAGTGGACAAGTGCATCGACATATAATGCCATTGCATTATGGGCGTCCCAAGTCCCGATCCCACCCCACTCTATTTCTTGCATTTCCCTTACTATCAGCTCTCAACTGTCATATAGTAAAAATAAAAGACAAAACACCAAAAGTAAATCTAAAATAAAAAAAGGGAACCGTCTTGGAAAATAATAGCAAAACAAAATTATTGCATCATTCAAATATGTGTCACATGCATATCTATCTATCTAAAAAATACATAGCGATAGAGTCATAACAATTAAAACCACAAGGCACATAATTATCAGCTAATCTATTTGTATTATTTATTATATTTGTTGCATCCCAAGCCATATCTCCAGCACGATCAGATACATACACAAGGTGAATGACCATAGGGCTTACCTTCCAACTCCCAGCAGCCAGGTTCTGCAGTGCCCCGGCGGCCCCCTCCAGCGTGTCCGGGTTTGAGCATTCAGACAGGAGGGTGAGGTAGGGCTTTACTATCGAAGGATGCCACAGCATCTGAATCCCTTTGGGGGGCTCAGCAGTATCTGGCAGCGGTCCCACACCATCCCACTACAGAAACAAAGATGTTATATGAAAAACAAGTCAGTCAGACATGAAAACACCCAAAACCCATCGCCATCAGCATCCAAATCCTTATTAAGGGGCATTCACACTGACATAAATCTGCAGTGACAAAGCAGCTTGATTTTTTTTCAATGAGCAACAGTGAGAAAAGTTTGACTTTATGAAAATGCGCAGCTATTCAAATGCCAATGTGAAGTCAGTGAAGAAAGCGTGATATGACAGAAAAGTTAATGTGATTTTACTCTCCAGCATTGCTTTATATATGCACAACTGTCCAAAAGTTTGGGTTCGGTAAGTTTTTTAAATGCTTCTGAAATAAGTTTAATGTTCATTAGGGCTGCATTTATTTTTAAAAAATACAGGAAAACAGTAATATTGTGAAATATTTTTTCAATTTAAAATAACTGTTTTCAGTCACACTTTAGTTTGGGGAACAATTCTCACTATTTTCAGTAGCTATTGTTACAATCTTTAGAATCCCATGATCCTATTTTTGGGAAAAATATGTGGAAATTGTTAATACTTTTTTTTGTGTTTAGGATTCACTGATGAATAGAAAGTTTAAAAGAAGAACATTTATTTGAAATAGAAATGTTGTAAAATTTTTAAATGTCTTTTACTGTCATTTTTTAGCATTTTAATGCATTAAAACAGCATTTTTCTTAACTTACTGATCCTAAACTTTTGAAGAGTAGTGTGTCTATATAATAAAAAAAATCTACAAGGAAAACTGCGTCAGAATGAAATTATTCTAAGCAAGTCGGATTCATGAATTAACAATA
The DNA here is from genome assembly GCF_936440315.1 of Barbus barbus. Taxonomy (NCBI): domain Eukaryota; kingdom Metazoa; phylum Chordata; class Actinopteri; order Cypriniformes; family Cyprinidae; genus Barbus; species Barbus barbus. The sequence goes on from NC_136724.1 coordinate 14,962,153, forward strand.
ATTTCTCTTCATCGTTATGATATACTACACACTGCTGCAGTTCGTACACTATACAAACACTTTTAGTGTCAAGAAAAACTTTCATTTTTATTTATCAGATTTTCTACAGCTATGACCACCAATAACATTAAGGCATCCGCCTACTAGCAACCATCAGTACAGCGACCCGGTGAACTCCTGAGATAAAATCGCTGTCATTTTGTGCGGGTCAAAAGGCAGATGTAACCCCCTGCACATACACACAAACACCACACGAGGAGATCTCTTGACAAATCGTGGCCTGAATAGACCCAAAACCGGGCAGGAATGACGAGCTGTAAGTCTGCGTTTGAGGCGTGTGGGTGAGTCAGTTTGAAAAGTGCTGGTCTCACAGGCTGACCTACTTTCAGGCAGAGCAACTTGTGAAATACCTCAGCGTCTTAAACTAGCTCTGGCACTCAGCCTCACTCTCCCTTCATTATTAATGAGTCTGTTTTCATCTCCCCCCGTTCCTGCTCGGAGGAGCGGCTCTGTTGTTCAATCAACTGCTGGAGGGTGGAGAAGCCCCCGTGAGGCTGCTGCCCTTCCCATACGGTGAATGCAGAAGAAATGGTAAGAGCTTGAGAGGAGACTTGGTTTAATCGGTGTAGTAATTTTAGAACTATTAATTTTATTTTATTTTCTGGAAATCGAGTCGTGTCGATTTCATATTCATATGATTAATGGATATTAATCAAAACGTCCAACTTATACCTTATTAACGATACCTCATTAATGACTTGTCCAGCAGGCATTAAAACCAGTATGTTTTAACAATTCAGATTATTCCCATGGCCACAGTAATACCGAATTGATTAGGTAATTTTTAGCATAGGTAAATTTTAGCATAGGTAACGCGATCTTTGGCAAATAGTTTAAGACCTGAAAATCACATAGCACCAGACACAAGATTTCTTAATAAATCAAAGTTTATTTGCTACTCTACAACACTACTAATCTAAAATAACACAAAACAGAATACGTACACACACAAACACACATACATGCTACAGGCAATGAATTGTTTGATTTGAAGAGAGTTTAAGGTTCTAATGCTCGTTTCCAAGAATGCTCTAACTTCAACCTGAGGGAGTCACAAGCAAGGAACTTTACCATCTTTACTCTTAAAGATGAATGCAACCAGTTTCCAGCAGAATTATGGAGAATTATTTGATTACTTGCTCTGAGTTGCTTCGTTCCTTTCCTGGTTGAGGGAACCCTGGGTGCGGATTGGCTGCTGAAGCCGTCGTTGCGTGATGTCACTGGGGATGCCCTCTTGCAATTGGTTGGTTTCTCTGTGACCTAATGACGCTCTTAGGAAGTCTGTTTAGAGTTCTTTCGGCCTCAGGTGTTAAAGTTTCTTTGGTCAGAACTTTGAAGGCATGTGTGGATCCTCGCCAGATGGTGTATGGCTGAGAGCGATTAACAGCGCGATCAGATGAGGAGCCGAAGTTTCAAACAGCGCGCGAGCAAGCAACAACACCGAAGTTGGGTGTCTGTCTTTATTGAGCTGATTTCAGTCTGCCCCTTTTTCTGTTTGATCCAATCACAAGTGTTTCTGTAGGGCGGAGCCCCGCCCCGCACGGCTCAGTTTTCCGTGTGTTAATCCTTTGCTGAGTTATTTCATAAAATGAAGAACATATCCTAGCAGATTCCTATAAGTGTTTTAATCATACATTACGATGAGAAAAGCCAAGTTTCATCCACACCAAATTATTGCAACTAGCTTTCATTCAAAATCAAACACCAAGTATTTTGCATACCCAAAGTACATATATCAATTTTATCTATTACGCGGTTAAGGCATAGACTAAACCATCCTAAATTCTAAATAATCACACCAAGCAAGTGAAACTAAACAATAGTGATCGGGAAAATTAGACATCAAGAGATTACAACAATAACATAGATTCCAATAACACAGCAAGCTTAATTTAATTTCATAAAATACAACCTGAATATATATTGTAAATATATTGTATATATTGCTTTTGAGTATATTGCTCTAATAGCAGCAGCGATTATTATTTGTCCTTTTGGGAACACTTCCTAAAAAGTATGATCTTCTTTGTTCTGCCAATAACAAGAAAAGGCGCGTTTCTCTGCTGGGGAGAAACGGGAGGTCATGGGAATGGAGATCTGGTGATTTTCTTAGCTCGGACGTCTGTTGTAAAACCATCATCTTTGTTGATACCATCATTGAATTACTGCGTTAAACGATCAGGGAGGGTCTGTGCTGGAGCCTTTCCAGATGCCACATGCTTTGTACTGTTGATTATGCGACTTTTATTTATGGTAAACCGGTCAGGAACAACATTGAAGGTTCTGTTCTAAATCCATTTCAGATGTTCCCTCAAATTTATCCTGGGTTTTAGAGGTCTCCTGAGATAAGGAGATTTAGGGCAGGAAATCGGCCAGCCAGTCAAATGCAGACGCTGGGAGTGGAAGTCTTAACTCCTGCTAAGGAATGTGCTGTCTTGAAATTATTTTGTGTGTGTGTCCTGGTCTACTAGGCACTACATCTGCTCCACTGTATGCAAACAATGAGGGCAACATTTCGCAAACATTCAGTTTTACCCAATCGCTGTCAAAACTTTTCAGAATTTATCAATGAAAAAGGTGTTTGCTAAGGATGGCATCATGGTCAAAGACACACCGCTTACGTCCAATTCTTTCACCTGATTAAAAAATAATGACACCTCTTCTACGATGAACATGTTTTCAATTTCTGAAAAAAATAAATGAATACGGGTGATGTGATTTGTGGTGTAACTATCCAGAGATTGTGAAAAAAGAAACTAAATTTCATTAAAAGCCTGAAATCCTTGAAAACTTTTAATTATTATTTATTTAAAAACACAAGCAATGAAGCAGTTTTAAAATAGTTTTAAAATATTATTAATATTTGGACAGACGGACAGATGGAGAGATGAACAGATGGATAGACAGACACAGTAGATAAATAAATAGATAGACAGACAGACAGACAGACAGAGACAGATAGACAGATAAATAGAGGCAGACAGACAGACATACAAAGTAGATAAATAAATCAGAGTGTCTATTTACACTAAGTGCAAATAGCCCGCCTTGTTGGCAAAGGCTATTTACACTAACTCCGCCCACTAACGTGTGATTGGGTTAGTCAACACTAAAAGACGACGCTCATTTAGCATCAGTTTCAATAGTGTAGATGGTAAGGCGCATGCTTTTTGACGCGATTGACCTGAGTTAGAGCCCACCTTTTGCCGAACTTTTTTTCTCCCTTTTCAAATCTCATATTGCATCAGAAAGGTATTTATTTTCAATAAAATTTAAGGAAATAATCAAAAAGTTGAAAATAAAAGTATCGGGTAGGGTTAGGGTAGGTGTATGGAGGGCTTTATTGTCCCAATAAGGTGGCATCCATTTAATAATTTGAATTAAAACTATAATTTACACTCAGTACGTTATTATTGCATACTGTTTTATAATGTACTACAATACTGAGGTGCAGATGATTGCCACTATTTTCAATAAGTAGTACAAATAGCAGAATTAAATAGAAATAAATATTAAATAGCAAATTAAGATTGCTATTTTAACAGTGTAAATATAATCTATAGCTATTTGCACTTAGTGTTAATAGTATCTATTGCTAAAAAAATATGCTATTTGCACAGTGTAAATAACATCTAATTGCTATTTACACTGAGCGCAAATAGCCGCTACCATAATAAATACATAGACAAACAGACAGATAGATAGATATTCAGAAAATGTGTCTTTTGGGATATAATATGAGTCAAATCTGCCTAAATGCTACTCTTATAGCTTTTCAAAATCCAAAACGAGAGAGTTACCCTCAATCTAAAAATGACAATGTGATCCTAATGCTTCTTCTGAGCTATCAGAGCGTAAAACAGCATCTCAAATTGTTGAAAACTTTCTCTTCGCCCTTTTCCTGTCAGCAAGCATTGAGCATAATGAGCACTCCATGACCCATTTCTCAGAGTAAACTCAAAGAAGGGTATCAGTGCTTGGTGGGCTGAAATTGCTCTGGTTTACACACTCTCCCCTCTCAGTCAATTAGCTACGCTAAACGTCACTGCCCTACCCCGACAGAGCCGCGGCGGCACGCTCTGCTTTCCTGGGCTACCTCGCTGCCACTTAGTGATAAATGATTTAACAGAGTACATTAGCCTTCTGTTGCCCGGAGGCCCAGGTGTCCTCTTTCAAAGCGTCTTGGCTGAGGAGAAGGTCCGGCACATGATACGAGAGGGCACCTTAGGTAATGGGGAGAAATGGCCCTCTTTACAGTCCAACAGGCAGGGATGGACGACTCTGGTATCCTTGCATCTCCTTCCTGTCTGCAATCTGATTGGAGGAGACACATCTGACTGAATCCAAAAACAGATCTGCAAACTCATGTACGGGTTTTGAGGTAATGAATGAAGGAAATACATCTTTGAATGTTCAAATGCAAAAGACGATGCAAAACATCCCCACGCTATGTTTAATATAACAGTCTATGCTGTCATAATCTCAACAGAGCAATAGCTTTGATGTATTATTCGACTCTGACTGCTTTTAAAGATTTACCGCTTCTTGCTAGGCACGTAGCAAGTGGAAGTTGTTGTGACGGACATCTCTTTTGCAGCAAACACGGGTTTTATTTTAGTTTAGGAGGATTATATTCAGCTATCGGTGGCTACAGTATATCACCAGCTATTAGCTTTATGGCTCCTCTGGAATGGGCCATATCCAGAGGGAGTTGTGTTACACAACTGCTCTCCCACCTTCACGCTCCCCCTCCTCATCTGCACCGAGGATCCCGGCTGAATTTTCCTGTATGAGATTAATGAAGAGTTTCCTCTGCAATGGAGGAGTCACCAGTAAAAAGGCTGGGTTTTTTCACCTTCCTTTAGTCTGACGCCCACAAACACTGATTTATCAGCCGTAGAGCGTGTCACTAGGGAAACTCACTGTCTGACGGTGCGGCTCTGTGTAGGTGGTGAGCGTTACGTTTGCAGAGGGAGTAATTGATAAAAGGGCGGCGTGTATATCTGTTATTTGGGGAATGCACTGAAACATAAATTGGGATTATTTTGAGGCAACAAGGGGTGTAAAAGGAAGTTGAATATGCTGATTATGTTATTAATATTTTGATATGAAATGCCTATTTTGCTGGGATCTCTTTCAAAAGCAGAGAAGCATTTTACTGTGAAATAAAGCCCTCTTTCTCTAGCCAGTCAACACAAAATGATGATCACAACCTATTTTATTTCCATAATGTGACATGAGTGAAAATTAGGGCATGTACATATGTATATGTAAGATGGAAATACAGTAAGACTTGCAACAAGTATTAACAAAGGAAATAAGGGTAATAATGTACAACTTGATTTCCTGTTGACTTCAAATAGCCTCTTTCACTATACTTTGGATTATGATTTCCAAAGTAAAGAGTGTTAGAGTCATTGTCAGCAGGTGAGGGCTACCAATCACAGCTACAATGCCTAAAAACGATGCATTGGGTGGCCTACCTGGTCCTGGGACTTCTTCTTCTTTTTCTTCTTTCCCCAGCAGCCTGAAGTCTCTCCGTCCTTCCCGCTGGCATCGCTACACAGGAGGCCATCCAGCTCGTCCGTCCCCATCTGCTGTCCCTGAGCTGTTTCAGCTGCAAGCCGATACGAGAGGTTCCTCAAAATGCATACACAGTTTTCTATGGTCTGCCAGAGAAAGAAAGAGACAGATATTGGGCAGGTATTAGTCTAGCACCACTGAGCTCTTGATAGAGCCCGTCTGGCCAGAGGGGCCAAACTTCATCTATTCAGCTCATGCTGGTTCTGAGACTAGAGGAAGGACACATTTGTTCACACACACACACACACACACACACACACACACACACACACACAGGTCTGCATGCACTCCTTGTGCTGTCATACTGGCTTGCAAGAGAATTTCAACCCCTTAAGATTTAGTAGTTTATCCTGAAACCTGCAAATCTGTTTCTCTAGAGTACTGTTGAAGTAAAAAAAAAAGTAAAAAAAATAAAATAAAGTAAAATGTAAAAAATAATATTTGTAAACCACAACAACAACAAAATAAAACAAAAAATAAACACTAACTTTTTTCATTTTGAGGTGGCAAATATTTTGAACCAAAGACAGCAAAGTTACATCCTACAGTGTTTAAGACCTAGTTTTCTTGCCCTTATATTTTCCTCTCTCATGTCTCTTTCAGTTCATCTAACTTTCTCATTTACTCTGTCTCCGTCTTTCTCTGACTGTTGGCTGGGAGTGTAGACTGCATTGGCACTAAGTATATGAAAGTACTTAATTATATATCTGACACGGTCTCCCATTTAAATGTGATTAAAGGATATACTCGCAGATGGGGAAAAATGACCAGCCAAATCCATCGGCTCACACTCCATTTAACAGGGTATTACAAGGACACAGCAGAGCAGGCACAATGCTTGACAGAAAATAGAAAATAAATGCTCGCAAAATGATGATGAAAAACAAGCATTTTTCTCCATCTCCATATTTTCCTTTTTTTTCCCTATTATGGAACGAAGAGGACCATGCCCTGCACAAACAAAAATAATGACTGTAATCAGAGAAACGCTCAGAGAATTATGCACTGGCATTTCAGACGTACAGAAACATATTGACTTACTAAAACCCAGACACGGTTGACCTTGCTTTCTCCATGGTTTTTGAGGCAAACGAAACAAGTTCTGCTGAAATTTTCCTGGAAATGTGCTACATAATGAATATCACACCTGGTGAAATTTGGGGCAGCACCATCTCTCTTACTGGCAACAGTTTACAAGGTCTCCATTTTAAATGTTGAAGTCAACAGGAGGGAGCTTGACCAACCGCAGGTTAACGGCACATTAAGACCACGGGCTTTGTGCTTTCAGTAATTATAGCTCTGCTGGACCAACACCTGGTGAAAACAGCTCTGGGCAAATCACCACACAAAGAAATTGGAGTGATTAGGGTGATTGCCCTATTTCGAAGCCAGTGTGATGGGTAAAATGGTCTCTGTTACTTTTTTGAGTGTTTGTAATGTGTTAAAGAACACTGATGGATGAAAAAGAGTGTTTAGTGCTCTGAAAGGAGCTAAATGGACATGTATAGGGAAGAAGAAAAGGTGTAACCATAGGCTGGAGGTGCACTTACAGAATAAGTATTTTTACATTTAGACGAAATTCAACAGGTTGCAGTAAAATGGGGACAAAAATGGTACAGTGGCACAGCCTACTAGCTTATTGGTGTGCTTTTAACTCTCAAGTGCTTCAATACACCTGATGTTTTTTAGACTCTGCCACGCCCCCTTAAACAGCTTGTTCAAACACGCCCCCACATCTTGACGTCAATATGTGGAAATATTTGCATAATGCAGCCCAACTGTTCACGCAAAGAAAGAAGGTGTGGTTTCAGTAACAGCAGTAGTGTTGATGAAGCCATGGCAGGGAGACGCTGTGTTTCTCTAGGCGAAAGCAAAAGCACTTTATTTGGCCTTCTGAAAGTAGATGCATTTAGGAATCATTAAGATCACTTACAACAGAACAGCAATGCATTTTATGGACGACCGTTTCGTGATCCTAGGAGAGGAGGTAGGCTAATTCTGACTTTGCTATGAAAATCTGGTGCTTCTGAATCAGGAGGACTGTGTGTTTTGTTAATAGTTTAAGTATTTGCTATTGACTGTTTAAATGTGGAATTTTGCGCGTCGTGTGTGTGTGAGAGAGAGTCACAGCGCAGCGTCGTTTGTGTGTGTGTGTGTGTGCTCGCGTGTGTGAGAGAGGGAGAAACGGTCACACAATCGCAGCTTGTGTGCAAACACATATGAGTTTCATCACTGTGTCTGTCACGCGACTGTTTCCCTCTCGGGCTTGAACTGATGGTAAAACTAAGGACATTATTTACGGTCTTTCTTTACTATAAATTTGAAAGCTGAAGCTCGCGATTACGGAAAGGGGCGTTACATTTCCGACACGGCTTGTGGTGTTTGGCCAATCACAATGCACTGTGCCAGTTGGCCAATCAGAGCAGACTGCACTTGTCGGAAGGAGGGACTTTGTAGAAAACGAAGCGTTTGAGAGAGACAGAGCATACAATAATGTACAGTATTTGAAAAATTATGTGTTTTTGGAACATTAAAACATGTCAACATATTCTGTTACACCAAATACACAAAATAATGATCTTTAAAAAAAGCATCATATGACCCCTTTAAGGCCACTTAATATAAAGTGGGACCTTTTCTTTTAAGCTCGTATGTTTATTGTGTCTTTTTTTGCACTAATTATTGCAAAACTGATCCGGCCTGTAGTTTCACAGTCTGAAAGAAATGGATGAGATGGATGAACAACAACAAAGTACTGACAAGCACTTGTGTGAGGGGGTTAAGAGACATCACAACTTTAGTTTAAACGAGTACAGAGACACTTTTATCACTAATAACTTATGGAGTGGCATGGATGAAGCTTTCTAGTGCGTGTGTGTCTAGAGTCTATGTTTGCGTACGCTTAAAATGGAGTATACTTTAAAAGGCTATGTGCTTGGCTGTATGCATATAAGTGTTCATGTGAAAACTGAAGTACACTTCAAATGATGTTTATTGCACATAACTGTGACAGTATGAATAAAAACGGAAACATTGCTCACATGGATTGATGTCCAGGAGTAACTGTGTTTATTATGTTGAAATTTAAGATTGTGAACTTTTTAGGCTTTATCTTACCAGGTGAAAATTGGTCAGGACTGTCCACTCTTTGTCGTATAAACCAACTAGTTATGTAGCTGACTACTTTAAATAATATATTACAAACTATGTACAACTGGTAAACTAAGAACAATGGCGTAGGTTTCATTTGAACATTGGTGGAAGTTATTAACTCTTTCCTTGCCAAACACAGAATTTTCCAGGTTTCACTGTTATACACTCGGGGGCACTATTATGCATCTCCTGAATGAGTCCAGAATGTGGTGATCAAAAACACAGATGTGGAAGACGTCTCATATGTAAGCATATGCATTACATCTCATATGTAAGCATAAGCATATGGAAAATAACGCAATCATCAACAATAAACAGCACATAAATGAAAACTGCCTAATGTTACAGAGTAAAATGTCGATCTAGGAAGTGGTAAAGGACTGTGCAGGCTTTAGGGGTGCTGATGGAAGCCATCTACTGCATCTTTGCTTTGATTATCGAGCTGAATATGATCCAGATGTAGTATTTGATAAAAATGCGATTTTCTCAGATTTTTGCTCAAAATGTTTTTTTTTTTTTAAATGAAACTTACCTACATTCAAGTGTTGATAATAAATAACGCTTGAAGCTAGATTATTCATACAACAAAATATTCTGGGTGCAATTGAAATTCAACTTTTTTCAAAAACGCTGGTGGGGAAAGAGTTAAAGAGATAATTCACTCAAAAATGAAGCGTCTGTCATCAGTTTAGTCATGTTGTTCATGACTTTTCTTCTGTGGAAACAAAAAACAAGACAAAAACGTTTCGATTCCACACAATTAAAGTCAATGGGGTCCAATATTGTTTTGGACATCGAGATGTTTCTCAAAGAATCTTCTTTTGTGTTCTGCAGAAGAAAAAGTCATACAGGGTTGTAACGACAAGACGGGGAGTGAAATTAATTTACATTTTTTGGTGAACTATGCCTTTAACCCTTTGAGCAAGTTCTAACCGTCTACATACAGCCAATAAAGCCTGAAGAGATATTACAAGAAATTCAAGTACACTATTTTGTACTGGCCATGCTGTGAGTTTGGAAACTGTGAAGAGAGGTGGTTGAGAGTGCACCGCGGGGGATTCAGACAGCAGGAATTGTGGGAAAGCTGGAATGCTCGCAAGTCTGAAAATGACCAGAGGGAAAGAACTGTGCCACGCTCCAGCATCCCCACACTCTGCTCTTCAATTCTCATTAGGACGGGTGCATCCCCTGCGCTCTGCTATTAGCACGCTGGGCCTGACGGAGGGCTGCCAGTTAAATTATGATTAAAGAATGCCATTTAGAAGAGCGAGCCTTCACAACCTTCAGAGAGCAGCCAACCACAGAGCTGTTTATTTGTTGCAGACACACACACACACACACTCACAGATGTAAAAACTTTTACTACAGGTTGCCTTTAAGCTCTGGGAGAGATGGACAGATCCCGGGAGGAAAGCGTACCTTGCTATCAATCTCGCTGCTTCCGAGGGAAGTCTGGATGACAAAAAGCAGCGTGTCAGTCAGACCCTCGCATTCTCTCATCCGCCGACGAGCCTCCTCTCCTGCCGAACTCACATTCCTGGGAGAGAGATGGAGAGAGGGAAGCACAGGTCAGTGATGAGTGCATTAAATCTGGGAGATTCAATCACACGGGTGCAGATTCCCTCCAGGCGTACAACCTGCTTTACACCGTACCACTGAGACAAACAAAATGCAAATGCTTCACATTTCACGAGTTGCTTAAACAAATCTCTCCAAACCTCCCACCTCTGACATGTATTAATATATGAATCTATTAGTCTTCAGGGGGAGGAACATTGACACTGCTAGATATCTGACTGTTTATTTTAGACAGTGTAACAGTGGGAGAGAAAGAAATGGATATTGGAATCATTTCAATTGGATAATACAATAAGGATCCTGATTATTTTGTTTATTGAAAAAATCAATCAGGTGTACACTGCTGAATATGGACGAGGAACGAATGTAATAGGCTTATTATATAAACACACACACTGTTCTAAACAGATACAACAGCTGCAAGTTTCCAGCAATTTTTCTGTCCACACTGAAAGTGAAAACACTGTACAATTGGACATATTTCATCAGACTGCCTTATCAAAACATATTTGATGTTTAAAATGTGGTTGTGGGACCAATGAAAATTCATTGTGTGTGCAGCGACAGTATATCATTTGACATTTTTGGGAGGCAGTGGTAGACAATAATTTGAACAAATTATTTAGTCACATAACTTGAGTCATGTGACTTTTTAATGCCTGTCTTGGATGTGGTAAATCCATTTCTGCCCTTGTTTCTCCATATATTTTCTTACAGAATAAAAATAATTAGCAACCAAATGTTTAATGTTCAATTTGGACATTTTTTGCTTTTATTTAGCATTTTAACTGCTATTCCAAAATTGGATTTTATATATTTTACTGTATTTTTGATCAAACTAATGCTGCCATACTACAACACGGCTGTTTAGGACAAAAAACATTTACGATTTATTGCTTGGGGTGCCTGGTTACGACTTGCTGTAATGCATTCAATGTCTCTGTGCAAATGAGACAACAGCAGCCATTAAAACTCCATGCACATGTCTATTAGACACAAAATAACAGCAAATCATAGTTCTATTAAAGGCTCTATTCCACATCATATCAATGTACTGAAAACGGTTTGATTCCAGCTTAAAACTCCCTTGTGTGTCGGACCGAAAGAATATGACATGTGTCTCCATGCCACACCATATGAAACTGCCTTAGGGAAAACGGCCCACTCGTAATAAGAAAAATTCACTCACATCAACTGTAATGGGAAACAGGATACATTACACTGTGCAAAATTTACATTTCTATATTCACCAGAACTGAATCAATTGCTATGTATCATTTATTAGAACTGCCTCTCCTCCTCCTCTATAATACATGAATATACCTGAAAAGGCATTGGAAATACATAATTTAGCCTGCATATGGAGCATTTGAATTACAAACTTATCTATTTAGTTCCTTTATGGCCCTGCTTTATTATGTCATTAAATATTCAACAGGCCTGACAGCACCAGCTTTGGAATTTAAGACCTATAAGTGATACATCCAATTTGTTGAGCAAGGTTTCATCAAAAAGTCATGTGAGGAGGCACGGCTTATAGAAACACAGACATGTTTCATTTGAATGAAGAAATTACTATTTCATTACAAAAGACACCCCGAGGAATGAGTCACGTGCCAAATAATTGGATGTTTATGAGGTCAGGCATTGGAAACCTGAATGTGGTGGTAGTACATCAGAAAATCTTTAATATGAATTATAGCTTAGGTAGACAAAGTCATAACTCTTAAAGGTACCTTGGCACTTCCTGTACCGGCCAAGGTCTCTCTCTCTTTGATTGGGTGGCTTGGGGGATGTGAGCTTATTGATATCCATTCTTTATTTTTTTTGCTTGTGTATTGCATTCTAGGCAATTAATGACAGTTATTAATGTGCTTGTGTGAGAACAAACACACTAATTAGTCATGTCGTCCTTTTCTTATGATCCATCTTCGATGGAGGGAAAAGCATGTGTTTGCTGGTATGGATGAAATCAGGATGAGCACAGAAGAAATGACATCCAGCAACTAGAGCATGAGGACGCTATCACTCCCACTGAAGAAACACATTTAAACCAGACACCAAACATATAACATTAAAAAAAGTGAATTTTATATAATCACAATAGGAAGTACTGTCACAATTTCAGATTTCCATGCAAGATGTCTACAGTGACAGACATCGAACATTTCAAAACGATACCCAACCCTTTACAGACCCTATGAAGAATCAGAAAATTTGATTATGTATTTAGTTGTATTTATTTATATTTTTTTTACAAATTTTGCAATAATTTGTGCATGTATAAACAAATATCCATACACACACGCACACAAATAAATGTACTTTATACATACAAATTTATATAATATATATAATAGAATATATAAAAATACATTTGGATATCTATCTATCTATCTGTATATATATATATATATATATATATATATATAAATAAAATGTAAATATAACACACGTGTAGGTTATTAAATAATAAAAGGAATTCAATGATAAAATTAGTCAGCTGAGGTGGCTCGGGCATCTGTTCCGGATGCCTCCTGGACGCCTTCCCGGGAAGGTGTTCCGGGCGCGTCCCACTGGGAGGAGACCCCGGGGAAGACCTAGGACACGCTGGAGAGACTATGTCTCCCGGCTGGCCTGGGAACGCCTCGGTGTCCCCCCGGAAGAGCTGGAGGAAGTGTCTAGGGAGAGGGAAGTCTGGGCATCTCTGCTTAGACTGCTGCCCCCGCGACCCGGCCCCGGATAAGCGGAAGAAGATGGATGGATGGATGGATGATAAAATTGTGTGTATATATATATATATATATATATATATATATATATATATGAAAATGTGTTATATAATATAATATATATATATGAAGCACTGATATTTTGTTATATAATGAAAGCATTCATACACTTTTATGTGTGACTTACTTTAAAATAGCACTACTTAAACTGCTGTATTAAAACAAGTGTAAAAACTGATACTCCACTCAGGTCAATAAGAGGTAAAACGCTTTACACATGGACATCCGAGCTCAGTTCTTGGCATTAATCTGTGCTGTTCTCAGTTAATGGAAGGCTCAATGCAGCCCTTTGTGTGGGAAATTAAACATCCAAGCACCACAAGGGCCATATGGGAAAATAGTTAATCAAAGGTTATGCTAATGCACATCAGGCTGAGAAGAGCTCCCAATGCTTGCCTCTCCTTTATGCAATAAAACAGTTATGCGGGAGACATAAATGATGAGACATTACTATTCATAACCAAGAGAGTAAGACTACCCAAACCAGATGTCAGAAAACACAGCTGCTGTGCTTTTGGTCAAATTTCCAATTTATTTCAAGTTATTTAAAATTCATCTCTGCCACAGAGCAGTCTGTGATACAAGCTTCCTAATATTTCAAAATAAAGCCTGTTTATACTCATTTTAAATTGAAAGCCGGACCCTCTGCTAATGTCACGGGGAACGTCTCGATAGATCATTTTGATGGCTTACACATTTATAAATGCGGGAAGTGAACCACACAATTGCATGCACACATGCCTCTGTGACCGAAACAAATTTGCACAAACTTCATGAATTATTGATGCTGACACCGTATAACAGTGGACAGAGCAAAAATTACTTAGTGTGAAGTTTTCATCCAGTGCACAAGAGATGAGAATATGCAGGAGTGGAAAAATGTCTCTATGTTTGAATAGTATAGGAGTATATATATATGACATATTTAATTAGCAGATAATATAGTTTATTCATATTATATATTTTATTAAATACATTGATACATGATATCTAAATTCATTAGAAATACCCAATTCTTTTTAAGCAGTAATATCACAGATTTTTTCTTTTTATTATATATTATAGTAATATCACAGATATTTTTTATTTATTAAGTCATGGAAAATTATATAATTAATGAAATAATATAAAAAAATATTTTATAGAATTAATTTAGAATAAAAATAATTTAGCAGATGAATTGAACAGTTCCCTGATTTTTGCACAGTGTAACAGTAAATATATCCAAAATATATATTTTTTAAATTCCAACCATTTGACTCCAGTAGACTTCCAGATCTAGAAGTCATTCTGGGTTATTAACCAGTCAAATGAGTCCCATTAACAGCACACAGGGAACATTAATGGGAAGTGAGGAGACCTCAGGGTTCGAGTTCCTCCATAAACCGAGACCATGAACATCTACTCCCTCTTCTGCCTGCACCAAATTAGCATTTCACTTCCCACTGGCCTCCTTCTCCCATTTGTTTTTTGCCTCACAGCAGCTAGCGACTGCGTCAAACTCTTCCCAGCCTTTAGGAAAGGGTGTCCTGAGCCCTGTAATTGAGACCGAGCTCAGAGAGATGATTCACTTGTGATGGTGAGTGATGGATGTGACTGAGGGTGGGTCTGCTCGCAGCTTGGCAGGAACGCAGATGATGCATCATGCGGGCCGAGAGGAGAAAAAGAGAAATTGTTTCATTACTTTTCAAGGTGTGTCACGCTGGACTGATATCAGAGAGGGGGAGAGGGAGGGCGGCAATTAGAGGGTGGCAGCGGCTTGATTTATCAGAGCATAATTTTGATGGAGTATTCCAAAACGATGAAATTATTTAATAAATCCCCCTCGGCTGATGCTGCACAGGGTAATCTGATGCTGACAGGGCAGAAGTGCAAAGTGCCTGATATTGTCCATAAAGCATTTCGGTGTGAATATTTGGCTGGTGGAGAACAGCCATACGCCTACAGATAAGCATGAAAGGAGCGCTGCACCACTCTGTGCTGAGTGAGGATGTGTAAGAAAAACTGAGCATTACACTACTCTCCATAAATGATATCATGACACTGCAAACGGTGGCACTATTACATAATTCAAATACACAATGACCATTTATTTCTTTATTATTAATTATTACCTTCGTGTGACTCTACAATCACTTCATTCTTACATAATAGAATAATAAATTATTAAATTGAATAAATTATTAAATAAAGCTAATAATTAATGAATACACTGAACTGACGTTATGTACCGAGGTTTAAAGAACAACAATAATAGTAATAAGTAATAGTTATAATAATAATTAAAAAACACGTTAATGTAATATAAATTTATTTTTATTAATTATTAGGGTCACATCACTCTAGTCACTTTCTTCACACATAATAAAATAAATGATTAAAATTAAGAAAAACAACAAGTTAATAATAAACATATACGCACTTAAAATACAAATACATAATGTCCCTTTATTTTATTACTTTTCTTTGTGTCACTCCACAAGCATATTCTTCTCACATAATAGAATAAACAAAATAAATCAAATAAGGTTAATAATTAATAATTAAGTGAACATTAAATATATTTGGGTCAAATTATTATTATTATTTTTTATTGTTGTTACTAATATTTTTAAACAAATACATAATGTCCATTTACCTTATTATTACTAATTAGCTTTGTTCTCACTATTTAACAAGTTGCTTATTAGCAGGCCTATTATTAACATATTAGCTATTTATTAGTGCTTATAAAGCATGTTCTGCACGACCATATTCTACATCACTAATCCTACCCAATACCTAAAATTAACAACTACTTTACTAACTATTAATAAGCAGCAAATTAGTAGTTTTTCGAGGCAAAAGTCATAGTTAATGGTTTGTTAATAGCGAGAATTGGACCTTAAAATAATTTTTACTCAAACACATATAATGTTCATTTGATTATTAGCTTTGCATCTTAATTTGTGTGTTATTACCTAAACTTATTTCCAAAGCTATGAGAAATTTTGAAGCACTGTAATAATAATAATAGGAAGGCCTAATAATGTATATGGCTGATTTGCTGAGAATCACACAAACAACCTTGTCGTCAACACTCCCCTGCAGCTTAATCAATACAATAGCTTTTACTACTGAAAAGCTACATTACTTAAGTGCGACAGTGCCTTCCCACTGCTGAGAAATACAGCTCAACTTGCGCTATTTGTAGAGATAAACTGCTGAGAGAGCCACAGGTAAATCGCACACACAAACAGGTGAGTTTATTGAGCCAGCAATGACAGTAAAATGCTTGAACAGTGTAGTAAGAAAGCATTTCTACACACAAGAGTGCTAGAAAACATGAAACGTTGATGTTGTACGTTGTACGTTAGTTTTCCATAATTCAGCAGTCCGATTTCCATCAAGAAAGTAGCATCTGTGTTTAACAGTTACCTAACGTTGGTCAACGCAAATGAAAAGCTATGCAATTAGCATCATGACTGAGGTTTAAGACGTACATAAGGTCACATGACTCACCGTAAATCGTCAGGCGTGCCCCGGCTAATTTTCCACAATTAATGAGCCCTTTAGATTTTATTGCTTATTCATTTACTTTCATTTCTGTCACTCGCACACTCCATCTAATTAATTAGCACACTTTGCTAGCAAATTACTTATTGAACACAATTAGTGCTGTTTTCAATCAAGCACACCTTAAAAATTCCTTACAAGGAGAAATGTCTGTGCCTTAGTGTTTTAACAGCCTTGGTTAAATTAACTATTCAACAGCTACAATGTGCTCTAGTGAAAATAAACTCAAAACACTCACACGGTTGGTGACCACTGTGAATATAGAGGAACTGTCATCGTCAGATAAAGAATTTGAAGACTAAAGGCTTTCTAAACCTTGTATGCAAGAAGCAGATTTTGACAGATTGTGTGTTTAGATGAATTGTGCGGTTTCATGACAGCAGCCAGAATGAAGACGTGCCAGGTCTCTAGTTGGCTGACACTAGGGGTGGGGTGGTTATCACGGTTATAGAAGCCAAATGGGCAAGGTGAGCTAGCAGCACCTGAACATCTGGAGCACCAACAGCACAATTTCTCCTTCCTGCAGTCCAACACGGACCTCCACAGCTGCTCAAATACTGAACACAATCACCTGCTGTGAGAAGAGAGCTGCTTCAGTGTCTTTTAAAGCCTATTACACAGTGTTTATCCAAGCAGTGTTTTTTGGTTTTGCCCACAAAGATAACAAAAACATTAAATTACTTTTAAACAAACTGAAAATATGACAAGAAAAATAAAAATTACACTGCACAATATTAATTTCACAATTTATGAAAAACTGTTTTAAATAAAATATAATAAATAATGTCAGATAGTAACCTGCTGAAGCTAAATAGTTTGGTAAGCTGTTTTTTTAAATTTTTTATTTATTTTATAAATAAAAAATTCAGTGTTACATGATCCTTCAGAAATCATTCAAATATGCAGATTTGGTGCTTAAATTTTTTTTTTTATATAATCAGTTTCGAAAGCAGTTCAGTATATATAATGTATATAATGAAGTCACTATTTCAGAATAATAGTCACTATTATAATTTTGCAGTTTTTCCATCAACTAAAATGTTTTGCTGACTTAAAAATGAAGAGAATATTTTCATCAAAAGCCAAAAACTATATCTAAAACAAAACAAAAAATGTATTAATAAAATAAACAAACAACAAACTTAAAAAATTAACAGAATTATTAAATTAAGTAGAAACACAATCTGCATCTCATCCATGGAAACGTGGCTTACGTTTCTGTAATCAGTAGATCTCTCAAATGGCACAGATTTAGTTTATTTGACAAGGCTAAATGTGCTATGAACTGTTGATCATGTATGAACATTCAAGGCAAAGTGTTGTGAGTCAGTGGTGCTTTAGTAATTTCCAGGGACATTCCGCACCGAGCACAAACACAAAACAAACTCCTAACAGGTCTTTAATGCAGTTTCTTGGGAGAAAAACAGTCTAAATTAGTCAGTCAGAAACAATCCCTCAATCAACACTTGAGGGTTGAAGGGAAGCTCTGACACAATTACGAAAGGAAAAGATTCGTAAGAGCGGGCAGCCGTTCAGGTTCGATTCAGATCCTGCTGACAGCTGGTGAGCCGCTGAACCTAAACAGAACATGGAGATGTTTAACTGTGTAAATGGCTGACTCATACATTCACTGAAGTCGGAGAGAGAAAGCGAGAAGGAAAATCCAATGTTGCGATGCCTTTTTGGAACGTCATGAGGGATTGTGCTTTGTGGCTGAGAAAATCTCTTTCTATTAGATAGATTTTTGAGCCCACAGAGACCCGCAGGTTTCAGAAATTTGATTTCTGCTTGTGGAAGTGATTTACAGCCGCAGTGTGTCAACCTCCCATTGGGACGAGGCTCAATTCCAAAAACACTGCTTCACTGATTTTCAATGGCTTTCTCAAATGTTCCCGCCTCCAAGGGAGAGAAAAAAAAATCCGATCCTGACTAACATCATCAATCTGAATTGAAGTATTTAATTGTCAGAAATTGGGAGAAATTGACAACTCGACTGTCTCCAAAGTGATACCCAGAAGAGACAGCGAGAATGTAACATAAATGCCTCAGTCAAATTATCGTGAAATATTTTCAGGCCACCTGAAACACTCGAAGCAAAGCATGCTGCATTATTTCATTTTAATGTCCATTTTGCTTACATATTAAATGAGTTGTAGCTTGTACAGGGCAGTATTTATGACTGATTCAAACCAGCCAATAGAGTCATTTGTTTGGGAAATGACTCTTGTTTTTGTTCCTAAGAGTCAGTTGTTTGTGAACTGAACTACATTGATCACACTGTGCGTTATTGATTCCATTAAAAGAACCTGTTCATAAGAGTCATTTGCTTGTAGATCACATAACACTGATCTCACTGTATGTTTTTAATTCAATAAAAGGAACACATTCATTTTTACGTTTTTGATTCACTAAAAAGAACTAGGCCTTACAAGCCATTTGTTCATGATTTGAACAACATACAGTAGGTTGCACTATAGTTTTCATTCACTAAAAATAACCACATCATATGACTCATTTGCTCATTATTCACACTAACAGCTATTGAATCACTGTGTGTTTTTGATACAATGAGAAGAATATGTTCATACAACTAATTTGTTTGTAAATCACAATACACTGGTACTGCTGTGTGTTTCTTATTCAATGAACAGAACTGTTTGGAAGTCATTTGCTCAAGACTCACACTACATTGATCTTACTGTATGGTTTTGATTCACTAAAATGAACCATCACTCAGGAGTCATTTGTCTATCTGTTTGGGATACAGACTACATAAGTTGCATGTTTTTCATTCACTAAAATGAACCACATATGAGTCATTTGTTCTTGAATCACACTACACTGGTATCACTGTAAGTTTTTGATTTACTAAAATGAACCGTTCATATGAATCATTTGCTTGTGAATGGTCTTGCTGTGTGCTTTTCACTCACTAAAAATAACTCATAAGAATAATTTTCTTGTGAATCACACTACACTGATATTGCTGTATGTTTCTCATTCACTAAACAGAACCTGTTCATACAAGCCATTTGCTCATAAATCACACTTTTCTGGTCTTGCCATAGACTTTTAAGAGCCATTTGTCCATTGAATTACACTGCAACTGTATTTTCGATTCACTAAAAGAACCTGTTCATAAGAGTCATTTGCTTGTGAATCACACTATACTTGTCTCGCAGCATGTTTATGATTCTCTTAAAAGAACTGGAAAGATTGTTGAAAGACTGTGGAAAGATTACTTGGGAAATCCATATTAGATTTTCAAACTCATACATCAGATGAAATAATCACAGCACACGCATTGACTAAACTATCATAAGCAACTAGCTGTGCATATGAATGAAAACGTAGAAGAGGATATGTGTGGTCCACAATCACACGGTCGGCATAAGATACGCATTTTACTTTCTGAAGCGTGTGCGTATCTGACAGACTAATATGCGGAGGATGGTAATTGCCTCTTTACGGCGCTCCTACAGAAGATGATTTGTTGAAACACAAAACACTGCCATTCACTCTGAGGGGTAATTCACCAGAGGCAGAAATCAGAAGCAGACTTGTTATTTAGAGAAAAAATTTAAATCAGAGGATAAAACAATTGCATATCAGTGTGTATTTGCATACAGTACATGCACATCTGTTCATGTATATTCAAAAATCTCTTATAGAAGTTAAAAATACAATTGCTAACAGCTAGTTCATAGTGAAAACTTCTCCAAGTATGGCTTAAAAAAGTTTCAGTAGTTTAGGAAATCTTAAAAGGAAGCTGGGAAAGCAAACAAAAGCAGCGTGTTCCTCTCACAGCACTGACTTTAATGTAGTTTAATACTGCGCTGTTGCTATGGATACAAGAATAAAGCCTTTCGTGAGACGGATACTCAACCCAAGAGAATCAACACTTTCTCAGTTATTTTTCAACCAACTCTTCACAACAAGAACCTATGTATAAATCATAATAAGCTAGATTTGCGGGCCACATAAACATCATTATGCATTATTGCATAAATCATGAATCAGATGCTTTGTGTCCTCTTGCTTCATGCAGAAGAGACAGGAGAGACACAGTAAATCTTTACTCAATGTGACAAAGCCGTACAGGTTATGATTCAGTTTTAACCGCGGGCGATCTAGAGTTACGAATGCACAGAACAGACGTGGCTGGGGGAAATGGCTTGTCAGGCTTGTTCCTCGTTCCGTATGGAACAGGAAGGAGGTGTGAAAAATCCAAAGCTCTTGTTTTTTGTCAGTTCATCAAAGGAAGCATCGTTCTCAGTGGTCCAGATATGAAACTCTCTTCTCTACATCACGTGGCCAGCTGCCATAGAAACAACCACACTGTGCAAACTGCAATCTGTTCTTAATGAGAGATCTGCCTTTTCGGCCCATCTACAATCAATGGAGTTGTGACTGCATCTGGTTTTGTAAATGCAAATCTGGGTTACAGTTTTTTCAGGTATATGTGAATGAAGTCTGCAAAGTAGTCTATCCTTTTCATTCAACATTAATTCCTTTGAGGCCAAGAGCTCCCGCTTAGATGAACATGTCTATATAAGCTGTTGTTCAAAAGTTTTGGGTTTAAAGGATTTAGTTCACTTCAGAATTAAAATTTTCTGATAATTTACTTGCCCCCATGTCATCCAAGATGGTCATATCTTTTTTTCTTCAACTGAAAAGAAATTAAGGTTTTGAGGAAAACAGGATTTTTCTCCATATAGTGGACTTCAATAAGGCCCAACAGGTTAAAGGTCCAAACTGCAGTTTCAATGCATCCCAGTTTCATAATGATCCCAGCCGGGGAATAAGGGTCTTAACTAGCTAAACAATTAGTTATTTTCTAAAAAACAAAACAAAAACAAAAACATTATATACTTTTTAAATGCTCATCTTTATGGAAGCCCATTTCGGCCACTGAATAAAAAATAAAAAAGGTTATTGCGACTTTTTCTCTCACAATTCCGACATTTTTTCGCATAATTGTGATACAAACTCGTAATTCTGACTTTTTTTCGATGAGTTTATATGTCACAATTATGACTTCATAACACACAATTGCGAGTTTATATTTCACAATTCTGAGAAAAAAAGTCAGAATTGTGAGATATAAACTTGCAATTGCGAGAAAAATGTCAGAATGGAAAGGTCACGTTGGAAAGGTCACGTTTTTTTCATAGCAGAAGAAAATTTTAGGTTTCAAAAGATTTAAACATCCAGGATACGCACACGAACGGATGATTTTAAACAATAAAAAACACAAAGACATAAATACAGTATGTGTCATTCAACATACTGTACAACAACTTTTGAATGGTCCTCCTTCTCCACTCTTAGAGTAAAACATGGCTATGAAAGTTCACACTCACTCGTGTTCAAGCATTGTAAGAGCATCTGCTAATCGATTTGCTTCAGTCTGTCCCTGTCTGTTGTGCTGCTGAGAGGTTTACTTTCACTCTCTGTTGTTTAAAGTGATAATATATAACTTAATTCCCACCATATTTCTGGTATTATCTATCAAACTAATCTAACTAATTTGATCGTTCGCTTTTTAAAACCGCGAGTGCAGCGCATCAGCTGGTTAGCTTGTTACTCGTGTTTCCATTCGCGTTTCTATTCGCACTTATTATTGTTTTCTTTTTTCTCGCTCCGTTTTCATTTCTCACTCGCTCCGTTTTTCACGAGTTCATCAAACAACAGTGGTAAGTTAAGTTGGTATCATTCATCAGTCACGGTGAGTAATGGCTTCTTCTCCTGCTATTGTTGTTTGCACTTCATGTCACATGTATAGTTTATCTCTCTCTGTCGGTGATGAGGGATTCACATGTGATAAATGCAGGGAAATTTATCACAGTTAGGCTGACAGAGGTTTCAGAATTAGAGACACGCATCCAAACTTTAGTTGAGGACAGTAAGAATGTGAGGGCTGTAGATACTGCTTTGGATGCGACTAGCTCAGGGAGTTCTATACATTGTTCGGTTCCAGTTGAGCCCGTGCAGCAGGGCAGCTGGGTGACTGTAAGGCGGCCTAGTCGCGGATCGAAACACCGCTCTTCCGTTCCGATCAAAACATCAAACAGGTTCTCCCCACTCAGTGACGCACCCACTGAAAAACCTGATGAAAGTGCTCTGGTTATTGTCGATTCTATTGTACGGAACGTGAAAATAGAGACACCAGCCACCATAGTCCATTGTTTACCGGGAGCCAGAGCGCCTGACATCTTGGCAAATTTAAAAGTGCTGGCTAATGCTAAACGTAAATTCAATAAGATTGTTATCCACGTCGGCGCTAATGATGTTCGACTTTGCCAGCCGGAAATCACTAAAAATAATGTTAAAGAGGTGTGTGAACTTGCACGTACGATATCAGACACTGTAATATGCTCTGGTCCGCTCCCTGACCTGTTGAAAAGAGATGGTGTTCATCCCTCCTGGGGTGGTGCCGCTCTTCTCTCTAGAAATATGGCACATAGTCTTAGAGTTCGTACTTGACTAACTGGGGCCCAGGTCAGGAAGCAGACAGACTGGCTAAACCGACCGTCAGCTAGCCGCCTCACGTCACAGAAGTCAGTTAATTCTCAGCACATAGAGACTCCTTCACCCAGATATCACACTATAGAGACTGTGTCTGTTCCCTGAACTAGAAAATACAGAAAACGTCCAAACCAAATTAAGAGTAACAATTTAATTTATGTTCAACAAATAAAAAATGTTTACAATACAGAGAAACAATTGATAAAGCTTGGCTTACTGAATATCAGGTCCCTTTCTACAAAATCACTTTTTGTAAATGATTTGATCAATGATAATAATCTAGATTTGCTCTGTTTGACAGAAACATGGCTAAAACCAGATGAATACATTACTTTAAATGAGTCCACCCCCCAAGATTACTGCTATAAAAATGAGCCACTTCCGAAAGGTAAAGGGGGAGGTGTTGCTACAATTTATAACAATATTCTCAGTATTTCTCTGAGGGCAGGCTTTAAGTATAACTCGTTTGAAGTTATGGTGCTGCGTATAACATTATCTAGAGAAACACGTTTTATGTTTGTACTGGCTACTGTATACAGGCCACCAGGGCACCACACAGACTTTATTAAAGAATTTGCTGATTTTCTATCGGAGTTAGTGCTGGCTGCAGATAAAGTCTTAATTGTTAGCGATTTTAATATCCATGTCGATAATGAAAAAGATGCATTAGGATCAGCATTCATAGACATTCTGAACTCTATTGGGGTTAGACATCACATTTCCAGACCTACTCATTGTCGAAATCATACTCTAGATTTAATACTGTCACATGGAATTGATGTTAGTGGTGTTGAAATTCTGCAGCAAAGCGATGATATCTCAGATCATTATCTAGTCTTGTGTAAACTCCATATAGCTAAAACTGTAAATTCTACTCCTTGTTACAAGTAAGGTAGAACCATCACCTCTACCACAAAAGACTGCTTTGTAAGTAATCTTCCTGATTTATCTCAATTCCTCAGCATATCCAACAGCGCAGAAAAACTTGATGATGTAACAGAAACTATGGACTCTCTCTTTTCTAGCACTTTAGATACAGTTGCTCTTTTACGCTTAAGGAAGATCAAAGAAAACAGTCCGACTCCGTGGTATAATGAGCACACTCGCACCTTAAAGAGAGCAGCCCGGAAAATGGAGCGCAGATGGAGGAAAACAAAACTAGAGGTATTTCGTATAGCCTGGCGGGAAAATACCCTATCCTACAGAAAAGCATTAAAAACGGCTAGATCCGATTACTTTTAGTCTCTTCTAGAAGAAAACAAACATAACCCCTGGTATTTATTCAATACAGTCACTAAATTAACGAAAAATAAATTGTATAGATTTTAAAATCTTGTTAATTACTTATAAAGCCCTGAATGGCTTAGCTCCTCAGTACCCTATCCTACAGAAAAGCATTAAAAACGGCTAGATCTGATTACTTTTAGTCTCTTCTAGAAGAAAACAAACATAACCCCTGGTATTTATTCAATACAGTCACTAAATTAACGAAAAATAAATTGTATAGATTTTAAAATCTTGTTAATTACTTATAAAGCCCTGCATGGCTTAGCTCCTCAGTACTTGAGCGAGCTCTTATCACATTATAAAAACATGAAATGCCTTTAACTGAAAATCTTTTTTTTAATCTTTTCATTTTACATTATTGACACACTATTTTCCTTTTTTGATATTGTGCAGTTGCTTTGACAATTTACACTGTTAAAAGCGCTATATAAATAAAGGTGACTTGACTCTTGTAAACACTGGTGTAATATGTAAAAATTTGTATATAAAAATTCATTAGATAAGACCCTTATTCCTCCTCTGGGATCGTGTAGAGCCCTTTGAAGCTGCATTGAAACTGCAATTTGGACCTTCAACCTGTTGATCCCATGTGAAGCCCCCTATATAGAGAAAAATCCTGGAATGTTTTCTTCAAAAACCTTTAATAAGACTCGTTTATATTTGTATATATTTTAAAATGTAACTTATTCCTGTGTGCTGCCTAATATTTTTGTGGAAACTACATTTTTTCATTTATCTTTAATAGATGCTTTGATGAACAGAAAGTTCAAAAGAACAGAATTTAGTTGAAAAATACATTTTTATAACATTACAAATGTCTTTACTGTCACTTTTGATTAATTTAATGTGTCCTAGCTCAATAAAAGTATTAACTTCTGTGGAAAAAAACTTTTGAAATATAGGGCCTGTTTACACCTGGTCACTTCATGTGTTTTCTCTGATTGGATATCTCTCTGATTTGTTAAAACTTTTCCCTTTACATTTGACCACATAAATGTGTCTTCACAAACCAGATATAAATCCGTTCTTCAATTTTAGCAAATTTAATGGAGTTCATGTCAATGAAAGCAATAGATATGCGCTGCATTTTATTCATTATCAGCTAATTTTAATATCAGAGACCGTAACAGGAGAGAGCGCGGCATCAGCACTGGAAAGATTAGGTTAGTCTCACTACTATTAATGAAGATGATTGTGCGTTGAACGTCTGAGACTTACTTTCAGTTTCATTCGTGGCAGTTTGAGTGTTGGCTTGCTGAAGAGATAATTAGCTACTCATCCGCGGTGATGCTTGTTGCATTAGCACTGTCATATCTGACTATAACATGCCATATAGCCTATAAAACACTCTCACACCTTTATTATTTTAATACTTTGGGAGGAGTAAAATTAGCATATGTGGTTTCAACAACCAGATGCATTTACACTTGTCCAGTTTCGTCTGGAATGCAGCCCAGACCACTTCCTGAAGTGGTTTAAGCGATCGGATTTAAATGAGTCTCATAAGCGTTTCGGAGGGCATTTACACCGGGTCTTTTCAAGATCAGATGAAGTGACCAGGTGAAAACAGCCCCAGAGTGTACACTTTTCACTTTCTTCATTACACTTCATTAATGTCAGATGGTGTAAATCTGATATTAAGCCAGTCTTATGTAAAACTAGGGCTGTGCAATTAATCGCATGCGATTCTCATGCGCATCTCGTCAGTAAAGCCAGTTCCGTGACTGGCAGTAAATCTCCATCACCTGTTTTCAAATGGAGTGGCAGTTACACAGAGCCGTAGTTCACTGACAAGCTAGGCAATATCGCGTTCATTATCGCAGATGAATCGCATTCGATTATGAACGTGATATTGCGTAGCTTGTCAGTGCTTCTCTGTGTATTAACTGCCACTCCATTTGAAAACAGGTGATGGAGATTTACTGCCAAACATGGAACCGGCTTTACTGACGAGATGCGCATGAGAATCGCAAGCGATTAATTGCACAGCCCTATGTAAAACACACATTCATTTCAGTGTGGCAATTTTTGCTCAAATGCATGCGTGAACAATCCACACATACCAACAGTCTGCAGTCATGTAATCCTAAACATGTATCACTTTCTTTATTCTGTGAAGCACATTTAATTTCATTATATGGACAAAAACAGTTGAAACACCATGTAAAATATCTTTTATATTCTGCTGAAGTCTTACAGATTTGGGGTGTGTAAATTATGACAGGAATTTGTATTATGGTGAACTAAAGGAGTAAAAAAAGAAAGTTCTTCTTCCATCCTACAAAAAAACCAAACCCAAGCTCACCTCAGGCAGCCGGTGGCATTGCGAAGTACTTGGGACGTGTGCATTTGAAGCTTGCGGTCCTCCTGATGTGGGGACACGTCCCAGGTGGAATGGGGTATAATCACTGTGTTGGTCAAGACAGCTAGAGCGTCCTGGATTATAGGCATCTTCAGAGCATCACAGGAGGACAGGTTCCACAACACACCTGCACAGGACAAACACAAACACAGAATTTACAATAGCAAATAGGCAGAGCCACCTATTTTACACCATTTGTGAACCGTATTTAATAACAAACCATGAAAGGAATGATTGAATGACTGTACTGAATGAGTTCGTTTTTGTTCATCAGAATACATGTTCATCAGAAATTTAGCAATACATCACTTGCTCACAAACAGTTCCATTGCAGTGAATGGGTGCCGTCAGAATGAGTCCACAACACGACTCCAGTTCATCAATTAAAATCTTGTGAAGCAAAAAGCTGCATGTTTTGTAAGAAACAAATCCATCATTAAGACATTTTAACTTAGGCGTTGCTTCCTTCATCCATAATGCTTTCTCCAGTGAAAAAGTCATCTTGTCTGAATCCAGAGAGAAATATCTGTTTACAAGCGAAAATAGACCAAAACAGCTCTAAACAAAAATGTCTGTGGATTTTGATATGAGAGGACAACAGATAATGAACTTTTTCACTGGAGGAAGCATTATTATGGATTATGGACTGGTATTTTGGTCAGAAGAGATGGTTTAAATTTAAAATGCCATAATGATGGATTCGTTTCTTACAGAGGATCCAGTGGTGAGCAAGTAAAGTAATGCTAAATTTCTCCAAATCTGTTCTGATGAACAAACAATCTCATCTACATCTTGGATGGCCTGAGGGTGAGTACATTTTCAGCAAGTTTGAATTTTTGGGTGAACTATAGCTTTAACATGCGAGTGGTGCATACTTCGAGACCCCTAAAAGTGACTGCAGCAATGCACAAGAAATACTGCTTTTCTATTATTACTCTTTCATTGGGGTAAAAAAATCATAGAACATTGTCAATTCTCTGCTTGAGCTAGCCTGAGACAGGTTTTGACAACGTCTCACAGACTCGGAGACCCACACAAATGTAAAGCTGAACACTGGAGAGAAAAAAAACACATAATTTGACAAGTTATAGAGCCTGCGGTCTCACATTACAATGGCATTCTAACAGCATTTTACCAAACTCCTTCACAGCTTCGCCAAGACTCAGAGGGAGGACTTCTGCAATATGATTTACTAGATGCAATTCACATAAAACAACTCTTCTGTACTGCACAACCCTATAGATTAACAGATAGAAATGCTACAACAAACAGAATTTCTTAGCCGGCTAAAATTAAGCAGCCTATTTTACAACTTTTACAGACTATAAAAACATGCCAAGACTTAATATCTTTGGTTCCACATACTGTAGCATGTCCCTGTTATCGTTATCATTGCAGCCATTAGAGATTTGTTAAAGCCATTCTTGCAGAAACATCATATATGCCTCAGACAGTCATTTGATGAACAAATAGAAACAATGGAGAAGAAGAGGGAGTCATTAGCATTTTAATTTTTGTTTAGGAATTGATAATGACAGTGGAAGAGAGAATCAAAATGTTTGTTCGGTCAAGACCTTTTGTTCTCCAACATATACATGACTTTATAATATATGCAGTTTGATGGCAGCTACTGTATGTTGAAAGATCTGAAGGATAGAAAGTGAAGCAAATACTGTATATTTGCATATATTTGTGTGGTAGGTCTGTCCTAAACTAGCAGAGATCAACCACCCATATGCTGTGATTGTGAGCATAATGGTCACGTGACTGCACAGCCGTCTCCTTTATGACTGTAAGAAAAGCCACTCATTTTCATGTTTTTGACAAGAAACAATGCACCTAATTAGGCTTTCAAACATGCTAATTACTGCGTCTCTTCCACTAGAGCCCAAAGACAAAATTCATACAATTCTACAGTTCACTAACTATATCAACACGACTAAAGGCTTCATCAGTTTGTAAGTAAACATCTTGAGACCTGCAGACAGCTGTAATTTTCTTACATTACCATGGAGATAAGTCACATTGAAAAGATCAAGTCAAACGCACTGCATTGTGGGATACAGTATTTTCACAACATGTAATTTAATGTACATACACTAGCGTTCAAAAAGTTTGGGGTCAGTAAGATTTTTTATTTTTTTTTGTAGACAAATAACAGCCAAACACTTGATGGTAGCCATTTACTTCCATAGTATGGGGGAAAAATAAAATAAAATAAAAATACTAAAGTCTGTTTGGAAATTGTTTGGTTTTCAATATTCTTTAAAATATCTTCTTTAAAACATTCTTTTAAATATTTGTGTTTAACAGAAGACAGAAACTCACACAGGTTTGGAACAATTGAGGATGAGTAAATTGCAATTGCGAATAATTTTTGGGTAAACTGTTCAACACTTTTCATCAAGAATGCATTAAATTGTATAAAAGTGACAGTAAATACATTTATATAAGAGTTAAAAGAGTTCTATTTCTATTTCTAGTTCTATACAGCGTTCAACCTTTTATTTATCCAAAAGAAAGAAAAAGGAGAATCTTATATATTATATTACATATATTTAAGAATATTAAACTTTCCACAAAAATGGTAAGCAAAACAACTGTTTTAACATTGTTAATAATACTAAATTAGTAGCAAATCTGCATATTACAATGATGTCTGAAGGAAAATGAAGAGTAATAATGCTGAAAATTCAATTTTACCATTATAAAAATAAATAATATATTTTTAAATATATAAAATTAGAAATGTTATTTAAAATTTTTAAATATAGTTCACAATATTACTGTTGGTGAGAGATCTTTCAAAATATTTAAATCATCTTATTGACCACAATCTTTTTTAAAACAGCGGTGTAGAATATCTGCGTACTGAGCACAATATACTTATTCCATACTACTTCCGTTAAATAAAAGGTAGTACGCTGCTTCGTCAGGTTCAATGATCCTTACTGTACCAACCTATTACAAAAATTCAGTCACTTACACAATCATCATCTTATTTCAAGCTGAACAAGAGGAAACTCTTAAGTTTGCAGGAGGTCAATTTCAAGCAGTCAATACTAAAACATCCCGCAAATGAGAAATAACCAATTTAGCCATGCATGAGGCTAATTATCCAATCCTGAGCTCATCAATATCTCACCTGAGAGAGCTCACTGTCTGAGGCGGTAATTTATCCTGACAGATGCTATATCACAGAGGATATCTCTAATTTCATCCTAAACCTCCAGAACATTCTAATGTCTAGCAGCTGCAAGGAGAGAAATGTATTTTGTAGGACAATTTTCATGCTAATATAAAAACACAAATATAGGCAAACACAACGATTATGTTCTAATCAGAAAACAGCGTAGTAGCTTGAATAGATGCGTGCTTTTAGCATGCTCCTGTTTTATTAGATTCACTTTACATTACTTCTGCAGATGCATAACTACATAGGACTCTCTTTGTAGCTGGAAGCATTATCAAATTTGCTGAAATATTTCAGAAACAAACATTCAAGGGAAAGGTTGATGACTTGCTCGAATTCTGAAAATCTACATTATATTTATTTAGCAGATGCTTTTAGACAAAGTGAGTAAATAGGCAAAAATATTAACAGTGTTTAAATGCAGAATTTTAAGAGATTTAACAAAGCTTTAACAGTGATCACTGTTACGGTAGTAGACTGGACACAGAGGGTTAGTGCACAATGCAGGATGTTTATTGATAAACAGAGGTAATAAGGCAGATGAAGGGGAGTTGAAACTTGATACTTGAATCAGATGCAGGAAGGATATACTGAGAGAAGTTATATCTTGCCAGGAACTCGTGAAAGCAGCACACACCCCAGGATGACGGTGGAGACGAAGGACGATGACGGATGGAGGAAGACAGACGATGGAGACACAGGGAACCAACGATGGAGAGGAGCAAGAGGTAAGTAGTCTTACAGGCAAGTCTTTGGTAAGTTGCAGCAAAGAGCTATGAGAGTCCACTTTGTGTAAGGGAGATCCGACAACTGACTGGAGTGGGTTGTGTGCTTAAGTAGTGCTGGGCTGATTAGGTGCTGATGAGGTGCAGGTGGCTTGAATTAATACACAGGTGATTCCAGGTGAGGGAGTGCATAGTGATAGGAGAGGGGACAGACAGACAGACAGACTCGTAAACATTACCTCCCCCTCCCGGAAGGTGCGTCCCGCGCCGTAATAGAAACACCGGGGAGGGGGGGTGGGCGCCCTGGAGGCTGGTGCAGGGCAGGGACACTGTGGAAGCCTCCAGGGCGGGTCTGGGGATTCCAGGAGCCATGGCGCATCAGGGGATTCCAGGAACCATGGTGGGACTGGAGACTCTGGAGGCCATATTTCTTCTGGCATGCTGGGCCCGGGGAACCATCGTGGCCTACCCCTCTGCCACTATGGTTGTCCAACCCGCAGGTATATGGCCCCCCCAAAAAAGGTTTTGGGGATGCTACCCTCTGGAGGAGCGGACACTTGGGGGCGCTCTGGGCAGCGCGGACTCTTGGGGGCGCTCTGGGCAGCGCGGACTCTTGGGGGCGCTCTGGGCAGCGCGGACTCTTGGGGGCGCTCTGGGCAGCGCGGACTCTTGGGGGCGCTCTGGGCAGCGCGGACTCTTGGGCGTGACCTCGGGAGGAACTCCGGCTCGGGATCGAAGACTCTCCAGACACCGGATGACCGTCTCCTTCCAATTCAGGTTGGAGGTGTCTGAGAGCTTCGTGGGCTGATGGTAAGTGATCCCGAGCCGGAACAATGTCTTAAGGACTTGGTCTTCGAGCCCTTGCATAATTGAGCGGATCAGGATTAGAATGGGCCAGGGAAATGACTATGGCTCGGTCATCCATGCTCTGCATGTTCGGTTAGGTCGGATCTTCTGTTACAGTAGTAGACTGGACACAGAGGGTTAGTGCACAATGCAGGATGTTTATTGATAAACAGAGGTAATAAGGAAGATGAAGGGGAGTTGAGACTTGATACTTGAATCAGATGCAGGAAGGATATACTGAGAGAAGTTATATCTTGCCAGGAACTCGTGAAAGCAGCACACACCCCAGGATGACGGTGGAGACGAAGGACGATGATGGATGGAGGAAGACAGACGATGGAGACACAGGGAACCAACGATGGAGAGGAGCAAGAGGTAAGTAGTCTTACAGGTAAGTCTTTGGTAAGTCGCAGAGAAGAGCTATGAGAGTCCACTTTGTGTAAGGGAGATCCAACAACTGACTCGAGTGGGTTGTGTGCTTAAGTAGTGCTGGGCTGATTAGGTGCTGGTGAGGTGCAGGTGGCTTGAATTAATACACAGGTGATTCCAGGTGTGGGCGTGCGTTGTGATAGGAGAGGGGACAGACAGACAGACTCGTAACAATCACCCACTTTTCACCCTGGCCTTGGGTCTGGAAGTATTTTTTCAATTTATTTTCTCTACAGGAATTAAAAAAAGAAAAGCCAACAGCTCTGAAATCAACCTTTTATGTGAAGCGAAGAATCAGAAAATAATTTATGAATGGTGGTAAAATATAAAATGACTGACTAGTCATAAAAATAATATATTTTAATTTTATTGCAAAATATTTATTTATTTATTGCAATGCTTCATGGAAGTTGGTGGTCACTGCTGAGCTTTTCAGTTTGACTGATCTTGCTCTTCATAAGTATAGTAGTTCATAATCCAATAATTAAAACAAAGTGTTAAAATTACACTGGCTTGTGGCATCTACAGTAGAAGCATATATCAGGAATAATATATATATAAAAATCAATAAAAAAAATAAAACTAATCTAAAAATAAAAATAAAACTAAACTAAACTTAACCTTGTCACTAAAAGGTATTAAAAACTCGCTAAATTACTGGGAAAAAAGTTGTAGTGAACATCCTGATCTGAGTATAAACATTAAAATAATAATAAATAATAATAACAACAATAATAATAAAATAAATAAATAACAAATAAATGTAAAAAAAAAAAAAAAACAACAAAAAAAAAATGTAGCTTTTTTGCTTGGAATTCAATGCAAAAAAATATTAAACTTTATGGATATGAATTTAGTGCCAATATTTTGTGAATTATATCACAGCTTCAAAAGAAGTGAGAGAGATAATGATTGAACTCAGGAGAGATTTAGACAGCCTAACAAGTACATACACAGAAGTTTGGCTTAATCTCACCTCCTGCTGTACTGAATGAGCGGCCTTGCAGGGGTTCTGCTATTACCTGTTATGTGAAGAGATTCCTGCTAAAAGCCACTTTGTGTCACTCAGCGTTACAAAAAAATGAGCAGATGTCAGAATGGAGGACAAACTCTAAAAACAAAGATGATGACGAATCCCAGAACATGTATGCAACATATTAGAATGAAGCCAACCTTCAACATCAATCCAGTCGCTTCTTCCCACTGTCCATTATCTTTACAAAGGACACAAAATGAGTCAGACCAAACTTCTATTTTTCCCATTTGCTCATCTTCACTTCTCCTCTCCTTCTATGCCCCATTCTCTCTCTCCCTCCCTCCCTTCTTTAGGAAACTACGCACTTTTATGAGTCAGTATGAAGAGGTGGCAGTTGAGTAGTTGATGACGTTGACCTTGCCAGCTTCTTGCTCTCAAATACACACACACACACATCAGCTGTGAGACTTGAGAGGCTTGTGAGACTGGCTGATTGCATGTGCTGGTGAAAAACTTCTTTGTGCTTATTCTGATGAACACCTCACCTCTTCACCACAAGCATTAGCAGGGCAACCGTAGTGTTTCTAAGGTGGGCAGGTCAAACAGCAGTTTTATATAAAAATTCACATTTATGTCACAGAGGTTATTAGTAATAATTCACCTGGAAGAGAAATAAGATACACACCATGAGCTCGACAATTGCTGTACAGAAGCTGTGACTGGGGCGGTAACCTTTCAAAAAATAAAAAAAATAAAATAATATATGAAGAGTTAATTTGCAAAAACAGATAACTCAGTTTTTAACAATTCTAAGAAATCATGTTTTTTTCATTGTGCATTCCAATTAATCTCAATAAAACTGCAGTTGGGTTATTTTGACTAGATAAAAAAAAAAAAACCCTAGCTAACTAACAATAAAAACATGACAATAATAATAAAAAAAGATTTTTGAAAATTTCTATCTATTGTTATCGCAAATAAACTATTCATATAACAATTCATAGCCTAATGCAACAATTATATACGTAAATTGTCAAAACTTTATAATTATGACATTACATATTTTAATTTTCATGTAACAGCCAGTATCTGTATTATCTGTATCAATCACAAAATGATTTGTATCTGTATTTGGATAAAACCAGGTGGAACTTCGTACAGTTGATAAGACCATTAGTTGATTAGACATAGACACCTTTTCATTACGCACAACTCTTTAAGAGAGTCTTTTTTTGAACTTCACTAAACAAATGTGCGTGTGCCACGCAAACCAGCAAAAGATAAAGACGCAAACATGTAGACCTAGTAGAAAATGTCTCTGTATCTAAGCTGATTATTAGCCTACTCTTGAGAGAGAGCTGGTTTGGTTTTTGAGAGACTGAGATGCGCCAGCATCACTGATATCAATACTTCTGATGTCTCTATAAAATAGTTTTTTGACTGTAGCCATTCAGCATTACAATATAATTGAGAACTATCAATTTTAACAATTATTAGACTTAACTTCTAATTTAAGTGAACTTGAAACAATCTTCACACGAACCCATAATAATATATGACATATTTAGCTACCTGAGCCCTTCAGCAGAAATATACAGAAGATGAATAGTTACCAAACACTAAATTATAAATTAATAGATGAACTTAAAGTTATAAAAGTTATTAATTTCCTCTTTTTTTCTTATGTTCTTGGATTAATAGACATCACAGCAGCTGGTTATTACCTTATTTGCCTGCTATTGCTTTAAAAGCTGCTGCTGCTGAACATGATGCAGATCTGACACATCTTATTTTCTCACAAATCTCTTTACCTTTTCTGACCCACTTCAGGTCTTAAAGTCTCTCCTAATGAGCGAACGAGTTGAATCAGGTGTTTTAGTTGAGGGAGACAGTGCTGGGGTGCCTCAGGACAGTTTTTAAAACCATTTCAGAGACATGTTTTTAAATGTGACGCATATATAACATATTGCATGCATGCACACAGTTTTAAGGCAGCTTTAATCACCTTTTTGGTAACTTCATGCCTTAACTGACAGCATAACTACAACATTGCTTGCACATAGTTTCTTTCGCTGTTTGATATGAAATGATACAGGCTACAGCACGCGCCGGCACCTTCGTGCGTGTATTAGAAGAGCGTGCGCTACGAGCACAGTATATTTTCCGCGCTCGTTTGACTCGCACCTGGCTCAGAGGCGACGTATAGAACGCGCGTCTGAAACGTCTCCCATTTGATGTGGTCATAAAAACATTCTGCATCTAAATAAACGCAATCCTTTTCAAGAAAAAAGAGACAGAGGCAGCAGTTTTGAGTGGAGTGGCCAACCCTAGCCCCGCCCCTGCGTAAATTGCGTTAAATATTTTTAACGCGTTGATCAGAAAAAATGTATCTCCTGCATTAACGCGCTAATATTTTCAAAAGTCTGGATTGATAAGACTTTTTAAATATTTCTGAAAGAAGACTCTTATGCTCACCAAGGTTGCAGTTGTTTGATCAAAAAAGCAATAAAAACAGCAATTTTGTGCAATATTATTGTAATTAGAAATTAAAAAGTTTTCTATTATAAGTTTTTTTTTTTTTTTTGGGAAACTGTAATATGGTTTTGATTTCTTCAGGATTTTTTGATGAATAGAAAGTTCAGAAGATCATCATATATCTGAAATATACAGCTTTTGTAATATTATAACTGTTTTACTTTAGATGAATTTTCTAAATAAATCTTACTGGCTAAACCTCAATGACCCAAACTTTTGAACTGTTGTGATATGAAATACCAGTTTGCAATAACAAGCAGCATAACGAGCTGTTTTGAATAGCTATTACAAACTACAAATGGCTGCACACACTATTTCAATTACAAATCAAGTGGATATCGTGGGTCTTACATGTTTATGATAGTGTGAGCTTCTTACTGCTGTCACTCTACTTGTAGCAGTCTTTCACGGCTCATTTTCTTCTTGAATTTCACTTTCTAAAGTCTTTGAAAAAAGCATGCATTCTGAAAAGGGAAGAACAACCTTGATTGCTGAACTGAGAGAGTATCTAATCAGAGACCGCCTTCTCACGAGGGAACAAGAGAGAGAGAAAGAAAGAGAAAGAGAGGAAGGCTCAATGCTAGAGCACTACAAGGACATAATTGTCGTCAGAGGTGACATTGACCAAGATCAAATCTCATGCCAGCAGAACACAGGCCTAGATTTAGACTGCTTCATTTCACCAGGGTCTCTCACTGTACGAGCAAAAATCCCACAGACAGCTTCACCTGACTGCACGACTGTGTAGAAACAGATATATATAGTAGAATTTCTCCAAAGTTACGGCAAATCATTTATTTACAGTTTAAGTAATTATAGCTTAGTTATTTGCTCAAACATTAAGGTTAGAGTTTTGAACAAACCCCAAATCCTAAGTTTTAAAGACGCACAACACATCAGCACCATATCTGTCATTGATGAATACTGGCAATTTTTCAATTTATTGTATCAGCAGATATGACATATGTTTTAAGATCATCTATCAGCAACTTAAAGCAATAGAGACTACGATTTAACCCTTTAAGATAGATCACGAACCAATCATTCAAGGGCATTTGTTAGTCTCTAACAAAGGACTACTACGTTTTTAAATAATTGTCTAACAAGAATCTCAGAGGTCATTTCTCTATTATTATGAGCACTTTTCTCATTCAAATATTATTCTTTTCTCTACAGCACTGTAATGCCTATATTCTCTGACATAACAATTTTAATTTTAATTTTAAAATGCAACATGATATTGGTTATAGTCTAAAAAAGTCAAATAAATAAATTACCATGTAGAATTTGAATGTCAGTGAATCCCATTTCATATTAATTAATTAACTAATATTTTTATTCAGCAAAAATAAACGTATTATGGTTTCCACAAAAATATTAAGCAGAACAGCTATTGCACTGATAACTTAACAGAACAGCCATTGCACTGATCTTAACACTGATAAGAATAGCAAATGTTTCTTGAGCAGCAAATCAGTATATTATAATGATTTCTTAAGTATCATGTGACACTGAAGACTGGAGTAATGATGCTAAAAATTCAGCTTTGTCATCACAGTAATTAATTACATTCTAAAATATAATAAAAAACAAAAGAGAAATATAATATAAATATTTAAATTGAATTATGTCAGAACATTCTTTTTTTTTTTTTAAATAAATGCAGCCTTGGTGAGCATAAGAGACTTCTTTCATAAACATAAAAAAAGTATAAATAAATAAAATTCCAACCTAAAAACTTTTAAAGGGTAGTGTAGATGGATAAAATATGTTTTTTTAAAAAGGAAAAGGCCACAAGACTCCAACTCTACCTAAAGTGCACTATTTGGGACAGGGCCATATGTTAAAGCAATTCAGCAAGAGACAAAAAGCAGATGCTGAGTGGAATTAGGCTAACAAAGCAAGAATCCTCCCTAATTTCAGCATACGATCACACTGCATAGTGCAATTCAAACACCTCCCACTGCCAAAATATTCAGACAGTTTCTCAGGGGATGTTCTGTTGTCTGGGTTTCTTGCGAGCTTCCTGTTCCTGCAGACCAATATTCCATCTGTTCTCCATAGTCATGTGATTCATAAGAGCATGGTCACATGCTTGTGCTTACAAAGCCAAACACTCATCTATTTATCATTCACATGGGCTCTGTAGAGCCTCTAAGCACTTTCTTTAGGAAAACTATGTGTCAAAATGTGGTGTTCAGCTTATAGTGTTGAAGGATACATGATAAAAGATGAGTCAAGGTTTTAAAGCTTCACGATCCTTCTCTCATAAAACATTTATTTGTGTGTTTCCACAGAAACATTTCATTCTCTCATAAAATTGAATGAAATCATTCTCTCATTTCATTCTCTCATAAAACATTTCATTATTTGTGTGTTTCCAGGGGAAGTCGTGGCCTAATGGTTAGAGTCGGACTTGTAATCCGAAGGTTGCGGGTTCGAGTCTCCGGCCGGCAGGGATTGTAGGTGGGGGGAGTGAATGTCCAGTGCTCTCTCCACCCTCAATACCACGACTGAGGTGCCCTTGACGGGGACCGAAGGGACCGAACCCCCAACTGCTCCCCGGGCGCCGCAGCATAAATGGCTGCCCACTGCTCCGGGTGTGTGTTCACGGTGTGTGTGTGTTCACTGCTGTGTGTGTGCACGTTGGATGGGTTAAATGCAGAGCACGAATTCCGAGTATGGGTCACCATACTTGGCTGAATGTCACTTCACTAAGATGATTTATCAGCACCCACACAACGTAAACTGCAATACTACGCTAAAGGTTTTTAAGTAGATGCAAACAGTCAGGCATTGACAGTCAGAAGAGGATCATATTCAATACAATAATTATCCTGTTTGGAAGACAAGGGATTTTGGGGCTGCTAACAAGATTTCTGTTTGAGTTTTAGAAGTATTTAGCCATCCATACTTTGAGATCTTGTACACAGGATGTGATGGAAAAGTGAGGAGAAACAGAATTTCGCTGGACATAAAGATGGATTTGTGTATTTTCAGCATAATTATGAAAGACATAGACAACATAGGAGCTCTAAATGCATCTATGAACATTTTCCATGATGGAAAGAATTGTCCAGTCTTCCTTTCCTTCCATCCTCTATGTTCCCATTCTGGGAAAATCCTTGAATAAACCTCACTGGCCTTTGAAGCGAAGCAGACGCAGACAGCAGGTTGACAGGACACATGACCATCAGGTCTGACTGGGTCCATATGGCTACATCTACTTTCTGTATGTCAAAAAACAGCACATTTCTGCAGCGTCAAACAGGCAGGCAAAGTATGACTCAGATGTACTGCTTTGCTTGAGATTGAGAGGATGAAAGGATGAGAATCCTCTGGGCAGGCAAAGACCTTGAGGCTTCCAGCTTGCTGATTAATTTGTGACAGGAAGTCTGTCTAAGTGCCCTGTGTGCAATGCTTTTAATTTATATGTTAATCTGAATTCAGCACATAGCAGGCATTTCCAGCATGGCTTCGTTCCAAAGTCTATCCATTCCGTTACAGAAACAATTTAGAAACATGTTTGGGAATGCAAAGCCTTTGGGGATGTATTTTTTTGGGACAGGTGATTTATTTAGCTGAAAATAGAAATATTTCCGTACCTCAGCCCTAAAAGGTGAAGGATTGTTTTTTTTTTTTTAAATATATCATTGCTAAATTGTAGCACACATCCTGAATTGGGATACAACAGATTTCACAGCTTAAAAAAAAAAAAAAAAAAAAAAAAGAAATATGAAAGAATATTATCTACATATAATATCTATATATCTGTATAATAATATCTATATATCTGTATCTATATACAGTACATATAGTATGCAATGGTCAGTCTTCAACACTTTGCATGACTAGAGCAAATGAAATGGCTAGAGCAAAACAATGCTGTTTCCTGTCACAACAGCCTAGAAATATTAAAGAACTAAAGAAATTAAGTCATCTAATATTCAAACATCACTCCAATGTTCATTGTTCTCTAAATAATAAAAGAAAATAATTAATAAATCCACAGCAAGAATTTCAGATGAGTTTTCACTTTGAAACAGATCACTAGACAAGCCAGTTTGGGCTTTCTGTACTTATAATTAAAATAAAATGTCACTCCTGCTAACATCAAACCCCATTTGAACTTAACTGTGTGACTGCACTGGTTTAGGTGCAAAGATCCCCATTAC
Source organism: Barbus barbus (assembly GCF_936440315.1). NCBI lineage: Eukaryota > Metazoa > Chordata > Actinopteri > Cypriniformes > Cyprinidae > Barbus > Barbus barbus. The sequence continues at coordinate 15,001,930 of NC_136724.1, forward strand.
TCATCATGTTTTAAAAGAGTCTGAAACTGGTAATTAATTACTACAGCATGCATATATGTATAGGGAGAATCAATTACTGATCTGTAAAATTCCTATAATAAAACTCAAACTGAAAAAAGGCATAGGCCAGCAGAATTTCTTACCTGTGACCAGTTCTCTGACTTCCACATCAGAAGTCTTACGCAGCAGGCGGACCAGCGCGGGAATCCCACCGCAATTCTTCAGAGCGATTTTATTATCATCATTGGCTTTGCCGTAAACGAGGTTCCTCAGGGCACCACAGGCGCTTCTGTGAACTTCAGCCATTCTGTGATCCAACAGGTCCACCAACAACTGAATACCTCCCTGCCTCCGTATCTGAGAGAAACAGACAGATAGAGGGTGATGGGTGATGTGCATTTTTAAAAACGGGGTTGAGAGCATGGGTAAACAATAAAATCTACATAAAAGGCACCTACAAAGTATCAAACCTGGTAAAAAGTTTTCAAGTCAGATTTAATGTAACATGATAAGAACAATGTTCAAATAAATTCATTTTTGTCCATACGAGGCACCGGTGAGCTGAAAAGGGCTTTGAAAATTCATTCATATTCATATTTTGAACTTGAACTTGTGATCTGAATGCAATCGATCTAATCAAGAATTATTGGTCAGTGAGAACATGGCGGCCTTGGCCTCAACTCATGGGAAGACATTCGAAACGCTGACCTTTCCCTTCAGACACTCAGTAGTGCTGCCTCATATAAATGAAAAAAAATAAAGTCTGAATTCAGTGTTAAGTCACACCAAAAGAGCTTAGTGTCAGCCCATGAGATCATTTGGAGGATAAATGAACAAATAGGAGGCACTGAATCCATAACAGTGTATTTGAAAAATCAATACTTAAGGGAGCTGGAGAATGAATCACTCTTCAGACAGCTAAACAGACTGAGAGGTGTGAGTAAATCTTTATCAAAAGAGCTTTGCTGTTCTACACTAAAGTCATTTAAAGCCAGCCAAGTTCATTAGAGGATCTGAGACCACACTACAAAAAGCTGTATTTTACTGAACGCTATGGAAAAACAACACGGTCTGACATCAACTCACCACAGCCTTCTCATCTTGACAGCTGGTGCCATTTTCTAATATTATCAGGAATAGTTCCCGCAAAAAAATTAACATGCTGCCATTATTTTCTGTTCTTCATATCATTCTAAACCATACGATTTATTATTTGATTTTTTTGTGAAATCCAAAAAGGAGATATTTGGCAGAATGCCTGAGCTGCTGTTTTCCATCAGTATTGTAATTAACTAAAACTATAAAAAAGCATTTTCAATAAATAAGTTAAGCTGAAATAAAATAAAATTTGTTAAATAAAGTTTAAATGAATTAAATAAAATATAACTAAAATGAAATAGTACTAAAATAAACTAAAATTAATAAAAATTATTTTCATTAAATGAAACAAAGCTGAAATACAATAAAATCAAATCAAATAAATATTAGATGAAAACGTAAATGGAAAATATTGAAATATTGCCACGACCATCTAAATAAAATAAAATAAAATAAACTTAAGTACTAAATAAACCAAAACTAAAATAATATAAAATGGAAGCTAAATAGAAATATTAAAAAACATTTAAATTACAAATTACAAATATTTAAAACTTAAATATAAAACTAAATAAAAAAAAAAGCTAATTTTAAGTATGAAATATTTATCCTATACACTCTAATAGTACATATATATAAAAAAAACCCCACAACAACAACAAAAAAAAACATTGTTTTCTATACAATGAAAGTGGTTGGTGATTTTTACTGCCAAGCTGCTTAAAGTAAAAAGCCACCATAAAATCAGCCCAAAATAACATCATACAGGTTTGGAATAATGGGAGTGAATAAAACATTAGTCAATTTAAAAAAAAAATCACAATATCTTCCTTGGATATTATTTGGCGGCTTAATTTGTTGTATTTTGATCCCTTACAGACTAATACATACGGCAAGCCAAAAAGGTTTTGAAAGATTTGACATAAAACCAGCAGGGCTAAATTATTACGAAAGAGTCACACCTGTGTCTATCTGCAGATTCATCAAGTGATTGCATTATGAATTTCCAATTTTCTGTCCCGCTGCCAACTGGCACACACAATACCCTGCTGCATTTGCTGTAGATGAGTGCAGGAGCAGCCCTGGCAGATGTGCTTCTGAACAGTGCGTCACTACTGATCAGCGCTCCGGCTTCACATCGCCATTCACTCCAATTTACAAACCCGTTTCTTTGTGTGGCTTTGTCTGAAGGTGAGAAGTGATCTAGTAGTCCATTCCATGAGGGTACTTCTCATCCTGTTTCTTCCTATTTTCGGGTTGTACCGTATGTACGGCATGAATATTCAAACCACACCTGACAGGAAAACAAAGGCACGGCTCATCCCGAGAGGCAGACAGACATGTGCGTCACCGCACAAAAGCCTTCATTTCATTCATGCGGTGAGATTCGCACTTCTGAGAACGCAGCCCCAGTACACAAAACATTATATAGAGGAAACACAATTAATTGTGATCGCAGCATGTTTGGAAGCAACAGATGTTTGGAAGCGACAAACAACAGGATAAAAGCAGGAACTGGGGATGTTTCTGGCAAGTTCTATCAAGAAGATGAGCAAAAGCTGTGCAGGGGAACCAATGGCTGCCACTTTGTTGTGCTTTTTTGTGAACTCTGAGCAGCTAAGAAATTAGTTGAGTGTTAACATCGGAGACGCTGAGATATTCAATTAGAGGCATGAGCGGACAGGACGGAAGTGCTTGCTCTTGATTCTAGAGCGCACGTGCAAATGGATATTGACATTAGATTTTCCTTCCAAAAAGGCTGATAAAGCTGTACTTTAGCCAGAGGCAGGCTGCACAAGAGACGGACCTGGGGAGATTTGCTGGAGCCACCTGCTATAAATAGAGGCCAGCTGAGGACGAGAAAGAGCTGCCTTTGCACTTGGCCAGTAGTTCAGCAGGAAGACCATAAACATCAGAGCTCAGGCTGTCTGGCTAAAATGCTGGGCTAATCAGTATTCTCCTCACCTCTGCTGCGGAAGATACTGCTCTGTCATCTGATAGCCGTTCTCCTTTCCCATGCCAGTCGACTTCGGTGTGTGCGCTAGTTCCTGTCTGGCTAAAGTTCATTTACATCTATCTTTAAAAATGTCAATATCAAACTACTTTTACAACCCGTTTGACTTCTGTAATGTGATGTATTTCGAGAAAATGATGTTCGGATGGCCAATTAAGTTGGGTGAGAAGAGGATACTGCAATAAAATACTCTTATTTCACGCGCTATTTTAAAAACACTGCTACTGAATCTACAACGCAAAACATACAACGACAGTCCAATTCATGAACAAATATGAGCAGGTTCTTTTTAGTGAATCAAAATCATATAACTGGTGGGTCTAAATGATCATCAAACCAGTGAGTTAGTTTTAATGAATCAAAACTATATAGAGTGATCAGTCCAACTGATTCCTGGATAAATGTGTCGGTTCTTTTTAGTGAATCTAAACTATACAATACAAACAGTCCAAATGATTACTAAACAAATTATTTTTAATGAGTCAGTTCTTTTCATTGAATTAAAACCATACAGTGTGACCAGTCCAACATATTCATGAATGATTCTTTGAGGCGGATCTTTTTTAGCAATTCAAATGATCAAACAAATAATTCTTATGAGCAACTTTTTTAGTGTTTCAAAAATATTAGTGCTGTCAAATGATTAATTGCATCCAAAATAAAAGTTTGTGCTTACATAATATGTGCGTCTGTACTGTGCATATATTGAAGATAAATTTTATATTTCTATATAAAATATTTCTATTTATATTATATGAACAACTTATTTTGGATGCGATTAATCACAATTAATCATTTTGTTCCAAACCAGTATGAGTCTTTCATCTGTGAAACATAAAAAGATATTCAGTTCCCTATCGATACTTCATTTGTACTGCGTCGCTAGACGCTATGGGGAAAAACTCCTTTTTCTCCGAGGACTGAAGACTTTTTCAATCACGCAGAGTGACTGCACAGCCATTGGTTCGTGCAATAAATAAAAACGAACCAATGGCTCGTCAGCGGCGCTGCACGAGCCTATAGCGGCAAAGCCCGCCAGAAAGGGCGGGGCCATCTGGCTATATAAGAGGGCCATAGGAAATCAGATCAATTCTCCTTCAGCAACGACTTCTTCGCTGACCTCAGGACTCCAGACGCTCGCCGTTGTCACGCCTCGCTGTGGATTCGAAAGCTGCCTTTTCTTCTGCACCTCCCCGCTGATCCAGCCCGCTTCACCGAGCCGCTTCAGCGTTCGGCACAGACGCCAGCTCGTCCCCTGCTGCCATCCCATAAAAAAAGACGCAAATTTCTTCTAAAAGAGCCGTGTCGTTGTTACAAATGCCGTGCCGTCTAGGATCTCTATGTACGATGGTGACGGCCACTCGGAGTGTATTTCCTGCTTGGGTAAACCCCACGCGGAAGCCGCTCTGACCGAGATGGAATGTTCACATTGCATGAACATGAGTCTCGTGACTCTGCACGCTCGGATCGCTTTCTTTTTAGAGAGTGATGCCGCTCCTTGCGCCCTCCCGTTTTCTTCCTCCCAGGGACCTGCGGGGAAAAAACGGCGGGGTAAAGCGATTAAGCGCTCAGCGGCGAGCGAGCTCATGCCGACTCAGACCCCGCGTGCCTCGCCCCCGCTAAGCAGAGAGGATTCTCCCGTCCTCTTCGAGCATTGGTGCGAGTGATGTGATCTCGTTCGGAGCTGTTGAGGACAAGCTATTAGATGACAGCATGTCTCTAATAGCATCAGACGCGGAGATGTCGGGCTCTACTATTGACCCCGCCCCTTCATCGTCTGCCGAACCCAGCGACGCGAAGCCAGGGATGGATGCCGAACTCTTCCGCATCCTCTCTAAGGCAGTCGACGAGCTGGGTTTGGAGTGGTCAACGCCAGAGGAGCCCACTCGCAGTCGTCTGGGCGATTGGTTCCTGCCGGGGCGCCGTACGGCCCCTCGTCAGCGAGCCTCTCCGTTTTTCCCAGAGGTCCATGACGAACTCACAAAGTCGTGGCGTGCTCCGTATTCGGCCCGCCTTCATTCTAACTCTTCCTCTGCTCTCTCCTTAGTGGATGGCGCCGAAGAGAAGGGCTACAAAAGGCTGCCCCCTCTCGACGAGGCAGTGGCTGCGCACCTTTGCCCACCCTCCGCTATCGGATGGAAAGCAAAGGCCGCTCACCCCTCCAAGCCCTGCAGGACGACTTCTGCCCTCACTGGATGAGCGTATTCCTCCGCCGGGCAGGCCGCCTCAGCGCTTCATTCCATGGCTGTGCTCTAGGTCTTTCAGGCCAAACTCCTCCAGACCATGGATGAGTCCGGACCTGATCCCGCAGTTTTCAGAGAACTGCGCAGCACTACCGACCTGGCTCTGAGGGCTACCAAGGCTACAGCACAGTCCATGGGGAGGTCAATGGCCAACTTAGTGGTGTTGGAGCGCCACTTATGGTTAAACCTCACCGAGATCAAGGAGGCTGACAAGGTCCCTTTCCTCGACTCCCCGGTCTCCCCTACGGGGCTCTTTGGACCTGCCATCGAGGGCTTTGCGGAGCGATTCACGGCGGCTCAGAAGTCGTCCCAGGCCATGCGACACTTCCTGCCGAAACGGTCCAGCTCTGCAACGGCCGCTAGTAGCCACAAGCCTGCTCCAGCGCAACAGCCAGCTAAACCTGCGCCGTCACCCGCTCAGCCTACATGGAAGCCTGAGTCACGGCAATGCTCCCGCAAGCACTCGACGGCAGGCGCTACCCGTATCCGAAGCGTCAAGGGCCCCGGCCCAAGCTGACCTTGGACCCTGTGCCCCCGGCATCGTCCTGATCTGCTAGGAAGGAAGAGGAGGGGGGGGCAAAGTCTCACAAATGCCTGACCAACCCCGAAACGCCCTCTGTTGTGCCTTCAAACAGAAATTAATTGTCGCAGAAACTGTTGTGAATCACGGGCCCTTTCCAAAAGCGCCTCAACATACAGCCGCTGTCATAGCGAGAAAAATAAAAAACAAACATTCTCAAAAAGAGAGCAAATTTCCTCTTCCAATTACTGAGTGTGTCGAGTCCCCGCAGGGTGACTCACCACCCAAACTAATACAAACCCTTGCCACACAGGCCCGAGGCCTGGCAGGGCCATCCTCGGAGTGTCTCATTGGGTCCTGGGGATTATAGAACGAGGTTATACACTTCATTTGAAAAAGTCAAAATTGAAAAAGTCTTCAGTCCTCGGAGAAGAAGGAGTTTTTCCCCATAGCGTCTAGCGACGCAGTACTCGTTCCCGTATCTCAGGGAACCGAGGTTACATTAGTAACAGAGTACGTTTCTGAATGTATATTTTCATACTCTACATCAATGTCAATGTAACAAAAACTGATAGATTACCAACATTCTTCAATATTTTGCAACATGATGGAGAGTAAATGACAACAATTTTCATTTCTGGATAAACTATCCCTTTACAATATAAGATTGTAAGCATACACACACAAAAAAAAATTGGTTCTTCAGCAGTTCTTTGTGGTAGTTGAGGTGCTTTATAGCACCGTTAAGTGGTTCTTTGGCTCATAATCATAGGGGAACCAATTTAAGTGCTATATAGCACCTATAAAGAAACTGTAATGGTTGTTTAGCGGTTCTTTGGGGTGGTTAAGGTGCTATATAGCACCATCTTTAAAGATATAGGTGCTATTTAGCACTTAAATTGGTTCCCCTATGATTACGAGCAAAATAACAACTTTTAGTGCTATTTAGCACCATTTTGTTTTTAGAGTGATGTGTTTGAGTTTGAAAAAGAGCCATCTCATAAGAGTCATTTGTTCGGAATTGGTTGGACTGGTCATGCTGTATGGTTTTGATACACTAAAATGCCCTCAAATAAATCATTCGTTGTAGTCTGACTGGTACATTATGCAAAAGAGTAACAGAAAAAAAGAGAATAAAGCCATTACCAGGCCTAAAACCATTGTGATGTTGACTAGTGTCATTTTTCACTATCCACTCCATAATGTGAAAGCATTTATATACGTGTGTTGAGGAAAAAGAATAGCAGGGGTGAAATAACTTGTTCAGGGCTTCGGCACCATCTGCTTCAGTACTGTCACATATAATTAACTGTAGTGCTTTACCAAGCAACCGCACACACACACTACGGGTCTGGTACCACCCACAATGTGTATCATATAGATACCTTCAATAATATTTTCCATAACTCATCTGTTGCACTCTTTCTGCAGTCCTTGTGATGTCTTTTCAGATGGACAAACTGACACTGGAGGTTCAGTCCCACTCCAGACAAAAAATAAAGAAAAAACGATCGGCTTTGGACATTAACTGCAGCTGGTACTGTATCAGTGTCAAACTCTTGAAAAAACGGCACCTAGCTGAGAACGAGGCTGCAGAAGCATTGAAGACACTGTAGAAAACCTTGGGATACAATGATTTACAAATGTGGAATACATTGTACCAACACAGGCTTGTTGCATAATACAATGAGTTGCATAATGTACTGGATGTGTTAAGTCCATGAACTATGTTTGACCTTTTTAGAGACCTCAGATATGATGACTGTGGGATGAAATACAGCAGCAGTTCTCAACTGGTGGGTCATGACCTAAAAGTGGGCTGCAGTTCTGTTCTGATTGGGTCACGAACTGGAGGGAAGAATAAATGCTAAATACAATGTAAAAAGCAAAATAAATAGACTTGCATACTTTTAAAAGGAATGAGAAACATCTTAGTTTAGTGTCAATACTCATGATATCTAATCAAAATCTAAATTACTTTGGTGCAAATTCATAACTTTGCAGAAGCAAACTAAATTCATAAAAGTCATATGACAACATGAACAGATTGTGTGTTCATCATGTCTTTCCCCATTCAATATTAATATAGAAATAATAATAATCTTTTTTTATTGTTGTTTAAAATATTCTTTTTAATGTATTACCAATTAAATTATGAAATGCAATCAAAAAAGAAAAATAATGATTGCAATAATATTATTGTACTGTAAAATAAAAAATGAATATTTAACAACAACAAAAACTGAAAATAATACAAATTACAGTGTTAACTATGTTCTTTAAATCCAAACATTAAACCATAATGCTTTTATTTGGTCATAAAACTTCAGGGAGACCTTAAAGATATTCTTTTGTTGGCAACAGATTTATAAACAACTGTAATTACAAATTTGGCAAGATGGTTTGGCACATGTTGCTTTTTTAAATTTGCACTTTATAATCAGTTGTTCATAGAGAGAGAAAAAAAAAACAGTTGAGAAATGAAAATGATATGCCAATTTTTTATTTCCAAGACAAAATATGGCAGAAGAGAAGCTGAATATACAGGCCCAAATCTAAACAATCAAGCTATGATGGAACATTACTCCAAATATTTTATGAGAACATCATAAAAAAAGTTCATTTCGGTGTGTGGTGAAATTGATGAACAGACAGATCAAAGAAAGCAGGGGGATTCATTTAGTGTCTTTTCTTAATAAATAAGACATTTTTCAGATGGAGAAAAATGCTGGTTTGAAGTGGAGCTCATCGCTGGATAAACTAATTTGGCTCTCACTGTTTGTGTTTTTTTTTCTTCATTAAATATCATTTAAAAGTTTGTCGGCTAGCTCGTCTCTCCCTCTGTTGCTGTTTTGTTCCCGCAAATTTATTCTCCAAATTTAATTTCCTTGTCCTCCAAGCCTCTCTTAAGCCTCTGGGATACAATTATAGAGCTGCTGTGTGGAGAACGGCTGTCAATATGCAGCTTTCCGTGTATTGTTTGGCTGTGCTATTAGTGCTTAATTACTGGTGCAATCCAAGGCACTCTTCATAATTGTGAAAACTTACTGCTGGGAGAACTACCATTTGAGACCTGGCATCAAAATTCAATAAAGGGCTGAATTATTTGTCAATGGTACGTACAAGAATTAATTTCATGCAATGACACATATCAATAAAAATCATTCAGTAGGTATTCAACAACAAGAGTTTTCCCAAGGTAATACAAAATTTGTGCCAAAACCCAGCATTCAGATCCTACTTTCAACACTAATTACCTTCTACAAGACAAAAAAAAAAAAAAAAAAGCTTTCTGAACAAATTTTGCTTACAAACCTTGGTAAACTGGTACTTGATAAATAATTGTGATATAACGTTATTTTTACCTCAGCTTTAATCTTGTTGTCTCCAAAGCATAGGTGTTGCAGATATGCCGCTGCGTTGGACTGAACTGAGGGAAACTGGTGCTGCAACATCTGAATGACTTCAGGTAATTCAGGATCTCGCCAACCGAATTCCCTACGGAAAAAGAGAGAGTAGGAGAGTGAGTTTCACACTTCTGTTGTACAGTAGGTGGTGAAATAGGACTTATACTGTACGTTGCAGGCTGGCAGACCTGCACCATTACCGAGAACATCTCTAACACACGGAGGTTAAAGTGAAATAAATGTCTTTCCAGAAACTGTTACAGGGAAAATGGTTTCCATTATTGTGTTACTGCTCTGAAACAGTGGGCTCAGAGAAGTGGTAGGAGTTTACAATTGTGAATGCCTGTGTGTGTGTCTCAGTGAGAATGACTAGATTTGATCATTTTCACTGATGCTGAGGAAGTTTGACAGAAAGATTGGTTGTACTCGGAGGGTTTTGGGTTTCTGATGATCTACAGAACCCTGCTGCACGAATTCTTCAAATATCATAAAAAAAGTGTATATACACACAAATTTTATATAATGTGTGAACGCATCTTACACAAATTTCTACATTTTTCAGTTTAAATGGGTCTTTATACTTACATTGTCACAAAAATATATTAAATTATTAGATATAGTATATAAAACACACACACACACACACACACACACACATATATATACATATATATATATATATATACATACATACATACATACATACATACATACATACATACATACATACATACATACATACATACATACATACATACATACATACATACATACATACATACATACATATATATACACACACACGTACGTTCCTCGAGTTAACACATACAAACACGTGCACGCCTTTCATGCCCATTCTTTTGTTTTTGTGAAGAATTACAGAATATTTTCCACCTCAGAGTCCATCACGGAGCGTGGCAGGCTTTGATAAATAAAGGCCCTAAACAAATGCCTTTTATCTAAGCGAGATTGCATTTGATAGAGATAAGAAGAACCACAGGAGGGATTCTGGAGGTTGCCGATGTCTTAAGCCCTTAACCTGAGGGCCGGCACCCCTTGAGGGCAGCTGGTCTCTCTCGGCTCTGCAAACAGACTGATAAGCATCAGCCTGCCTGCAGTTAGGGGCCCATTCCTCCTGAGGATCAGTCTTCCTGCCCGCCAGCCCGTAATCAAAATGAAAACGATCAGCTGATAAGATAAGCATTGTGCTTTTTGATTAATTAAAACTTAGCAGGGATTCTCAGTTCAAATGAAATGCCAGTCATGTGCCGTAGAAAGTGGGGGAGGGTGGGTGCAGGTTTCATAGGCGCTGTACTAAACGCTATAAAATGGGGCCAGTTGACACCATCAAAATAGTTTCTTTTCCTTTTCCCTTTCCCCCATCGATGCGCAGGAACTTCACAGGCAGCGTGACAGAACTGGGGCAGAAGAAAGAAGTTTTCTATGTGTGCGTATATGTGCATTTTAGTGCGTTTAACAGAGAGGAAAGATCAGAAGTAGCACAACGCAATCCAATGCATGATCATACAACCATGCTTGTGTGCAGACAGCACACACACACATGCAGAGAACAGTCAACACGACTACAGTGTTCTAGATCTTCACAAGCATCAGAGTCAGTTTACATCACAATCAAACAGATTGTGCTTTGTGCTTGCATGCACAAAGACTATCAAACATCAGCTTATGAGAAAAACCCAAAGGTTTACGTATGAATGATAACAATAATAACCAAAACCAAGGCAACATGAGTTAAATCATTTATAACCTTTTCTATGGCTTTTTTTTTTTAAGTCGATTCCAAAAAGATTTGTAATTTCAGAGTGTCGATAGTCAGATTCCACTCAAAGGATACATGAAACATCCAGGCAGTATTCCTCTAATCTAAACTACTATATCCCAAAGAAGCCTTAACTAGAAGTCTGTTAATATTTTTCCCTGATGCTGCGAGTCGACTGCAAAAAGAATCAAGAGTCACCGAGCTGAGCTGATTTCTCTTTGGAATCATTTAATGCTTAAATTCTCAAGTTGATATTATTAAACCATATATTTCCCCTTCATTCTATTTTTTCTTAATTCTTGTTTTGCGTTCCTAGCTAATTAAATTTGGAAAACGTTAAACTTGCATCAGACTCTTTGACAACCAGCTATTTTTCACTCATGATAAGTGATCACATCCTTGTCGATGCTTCTTGAGAATTGTTTACTCTTGCTTAGAACAAAACTGACTATTATTTACATCCCTTAATTACTTTTGAACACTCAGATGTGTGCTTGAGAATCAGACTTTTCACCAGCGACAACTGATTATATTTTCATTAAAACTCGTTTACAACCAGTTTAAATCTCTTAATAGAACAATAATGATCAATGTTGAAATATCTTAATTGCCTTAAATGCACAGCTGTGCACCACTGTACCAGATACATGCTAAAAAACACTATAAATAAGGCATATAGACAACAGTATGACTTTCTGTAAAGCTGCTTTGACACATTGTCTGTAAAAACCACTATTAAAATAAATTTGACTGGAAATCTGAGCGATTACCCTACTTAAAACTAAGTTAAATAGGCAGAAACACACAAGCAAATTGGTAAAACTTTAAGTAAAACTAAAGTAAAAACAGAAAACAAAGATAAAATCCAAATAAAAAATGATCAGTTCAAAACTGTGGTTAGCCCCGCCCACTGTAAAATCTTGGTCCAAAACCCACTCCTCTTAATGTATTAAGATAAATGAATATACATTAGTTCTAAAAATTATGAAAAATATGTTCATTCAAATTGTTCAAAGTTAAAAGAATTTCAGAGTACACCCACTAGCATTTATATATATATATGTATAGATATACAGATAGTTATAGATATAGACATTGTCTTTAACAATAAAAATAACAATACATTAAAAATTCCTGCTCTTCATAACCTTACATTAATCAATTCACACCTTCTAACTGACAATGATGTCATGCAGCAATTTCACATTCACATCCTGCGGACAGACAAACAATTTTATTGCACCGTGTCGGGATTAAACATAATCGTCTAAATGCTTGCACATAAACGCACCCAATCAGACTGCAACACATGCAATGCTTCAGTGATTGAGGAAACACAAATTCATCAGCTCCCTCGCAGACGCACACTCACAAATAAATGGGCGTCAAAGTGGCAGAGACGACACGAGAAGTCTTCAAAACAAAACCAGCTTCTCTTTCCCTGTTCAAGCAATCCGTATCGCCACAACGCAGCTCCAGGTAACAGCTGCCCGACTACTGGATTGCACAATGAGCGTCCTCCACCCATCAAAACTGGGGAGTGATGGGTCCACCCAAGACGACTGCTGGCAAGGCAATGGGCAGTGGCTAATGCAAGCGGACAGGCGTTGTCATGGCCTCCATCCAACGGCCTGCCGCCTCCCCTGGTCAGAGGATTATTTTTAGCAGATGTTAATAATGGACTCTCAGACATAATCATTGTGGCCGTGTAAGCGAGAGGTGCTGTAAAGTGAAACTGTCCCTGTGATTCCTTTAATAGCCATTAAGTAAAATAACAGGAACCCGGCAACATTAGCATGCATTTAAAGCCATTAATACAAGTACTTAAAGCTGCCATAGTGAATAAAGCTGATTTAATCTCACGCCAGTTTGCGGTCGGACTCAGAGTTCACTGACAAAGCTGATTTATCCCACTTCAATCAATACCTCCGTCTGATTGTCTTACAACTACACCAGTCCCAAAAGGCAAAGGAGCCATAAATAACTGGCACAGACACGTTAACTGAAACGTAATGAAGTCTGCCGCAAGAATTCAGAGAGTTTTGTTGCTTACACCAATGAATTTCGAGGAAGAGGTACAGCGACAGATACACAGTACATACAGAGTCAAAGGGACTCTATAGTTCAGGGCAGTGAGGCGATTTCAACCTACACGAGTCATGCACTGCTCTACTCTAATTTCACCCTCACAACCCATAACATCCACAATTTCACTTTTCTAATCCACTGTGTCCTCTTCAATAGGTTTGTTTGTGTGTGTGTGTGTGTGTGTGTGTGCTTCTGAAAGTGTGAGCAGTGCATATATTTGTAAATGCACAAGTTACAGTAACAAACTTAAAGTAACAGTACTTGGTGTTTCCATTTACATAATATTATGACACACCAAGATAAAAATTCCAAAATATGCATAAAACAATGCATATGCTGAGTTGAGGTGGATGCATTGCTTATTTGGTAATAAGATATGCGCATAAACTATGATGGGAACATATTTACAGAATAAAATTATAGATACATTACCCTTTAAAAGTTTGGAGTTGTAAGATTTTTCATGTTTTTGAAAAGTCTCTTATGGTTATCAAAACTACATTTATTCATCAAAAAAAAAAAAAGTAAACTATAAATGGTACAATAAATAGTAAAACATTATTGCATTTACAATGTATTTAAAAATGTAATTTAATAATATAACAGGTGATAAAATCTGAAGTACAGCCTTTTTTAGTCGGTCAGTCAAATAGATATAATCAAGAAGACCACCATCAATTCATCTTAAACTCAAGCGTATCATTTCCATCCAACAATACAAAAATATTAAACAATTAAACTATTTAAATTGATATACAGGAGTGAATTAGTTAGATAGAATGAGTTGTATATCACCTACTAAATAATCATGAATCATTGCTGAACCACAAAAAGTCAATGAGTTTTTAATAAGATAAGAGTCCAACTACATTCCACAGATGGCCTGATTTATTGATAAGCTTGAAGCCAAAAGAAACGATATGATGATCCATTGATGCCCTCTGAAATGGGAAAAAAATCTCCTGGGTAATGATCAAATTTCTTCTCAAGAGCGAGGGGTGGAATTTGATTTTAAATGAGGCAATTAACAGGGTAGAGTTCCTTAGAGAGTCACCAGACTCTATCACCGTGGCACCATGGAAAGGAATGAGAGAGATGGTCATGCTGGGTAATAGTGCTGAAAAAAACACTGCCACCCTTCCTATGTTTAATGCATGAATGTGACATATTTGCAGCTCTCAGAGAAACACAGAAGCCTGAGAAGGGTGTATATTTAATTGGATTTTTGTATTATATTACAAAAGGTAACAATTTGTAACTATCGGAAAAGTAGTGAATAATTACTGGCGTACTAAGAAATTTAAAACAAATTATAAATCTTTATACATTATCAGGTAAAAGTTTCGAATAATTAAGATTTTTTTTTGTGTTTTTGAAATATGTATCTTGTTTTCAAATATATTCAAAAAGAAAATGGTTATTTTAAGTTGTAAAACTATTTCACAATATTACAGGTTTTACTGCTGAATTAATTTTCAGGATAATCACCAGATTAATTACTCAACAGTTTACTTCCCAATAAAAATTACACCGACGCCACCAGCTACTTTCAAATAAATGGATACACAACCAAAACAAAAGACATCTCCGCCCTCTTCATCAGCCTGCCTGCTTCATGATGGCAAAACTCTGTCAGGTTCATTAGGCTATGATCTTGACTTAACCTAGAGGCCCCCAACAATCTTTCTATTCTAATCAGTGACACAATTAAAGTGTCAGTAATTTAATTAAGCTGGGTGCTATGCCATGTTGCATACTAAGTGCTGCTACCCAGGTGATATGACTTTAATAAATCCCCGCCCGGATGGCTGGCGATGGAAGCTGACGTTGTAGTCTCTAAAGACCTGTGTGTCTTTGCTCGCTCGGCTGTAAGCGGCAACAAATACGTTGACAGAACAGGTCCAAACTCCACTTCACACCATCAAACCTGAAATAATTAGGCTGCGCAAAGATGAGCGGAACTTAGGCCCGTCAAGAAGTTGTTACCCTTTGTCACACAATTATTACTAATGTGGCATCACATCAAAAGGAGATGACACGCCGCACATCGAGTCCTTGGTTGCTTTTAAAAGGCGAGATATTTGAAGCAACAGTGCGAGTGTGTTTCTGAACTGCCGATGCTCATTACCAGGCCTGCTACGGCAGAATTCCTGCAGGAAATGCAACAGATTTCCACAAAATTCCAAAGCTTGCCATTCATAGCATCAGCTCAACCTTACTTGCATGTTTGCTCTTTTCATTCAACATGCTTAACATCATAGACACACCTGCTCATTCTTTATTAATATTATTATTTTCTACATTTCAGTATAATACAGCCATCGAATCTATGAAATGGAAGAATATGGAAGTATGGGAATTATGTAACAACCAATAAATGTCATACAAATCAAAACTCTCTTTAAAGTAGCCAGGCTCCATTTAGAATACACCGATACACACTCTGTGCATTCTGGGATACACTTCCAACAGTATGGAAGGAGTTCCTGCTGGGTTAGCTGTTTTTCCCCTTCATAACTCTACTCAACTGAAAACAGATGATATATATAAATATACATGATAAATAACTAGTTTAATTTAGGCTGTATGTTTCATATATATTTTATACATTACCATCAAAAGTTTGGGCTCAATTTTATTTTAAATTTTTTCATGTTTTTGAGAGAAGTGTTTTATGCTCACCAAGGCTGCATCTATTTGATCAAATATACAGAAAAATATACATCTATATGATAAAAAATACAGTAATACATTTTATTTATTATTTTTGTAAGTATTATTACAATTTAAAATAACTATTTTCTATTTTAAAATGTAATGTATTCCTGTAATTGCAAAGATGAATTGTCAGATGTTTTGAAACTTGATTTGATGCTCAGGAAACATTTCTTGTTATTATGAATATTAAAGAAAAGTTTTGCTATTTACTATTTTTGTGGAAACAATGATACGTTTTGATTCTCTGCATTTATTTGAAATAGAAATCATTTGTATCATTATAAAAGTTATTATTGTCACTTCTGATGAATTTAATGCATGTTTGTTGAATAAAATTATTAATCAATAGATCAATAGTAAATTCAAAAGATCACTCATTTGTAAAAGAAATCATTTGTATCATTATAAATGTTATTACTGCCACTTCTGATCAATACAATTAATCTTTACAAAAATTAAATAAATAAATAACCACAACAATTTTTTATTTTTTTTTTGTAGATAAAGGGCCAGTTTTACTAAACAGGGCAAATTAGCGCGAGAGCGCAATTCCAAAACAATGCGTGGAAATTTCTGCGGGTGATTTAATACAACACAGACACAACATCTCATTTACATATCGACCAACGTAATATACCAAGCGCAGCGCAACTTAGCGTAGTCGCAAATAAAGAATAAAAAAATAAAGAAGCCACAATTAAGATTAAGATTAAGAAAAATTAAGGTTTGCAAGAAGTTTTGATAGACCTGGTATTGTGTGACTCCTAGTTGGGGGTTCCAAGATGTCTTTTATTTCCTGAAGCAAATTAAAAATAACTTGGCTTGGCAAACAATATTTTTGGACAATGTGTTCTTCTTGCTTTCTAAATAAATTAATCAATGTGGAAAAAAATGGTTTAAGACATGCTTTATTTGGGCGTTAAATAATTGCGCAAACACCAGTAATTTGCGCAAACGTTCGTAAATCGTGTTGCGTGATTTATTTGAATACTCTCTTCCCATAAATTTTGCGTCTGAAAGGGAAACTCCTTGAAATGCATATTCAATAAGGTCAGGTGCAAAAATAACTGTGTCCACGCCTTTTCAGCGCTAATTCTTCACTGCGCATCTTTAGTAAAAACTGACAGTACTATTTCAACACCAAAAGACAGTTTGCGTTGATGCAAGCTGTTAGTAAAACTGGCCCAAAGTCTCCGAGACATGAGAGACATATATTTCAGTTAACTGTGCCATTTTTGCCCCATAATCCGCACTGAAAATGTAAAAAGTGTGCAGTTTGTGTCTGGTCATAACCTTGATATGCTGCAATACTGAGCATTGTCATGACAAAGCAATAGATACATATGTTCCTCTCTCCCATCAACAGGGCAACTTTTAATAGAGGCACATTTGAGGATACACATCTAGAGGTCAGGCTGCATCTGGCATGAAACATTAAATGAATGTCTGCGAAAGCCTGAGATGGACGATCTCTGGGGTCTCTGGAGCGTCAGATCTACTCCATCAGTCGCAGCTCAACAATACTGATGAAAATGATCATATCAGGGAATAAGTGACAGAGAAACGCCATATCCTAAATCTCTAAAGATTGCCTCCATGGTGGATGGGTTTGTTAGGATGTTCTGGAAGTTGCGTCGGGGTACGAATCTCTCTGACTCATTTGATGAAAGATGACACTCATCCTTGGGACGCTTCCCTCAGAGGCTTTAAGGTCAGACCGCTTTCAAGGACATATGTGTCAATTATGGAGGAAACAGAGAGGGGGACAGGAACATGTGCACCAGTGGAAATATGGTGTGGGTGGTCAGTAGATATGAAGCAAAGCCTATTTATACAGAGAAAACATCAAGTGACAATGTGAAAACACACGTATCCAAAGGTGATGAGAGGACACCGTTAGCCCAGTGATATAGTGTTCATCAGACATTGGATCCAATTAAAAATGGATTTGCACTGATGAGTGTAGGAGTTGATATCTGAATTCTGTGGAACAGGTCAGGTTCAACTAATTATTCTAACATAGACACATTCACAAATGATGGAATACACCTCTACTGCTTATTTGCTCATCTAGCGCTGTCAGCGGTCTACATCGAGTGCTTAGTCACCAAACGGCCTGATGGGAAGATTAATGTGTGTCACAATCTCATGAGTAGAAACGTTATGTTTTCAAATATATTTGAGGGAATTAGGAGTATAACTTTATAAAATATTTTTTTTACAGTTACATAATTACCAATAACTGTATAAAATTGTGTAGAATATGGAGTAATATTGTGTAAATGTATAACTTTTATTTGTGTACTGAGATAAATATATATACATATAGATTTATAGATACATTTTATATAAATATAGATACTAGTGTTGTCACGGTACCAAATTTTCAGCATTCGGTACCGATATCAGTTAAAATCCACGGTTCTCGGTACCAATTTCGGTACCAAAGCAAAACACAAAAACATGCTAATAAAAAAAAAACACACTATTTTTATTAATAAAGTCAAACAAAAATAAAATATACAAAAATCAATACCATTCTTTATACTTTTTTAAAATTGTTTCAAGTTTTTCCGCAAGTAATATAAGTATGAAAAACAGTAAACAAGTTTCACCCAAATTTAATCTGTCTTTTAATTAATGAAATTTAAACACATTTTATTTTTTTGGTAAATAAAGGGGATTTACTATTAAAATTTAAATATGGAAGAAATATTGTGTGATTATTTCTTTAAAAATAAAGATTTATAAATTTTTTCAACATTAGTAATAGTATCACATACGTTACACTAAATAATAGTACTATATTTCTGGCACAATATCTTTTAAGATAAACTTTTATTTTGACAGGTTGCTGTGAACACTTTTAAATTTCTGTGTGTAGCTATATGATATGACGCTGGTTTTACTCAAACAAAACGGTAAAATGCTCGTGAAGTGACTCTCAGAGCAGTTCTGGAGATGTTGTTTATGTATTTATGTCCTCTTTGAGGCAGCAGATGATGAAATCACCGCAAGTGTCAGGCGCGCTTCAGTGTATGTAGTAAAAAAAAAAAAACTTGTGTCTCTGCCATTCATTCATTCACACAGAGACTCGCAGAACATGCAGGATTCATATTTATATCGACTTTTGCGGCTTAATATTTACAGATACTAGTTCATGTTGCGATTTGATTTAAGTGTAATGACCTACTTTTGATTAATTCGTCCAAATGACAAATTCCGTGCGTTAAACTGTAAATTCTGTTTTTATAACTGGATTCCGAGATTCCGTCTGCGTTTTCTGCATCGCGGAAATCATACGGCCATATGCATCAAGAACCGGGTTGACCAGGTACCTCGGTACCACCAGTACTTAAAAAAACCTGGAACCGTGACGTTATAATTTTTTTAGTACCGACTTGGAACCGAAGTACTAGGTCTTGTGACAACACTAATAGATACATTTTATAACAAAAAAAAGTTAAAAAAAGTTTTTTTTATTTAGTAGATATTATTACAGTTTAAAATAACTGTTTTCTGTTTTAATACATTTTAAAGTGTAATTTATTCCTGTAATGGCAAAGACGAATTCTCTGAATCTTCTGAAACTTGATTAGATGTTTAAGAAATTTAAAAAAAGGTTTGATATTTAATATTTTTGTGGAAACAATTATCCATTTTTTGATTCTCTGATGAATTCGAAAAATAAATGTTTTGTAACATTATATACGTTATTACTGTAACTTCTGATCAATGTATTTCATCTTTGTTGAATACAATTATTAATTTCTTTCCAAAAAAATAATAAAATGAATAAATAAAATAACCACAGAACAATAGAAAATGCAAAAGAACAGCATTTATTTGTAAAATAAATCATTTGTAACATTATAAATAATATTACTCTCACTTCTGATCAACAAAATTATTACCCCCCCCCCAATTTTTTTTTATATATAAATCACTTTTTTGTGCATTTGATAACATTTTTCTGTGTACTGAAATAAATATACACAGATACATTTTATAACAAAAAAGCATAACTAAAAGTTAATATTTATTATTTAGAAGATATAATAATAATAATAATATTTTTAAAATACAATATATAATTATTATTATTATTTGAGATGTATAAAGTATACAATATAAACTTGTTATAAAAATTCTATACATTTCAGTATATAATTAAATATAATATTTAATACTTATTATTCTGTTTTAAATATATATTTTTAGATATACTGAATATACTATATTAAACAATTTTTATTATTTAGAAGATAATAATAATAATAATAAAAATGTGTACCAAATTTCTTAAAAACAACAACAACAAACAAATATATAAAATATTATTATTTATGAATTAAGTAAAAATTATTTTACATTTTATACAAAATTCTGTGCAAAATTTAGAAACTTTCAAAACATACGTACTAAATATTCCTAATCTTATTTTTTCTTTTTAGAAATAATCCTGAATAGTTAATTAACAACATTTCTTTATTTGAAATGATTATAAATTATATTCTACAGCATTTTGATGGTCAGTACACTTAGACCGTCAGCCACTCTGCTGTATCAATATCAGCATCTGCATCAGATATTAAATAACTCTCATCATATGACCACTAATCCATACCTAAATATACACAAACACTTTCATCTGAGCAGATCTGATGCGACAAGAAAGCTGAAATGTTCTCTGCAAGAGATCAGGTGAAGTCTATAAACGGTCATTTCCACTATAGATCCTTGCTAAAAGCGGCCAATGGGAATGGATTTTGTAGCTTCTGTGAGATCTGAAGGTGGCTTAAAGTTGCGATGCCATCTATTTGTCCCAGCATGCATCCAGAGAGTAAGCAGAGCTAAAAATAATCCCATCCAATAAATCTCTATTACAACATGACCGAGCAACAGGCTCCCATGGGAACTGCATCCCAATTAGTTGAAAAAGACAATGTCCTATGGCGCTATTTCAGGTCTTTTCTATAAATAAAACCCCTAAAAACACAAATTATCACTGCACTGATAAAGTCTCACCTTCCTCCAGGCATATTGTACCAGACCGCAACCTGTCAGAAAACATGTCAGAAACCATCTTCTCCAAGTTCGCTGTGGCATCTGGTGCCATACTTACTACAGCCTTGGATAAACGGCACGTCTGAAGCAAAGAAAGCTCTGTTAATGAAGGGCAGAAGGCCTTGTAGACTCTCACATCCTATCACTAAGTTTGGATCTGATTCCACAATACCACAAGAGCACCCGTCTCACATCACCAGCGAGGAAACATGCAATATCTGGCAACGTAAACGGTTGCGAGTTGTGAATCTGCCAGCTAAAACGTCTCCCTCTGCCTTTCTTTGCAGTCTTTCATCGAGCCGCCAAGGTACAAAAGAGAACAAATGCTCATTCACTGTAACAACATGAGAAAAGAAAAATTTCCCTGGTGGGATAAAAACCCAGATTAGGGCTCTAAATAGTGGACGTTGGTCAGGGATTCGACGGAAAGTCCTTTATGGCCATTTGAATCTTCAATGAAACATTTCCACAGCTGTACGGATACAAAACCTGCATGAGATTGGCGCTACGGTGCGAACAATTGTACCACGGACAGAGAAGCTTCCAAAAACTCCTACACAGATAATGCTGGGGAAAGTGTGAAAGGAAAAGATGAATGCTGCCTCTCAAGATGAGTGATCCATCAATACATGTGCTCTGAGATCTTTGTGTGGGTTTCTTTCTCTGTTTGCTTTGAATAAACAAGACAAAAGGTAGATGACACACAGAGAGCGAGTGAGTAAGAGAGGGATAAGGGGATGTTTAATTCATGATTCCACCTCTCCCGAGC
This sequence comes from Barbus barbus, assembly GCF_936440315.1. Lineage (NCBI taxonomy): Eukaryota > Metazoa > Chordata > Actinopteri > Cypriniformes > Cyprinidae > Barbus > Barbus barbus. Next base: position 15,023,634 of record NC_136724.1, read on the forward strand.
GCAAAGCAAACAAAGATAAACCAAAACTTAAACATTCTCCACAAGTTCTCTCTGATTAGCTAGCAAAACTTCTAAATCAGGCTTTGCACACTATGCTTAACCCCTGGTTTAATGTTTCTTTTGACCCCTCAGTAAAGGCCATGTTTCACGCTAGTCATTCTGAAATAGGGTTAGCACCACTTTTAACCCTGCATTGTTTTAGCCTAGCAAAAGACAGTCAATTACTGTCTTAAAGTTTTGTCTTGTTTTTGTTGTAAGTTTCTAAAGACAGAAGGTCAGTTTACAATGTTTTTGTGCAATGTATTTGTGAACAGTGCATATGAACACTGCAACATGGAAGAAAAAAGTAACCCAGGATTACATTAAACCAGGCTTTAAAATGACACACTGTTAACAATCTCATGTATGAAAAGTGGAAATTAACCAATATACAAATTCTACTCAACAAGCAGGTAATTAATTTTTGTGTTATGGCTGATATTAAAATTATATTCTATTTTCTCTACATACACTACTTTTATTTAAATAAAACAAAAAATAAATAAATAAATATATTACAATTAAAAAAAGAAAAACCTCGCCAACTACAAACCTTTAAATGGTAGTGTACTGTAAATTAAAAATAAACTGCTGAAAAGTAAATTCAGGGATCACAACATTATAATGTATAGAGTATGAAAAAATATTCACCAATTTCAGCCTATAACCAGTATCACATCAATTTATTATAGTGACCCCAACTAACCAAATAAAAAGAACCACCAGATCACCAGAACATTGTAGGTAAGTATATAAACAAAACCAGTATAAGGGACTATGACAAAACATCTTCATATTGAACAAAAGCAAGGCCAAACAGAGGATACCTAAAGTTCATTCCTGTGCATCAGTGTGTAAAGCTCTTTCCACAGTAGCCTCTTCTTCAGTAAAGTGCAAACAATTGCAAGAAAAGAGGTAACGCTTCTGGGGACACCATAAGTGACGCCATATTAAATTTTTACTGCCTCGGTCCATTTAGAGTTCAATCTATTTCCAGAGACAGCAAGAGGGAGTAAAGGCCATAGCAAACAAACAAACGTACACCAGCAACACAAACCCATCAACTAGACTGTAAAAGTCAGAAGATTTGAGACTAGCATTTCAAGTACATAGCAAAACTTTCAGATTACGAATCCTGCATTAATGTGTCCAATAGTAAATGTGTCCATTTCATTATATTCATGAACCAAGGAAAAAGACTTTTATAGAAATTGCAAACTGATAAATGGATCAAAATGTCAGCTTCAGTTCTGGAGTGTTAACGACACAATCCTCAGCGGCCCAGACAGACTTATGACTAGTTGGGTTTGGCCTAAATAATGTGACAACTCAAAGCATACAGGAAGAAAAGAGAAAGAACAGACGTCAGTCCAAAGGCTCAGTGAATGCGATATCTGAGCCTCTGGGACTCCATGCCCTTACTTTTAGCTTGAGCTGCGTCCAGTGTAGTTTTCATCCCCTGTGACTGACTAATCGTTATTTGATTAATGATATATGACAGACACGTGCCGTACACGTGAGCCGTATCTTATGTGCAGTCACTGAGGTCTGGAAGTGGTGGAGATGAGGAGGAACTGGTTTAAAAGGTTTATTTATGGGCTTTTTTATGCCTTTATTTGGACAGGAAAGTATAAAGCTGACAGGAAAGCATTGGGTGGAGAGAGAGGGGAGCGGGATTGGCAAAGGACAACGAGATGGGATTCGAACTCGGGTTGCCGTGTGTGCAGTTGCACTGTATGTCGGCCCACTAACCACGATTGGCACCAAAGTGTTTTAACTACTTTAAATTACTTTAGATTGTATAATTTGCATACTCGGGTAAGGCCATAATATGATATTTTACTGCACTGGGCAACGCTGACGCAAGTCATGCGAAAAGGCCTTACGCATTTTCATTTTCCTTTCACTGCAAGATGCTTTGATGTTTTACCTGACAGCTACGAATTATATTTTAATGACTCTTCAAATGTTCTACATTTCACAAGCCGTACCTTCACATTAACACCCGAATCTCTACTGTCTAAAGCAGGTCATATAATTTGCATATTATGTGCGAGTAAGCTAATGACTTCAAGTGCCTGCATGTCAGTATTCTGTTATTATTCAAGTATTGTTTACACAGAGACAGATGCATTCCCCTCTTGTTGCCCTGTGCTTTGGGATTTGCTCAATAACAGCGGAGTCTCTGATGAGACGAGCTGCCAGAAGACCATATGGACGGCTGTCAGTAGCACACTGTCTGTCTCCCATCTCAAATCTCCCGGTTGCAGACAGCGTCCTGACCGATTCTATACTGACAAACAGAGACCTCAGATACACAGATACACTTTATCATACTCTGATAAAGAGAACAGAACAAGTCAACAAACATCAAAAGGCAACAAAAAGACTCAAAAAATAAACCTCACACAGGTACTTAGGAGCCAGACAGCAGCAAAAAATATGATCAAAGTGTGTGGGATTTAATAGCTAGTTGAAGCCAATACATTAATAACATGCGACAAGACGCAAGCAGTCCTGCAGAAACACAGGCTTGTTCAAAAATAAAATTATAGGGGGATTAGACCATGTGAGCGCAGTCCCAGGGAGAAGCTACTGTATTCCCTTCCCTTAATCTAGCTAAAGGTTATATTTGATATGCATGCATACATTTGCCACTGCAAATCCTCTTCATTGCAGTGTGACGAATTTTAATGGGTACACAATTTACCGAAGAGTGATAACCAGGTGGCTGTATTGTGTTTGCGTTAATGGCGTCACAATTCTATGATGTAATCAGTGGTGTGTGTACGTTTATGATTATTGAAAGTTTTAAAGAGGCGTGCATGGAGAAATGTGATAGGCAGTACAACCTGTTTCTAGTCTTGTTCTTATTCACCTTTAATTTTCCTATGCCAAAACAGAAACACACACACACACAAAAAATAAGCTCCTGAAAGACGTCTTTTACACTCACCAGGGTTGCATTTATTTGTTCCAAAACAGTAAAACCAGTGATACTGTGAATTATTACAACTTTAAAATAACTGTTTTCTATTTCTATATTATTTTATTACTCATGTAAGTCATTACTGCAGTCTTCAGTGTCACATGATCCTTCAGAAATCATTCTAATATGCTGATTTGAAACATTTCATATTATCATTTATATTAAAAACAGCTATGCTGCTTAATACTTTTATGGAATATATGATATACCCATGGGCATCAATAACTTCGCTAAATACTTGCTGGCTAAGACATAAATAATAATTACATTACAATCCATCTTTTTTCAAATCCACATCATTTGAATATCCCACCACTGATGTCTGTCAAAACAAAAAAGGACAATGTATTGTGCATGTTATTTTTTGACAGACATTTTTTGGGAGGAGCAGAGGTCCAGGGAGTACCTATTTCCTGAGTACCCACACTATCAGATGTTTTGACTACAATATTGCTTTCTCAGACTTAGAAAATGGCGATGTCTGTCAGAGATGGTAACATGCATAAAATATAATGCATGAGAGTGTATATTTGTTCTTTATTCGCTTAAATTACATTTGGAATAATCAGGGAACTGAGTGAAATATTTCGCCTAATTAAAAAAGCTTTGCTGGGTTAGTAAACATCTAATTAAAAAGCTTTGCTGGGTTAGTAAACATCGTTCAATGTGTTGTTTCCTGATGTTATATTTTGACTGACATTTTTAATTACGCATTCTGATTCGGACATTCCTGATTTGAATTTTTAAAATAATTTTCTATTCTTGACTTTGTCTTAATTTTGGTAATAGATGAACTGTTAAATGAGTGATCCTTTCACACACAAAAAAAACTTTGAAAATAACTTGTTATATTATGGAATTTTGCCTTTCAAGTAAATTTCTCTTGATCTATAAATATGTATATATTTTGTACCACAAAATAATACAAAAATAATATGAAAAAGTTTGTTCAGACTTAATTGTTTCGGAGTGACTTTCTCAATAAAAGTCAGGACTATTTCTGCTCTTCAGCTCGGAGTTATTTTGCTCTCAAATACTGTTATTGAAGTGATGAGCGTGAATTAAAGGTTGTCGGGTAGATAGTGTTTGAGTGTAATGCCCCGAAGTGGAGTTGGGACAGCCTTCTGGCCTGATTCACATGCTAAGTCAATAACCCGCAGGGATAAATGCATTATGGATTAGCTTCGGTTATGTAGCACACAGCTTGCTGAAGTCACATCATATTAGCATTCATGTGTGTGTGTGTATTTGTGTTGGTGTGTGGAAGAAAACAGCGAGAATATGTCGCACAGCATGTGAAACTTGATTGTCACTGCAGAATGCTTCATCCCGCAGAGACTTTTGCCCACTTCTGACAGAAGCAGCTCCGCTAGCCTTCCTAGCAGTGCCGAATATTACGCTGATGTAAATGCCCTTGTGTGACTTCCATAAGGCTTATTCAAACGGCTGACCATTTTGGCGTCAACGACGGGATTGTAGTTCTGCGGGTGAAGTAATGAGAACCACAGGACTTTAGCAACATGGGTTTAAGTGCTAGATGCTGTGCTGTCGACTCAGCTGCCGTGTGGTGCTCCATGATCATGGTGTAAAACCACAACAACAAGGACGCTGATAAGGGAATGTATGCGATGTACCACCCTCAAACGGAACCACAGAATCACTCACTGTCAGCCAACATTCCCAGTCATGGAAATACGAGCAGAACAAATCGAGACTGAGGTGACTCATGTATACATGTGTATGTGCACACCATCGTTGCAGCAAACATTTGCTTTTCATTTCGAGGCAGGTCAAAGAACTGATGAAGAAGACCTTTGAAGATATTAGTGGCTCCTGGAAAGAGACTGCTGAGCCTCAATCCAAAGACGAGCTACAGGCTCGGTATTGCTCAGCAAATAGCCCCACCTGGGTTTACAAATGGATCCTCACGTTTCCCCCTGAAGAGTCTGGTTTTATGCCTCATCCTTTGGGAGAGATGATGGCCAATTTCAGAAAGCCCTCTAAGATAAATAAAGACAAAGAAAATACCGTTTGTCCTCTTTTGTGGCTCAGAAGTCAAACAAAAGGCCTGGAGATGCATGGAGCAGAACGGCATTGGAAAAGCAATATCTTATACTTAGTTTATACTTATATAAACTGTAAACAAGCTTTGTGTTACTCTCAATCAATTTAGCTCATTAAAATGTCCTGAAAACAAGTTAAGATCTCTGAAAATTTTGTCTTGTTCACACCATTTCACAATTAATCACAATTTTTTTATTTTTCACAAGCAAATTGCATGTCTTTTGGCATGTATGTAAAAGGGTAAGTACATATGTCTACACAATAACTACATGAATGTTTCCTAATTAAAATTCCTAATTCTTTCCTAATTCTCAGTGTAACGGTCACTCTCTTCACAACTTCGAAATATTCTTTCATCATGTGAGTCATCACATGCAAATGACCCATTCAGTTATCAAAATCTGTCAGACGTACATGTATATTCCATAAATATCTATGACATGAAATGTTTATGTCTGCTAAATCAGAAATGACTATAAAATAGGAATCACAATCGCATCAACTCATTAAGATGGGATGTAACTTTGAGACAATTTTTCTGTATGACTTTACAGCAGTGTTATTTTAGTATAATTAGGAAATACAGTATATACATTAGCACTGACATTCATGTATAGTATAGTAAGCAGTGTGTCAACAACAACAAAAATACAATTTTTATATAAGAAACACTGACAGCCATTTAAACATTTTTGAACAGTACGGCTCACACAATGACCAAAAAACCCTTGATTTTGGTGGCACTGGCCAATTTACTGATAATAATTGGGTGTTAAAGCATAAATTAAATGATTTGGGTGAGTTACTAGATTGCAGATATGATTTCACATAAAAGAGTTGTGACAACTGCACTTACAGTTTAGAGAATGTTAAGACAGTTTCAAAAATTGAGTCAAAGTGATTGAGAAAAACTAATTAGCGAGTAATGGTCACGCTGCATACAGGTCTTGGGGTCAACCTTGTTCATGCTGATGGCCATTTATAAAACTAATTGGTCAAGAGCACTTAAGGTTGTCCAGTAATCATTGTATAGCTAATTAGGAGTTAAGAATTAGATTTGAATCACAACAGAGCCAAGCAAGCATAACAGCCGCCATGAAACATGTAAATTTATTTGTGCACAATTATAGGTTTACGAACAAATACATTAGAGAGAGAGAGGACAGACTGAGAGATTTCTGAAATTGTAGATGCAAGAAACAAACCATCTTTCAAACAGATTAATCGCATTAGATGGTGGTAAACACCACCACGTGTTCGCCGTCCTTATATTGAGCTCGTCGCAATCAGGACTAATCTGCTCCCGCAATTTTCAGGCTCAAGACGCAATCAACGTCCCTATATTTGTTAGTTGCGGCTTGTTTGTGCAATTAGAAATATGGTGGAAAGACTATCCCGAACAAATGAAAACAAACAAAATGATTGCATGCAGAAATCATGATTTAAAAAAAACAACAACAAAAAAAAACCTATAATGTAAAAATATATATTTTTTTTTTTGCATTCGGTTTTAGTGCTGACTCTCTCCCACTGAAAATGAACTGGGATTGTGTGGTTACCATGTACCGTGCAAAAAGGCCTTTAGGTTTAATACCCAACCTCACTGACTCAAATAATTGATTTTGAATGCTTGATTTGGTTTGAGTCACTGTCAGGACAATGTCATTGTCAAGACTCAACATGGTGGAATCTCAACCTCTCTGATCTTACCGCCCCAACACATGAATCATCCAAAAGATCTCTGCCTTGACTGCATAAAACACGCCACCTCGGATAATGTTATACTCATAAACACTTAAAAATGTGGTGACCTTGAACATTAAAGATATGATTTTGCTTAGCCAACATTTTTGTATTTATCTAACGAAGGGGTGACCCCAAATAGTCGACGATTCGATGCTTCGATATGAGGAGCCTGATTCAACTCCCAATCTCACAGTCGAATATTCGCGGGGTGTAAGGATCATGCCTTTCTGGCTATATGGGGGTGCTGAAATGTCTGATTTCACACAGAACTACTGTTTTTCTCCCAATAAGTTAATATACAGCCTATTATGATAGTACTGTAAAGAAGAATCTTAAAAGAAAGAAGCTTTAAATAAATATTTTAAGGTGCGTGAATAAATCCAACCACCCCTATAAGTTTAAGTTATATTTCACTTTCCATAATCCGTGACCGACAGAAAAGCATTTTGGCAGCAGGGATTTAAAACTTTAACAAGACTCAAACTGACATAGGCAGAGTTAAAGACTGGGGTTTTTCGATCAGGTGGGGTATAAGTGATTTCAAGACATGGCAGCCGTATTAGATATTGTGTATTATTCATCTCACATAAGATGCATTGCGCTGAAGTAAAGCACTTCATTGTACAGTGATTATCAACGCGCAGCGCAAGCAGTACAAACAACAATGCATAATAATAATAACTGTGACTGTCATATACTTAACATTATAATGAAAAGACTATTATAATAAAATGCTGTGAATTTTTACAGTTTAGTTGCCGTTTCTACACGTTGTTGCGTGAAGAACGCGTCCACAAAAGGTGTTCATTCAGAGCCGTGCGGACACGTTCACTTCTAGGGAAGTCGTGGCCTAATGGTTAGAGAGTCGGACTCGTAATCCAAAAGGTTGCGGGTTCGAGTCTCGGGCCGGCAGGGAATGTAGGTGGGGGGAGTGAATGTCCAGTGCTCTCTCCACCCTCAATACCACGACTGAGGTGCCCTTGAGCAAGGCACCGAACCCCCAACTGCTCCCTGGGCGCCGCAGCATAAATGGCTGCCCACTGCTCCGGGTGTGTGTTCACGGTGTGTGTGTGTTCACTGCTGTGCGTGTGCACGTTGGATGGGTTAAATGCAGAGCACGAATTCCGAGTATGGGTCACCATACTTGGCAGTATGTCACTTCACTTCACTTCTGCATTCGGGGGCATTCTGTGCAGATAGCCTGTATGTCGTAATATTAACGTTATGTTGCATAAATAACGAAACGTATTCTATATTAGGTAAATGAGTTAAATCCCACTGATTAAAAACCTGCTATCATGCTTCATTCTACTGGTCATCTTCATCTCTCAAAACAGAAATGCAGAACATTATAACTACTGTTATATACATAACATTATAATGAGAGCTCTGTTGTAAAAATGTTGTGAATTATTAGGGTTTTGTTGGTGTTTAATGTTTAATCTTTTAATCAAAACATAAAACATTATTTTTGTATCTGCGAGGTGTGGTGTCCATTACATATTTTCCCTGTGTGTTAATGTCAATAATTATGACCATCTCTTGGTAATGTATTTTGCCCCATCCCCCAAACATATATCAGCAAGATTCGAAAATTCCGATTCGACTATGAAAATCCTTAATCGGGGACACCCCTAATCCAACCTGACACTGTTGGAATATCAATGTAATTAACTGACACGACCAGCGCAGTGCATTAACCTTAAGCACAGCTTGTTGCGTTCATTGATTCACTCACTCTCCATCTGTCTATTCCAGGAATCCAAACTGACATCACTTTAGTTCCTTGAATACAGAGCACTCAAGTAGCACTCATAAACACTATACCATACTAATGCTCAACCACACAAGCCCGATACAAAACAAGGAACTGAATCAAAACTAGTGGCCCCAGAACACTTTTTTGTTGAAGAAAATTCATTCAGGATTTGCATACACAGCATTGTTTTCACCTAAAAAGATAAAACTTTTTATTTATTTTGGCTTGAAAATGCAAACTTTTGAAAAAGACTTTCAAAGTGCAAGTTTATGAAAATGGTAGCATTTGTGAAAATAGTGACATCTTGCACAAACCTGTAGTGTTTCTTTACATCGCCAACTACTGGCCTGGCATGCATAATACAGTGTTTTTAGTTGTTTTCGAGAATCTGTATGAACGGGGATCATTTTGACAACTTCTTTATGTGAAACTTCAAAAACGCAAAAGAAAAGCATTTACGTTTTAGTATAACATCATTTACATAACATAACGTACCCTTAGATTATCTTGAAGATTTTCAGAAGAATAATTCCATCTTTGTGAGTCCATAATATATAATGCAAGTGCATAGTATCCTAAACACTTCATAGCAAGCACAAAGATAACATTCAGCGCTGCATTTGCCAAAAGCATCGTGATCCTAAGTACATCATAGACTAATTGTCATTAATGGAGCTACAATTAACTTAGGCTTACGATGCTTTTGGAAAAACAATGTCTTTTGAAGCCAAAAACATAAAAAGGTGTATAAGAAAAATACTAATATTCAAAACTTTTTAAACTACAAAATAATGCTAACCATATCTGGATACTGTTTAGCCGGATCACATCCACGTTTGTGTTATCTTAAAAGGATAATTCTCCCAAATATTTAAATAAAATATAATTTTAAACACGCATGACTATTTTGTTTTCTGTGGAACACAACAGATTTTGTTTTAAGAAAGTTAATAATTGAACAGTTTTGGTGACCACTGACTTTCAAAAACAAAGAAAAACACTCAAATTCACTGTGTTCTACAGAAAAGAAAAAAAAAATGATGTAAATAAGTAACTCGTGAAAGAATTTTTGTTTTTGCTTGAACTGTCACTTTAAGATATGTTTTGGTATAAACTCTAGCATAATTTGTTTGCAGAAACTGCTTGGATTAATAAATTGCTAATGCCATATTTTGAAGTTATTTTGTGTGGCTTAAGTGGTAAAATACCTTTCAGGACCACCGCATGGTTAAACCCACCCACCTCGTCGTCTGCATCTGGCGTATGGTACACCAACAATTGGTGTACCATAAATAAAAATTATTTATTTTTATTTAATCCCATTTAACCCCTTAGAATAATCATAATCACTTCTAATAATGAGCAGAGCGAAAGTCAAACAGAACATACATTTACACTAACATCAGCTAATGGAACATTTGACAAATACAGTAATTACTATAAACACCAGGTGCAGACGGGATGAAATATTACAATGCTGTCTCCCCAAATGTGACAACATGTGACAACACTGCAAAACTCTTTGCCACTCAGACTACAAAAAATGAAACGGCAATGAATGCACCAACAAGAACTGTTGCTTGCACAGCTATTGCGAACAAACCCTGAGGTCTCCAATTTCCATCATAAAGCACTTGGCACTGAGTCACACCGAAGTCATGCATGCATAATGTTCCTTACACAGGATAAACCCACCTGCACACTGTGTCAATGTCAACTGTATTCCTACATTGCAAAGTAACCACATTCTCTAGTAAAAGCATCATTCATAATAATACAAGGCATCATATGTGTCGTTCTGCTTTGCTATCAACATTTTCATGCCAGAGGTTTCTCAAGAGACTGATCTGAACATAGATGTGAGGGCAATGACGCACTCAGGGTCACAGATGCAGCTGTCTATAAGTCTTCGTGAAGGGAAACACAGAATGGTGATTTATCAAGGCAAGTCAAGGTTAGGTTAAAGACAGCATGGCTGGGGTAGAGGCCATGAGTCTCCAGCATTTTATTCTATATTGAAGGCATTTATAAACTTGAGCTGGGTGTTTCTGATGCACAACAACCTCCTCGCTCTATTGCTGTTCTAAAAGCAGGAGCTGCATCACAATTATGCTGATATTCAAACCAAATGTGAAAGTGAAATTGATTTTAAACAGCAGCACAATAAAAGACGACAAAATATAAATAATTTAGTTCCAAACAAATCCAGAGCAGGACTGTTGAGCATTTGCGAGGAACACACAGCAGTGGAGCTACTGAATGAAGGATTGTTTTTGAATGAAATGGTTGAATACATGATTCAATTACTTTTTTTTTTTTTTTTGAATGAATGAATCAGAGTTTTGGAACGAATTGAATCAAACGAGTGAATCTTTTGTTCCTGGAAAAAAAAAAAAAAAAAATCAACGTTTTTAAACTAATCAGGTTCATGAATGATTCGATTACGTCATCTTAGTAAATGATGACTTCAGGCTTAATATCATTGCAGTATATTGTAATATTGTTGCAGTGGTCATTGTTGTTATACAGGTGTTTTGTACACTGTAGTGTTGTCAAACGATTAATCGCAATTAATCACATCGAAAATAAGTTTGTTTACACATAATATATGTGTGTACTGTGTATATTTATTATGTATACATAAATACCAAAAAAATGCATGTATATATTTAAGAAAAATATGTTATGTTTATATATTAAACATTTATATATAATATAAAATATAACAATATAAATATATAAATGTATACACGTAAATATTTTCCAAATATATACCGAACGTGTGTGTATTTATATATGCACTAATATAAATAAACACAGTAGACATAAATATATTATGTAAACAAAAACTTTTATTTTGGATGCGATTAATCACGATTAATCATTTGACAGCACTAAAATTGAGTATTTTTTTACTTAGAAGAGGCTTTATGAAAATACACAGGCAAAATTATAAAAAAATTTATAATTTCAAAACAATATTTTCAATGTTCACATACAGTATTCAATACATTTTCTATTTATCATCCTGCCAAGGTTGATTTTGCAATAACGATCTCCTGACTGTACTGTACTCTATCAATTTTCGATTTTTTTCCATGTTTGCAGTGACAAATTAATCACATAGAAAACGTTTTATTTGGATTTGGAGTTTAACACACAAAAAGAAGTTACAGGAGTTCTGTGGCAGGTTTTCACGAAAATACCAATTTGTTTTTATACTCTGCCTAAAGGGGTGGGACAATAAATCGATATGGCTATATATCGCGATTCTTCTCAGTGCGATACGATAATCGATATCTGGCACCAAATATCGATATTTTAATTAATATAATAAGGTGCTCTAAATAGATTTCGCTGTTCACAGCGTCTAAAAATGCATGGAAAACGTGGCTGCGCCATTTCTAGCTTCTATCCAAAAGCGCTCTAAGCAACCATGATCTGCGTTCTTTATGAAGATGGGGAAGCAGGAGGAACCGAAGGATAAACAGATTTCCGGCCACTGTATTAGCTTTACTGCTAAATATATGTTTATGGAGATGAAAACTAGCTGCCCCGGGACAGCTATTAGCGTGGACTATAGGCACCGATCACATTATTATTGCAGAGCGCATATTCAGTCCGTGAGTAGCCTCTCTGCTCAGATCGCAGGTGCGAGAGAGAGCCCCGCCAGTGCGTTCAGTTTTATGTGAACAACACTGGATGCTTTCCCTCTCTCTCAGATATTACAAGTGCGCGTTATTCAGTGTGAACAGTGGGCACCGACCGGCAGAAACATAATTCTGCACCTATGGCATGGAGGATGAAACAAAACCATGTCAGAGACGTGGCAGAATCGCTGTTTCGTGATATTATCGTTATCGTGAGCCATGTATCGTGATTATATCGTATCGTGACGTACCCTGCGATTCCCACCCCTACTGCCTAATAATTACAATGTGCTTTGGTTGGAACAAGATGTCCAAAAAATCAAATAAAATGAAATGAAAATAAAAATAAAACATTGATCAATGTCTTTGATCAATCAGTGTTTTTGCTTTGTTTTTATTCAATTTATGAAGATACCTGTATGAAGATGTTGTGAAGCCAGAAATAATCAAAAATTATATCAACTGAATGTTTTTTAAAATCACTGAATAGATGAATATAGCAATCAAAATACCATTGCTTAGCTATAACTAGCCCAGAATTGCCTTGTATAAACAGCGTAATGCATCAAATTGCCACTCTGCCACAGTAATGCATATCTGAGGACTGACCTCCAATTTCACAGGCCTTCCACAGAATAATACCAACCACCTTTTTACAAGCACTGCTCTCTTTTTATTAACCATCCTTAAGTCACTCAAGGGCATCACCTTCCCAACGTCTGAGTGCCACAAGATGCTTTCTGTAAATCACAGCATGCATTTGTATTTGTCAATGCAGAAGCATGTGTTTGTCCCTGAGTGGACAAGGACAGCACTTGAATTGGGTTTGGGTTGTACCATGTGCCGCTTTCAGGTGGAAAGGTCAAAGACTTGTCTTTTTGTAATTTTGAATAGCATTTCACCCAAGGACACAGTTTGCCCTTACAAATTCATACAAAAACACTTTTTAGCAGTGCTTCACACGTGCCGTGGGCTGAGGATGTCTAAAGTTATTATGAGCTGGAGCACTTGTGGCAGTGTACGGTTAGCATACCTGTCCTCCCTCATCCCTTCATCTCTAGGGAGGACACACCAGAACAGAGCAGAAACAGCCTTCATTAGAGCCATAACCCGATTACAGCTTATCACGCAGCAAGATATACACAAAAAATGCAATTAAATAAGCCATTTTCTCAAGAGAGCAAGCAAGAATTTAGTCACATAAGGGAACAAGCGCCGTTAAGTGTTTAGGTCATTGGCTATTTGCCTTGTGTTCGCTCATAAATTAAATAGAGCAAAAAGATTCCTGAAGTAAAAACACCGTTAATTGTTTCCTCGGAGACAATGATTTTTAACAATAAACTACAAACATTTACAGACAGACCTTCTATTATAGAGGACCAAACCTGCAGAAATTAAAAAAATAAATGCATGAATAAACAGATAAATAAATGTAATAATAGGAAAATAAATAAAGGTATGGATGACTTAATAAAACAAATATAATGATGATAAAACAAATATAATTCACTAGTAATATAATTTAATTGTTAATTTATTTTTTATTTTAATTATTTTTCCTTAATTTATTATATTATTTATTTATTTTTCATTTCATTTATTTTAATTATATTAAAATGTATTTAAAGTATTAATTAATTTTAAAAATTGAATTATTTATATGCCCATTTTTTATATTTATTTATTCCCACGTGTATTTATTTCAAGCTTTATTTATTCATTTATTTTTTTACTTTTCTGTGTGCAATATGGGGGAGACGGTCCTTGCAGAGCTCAGGTAAATATAAAAATAAATAAAGGTATAAATAAATATAAAAATAAATGAATACTTAAAAATTATTTCTGCAGGTTTGGTCCTCCATACTATGAGCTGTGAGATTATGTAGTGATTTCAAAGTAATTTTATTATTTAATAATATAATCATTTTAATAATATTCTTAAAATATTTTAAGGGCCAAAAGTCCAGGGAAGATCCACCAAGCTGCTGTTAGCATGGAAATGAGAAGCAAGCCAAACACTATCCTTAGCAAAATCAGACTCCCATGAAGCATTGCGAATGACTCTATGTAAAGAAAACTAACTTTAAATATAATAAATATATAATCAGTAATTATAATTATTGATTTATTATATATAATATATATAAATCAATATTAGATTTGATTAGATTATTCACAATGCATTATGGGATGTGTAGTTCATTCAACTAATGTGTAGTTCATTAGTTCAATGTAGTTCAAAAGACATATGGTGCATCCAAAATCGCATACTGAGTAATTCATACATTTGAATTTGAACTACTTCACAACCCTTAAAAATATATGTTTTATAAATGAATAAGCATAGTATAAATGAAATTGCAAATCTGCAATGTTGATATTTTCATGTGACCTACACTTCACTGCCATTCACAGATCCTCTCCTGTGGCCTCATGGGATAGTAAAGTGTCCACACTGCAGAATCTCACAGGAAGTGGTAGGTTATGTTGGTACTTTTCCTCTACTGTTTTTCGAATGAATTCAGATACTCTTTTACAGTAGGATAGCAGCAATATGGTACAAACTTCTATCTTCAAATAATTTTGAATGCATTTTTAATCTTGGATCTCTTTAGAACTTTTTATTGAAATCCCCAGGGAGGAAATTAATGGAAAAAATACCTCCGCAACCAAGGATGCTGAAAAAGTGGGCGGTTCCAGTTGTGGTTCATTCAGGCAAAGCCTTGCGTTTACTGTATATGAATCACATTCAGTCACACTCAGACTAACAAGCTCATGCTCTCATTCTGCTTCTAGTGCTAATGCTATTAAAACAACTTCCCTCCCTCCACACTATAAAAGAGTAAAGTGCACAATAAAGATCAAAGACACTCAATCAAACATCTATACGAGGAGAAATACTGTGTGTATAAGCATATCAAACTGCATCTCACTGACTCCTTAATTGGCTTTAGTGTAGTTAGCTACTTTGTGTTAGTAGCTACATACCTTTCAGTTGCTTGACAGTAGCCGTTTTACATTATGAGCAACTTGTACCATTTCAAAGTAACATCTCCAGCATTAATAGTATGTAGTCCTCAGCTCTGCAGAGACTAAACAGCACCATTGCTAGACGGCAGTAGCCTTTATTAGCCCAACCATAAGTGTCACCAGAACTCACGACTAATTATCTGCTGTCGAGTTTTCCAGAAGCGCTGTAACACTGAGCAGATTCGGAGCCACTTTCTATAATGGCAACATGCGATCGTTCCTGTCTAATTAACGAAAAAATGGAAAATAAAAGTTTTTAGTGATTTAATTAAAAATATCAAGCATATCAACGACTCCTTTAAAAATAAATACATACTGAGAGAGGTGTTAATAAAAACAAGGGAAAAACATGACAAATAGATGAACACTAGAAATATTGGTATCACTTAGTTTAGGGACCAATTCTTACTAACTAGTTGCTTATTAGCATGCATACTACTAGCATATTGACTGTTTATTAGTCCTTACAAAGCACATATTAATGCCTTATTCTGCATGAGCATATGGTTTGCCACCAGTAGCCAAAACTAAAATAATGCTGCTTGTTAAGGCTTGCGTCACTGTTACTTTTTTTCTTTTCATATTTAGCGTAACGTTAGTGACTCACATAACTCATTCCATACAGTTTGTTCTATGGACATGAATTATACCTGAAATTGAAGTGAAAAGAGATGTTCTATTATTAACACCCTTGTAACCACCTAGAACACCATAGCAACTGCATAGCAAAACATTATAATCACTCAGAATACCTTAGCAACTGCATAGTAACACTATAAAATAATGCAGAAAACCTTAGCAATACCAAGCAATGCCTAACAACCACACAGAATGCATTAGCAATATAGAATCCATCAAATAATATGTACAACTGGAGACAGAGCCACAGAAGCAGGCTCTAACATGCTAAATTACTTTTCTTTTAAATTAAATGTGAAGAATGCATTTAGATTTTTTCAATTTTTTTAAAGAAGTCTCTTATGTTCACCAAGGCTGCATTTATTTGATCACAAATACAGTATAAAATTGCCAATAATTGCAATTTAAAATACCGGTTATCATTTTTAAATATATTTTAAAATGTATTCCCGTCATTACTCCAGTCTTCAGTGTCACATGATCCTTCAGAAATCAATCTAACATGCTGAATTGGTTCTCAAGAAGCATTTCTCATTATTATCAATGTTGAAAACAATTCTTATATGCTTAATATTTTTGTTGAAACCATATTTTTTCAGGGCTCTTTGATGAATAGAAAGTTCAAAAGAATAGCATTTATTATTTAAGAATAGCATTTGTAAAAACTGCACAGACTTCAATCCATCTGGAAGCCGAAGTGCAAAAATGTGAAAAAAAATAATATACTTCCAAAAGCTATTGACTAAGAAACAGCTACAGAATACATAAGTCAGAGACTACTTAACAGACTGTTTTAGACAGAAATCTCACTCTATATGCTTAGAAGCCGTCAGCAGGAAAATATTTATTCTTATTAACTTGTTTATGTATTCAAATTATTTATTTGCACAAGACAGAAAAACAGTAGACAGAAAAAGATGAGCTGGCGGTATAAAGACCCAGCAGGATTAGCCTTTGATAAGTCAACTGTTTTACTGTGATATGAACGGAAGATTACAAAACAGAGCTCTATTATGGCTACAAAATCACTTCCTTCTCATTTATGTCACGAACAAATGTTTACTGAGAATCCTGAATATGATTTTAAATGTGTATTACAATGATTTCTGAAGGATCATGAGACACTAAAGACTGGAGTAATTCAGCCTCGCAATCACAAGGATAAATAGCATTTTACAACATATTAAAATCATTTCACAATATTACTGTTTTTAATGGATTTTTGATCAAATAAATGCAGCCTTGGTGAAGACCGACCCTAAACCTTTGAACGGTAGTGTATGTAGACTAAAATTTAAATTAAAACTAAAATAAAAATAAAAATCAAATAAGACCAAAACACTAAACTAAAACGTGAAAATGAATGAATGAAATAAAATATTTTTTAAATAAAAAAAAAAAAATCTTACTGACCCCAAAGTTTTGAACGGTAGTGTATGGAAACTAAAATTAAAATAAAACCTACAAAAGACGAAGAAGATAAAAAAGAAATAGAAAAATAGAAATAAAAAACCTAAATTCAAATAAAAAAAGTCAAAGTAACATCATCAAAGATAAAATGAGATTAAAATGCTAAGGGTGCTTTCACTCCTGGCTCGTTGTTTTGGAACCTCGTTTGGGCATATGTGAACATAGCAGTTGTGCTCGGATCCTCGTTCAAACCAATTGGTCTGAGATCGCCTGAACGAGGTGGTCTCGGCTCGATTGAAAACGAACTCTGGAGTGGTTCGGTTGTAGTGACAAAGCAATCCGATCCAACGGACCAACGAACCAGGCTATATCACAATGTATGATGGGTAATTACGTAAGTTCCGTGAAAAACATTAGCTTTGTTATTTTGCTAATACCTCAAAATGAACGTAAGCAACTTAATTTTATGTTTCGGAACAAAGCAATCGATCTACAGGTGTGAAAGCACCCTAAATTAAACGGTGAAAATAAATTAATCTTTTTTTAAATAAAAACATCTTACAGTCCCTAAACTTTTGAATGGCAGTGTATGTAAACTAAAATGAAAATAAACTTAAAAAAATACAAATAGAAAAATAAAAACAAGGAGCCTAAATTAAAATAAAGTATAAGTAACAACATCAAAACTAAAATAAGACCAAAACACCTAAATTAAATAAATAAATAAATCTTAAGATACATAATCAAATCAAAACTAAAATAAAATGGAAATGAAAGTAAAATGAAAAATAAAAATGACCTCACTATAAGACAAGCTGGATGATCAGTTAACTAGTTGTCCATCATGATCCATATGCTTATATTGTATGTTGGATTTTAAATACTGAAACTTTCAGTACAACAGGAGCTTGGTTAGTCTCTACAGTGCTCTAAAACGGTAATCACTCACTTGTACTGTAATATTCAATCCTCAATTTACTGATAAGACTAAATATAATTTCACCAAAATACAAATGAAAGTCAAACATTTCGCAAGAGGTCTCCAAAAACTGACACACACATCCCTGAAAACCCCTTCAGCAGCTGCTCTTCCAACTCACATTTGATCGATATGTGTACATTTGCCAGGTACATTTACTGTGACTATGAAAATGGTCCATGCAGACTCACCTGGGATCCTTCTGAATGCTGTCAATGGAGGGCGAGCGGGCCAGATTGCCCTCGGGTGGCAGGGCAGGGCCAGACTTGCTGTAGGGAGACTCCACTGAAGAGCAGTACGGCAACGTGCGGTAAGTATCCGTGTAATTGGCACCCTGACCAGAGGCATAGCCACCCCTGGGAAACGTCCCTGTGGCATTCTGACTTCCTGTTCGCTGCAAGGGTACGGAGTCAACACCGGGGGAGGACGGGGCTATGGCAGGAGAGTAGGGACAAAACAAGAAGTTCAGGACCTGCTCACAGAACTGGTTCACTAGGTCTAGGTACAGGAACAATGAGAGGACAGTGAGAAGACAAGACGACAAGATGTGATACAATGAAAGAATGACAAGGAGGGAGCAGAAAGGAGAGGAAGAGACGACAGCAATGAGAATGACCGCAATTAAAAGCTCTTAACAGGTACATAACAGAGACAAATTGAGTGTTACAAGCAAAACCTTATCTTATCACATTTATAGACACATTTATTATTAAAACTTGGAAAGCAAATGTTGCAGATTTAAAAGATTTCGATGAGAACTAAAATGCATTTGTAAAGTTTTGGATGTGCAAAACTATATATTTTAACTTATTTGTTAAACATTGCCTAAACGACTTCTTAACTAATCAGCCATACGGATGTTGCATTTCTTTAAAAGGGATGCGTTTAATTATTTTAAAAATTTATTTGATAAATTATTACTTTTATTCAGACATTTATAAAGACAAACATTCTGCAGACATTTATAATGTGACAAAAACATTCTATACAAAAACGCTGATCTTTCTATTAATTAGAATCCTTAAAGTATAAATAAAATAAATAAATAACGGAGCACAGCTGTATTCAACATGGATAACAATAACAAATATTTCTTGAGCTCCAAATAATATTAAAATGATTCATGTGACACTGAAGACTGGAGTAATGGCTGCTGAAAACTCAGCTTTGCCATCACAGGAATAAATTACATTAAATTAAAAAAGAATTTTTAAACTAAAATGAAACCGAAATGAAAAATTAATGAAAAAATAACCTCACTACATGACAAGCTGATTGCCGGATGATTAGTTAACTAGTTGTCCATTGTGACCCATATGCTGAAAATTTGCAGTACAAATTCAATAAACTGCTTGATTAGTCTCTATAGTCCTCTAAAATGGTCTAAAACTTGTAATTAAATAATTCATCTTGATGCCTGATGACTCACCGATTGGCCAAGCTTATGTAAGCTCTAATATTAGTTGTGACCGTTTCAAAAACCTGTGAAAATGGAAAATAAATGTCTGTAGGCAGACAGGATGGCATCAGACGAAGGTGACATCACAGGTCAGATGAAGGTGACATCAATGACTCCCTCATTATCTTTATACAGGTGCAGCTGCATCTGATAACTCTAGGAGGCAGATCAATTTAATTGCGCATTTGTTTGGTTTTTAACATATTGAGGTGACAGAGTGTATCCATTTCGCTCAATATGAGGGTAATGTGGCAGCCAGTGTCTGCTAGACAGTCACAGTGGATTGTCTCATAAATCTGCAGTGCGAGACGATCAATGGCAGAGTTCAGAGTCTTTACCACAACACTGCCAGTGAAGCTGTAAAACAGGACTATTAGTCACCAAACACAAAGTGCACCCTGGGAGAAAAGACTCAATGTATCTTCGGAGACCATCCATGACTCTTCAGCTTCCTTTGGAGAAAATGCTGCACTCGCTCAGTGCAGGCTAACGATAATTAGACAGAGTTTGAGATTAATGAAAAAGAGAGAGAGAGAGCTAGAAACAGGGTGAGAGGAGGGGGTGCCTGATGGACTGAATTAAGCTTCTTGAGCTGGAATATATAATTAGAAGCTGATGGACAGAGGAGAAGAAAAGTTCAGTGACCAGACAGGGATGTAACACAGCAGACGTTTACACATTAATCAAAGCAGGCTACAAGATTTTTTTTTTCATCATGCCAGTGACTTAGATTTGCATACACCCTGACAATATATTCAATGGCCCCATCATATAAATAAAGTAAAATAAATAAATTAATACAATTAACTACCTGAAATAAAAATTATATATAAAATATAAATTTTTATATATATATACTGCCACTGCCAAACGACAATGACATTAAAATGACACTGAGCTAGACCTCATTAACAACAACACTGTTCAATATAGCGCACGCACAAACACAATTACATTTATGAGCCATATATTCATTTATTTATTTTATTTCTATTCAAAAAGAAGCATAAATGTGCGTCTCTGAAAAAATGTAGATCATTTGAAATTGATTTTATTTTTTTTTTAAACATAATACATAATGAGGTGGCAGAGTATCCATTTGGCTCAATCTAAGAGTGTGGGTGTTTTGGCTTTGGGTTTACTCAAACTCATTACTCAAATGTGAAGATTTCAAATCACTCAAGGTCTCTAACTGGTTTAGCACTGAAGACCCCTAGGGCTTGATTTACAGCTTCAACTGCATGCAAACACCTTTAGCAGGTGAAAATCTATCTGAATGCCATTAATTACCTCGCAAAAAAGGGCTAATTAAATTTCAGTCTTTAACTAAAAGCAGAGTAACCGGCATTGACTGTTTTGAATCTCACTCGATCACACATAGAGTCAGTTAATTAATGAAATATGATATATCATCAAATACTGCTGCAATTCTGAAAAAAATGTCTTCTTGACACACTGTTCCAATCAGTAAGTATTCCGCTTATCACTGTATGTGTAAGTGCTGCTGCTCCTGGCCTCTGCGAAGACTTTATCGTCATGAAGTGTTGCTGCTCTGCCAAAGCAGCACAGCCTCGGGAAAATGACCTTTCGGTGACCTTCAGATTCTATTAGCTTATCTTATCAGAAATGGTGTCTCTTATGCGACCCCACACATCACTACATGGACAAGGGCTTTCCTCGGCACAGCGTGAGATTAAACGCACAAACGGACAAGGACGTGCACAAACCCACAAAAGGTGGATAAGATCTTGCATAAAATCTCAACAACCGACCTCTCTTGTATCTATTATTCGTCATCGGCAATCGTAAACAATGCGAGAGCAGAAAGTAATAACTGGCAAATATGAGACTGCATATATTTTCTGTAGAAAAATGATAGATGGACCCATAAACAACAATAAAGCAGGTGTTTATTAACTCACAGTAGGTTTTTCACCTTTTTTCATCTGTGAGAAATTTTTACGGTCAGTTCCAGCATCAACTCAATATATTTCTCTACAACTTTATAATCCACCGCTGGTTAATTCCATCACCGTAGATCCTGTCCTCTATCATTAAGGGTAGGTGAGAGTAAAACGGTGCATTGGCTGATACAATGGCTGGTAAATACATCTCTCTGGGGCCATACTGTGCGTTCATCGTCTTAGTGAAACGCTGACAGTTTCTCTTATTCATTTTGTACGAAGGCTGTTAACGAGGGCAACTAGCCGATAATGTGCTTCAGTGAATCCTGCTATTTCCTGACAACAGCGTTTGACAGTGTAATTCTTTAATTAACTCACATACTAAGCCTTTTTGCTGTGTTCTGCTTCCTTTGACACCGTATACAGTCTCATCTTAAGCCAGTTTGAAGGACACTTGTGAACAACGGCCAACTTTCCTCTGTTAATCTGTGCCTTCTCTCTCTGAACCGTATAAATCAACATGACAACCAATCATTTTTTTCTTTCTTTTTTCTGCTCAGAATCATATGTTATTGTACAAAAGTTGGGGATCAGTAGGATCTTTTCAAGAAACAAAACTTCTATAAATGTGCATTAAATTGATCAAAAGTGACAGTAAAATATTTGTTACAAAAGATTTTGATTTCAAATAAATGCTGTTCTTTTGAACTTTAGTCATATATATTCTGTTTTTTTATTTATATAGCACGCTTGTATATCAGCAGCCCAACTGTTTCCAACATTCAAAATAAGATATTAACACCAAACCAGCATATTAAAATGATTTCTAAATCATCTTGTAACACTCAGGACTAATGGCTGCTGAAAACACCGCTTGGCAAAAATAAATAAATAAAAATCTGGTTCTAATTCACCCTGAGGAAGTTTTTACATTTTTAATAAAGCAAAATTGCTTATGTACCTCAGTGGATGTATATCAAGAGCTGGATGTACTTGTTTGCATTTTGTGGTTTCACTAGAACGAATAGCGGGCCGCTGCAGCTGTGCAACAGCAATAGATGGAAGTGCGTGTCTGTGTACATAAAAGAAGATTACCACTGCTGCTTTCCACCTCTGATAACAGCCACGAACCCTCAGCTTAAACATTAAAAATAACACACTCCAGTGTCGGATCACCACTCATTATAACACACACTAACACAGGGAAAAGTCTGGGGATGCCTCTTCTGTATTAGAGAAATTTAATGTTTCGTAAAGTGTAACAAAATCGAAAAAAAATGGTGGGAACGGATAAATGACATTCACAAAAGACAAGATTAAACATAACAGCCTGATGGTATCCACGAATCGATTCTGCATCGATTTATCGTCCCAACCCTACTGTTTAACAGGCAAAGCAGTAGTGACCAACAGTTACTCACACTTGTGTGGTGCGACATTACTGTCGGATTCTATATAGTCAGCACAGCATCATCTTTTAGTTTCAATCTTTCTGAAAACCCTGCGAATTGTGCCTTGTTTGTAAATAAATCAGCAGTAAAAAAATGACTAAGTTATTACTGACGTGGTCTGCCACTTCATTAAGAATAAAGTTAATCAAATAATGTGTATTGTTTGGTTTCTGTGTAGAGCTGCGTTTGTCGCTCTTGTTATTTACCTAATACAAATCGGTGGGCTGGGCTAAACAGGCAGCGATGTCGATCTTCTTCCGTGGAGGCGGTGTTTAGCCACACTGTTACATGCTGTTGTTATTTACCTAATACATATGCAAATCGGTGGCGAGGCTAAGCAGGCAGCGATGTCGATCTTCTTCCGTGGAGGCGGTGTTTCGCCACACTGTTACATGCTGTTGTTATTTACCTACTACGTATGCAAATCGGTGAGCTGGGCTAAACAGGCAGCGAAGTCTGTGTTCAGCCACACTGTTACATCATAAATTGGCAATATCCCACAAGCTGTCGTTTTGGCAGACTGGCTTCAATATAAGCTGTTTTTAGACTAACAACAAAGTTTTGAGTTCTGGACATTTTTATAGTGCAATGACTTCTTAAATGTCAAAAGATCAAGGGAATTTAATCAAATTCACTAAATGACTAATTGGTTGTCCTATAGTTTCTATAGTGAAACCTCTATAACTAACAAGTATGACATTTTTACACGGCAAAGGCAGCACAAAAACCACATCGGAAGTGACATACAGTATAAACAATGAAAATGTGAATAGGCAGACGTGTTAATGTGCCACAAAGATGCAAACATATGAAACATGCACTGATTGTCATGACAACAGCATTTCATACCTCATACCGTATTTATAAAGCCAGTTATTTTACCAGATTTCAAACAATAAAAATAAGAAATGCATGAGAATTAAAACAAAAAAAGCCACAAGTGAAAGACCTTGACATTACTATGAATGCGATTCTAAGTGCATTCTTCCAGCACTGAAGCTGAATATGAAATGCTCTCCTTCTACACTCTTTCAATCTTCAATTTGGCGTCTCATGAATCAAACACACACACACCCAGTCAATGTTTCTAATCTCCTCTTGTGGAAAGGCATTGAATATTCTATAGGTTTGATAATGGGCTGCTCTTTTAAATTACCTGACCTTTGAGATAGGAATCAGAGGATCCAGCATCTCCTTAGCGTTGGCATGAATAGATTCAGTGCTCTGGTACAGAGTAATGCGATCATAAACAAACTGCCCTCTCTTCTTTAGCTCGGCTGCTTCTCCTAGCAATTTTTTTTTTCTCTGCGTGATATTTCACCCTGCCAAAGGTCACTCCCACTCAACAGAAACATATTAGAGGAATGATTTGCTGCTCTGCAATTTGCTATGCTGGAAAAAAAAGGTGTGCAATACAATAAAGGGATACCTGCTTTACTGGGGTATCTGAATGACTTGGCCTCGAATGGATCTATCTGTTTGCTCTGAAGCGAGAGCTTCAAATGCTGACATTAGGAGAATATCACCCTCTGAAAGCAATTCAACCGAGAATGCCGGTGAGATTGTGTTTATATTTCAGATGTAGTATAGAAGATTTTCCAATAAAGACATACATGTTATCCGGATGAAATTATTGTGTGCTCATGTTGTCGGTCTGAGCGGTTTAGATGCAAATGTGCATCTGCTAAGCAGCAGGAGTGCAACCTGATGGAGTGCTTTATTTCTCATTTTAAAGAGGATAGTTCTGGTCCTTGATGCTGATTGGTCAATACATGTGTTCCAGCTGTGCTAAAATGTATGAAGTGGTAGCTATGATACAAATTACCCGTTCAATTAGCCGCTGTGCACATAACAGAAGGCAATTCCAACATCAGAGTAAAAATAAATTGAAATAAAATA
The DNA here is from genome assembly GCF_936440315.1 of Barbus barbus. Classification (NCBI taxonomy): domain Eukaryota; kingdom Metazoa; phylum Chordata; class Actinopteri; order Cypriniformes; family Cyprinidae; genus Barbus; species Barbus barbus. The sequence continues at coordinate 15,048,652 of NC_136724.1, forward strand.
ATGTGAGCATGCCTATAACAAAAATCACTGCATTACTACATAAAAATATTAAGGACATTTTTTAAAATGAAATACATAAATAAATGTGTGAGTGTCCATGTGTCTGAGTGTGTAATTACAGTATAAACACATGTATACTATTATGATAATAAAATATATACATAAAAATACGATCTAATGAAAAAAGTTAATTACATGAATCTAAGTTTCTTATCTTTATATACATTACCCCTCAAAAGTTTGAGGTCAGTAACAATTTTTGAAAAATTATTTTTACAGAATTTAATACTTTTATTTTGCAAGGATGCATTAAATTAATCCAAAATGGGGCACTTAAGACTTATTTAAAAAAAAGCATACTGTATAAACACTGCGAAACAAAAATATTAAGGACACACATTTTTATAAAATAAATTAGTAAGTAAATACATTGTAAATCAATCAATAAATAAATAGTAATTTATGATAAATTATATAGTTATATTTTTATTAAAAATATTTTCATAAAGAATATATTGTATAAAAATCAAAAATTCATATACATATATATATATATATACACACATATATACACACACACACACACACACACACACATATATATATATATATATATATACACATATACATATATATACACCTATATACACGCGCACACACACATATATATACACATTTATATATTGCCGCTCAAAAGTTTGGGATCAGTAAGATTTTTAATGTTTTGGGAGTCTCTTCTGCTCATCAAGGCTGTATTTATTCGATCAAAAATACAGAAAAAAACAGTAATATTGTGAAATCTTAGTGCAATTTCTAATATTGGTTTTCTATTTTAATATACTTTAAAATAGAATTTATTTCTGTGATACAGCGCTGAATTTTCAGCATCATTACTCCAGTCTTCAGTGTCACATGATCCTTCAGAAATCATTCTACTGATTTATTATGAGACTTGAAACTGTTGTGCTTCTTAATATTGTTTTTTTGAAACCAGTGATACTTTTTTCTTTTATTCTTTGATGAATACACAGTTAAACAGCATTATATTAGAAATTGCAATCACTCTGTCCGCTCGGAAGTTGGTCTTGATTCAGAAGTTGTTCCTCAGTGACTGATCTGATTATGTTTTCTGCAGAGGTTGGCTTGTTAGGTTTCAGTTCCATTTGAACATGAATTATTCCCACTACACATACAGTAGCTAACATGTCACTCAGCCACAAGTGTGTGTTAAGGCCCTTAACATATGGCTCAACAACAGCATAGGATCCGCTGAGGTTGTAAATATCATCCGTGTTCCTCCTCACATCCTTGGAGCGAGGCTACGGGACTGATACAAGGTGATGCTTCACGTGAATCAAGACGCTGCCTCCGTGTCTCCCTGCCAGCACCTCAGCGTAAGTTATGAGTGCCATCCATCCTGTGTAGAGTGTTTATGTGTCTGCGTGTGTGTGAGTGTGCGTGTAATTGCTCATTAGACATGCTTGAGAGGAGCAGAGGCCAGATTCACAGGATGGTATTAAACTGAGCTCACAACTGGTCCAAACTGTTACTGTTCCACTGATTTACAGACTCCACACAAAGACTGCATAGAGTATGAGCTTTAGTGATCTCACAATCTAATAGGTGACTGTGGTTAATTGCCCTTGCCATTGCCTACAGTTACCCCTTTTACTGTTTTAAGTTTATTGTATTGAAGTTTATGGTATTGAATATATAAAAATAAACTATGTAAATGACATTATATTAATAAAAAAAAAAATTATATATATATATATATATATATTACAATATATTAAAGATTAAAAATATTATAATATTAAAATAATAAAATAGAGACAAAGGGACAAAACTTCTCATTAAAAGAAACAAAAAACTTAAAAAATAATAATACAATTGTTATAAAATGCATTGCAGTTTGTTTAATTGAATATAAAAAAATAAACAATAATGTCCATAAAGTAAAATACAAAAATAACAAATATAAATATAAAAATATAAATATAAAATTAATTTAATATTTTATGAAATGCAATACATATTGAGGATTAAAATGAAAAAAAAAAACATGCATATGCTAAAAATGTTAGTATGTAATAAAATATGAAGAACATGACTTTTCATTAAAAATAATAAGATACAAAAAAATAAGATACAAAAAAATTTAATATTTATTTTGTAAAAATATACAATTATTATTTTATTAAATTTATCATTTATATTTTTTAAATGATATCCCCTTCATAAATATCAATAAATATAGAAAAGATACTGGATATATTCATACATTTAATATATAGCGCACAAAATATCACTAAAGTTATATTGTTGGGTTCTTTGCACTCTTAATTTGGGCAAATAGTTCAGTACTTTATTTACATGAACTATCACTATTGATGACTTAAGGAATACCTGATAGGTCTCATTTGTGCATATAACATTCTACAAAGATGTTACTCTAAATTTCATATTACAGTAGAGGTCTGCGCGGGACCGTATATTCACCATCGGTACAGCCTGCTCTGAGCGTTAAGTCCCACTCCCGCGAGGTTATATCCCGCACCCACCCGCTTACACGATATATTCACTCTTTGTTCACCCGCTGTCCGCTTTGAATAATTTTCTTCCCGACCGGTCCCGCTAAATTTAGATCTCGTTTCCAGAATCACACATTTAAATTTCCTCTACTGAAAGAAAGAGAGATAGGCTAACAAATAAAAGTGTAGACTGCACAGAATTTATGTATTTGTTATTCGTCTGGTCAAGAGACTTTTATGGGCAGCAAAATGTTAAACGAATTTTGTGTCTTAACATTTTGCTATAACATTTTGAATACAATTTTGAATTCCTTATTTTTATTCATCTTGTCAGGCTACAATTCGCTTAACTTTTACAACACAATAGGAATAAATGTTGCAGAGGCGAAAAAAATGTAGGTTATACAAAAATGGCCTATTAGCCCATAATTTTATTCGTCTTGTCAAAATACTAAATTCGTTTAACACATTGCTGTAAACACAATTGCCTAGGAAAAGTGTCGCAGAAGAAAAATAAATAGGCTAAATAAATAAATTCGGCAACTGTCATTTAAAATTATAGGCTAAGAAAAATATAAACAAAACAGAGTTGAACTTTCTTCAAGGAAAGTGTGTCCACACTTTGCTCCATCTTTATTCTGCTCTGTCACTCCTTGACAACCTGCCTGTTCTGTCTGCGGGCTGTATATTCACAACCGGTACAGCCTAAATAAAGGTACAACCGGTGCTTAAATAAAGCGCAGATATGCAGTTCTGAAAGGACGTCAGGAACGGGATATTGTTAGACCGCCCGCTGCCGTTCAAATTGCAACAGAGTTACCGACCGCTACCGCGTTTTATTCGGGAATTTAATCCCGCGTTGCAAGAAATCTGGTCAGGTCCCGTGGTTCCTCTATGCAGACCTCTATATTACAGCTCAAATTTAATTTTAATAATATATCTAAAGTAAAATGTTAATCACCTAGCTGCTACCAAGACTAAGATGAATATTTATGGATTATTTGGTTTGTTAAGGAATGTTTGGACACTTTAGAAAAACAAAAAATGACTGCAAATCAAAACGTCAAAATCTACATACCTAGAAATATAACAGAAAGAAAACCCCTATTTAATTCAGCACCCCAGAATCAAGTATGCTCTGTATGTTTACAAATTCAAACGATATGCTGTACAGTAAAAATTCATGAGCAGTTCCCTTTGCTCTAGTGCATCTTGTAAGGGAAAAGAAAATCTCAGAAGAAAAGTCACAGTTGATATATTTTAGGTGCTTCATCTTATATAACAACTGGAACAGGCTGCTATATTCAGATACGAGTTAAACTGAGACTCTCAATAGGAAATTTACTGCTGATCTCCACAAATTATATACTGTATGTGGGTATCGTGAGCAATTAATACACCCTGAAAGCTCAGCAAAAACACAATGTTACATTTTATATAAAGCACAGGTATTACAAATGTGAATGCGGCTCAGAACAACGAGGTCGGCAGGCAGAACTCTGGGAACATGTTTTCATGATTTGATCAAGATGATTTTTGATGGTGCTCGACAAACAGATTGATTTTATAGCAATCTTGAAAGTCGTGCAACGGTAAGCGGCGTGTAAGCACCCGGTGAACGGAAAAAGAGCTTCAATATCCATAGAGCACATTCCACTCTTCGCTTCAAACCGCACTTCACAACGCCTGAAATACTCTTCCTTACTTTTCTACTTTATTATTGCTTTAGACTCTTGAACCGAGGTTTGCGTAACAGCTGATGTAAAATCAAGGTTTCTTCCTCTTTTTTTCAGAGAACATCCAGCAGCTCTCATCAGGGGTATTATGGCCCATTTTTCTACATATGACGCAGATGCAGGAAACAGACTTAAGTTTAATGCAAAAATAGCCCCACTTTGTCACGTTAGTCATCTTGTATGATATAATTCAGCAAAACCCACACTGTTTTGGTAGCTCGTCTCCTGTTCTGTGATAAAGCATGGTCAATTATGGAGGGATGTGAGTAGGAAAACTCCATCAGCATTTGATAGAGCACTTCCACACAAGCTTGGGTTAATTCTTTTGCTCGGTTCCAAAATTAGTCTTTTCAGCACATTCTTAGCCGCAGACGCTGCTCTTCCAGTCGCTCTTACACAAAGCCTAATTAACTTCATGAAGTTTGAATTTCAGAGCTGGAAATGAACGAGAGATCCTGCAATGGTGCAGCAGCAGAATGAATGGCTATGAGGAGCTTAATCACATTCACATTATCTGGAGCTTTGTGCGAGATCATATTTGATTCCAGGATAGGCAAACTTGTGATGAATAACGCACTTGAAAGGAATCAGCATTACGGGGAATCCATAATGTGATACTGTCATAATGTTGAGCTCCTATATAGATAATGATTTTGGAAAATTTGCCTGGATCATATCTAATCTAATCTCAAACACAAAAATACTAAATTATGTTTTCCACAATGACAATGAATCCTATTTTTATAGGGGTTTTTTTTTTATGACCAAGAATTTCTCATTATTGTACAGTATCTGGCAATTAAGAAAACAAAAATCATGTCTAGTTCATATATATAAATATAAATCTCACTGTCATGTCACATACATTTTTCTTCCAAAAATATTAAGCAACTACATATTATGCACAACTATGTTAAACATTGATAATAATTGAAATCTTGAGCACCAAATCAGCATGTTAGCAAATATTTTAAATTGTAATATTTCACAGTATTACTGCTTTTATTGTTTTTTGATCAAATAAATGCAGCCTTGATGAGACTTCTACAATAAATATATTGTAGCATAAAAATATATATAAATAAAATATTTTATTATTTTGTGAAATGACCTGCCAGTGTGTTCCTGTCAGTTTTTATGAGATTCGCCCATAAAAGCCTTTCACCACGCTGCTCCTCTCTGAGAACATTTCAATGTTTTCTCTCCTTTTCTTTCATAAATATAAAATTTGAAAACTCAAATGGGCTTTTATGGCATTTTGTTGAAATGAGCCAGTGCTTTTCCTTGCATGCACAGAAGACATCATGCGGGGCATTGCACCAAGAGACAGAACAGCTGCAGTGTCTTCTCCCCCCAAAATTGTAAGACTAAAAACATTTCATAGGAGAAAACTGCCCAGCGGTCGAGCTCTCCGTCTGTCTAATCTGCTCGTGATGGTATTGGCCCAGAACTGCCCTGATTGCTCCAGTCATTTCCACATGGGGATCTCAGGCAGGACAGTCTTCCAAACAATGTCATCTGTCCCTAAAAAAATAAGACCGTAAATCTTTCTCTTTATCTCTCCTGTACTGAGTGACAGAGCTGTAACAAGAAGAACACAGCTGCTACATGTTACACAGCGTATCTGTGACGGCTTCTAATGTTGTCATTAGCCCTGTCCTTCATCTGCGGGTCTAATGAGCCACTTAGAGAGGGGAAGCAACGCAACTGGGAGGAAGAGAACAGAGACGGCGAGAATAGTGAGGTCAATGCACTCAGACAGAGTGAGCAATGATGTGACATCAAACTCAAGATCGCATAGATCCTCATTAGCCACTTTTCATAAAACTATGTCTCACTTTCAGGTGCTGTATCAGGGGAGCCGACCTTGATCACATAAACCCCTACTTTGTTCTCGAGACTCTGTTAGGCATTGTGAGACTTTGTCAGGCGTCTCAATGTCAGTCCGAATGCTATCGTAGAGTTTCAGACACCTCAAGCCACAGCTGAAATCTGCTGGCTGGAAAATGGCTGTTTATTGTCGCGGTGCGACTACACTGTGCCAATTTTGTCTGACTTGATTTGATCATTTGCCAACTGTGCAATAGGAGAAAACGGCAGACAGAAAGCAGCCAACAGGTTTTTATATTCATAAATATTTCCACAGCTTCTGCAGGGTGCTTTCATACCCTCTTTTCCCCTTCTTCCTTTAACTTACTGTATAGAAGTCACTTGAATTTAATTTTGTAGATAACTTCAGCCTTAGATGTGTTCTCAATTTTTGGATTTTATAAACTGTACCCATTTTTAACTTAAATCTACCACTGCCATAAAAAATGAACAACCAGCGATGATCTTATACGTATATTGGCATAATGAATTGTGATTGGTCTTTACCAAACATTAGGTTTATTCATTGAATTTGAATTGTAATTTGAGGGTCTAAATCAAATCAATCAATCAATCAATCAATCAATCAATCAAAAGAAGGTCACTCGTGTCTTTCCTAGACTCTAAATTCTGAACTTTATGGAATATCTATAGTGTCAACACATTCAGCCTCAAAGTAGATAAAATAAAGACTTTGCAAAATGCAACAGAAAGTCGATGTGCAGTTCAGAGGTGGCTATGCTAACAAACAGCCCTGTGAGATATCAAACCTGCTCTGAAAAGCTGTTTTAACAGAAGTTTTAAATAGTGTCACTGTCAAGACATTCAAAGGCTTTAGGGGTCCTCATATTCTTACATGCATATTTTAACTAATATACAGCCATTTCTAGATATGAAAACGGTCGCATAGTGAGCCACATTTAACAGTACAACCGAGGTCTCCTGCTGAAGATATAGAGCTTAATTAGTAACACAGACTATAATGAAAATAATACAGCAGTAATGAGCACAAGTGCCACAACTCAGCGCTGGAAACTTATACATTATGGATCTGAATTTTAAATAGAAGTGCTCAGGCAGGATTATATAATGTCTCAAATTCAGTTCCTTAAGAGTGTAAATAGCTTTAGTTGGTGTCATGTAGCAGACAGGCACTTTAGCTTCAGTCGACCTTTAGCTACAGACAGAAATCCACTGCAATGACACGGATTTAATTGCTTCATTTACCTGTTTAATTGTATTTTAGCTCTATTAAAAGGAAATAAGAGACAGAACTGCCCTTGTTCTGTTTTGTTTATCTAAGCAAGCCAATGCTCTCAATTTTCCTTTTAAAGCACAGTAACGTATTGAGGGTGAGAAAATAAAAGGACTGTGATATGTAAGAGCTCAGAGCCGAGAAAGCCAGAAGAGACAGAGCATAATTTCAACAGTCTACTGATGCTGCCGTACCATTAGGCAGAGGCAACAATTTTGAAAAGGAATAAAGTCCCTGAGGTACATTATAAGCTCCACTTCTCAAAGGTCACTGCAAGACTGCAGCAAGCGCAGGAAATTACTACCGCAGACCCCAATTAAAACAGATTTTATCTGCACAACTAAGCCAGGTAAGAGCTGTACTGTAACATTTTTGCTCCAGGGATGCCATGAGACCCTGTCATGCTGCATCCTTCCATCCTTCCACACTCACACTGCATTCCCTTCACACTCACACATTTACATTTATGCATTTAGCAGACGCTTTTATCCAAAGCGACTTACAGTATATTACATGTATATTCAGGCTATACATTTTTTATCCGTATGTGTGTTCCCTGGGAATTGAACCCATGACCTTTTGCGCTGTTAACGCAATGCTCTACCACTGAGCCACAGGAACAGTCACACATACTGTATACTCAATTCCTGATTGGATCGCTGCCATTCTAAGGTGTTGATTTTCAGCTCTGCATCACTTCACACTCTGAAATTAAGCAAATCCAATCAAAAGGACAATATCTGTTGTTTTTTCACAGAATAAAATATAGTGTCAACGCTGCAATCGCAATCAAATCAGCGCTCTCTCCACCCTCGATACCACGACTGAGGTGCCCTTGAGCAAGGCACCGAACCCCCAACTGCTCCCCGGGCGCTGCAGCATGGCTGCCCACTGCTCCGGGTGTGTGTTCACGGTGTGTGTGTGTGTGTGTGTGTGTGCATTTGTTCACTACTCACTGCTGTGTGTGTGCACTTGGATGGGTTAAACGCAGAGCACCAATTTCGAGTATGGGTCACCATACTTGACAATACGTCATGACTTTATAATACACATACACATATATATATATATATATATATATTAATAAATACCATAGCATATATAGTATTTATATACAATAAAACATACTGTATGATGTAGTTTATTTAATATAAAAATAAAACTCAATTATTTATATAAATATGAACATATTAAAAATTGATACAAGTATTTATTCAAATTTTAATAATTATTCACTATTAAATAACATGATAAACTGTTAAATAATTGGAAATTACTGAGGTGTAACTGTATAAGTAAAGTAAAGTAAAGTCGTGACGTATTGTCAAGTATGGTGACCCATACTCGAAATTGGTGCTCTGCGTTTAACCCATCCAAGTGCACATACACAGCAGTGAGTAGTGAACAAATGCACATGCATGCATGCATGCACGCACGCACGCACGCACGCACGCACGCACGCACGCACGCACGCACGCACGCACACACACACACACACCCGGAGCAGTGGGCAGCCATGCTGCGGCGCCCGGGGAGCAATTGGGGGTTCGGTGCCTTGCTCAAGGGCACCTCAGTCGTGGTATTGAGGGTGGAGAGAGCGCTGTACATTCACTACAATTCCTGCCGGCCGGGGACTCGAACCCGCAACCTTTCGATTACGAGTCCGACTCTCTAACCATTAGGCCACGACTTCCCACAAAAAGTATGGCCCGAGCCCCCGTTGTCGACTTAGTCGTGTGTGTGTGCGCATGCAATTATGTAATGCGGATAATGATTAAAAATAGTAATATTTATATTTAATAAACTATACTGTAAATGCTACAGTAAAAACCTGTTAATTGGTTAACAGTAAGTTTTCCTACTATATATGGTGACTAAATGTAATTACATTTGATGACAGTTTTTGGAAGTGAAAAAGAACAAGTCATTGTATAAATTACAGTGAAAAACTGTAAATTGACATTCCCATAATTCCCTGCATGACACCTCACATTTGATGTTTTTTTTTTTGCTGAAATAACTGCTTCTTCTTAGTTTTTTTTCTAATCAGTTGTGTACATTAGGGTTTATCTTACATCTAACATTTTTAAATTAATATATATATATATATATATATATATATATATATATATATATATATATATATATATATATATATATATTTTTTTTTTTTTTTTTTTTTTACTGTGAATTTAATTTAATCTGTAAATCCTAAAATATTTGACAGTTTTTACAGTGCACATAAAATGTATACTACAGTATATATAGTCTTTATATTATAATTTTTTGTAGAATATAGTTCATCTAGTTATAAAATTACAATTATTTACAAAAATGTGAATGAATGAATGAATGAATGAATGAATGAATGAATGAAAAAGAATCATGATAAATCAATATGACTGTACTGGCACAGTCTTTGTACTCGAGCCATCAATCTCACACTCCTGAGCTGTATTCACACTACTACACTTTCTCACTGAAACGTAAGGGACTAAAAATGGCAGCAACAAAACTGGCGAGACTGATGAGATTAACACGCTATACCTGACCTAAAATCCAGATAAGATGAACAATGTACTAATTGAAAAAGCCTGCTGAGGTGTTTTATTGTGATATGGTAAGACAAGTAAAACTCTTTAAGTTAAAACACACACACACACACACACGCACAAACACACATTGCACGATGTGCTCTAACTCCGATTAATTCTAATGAGGTCACCACTCGGCTGTGAGCAAAAACCGTGTCCGATTTGGATAAATGCTCTCTAAGGATTTGGCTCTCTAGCAGAAATCCTGGAGGTTGGTAACTTGGGGATTAACACACTTCAGCGCTCACGCACACAGAGAGAGTGTGGCTAAACTTTACCAGTGTTATTCCGGTAGGTTCCAGTGTGGCCCGGAGGGAGCGCTTCTGCCTGGCTCTGGCTCAAGCTTCTCATGGGGACTTTCTGGTAGACTCTGTTTTCATATATGGGATCAATGTGGTGCTCGGGGGACTGCAGGGGCCTCAGCTCGGGACCCAGGTGAGCGTGCTGACTGCTGTACGAACCTCGAGATCCTGAAAGAATCATGAAAGAAACAGTTCCTGTTAGTGATGATAATTTTAAGTTGGAAGAAAAAATCTTGCAAACTAAGTCCCTCATGATTCAGAACAACAATACGGCAGTGTAAGCACATCATTATGCTGATCCCATAATGCACATAAGCTGTTGGCTATCACACTAGATCTGCCAATCACAACATGTCCAAGGCATCAGAAAGCAAATTAGTTGATATTTCCTTCCTGATCTAGAGTGTATCTCTGGAAAACAACAAGGAGAGTATGAAGCTGATTTTTATGAACCTTTTGATCCACAGGAGAAAGTCAAATGCGACTCAGCATTAAGTCATATATCCATAGTCATCCACACTATATTTATATATTCAGGCTTGGTACAATCTACAGGGACTCCAGGGTTATATTTAAAAAATATGCATATTTTATATATTATTTAATAACATGCATATGGTGTACACACGTGAATGTGTGTCTGTGTGTGTGTGTATATACAAAAAGTGTGTTATTAAACAATTATTATTACTAAATATTAAAGGTCACATGGCATGAAAATTTCACTTTATGAGGTTTTTTAACATTAATATGAGTTCCCTTAGCCTGACTATGGTCCCCCAGTGGCTAGAAATGGTGATAGGTGTAAACCGAGCCCTGGGTATCCTGCTTCGCCTTTGAGAAAATGAAAGCTCTGATGGCCCGATCTGGAATCTTCCCCTTATGTCGTCATATGGGGAAAGGTTACCTCCCCTTTCTCTGCTTTCCCCGCCCATGAGAAAATGAGCTACGCCCGTGCGAGGCGAGCGAGAGACATCATGGCTTGCAAACGAGCGAAGCATTGTTTTTTGGCACTTCAGATCGGTTCTACTCTATGAACTGTCACATACTGTAATACAACTGAATGCCCAATAAAGCTGTTAACATTTACATATTTTCTGTTGTCATACATAAAACAAGTATAAATAGTAAACACGACCCATTAATAATACATTAACCCTGAATCACTCACACTTTACTCCTTAAATCCTGATTTATAATAATAAAATCAATATACATCTAACTTACACTAAAAAGCGACTATATGCAGCGGTTTTGGCTATAGTACTGTTTTGCGTCTGAGTAATAAACTATGTGCATATTAACAGACAAATTATGTTCATATTTCAAAGTCCAAACAGTCTGACAAGTGATTGTAAACGCTGTTTTGTAAATGATTTATTGATGAGTCTGCTGCTTTAAGGCAAACTGAAAGCGTTTCTTCTCTGCCGCTCGCTGCTCAGAACAGACGCCCAGAAAGGCGACACTGCGCTGGGAGAGTCAGACCTCGCGCTCGCGGGGCAGTACTGGAGACATCTTCCAACTGAATGATAAGGTTTTTTTTTTTTTTAAGTTGCTAGGTTTGTTAGTATGTACCCATTATGGGAAAAAAGCCGCCTAAAGGGTCTGAAAGTTACTAAATATTGTACTAAATCGCGCTCGTGTGTGTGAGATGCGGGAGCTGATGGCAGCAGGCGGTGGATATTGTTGCGGTCCGCCCAGGTAAAGTCTATGTGTGGGAAACACTAACCATATCCAGTCACAATATTTTAAACTAACCATCCGGAGACGTCCTGCTGTAGCCGCTGAGTTGCAACTTCTTCATCCGGTGCTTCTCCATCCGGATCAGATTCTGGGTCAAACTGAAAAGCTTGAACGACTGCGTGTCTACGAGCCATTGCGATACATCCACTGTCAACATTAGCGCATGGTACCGTGGCCGCAAGCTGCAGGACACACACCCACCCTCCACCTTGCCCCGCCTCTCTCCTCATCATTAGCATTTAAAGCTACAGACACAGAAATGGCACGTCCTAAGGAAAGCTCATTGTGGGACTGGCTCATAGTGGCTGAAATTCTGCACCAAGGATGAATTTCAGGAACAAGACTTCAGATACAGTACTAGGGACCACTTAGACATATATAAAAGCATCCAAAAAACAGCATGTCATGGGACCTTTAAAAATAGGAATAATTATTTATATTAAAGAAATATCATATTTAAATACTTCATTACATTTAAATACACAAAGAACTATGTAGCATCTGCTTATGATCCTTTACGGTCATTGGGACTTTATGTCTTAAGAGACCCCTTTTAGCCTTTTGACATTTGCATATAATTCACAGCCTGGCCCCACATTCAACCTTTATATGGGTGCTAAATTGCCAGTGGTTGTCCCCCCACTGTCAAAAAGATGCTAAACAGAATCGACTATCTGTTCTCTCCATCGGACTTCAAACACATTCCAAGATAACTAAATGGCCCTCTGTATCAGGCCTGGCTGACCAGTGGACTACCCCCCCACGATTACAAGATACATAACACACACAGAGACATTTTCTTTATTTAGACCATAATTAACCAGTTACAAATGTATCTGGTATATGCATGTGTTGTTTGTATGTTTCCCCATTATATTAGCCTAGTTACCACTCGTTATTCGTATTAGTAAGCTCTAAACACTCATATTCAGGTGTATGAATGTATCTCTGGTTTAATACCTTTTAGATGTCTCTTTCTTGATATCAAAATGATCTGCTCTTTATTCCTCAAACAATGATGTACACTATGTGATCGTGAAATGCATCATACTATGTTTACTGTAATGTGGGAAAAATCACACCGTGTCTCTAGATCAGTCATAAAACATGCAAATGAGGTGTCAAGGGGGACAAAGAAACACATTCCCGCTGAAACTATGTGCCTTGTTATTGGTCAAACTAACCAAAATGGGTGTTACAGGGAAACCAGATAAAACTTCTCCCACACCCAAAAGGCAAGCTTCTTTTTATTTTCGGTGCCCTGGAGACACACATACCACCTTGTAAATCTCGCGGCTCCCCTTTCGGGGGGAGTCCGAGCTTCTGCCAGTTTTAAGTTCAGTAACTTTGGCAATTCACTTCGGACCAATCAACCCATGGCTGGAATGACGAAGCTTTCACTCCTAAAGGAATTTATCAAGAATCTACGCATTATACATGCACCAGGACACTTTACTCCGCACCTATAAAAACAAATATGCAAGTAACCGCTTGTTAACTATTTAGATGCGCTTCTAGGCTTCGACCGCTTTTAATTAAGGTGATGTGATTGTCTGATGGTTCTAATAGGTTGTGTTTAGACATTACACTTTACTCTCTTGTGCGCGAGCTCTCTCTCTCTCTCCATGCCTTCCTTGCGTTGCCATCTATGTTTAATGTGTGTATGTTTGGGTCTAGTTCGATGTTGCATGTTCCCCTGTAGTGTAGTTTAATAAACATCCATATGTATTCACACTTGGTTGTCTGTGTCTGCTGCTCACAGAAGGTCACTTTAACATTCCAGTTTTGTTACATACTCTATGAGCGATGTACTAGTGAGGAAATTATTTTTGTGGCCAGAGAAATAATTTTCCTTAGAGTCAACAGATGATTAAAACGGTCCGTACTGCAGATGAACAAATCATTTTATTGTAGTATTAATGCTACAGTTAATTCCTGAAGATGAATATATGATTGATAACAATCCGTTATGATTAATTATGTTCATCTCACTTTGAGCTCATTTGCTACAACTACATATAACATAAATGATCACATTACAATTATTATTATTTCAAATTAATATTTAAATTAAGCAAATCATAAATTCATATACTTTATATTTTCTATATTACATTTTAATAATAAATTCTAAAATATTTTTTAGTAATTATTATTATTTATTATTAAATATTATTTAAATATTTATATTAAACAATGTAATACTTATTACTTATATACTTATAATATACTTAACCCTTGTGCATCAATAAAAAAGTTACACTTAGTGGACAAGAATGTCCATGTAAAAAAAACGGTCATAAAAATTGGAACCTTGGGAGCTGAAGGCCCATGGCAGATTATTGTTGAAGTAAAAAAAGTTTAAAAAGTGAAACCAAAAAAAAAAAGTTATACAGGTTTAAGTTTATGAAAATGATTTATGAACAATATTTTATATTTTATTTTATGAATATTTTATATATGAAACATGTTGAACTCTAAACCGGCAAGAAAATCAAAGCCATAAATCTAAACAAGTTGTGTTCCAAATTTGAGGTTGATATCTCAAAAAATTAGCTTTCAGTAAAATTTTGTTTGGGCGCAGTACCAAATTTTCCCCATTAGACGCCAGCAAAACTCTGCTGGTGCACAGAGTGCTTGGATTTGTGATTTGCAGTAGAGTTTCTCTCTCTCAATTTTTACAAGAACACACACATACACAATTTGTTTTGACACACATACAAACCACACTCTGACATCTATACCAACGCATTATTTATCCAACTGGCTCTATAATATGCAGAAACAGAAAACAGGAATAAAGCAAGTATTTGTTTTATAGACCCTTTATAGACCAAACCTGAAAAAATGGCACTCATCAGCCTTGCCAACAGAATGAAAGCCTATTAACAAAAATTCCATCATTTTACAGTTAAACGGCACTGCGATTAAAAATTGTGCACCTAGTGTATAATAGATTTATTAAAGGAAAGGAGGGTGGAATATTAAAATTCCAATAAAAATACACACCTGAGCCAAAATTTATGCAGTTAGCATTAACACGGGCAAAATGATAAAAAAAAAATAAAAAAAAAATGGACATTTATATTATATTTATATTTATAATAAATATAAAAGTTTATTAATATTAATATTAAACTGAATTTATAATATTGATTAAAATTAATTTTTATTACAATTTTTAAATCTTGATACAAGTATTAGTATACAAGTATTATTGCAATACAGTGATATAATAATAAAAAGCCTTATAATATACTGATATATGATTGTATGGACACAGCCTTAGTAATCCTTCCCTTCTTGATCAAGAGTCCATGCTGGGATCTCCAGAGAGCATGAAGGAGAGCTTTGAGATGATGTTTATGAACCTTAGACACAGGAGGAAGGCAAATGCTAACTCAACATTCACTCACATACTCGCATTGATCCACACACTTTATATCCCAGCTTTGCGATGGCCTACAGGGATCCCACACACAATCTTTAGGACTGGAGGTTTCTCTATGTCTTGGCAGCTCATCTCATTGGTTTTCACGGAATGACAGCAATGTACTACTCTCAACAGCAACGCAAACAATCAGCAAAACAGACACTTCCTCAAGGCCGCTGGAACAGAACACGCACATGCATGTTAATCTTCAAACTACTGCATTGTCTGATCTGTTCTGGTGCTGTGTTGCGTCGCAGGACACAATTGCGCAATGTTCAGAAAATATGAAGCTGTAGATATACAGAGTATTGTGTGTAATCACCTTATCAGTGTCCGGCAGACAAATGCCCCTCTTCCCTAACCTGATTTCCTTTGTGCTGGAGGAGATCCATCGGGATACATCCACAATCCCTGAAACCTCTCTCTATCTCTCTCTGCTTTATCATCTGAGAAGCTATATTTTCTTCTGACCAGGTAGGAAAGATGAATCACATGAGATTCAGAGAATAAGACATGAACTTTTGTAGATAACACCAACATTTGATAGGAAAGCCAGAGGTTTTTAAACTGGTGTCTGGGGACCCCCAAGGGGGTGCTTGTGGGTCTGTGGAAAAATGTAGGAAAGAGATTTTTTCCTCACAAAAAGTAAAAAGCATCTAGAAAATATCTAATTTTTCTATCTATCATATTTTCCATCCATCGGTCTGTCTATCTATCTATCTGTCTATTTTATATATATATATATATATATATATATATATATATATATATATATATATAAAATAGACAGATAGATGTGTGTGTGTGTGTGTGTATTTAATTTATAAATATTCCCAGACAATTACTTTTTTAGTTTTAATATGAATGCTACAGAAATATAAAAAAGTATTTATATTTTCCAGAAAATATATTTGAATAATTTATTTTATTTTAGTACTGCAACGATTTAAAGGGCAATTATTTAATTTGGGAAATAAAATGTCTTTGTATTTTATACTTAATATTTTTTTGTGAGAGTATGTCTTCACATTCAGAGGTCCTTGACATTAAAAATGTGTGAAAGCTCTTGGGGTAGACAGAAGAATGAATAGCCACTCTGCAGAAAAGACTTCCAGCCAATTTCTATGCTGGTCCAGGCCAGTTTATGTTGGTTTGTTGCTGGTCTGCCTGGTAGACCAGTATATTTGTGCCGTTCATTCTGGAGGAGCTGATTGAAAACAGAAGTCTTGCTGGTTAAGCTAGTGAAAAATCCTAGTGGGAACAGCAGCATCCCAAGCACAACATATGCTGGTCTCTTCACTGAGAGACATGGGCAGTCTGAGAGACAGACAGATGGCTGACTGGGCAGATAGGAAGACTGACAGACAAGCAGGAGAACAAGAAGAGACGTGTAAGAACAGAGAGAAACTGAGAGGGCAACAGATAGAGACACCTCGTCTCAGATGTTGTCAACCGGTCCGAGTGATTACAAGTATCTGTGATAGCAGCAAAGCAGCACATCTCACTGCAGTAGAATCACAGCTTTTCAAAAGCAATTTCGTGGCTAAACTCTTTGTCCAGGTGGAGGATTTGGACTGACAGGTCAGGGGCTCCCGCACAGATACCTATACAAACTAGCAAAAGCGTTCCCGTATCTTGTGAGGAGACGCGTGTATCATCCGTTCGATCTGCTCTCATGCTCCCTACCCACCTAATGATGAAAGATTACATCTAAAAGAGAAATCCACGAGCCTTTGATACAGCTGGCTGAATAAATAGGTTTGTACATCTGGTACACATTTGGAACGACTTAGACAAGCGTTCTGAAGCACCTCTTCAGCGTCTAATCACAGGCGAAGTGCTAATAGTGCTTCAGGCATCTGAACATTGGCTGTGCATCGTGTTCTCTGTTTGCTGTCATTAAAGCGTGAGGATGATAGATCGAGTTTTGGATCTAATCTACCACCTAGTTGAGCACTCAGATTAAACCTGTTAATTAATCTCTTATAAAAATCAATAGTTCCTGCTCTAAAATCTGATTGGATGGAAGCAGTTTTAAAATCAAATACGCCTGGAGATGATCGCACATCAGCTAAATTGTGTTAATGCATCAGGTTTTTCATGAGCTGAAAAGCAAAGACTTTTTCTATGTACACAAAAGGACTATTTCTCGCAAATATTGTTCACAAATCTGTCTAAATCTGTGTTAGTGAGCACTTCTCCTTTGCCGAGATAATCCATCAGATGTGGCATATCAAGATGCTGATTAAACAGCATGATTATTGCACAAGTGTGCCTTAGCCTGGCCACAATAAAAGGCCACTCTAAAATGTGCAGTTTTACTGTACTGGGGGTGGGGTTCTGAAAACCAGTCAGTATCTGATGTGACCACCATTTGCCATCTCCTTCGCATAGAGTTAATCAGGTTGTTGATTGTGGCCTGTGGAATGTTGGTCCACTCCTCTTCAATGGCTCTGTGAAGTTGCTAGATATTGGCAGGAACTGGAACACGCTGTCGTATATGCCAATCCAGAGCATCCCAAACATGCTCAATGGGTGACATGTCCGGTGAGTATGCTGGCCATGCAAGAACTGGGATGTTTTCAGCTTCCAGGAATTGTGTACAGATCCTTGCAACATGGGGCCATGCATTATCATGCTGCAACATGAGGTGATGGTCGTGGATGAATGGCACAACAATAGGCCTGAGGATCTTGTCACGGTATCTCTGTGCATTCAAAATGCCATCAATAAAATGTACCTGTGTTCATTGTCCATAACATACACCTGTCCATACCATAACCCCACCGCCACCATGGGCCACTCGATCCACAACGTTGACATCAGCAAACCGTTCACCCACATGATGCCATACACTCTGTCTGCCATCTGCCCTGTGCAGTGAAAACCGGGATTCATCCGTGAAGAGAACACCTCTCCAAAGTGCCAGACGCCATCAAATGTGAGCATTTGCCCCCTCAAGTCGGTTACGACGACAAACTGCAGTCAGGTCGAGACCCCGATGAGGACAACAAGCATGCAGATGAGCTTCCCCGAGACAGTTGTACATATCTATACACACACACATATAAACAGATATATTAAACACAACCAATAATAATAATAATAATAATAATAACAACAAGAACACCAATACAATTGATATTAATGTATTTGTAAGTTACATATTTATAGCCAACAACTAAATAAAAAGCAAAAAAAACTGACTATATCGTAACACTTCAAGTGGCATTTGTCATACAAAATTCACAAAAATCTACTATCATAAACTTATCTTCTACTAAGCTTGAAAGCAATCTCTCCTCTAGATTAAAACAGATAGAACAGGAGTAAAGTAACATAAAAATATAATAGCATAGTACAGAGTCTTTACTTTCAAAACAGCAACCATTTTCTAGCTCTACAAATAGATTTTCTCTAAATAGGCCTGTATTTTCATAGTGCTTTCACGCTGATGCTCATGTGAAGTGATAAACTTATTCAAGAGTCATTTTAACCACTCAAGTTAGACCAGAAAATAATGTTTTTCCTCAAAACGCCATGTTTCTGTACTGTTTACCCTGATTTACCCTAAACTTAACCCCACACAGTTTTGCTTTTGCAGAAGTAAGACAAGCACTAAAGTCCATCTTTCTCGGTCAGAGTCCAACTCTGCTATTGTCTCTCACACAGCCTCAGGCTGTAATGACACACATCATCAGCCCCTTACCGACAATCCCTCCAAATACTACATCATGGAAGACAGGCTCACCAACGCATCAAGTACCCTCCAGAAATCAGGGAAGCCTTGCAAAAACAAAGTCTCCCGTCTATACTACGTAATTGCCTTCAAATCTAATCAGCTTCCGGTCAGTGCCCTGGTGGGTGGACTGGGCTGCTACCACTGTACAGATACTGGTGGAGGTGTACAGCCACAGGATGCCGGACTTTAATCAAAGAGACAAGCGGGAGAGCTGGTGATGGCTCAGCACGGTCTGAGCGATAGTTTGGCACTGGCCCACTGTTTCCCATTGTGCCACTGTTTCCCTCGGTGGGTTTGATGAAAGGCTGACAATGTGGCAGGTAATATAGGGCTGTAATCAACAATACCTTACACTGGTCCGCATTCGGCCTGTTAAGCGTGTGATTTAGATAACAAGCCTCCCAGCTCTGAATGAAGCTGTGTTTTCTGCCTTTATTGCATAGAACATCTAAACACTGGTTGTTTAATATGTGCATCACTTGATTTCAGAATAAAATAACTTGTGTAGAAGTGCACATTGAAAAAAAATTGTGTATGATTTACTTTGAAACACTCAAAAATTACTAATAAATTTGACAAAAAATTACAAAGAAACAACAAGAAGAAAGACTGAAATAGTATTTTCTTGTAAAACGTACTCCAATAATCTTGTTTTATTTTCAACTTCGAGAAAAACATTTTTCAGTGCATTATTGGATGCCATCTAAGATGCAGTTTGCTGTATACATAGTTATTCTATTAAATTAATGCTAATTAAAGAAAAAAATAAATTAAGTAATTAAATACCATTTTGAACACTATGTTTAAAAGCTTTGGGGTTAGATAATACTTTTTTTTTAAAGAAATTAATTTATTTTAAGTAAAGAATATTTATTTATATATTTTATTCATTTATTTGAAATATTTTATATACTTAATTTTAATTTTTTTTTTTTAAGTTTTAGTTTCAGATTTAGTTAACTATAATACCCTAACTATTAATAACCCTGTTACAAATCATGTTTAATTCATATAAATGCTGGTCTTTTGAACTTTTTATTCATCAAACAATCCTGAGAAATATGTTGAGCATCAAATCAACAAATTAGAATGATTTCTCAAGGATCATGTGACACTGAAGACTGGGGTAATAATTCTGAAAATTCCATGTCATCACAGGAATAAATTAAATTGTGAAACATAATAAAATAGAAAACATATATTTTCTCATATACCGTTTAACAAATAACTAATGCAAATGCCCTTAGAAGTACAAGATGGGATGCTATCAATTAATAAAAGCAGATTGTGTTCTGTGATAAACGGAAATTGAAAACTAACAGGCTAAAGCAATTAATGAAGCTATTAAACTAAAAACATTAATGACTTTAAAAGCAGCAGCAGGTGTGTGTTTTTTGTTGTTGTTTTTGTAATAATCAAAGCCCTATAATCTTTGACCTAAGATTGATTGAGATCATTTTCTACAAGAATTACGGAAAAAGTAACATGTTAAATGCAAAAATAGCAACACTAATTACAATCTCAGCCACGTATGGTATATGACTGAATAAATGAATTGTAACAGCACCTCTTTGATGTCTAACTGTGGAGCGAAAACGAGTCTTCATATCAAAGTGCTATGTTCCTTCAAAGGAAGAGCTGAAGTCTCTAGACTTAAGGGGCTGAATGAAGGGATCAGCAAAGAAAGCATGCATAGGAAACAAATGTGGTTCCCTAGGTGCTTTCTATGTGAAAACTAATACAAGTATCAGATTTGTCTGCTTTAAGAGTTGTGTTTATTTACCCAGGTCCCATGGGTATTTATCTAATTCTGATAACAGAGAAGTCACTGATGTTCGGACTTTGATGTTTGTTTGTAAGTTCTCTAGAAGCAACTGAGCCAAGAATGAAATAAATAAATATATATATATACTATTATAGTATTTATAAATATTTCAAAAGAGCTATTTGATATTTTATTTTATAGATTTTTTTATGTTTTTTCATTGTTATTTCTTTTTATATCTATATTTAGCTGTAATTTATTTTTATTTCAGTTTAGTCATTTTAGTACTTCAACAACTTTTTTCAGTTTTGTTCACAATGACAGTGATTAAATGGCTAACAATCAACAAATCTCTATTCTGTTGCTTGCTAGTCATTCCTACTCGACTGCAGTATCCAAATGTATCATACACAAGATCATATTCTCATTGGTAGTTGCTGAATTGCATCACCACACTTTTAAACTCAATTTTGTTGCATAGTCGCTCATGTTGCCTTAATTCAGGTCTAACTGAAAATGAATGGCTTCCGGTGGCTTCAAATCGCTGTCAGTGCCAATACTCCTTTACTTCAAAGCTAATCAAAACCATGTTTCAAACAGCGTGCCAACTAGTGACCAACGAGCACAAGTTATCTCCACACTGACGCACTTGTATTGTTTCCTGCTGCTGTTTGAAATGAGATTATAGTTGAGCGTTTCAAAGAAAACACATTCCCAGATTACAGCAAGTAATGGACTTGTACTGCTTTCTTGGGCGTCTGAAAGTATTTCACGCTTCAAAAAACTTCCCCACAGAAACACCCACACAATGTTTGTTAAATCCCAGTTGGTGAGTCAAAGGCAGGTCAAGAGTTGTTACTCACCAGCAAGGCTGCCTGGTCTCTGTAGAGTGGCTGTGGCGTAGAGATCATGGGATATCTTGTACTGCTCAGACGAGTGCACCAGTCTTTTGGTGGGTGAAAGCGTAGCGTAAGTTGACACTCCCGCGGTCTGCAGCTGCTGATAGATAGGCGACGCGTTATTGGGTGGAGACGCCAACCGGTGAGGGGAGCCTGAAGCGTGAGTACCGGGCGATCCTCCGATGCCCACCGCATTGATCGGTGAGCTGCTGCTATAGGATTTGGCAAGCCTGCCTGGGGAAGGTTTGGGGGAGGCTGAGGAGGACGAGGAGGGCAGGCGCTGGGTGGTGGCGTAGCCAGGTGTGTCGGAGGCCGAGCCCAGACGCTGCAGTTTAGCTGGGTATCCGCTGGTCGCCGTGGACTGCATTGAGTTCAGGGGTGAGCTGACGCGCTGGGCAGGCAGAGTAGAGCTGGAATAATATAGGCCCGGGCCGGACACTGCAGGGG
This sequence comes from Barbus barbus, assembly GCF_936440315.1. Lineage (NCBI taxonomy): Eukaryota > Metazoa > Chordata > Actinopteri > Cypriniformes > Cyprinidae > Barbus > Barbus barbus. The sequence continues at coordinate 15,070,971 of NC_136724.1, forward strand.
GGTGCTGGGAATCAGACAGCAGGGCACCGCCATGGCTCTGACAAGAGTCGCCCGCCGCGAGCTGGGCTGCACGGTTAGATGTCACCTGTGGGGAGAGACAGATTACTGTTATATCTAATCAAAACAGATCCTAAATAAGGAAAAATATGTAAAAAATGTAAATAAAATAATTCAAATAATTTCAAAGTTTGGTGTAGTAAGTTTTTTTTTTTATGCTGTTCTTTTTTCTATTTATTAAAGAATCCAAAAAAAAAAAAAAAAAAATTGGGCTCCAGACTAATTTTTCTCACTGGTCGCTCTTTTGCAACTAACTTTCTCATTGTCGCACGAGCACATGATTTGGTCGTTTTTTTTGTTTGGGTTTTTTTTTATAAACTTTTATCATAGTTTATAGTTATATGGAAATGAAAGTGGTTAACATTCAACCCGCTCTTTTTCATCAGTAGTATTATTAAGGATTTGAATTTTGTTCCTCTTTTGCTATGTTATAAGCCGCAGGCTTCAGATGCTTTCACTTTTGAATTCACGATCTTGTTGTCACGTTTTACAAGAAAAGATAATTGTCTGCTTTGCTTACATACATCTACACACCTTTCACTTTCTAAGACTAAAACAAAAGATGCATTCATTGTTATTCTTAATTAAAAAGTACAACAACAATTAAACAGTAAGATACAACGGCAAACTAGGGGTGTGTGATATTGAATTGTTTTTTTTTTGTTGTTTTTTTTTGCTGGTATCTGACTACCGTGGACAGCTGCAGTTTAAGTTTAAATGGATTTTTTCCTTTAATAAAGCAATTTTTTTCTAAAAGTGTACATCTTTTGAGTCAAATTGTTACATTTAATCAGTCAATTAAAATAATACACATTTAGGTTGTTACCAAACAAATGAAACCAGAATCATCAAAATGAATCTTTGGAGAATTTGCATCTGAAGTGGCATTAAGATGTATTTACACACTATTTAATGCAGCTCAGAGGGACATGGAGTGCTTTAACCAGTTACAAATGCATAATTTTTTGACATTTTAAACATAACACATTGAATACTGATATTTAAAATTATTTTTAAAATGAAAATAGACTTTAAATGTGAAATTAAAACTGCCAGTAGGTGGCAGAAAGCCACTGGTAATAAATGAGTCATTGCGACTGAACCGAATGATTTAACGGTTGATTCATTCAGGAACGAAGCACTGTCATGTTGCTCAGAAACGCAAAACAGTGCTGTATCTGTTTGGAATTATTTTTTGTCTGCGAAATGGAGCGAAAACAGGCAATATGGTGTCTAAAATGTGACCAAACATAATGGCATTTGAGGTTTGTGTTGCCATATTCATTGCAGCTTTTTGGGAAAGTTTTTTTTTTGTGAATAAACTTTCATAATATGACAAAAATGGACAAAAACATTATTCAAAATATAATTTTTGTTGGACAGAAGTTAGTCAGTCACAGGTTTGGTATGACATAAGGGTGAGTAAATGAATTTTCAATTTTGGGTGAAAACTATCCCTCAAAGGTGGTTTACTTGATATTCAGATGGTAATGTGTGAGACAAGGGCATAAATTCTTCAGAAAGCCTTAAAATCATAATAATTCCCTTGAAAGTAACAGATGAAGCATGCATCCTGAACACATAAAAAAGCCTGTAAACGGAAGTTATTGCATATACATGCATGGCCATATGTCGCATTTCCTCACGGGATCACCACCCCTTATGTCAATGAATGTTGCATCGCCTGTAATTCAGAAGGGCAGGCGTGTGCAGATAAACCCAGGCAAATTAACGCTGGTGCAGTGCCAGTCATTTAGAAAGACGCTTTGGCGTGTGAATAAACATTTCTTCCTTTAGATTCCTCATAATCCCCATGACGATTGTGGGTGATTACAATGAAACATTGGTTCCACTGTTTCTCATTTACAGAAAGCATGAAACCTGATTATTCTTATTCAGAATAAATTAAGTTATTTTTAAACTGGCAGACAGTGCAACTGTCAGTCGGGGGGAAAAGCTTAGCTGCGTTTTTTGCTCCTTCATTGCATTGATATCAGGTAATAATATTTAAATAGTCTGGAAAGTTGAATAAATATGAGGCAAAGGTCTTGAAGACGGGGGAGAATTCTTGTGCTGGAAAATTGTATGACATTTAAAGCTAACCTGGCTCTGTTTGCCTATATGCTGTATTCATAAACAAAAAAACTCTTCAGTGTGCTTTGCACCAGCTATGAACAATCCCCTTATCAAGAGCAGTTCTCGGTGGATAGAGTTGTTGAGCTGGCTATAGGCCGAATTCAGAAAAATTGGGCCACTTTTGTCACTGAGATGAAAAGAACAAAGTGCTGCAATTTACAGCACCTAAATTAACTCTAAAAATCTTTGGTGATCATGATTTTGGCAGGTAGGGCTTTGAATGTCAACATTTTTGCATAACTAATAAAGGCAATAACACCTATACATCTATTTAAAAAATAACTAAAATTATAAACAAATGTAAACTCTACCCATTATTGTTTAATGACTTTTTTACACCATAAAATGCAATAAAAATAAATAAAGTTAAATAGATAGTATAGATATTTAGATAGATAGGATTGTGCAGCTCCTCCTGATAAGACTTTAATGAATGAGATGGTAGAGATGGAAGAATCCTCTGAAGAAAAAAAAAACTCAAGATAGGATTGTGAAGATTTAAAAAAGGCGTTCATTAGCTCGATATAATGTTATACCAAGGTGTAATGCAATTATACTATCATTCCTCTGCCAAATGCTTCATCTCTCAATCTCTCAATCTCTCACTCTCTCTCTCTAGCTCAGAGGGGGAACTACATCCCGGCATAGAGAGCAGAGGAACACCTACTTGAAGAGACTGCTACTGGTTCCTGATGTGGATGAATTATTTAGGGAACAAGAGGTTTATGGTGTTAAAAATATCTACATAAAAGCACCTAACTGATGCGTTGTGTTATATAAACCCATCCTAGAGCAGACAAACCCTCTTCAGATTACCCTCCACAGAATCAAGCCGACAGTCCGCACAAACACAGGAGAGAAAGAAACACAATGCAGTTTCTTCTTTCAACTATAAAGAAAGCACACTTGTAAGTTAGATAAACTGCATTCATTTAAAATGAGAATGTTTTCAAAGAATCTTTGCAGCTCGTAGCAGGTGCGCAAGACTTGTTTAAAAGAAATGAAAGTTGGGAGAAACCGCCATGCAGGGTTTGCTGTAATTACAGTCTCATCAACAGGGCACAATTTAACTCCCAGGATAATGACAAAGTTTGCCGTGCACACGCTTGCCGCTCGATGCAATGCAGTACTGCTGGCGTCTGCTAACAAATGCTTCGGTCTTGCAGTTAATTGCTTTAATCAGGTCTGAAAATCACTTTTTAGGCAGCAGCTTGAAACATGATCCCAGCTGGAGCCCGGGAAATTGTTTCATGCCAGTCCCCCCCAAAACAAACAACACAAAAGCACCACAATGTCTCTGATCACGAGCAGTCTCGGTGAAAATAGAAAACTGAAAGATGGATGTATTACGAGACTCAGAGAAAAAGAGGAAAGAAGCTGCGCTCACCTGGTTGTAGCTGTGCACAGCTCCTCCGGGCTGCCCACTGGAGCGCGGAGGGGGCTGAGGCTGCTGAGATTGTGGTGCGGACAAGCAGTCGCTCAGGGTCAGGGTCTGGTTACTATGGTAGCTGGCAGAGTACTGGAGGGAGCCCTCTGGGTTCGAGCTGAGCTGCAGTGAGCTCTGAGAGAGCAGACTCGGTCCTGTGTGCAGAGCGCCAGAGCGAGAGAGAGAGAGAGAGAGAGACAGAGAGAAAGAGAGCAATTTCAGCAAGGCAGCGATGCAGCCCTCAGCCTGGCAGAAATGGCATACATAATTTATTAGAAGGGGAGGAGAGAAATAGAGAGAGAAGGAAAGAACGAGCAAACGAAAGACAGCACGAGAGATGGGGATTAAAATGACAAGAGAAAACCCAAGCAGAGGAATGTGCGAGAGGAGAGAAAACGAGAAAAATGAAGTGTTTTAATGTTTGTATGGGGGTGTCAGCAAACAGAACTAGGGTTGGGCATGAGGACGATCGATCATGAACAATCCTTGAAACACAATAACAGTGCTGACTTTTTTTATCCAAACTTCAAAACATTTTATAACAACTATACACAAAAATGTGGCAAAAAGTTAGTTTTTGAAAAAGTTAGTGGTTGCAGTATCATTTTATAGCAAAACTTTGCAGTGTCATCATTGTATCAATGTGCACCAAATGGTGCAGAATCCCTTCAAAACGTGTTATCTTTGCTGATTTGATTTTGATTAGATTTCCTTGATTTTAAACACAAACTTCACAAAAAAGGAAGCCATATGTGAACATGGTCCAGAAGCGCCGTCGTGTCCTGTGGGCCAAGGCTCATTTAAAATGGACTGTTTCAAAGTGGAAAAGTGTTCTATGGCCAGACGAGTCCAAATTTGACGTTCTTGTTGGAAATCACGGACGCCATGCCCTCCGAGCTAAAGAGGAGGGAGACCTTCCAGAGTGTTATCAGCGTTCAGTTCAAAAGCCAGCATCTCTGATGGTATGGAGGTGCATAAGTGTACATACAGTATGGGCAGCTTGCATGTTTTGGAAGGCGCTATGAATGCTGAAAGGTATATAAAGGTTTTAGAGCAACATATGCTCCCCTCCAGACGACGTCTATTTCAGCAGGACAATGCAAAACCACATACTGCAGCTATTACAACAGCATGGCTTCGGAGTAGAAGAGTCCGGGTGCTGAACTGGCCTGTCAAAGATGACCACAAACCCTTCAGCAGCTGGAAACCTACATCAGGCAAGAATGGGACCAAATTCCAACACCAAAACTCCAGAAACTCATAACCTCAATGCCCAGACGTCTTCAAACTGTTTTGAAAAGAAGAGGAGATGCTACACCATGGTAAACATGCCCCCGTCCCAACTATTTTGAGACCCGTAGCAGGCATCAAATTTGAAATTAGCTCATTTTGTGCATTAAATTGTAAAATTTCTCAGTTTAAACATTTGTTATGTTATTTATGTTCTATTTTGAATAAAATATTGGCTCGTGATTTGAAAATCTTTTAGCTTTAATTTTTTTCAAATGTAAAAAATGTCCAAAAAATAATAATACAACAAAAAAATTCCATTTCTGGAATTCGGGTTGTATTATGTTTAAACACTGGTATAAGGATAAATCTGAGCTGATTTATCAATCATTTAATCGTTCAATTCAATCAATTTTGGATACATTTTATACTTTTTTTATTATTTAATTTTATATACTATTTAATTTTTATTTTAAGGATTAGAAGCAATCTAAATTATTTTCTATTATACACACACACACACACACACACATACACGCACGCACACACATATATATATATATATATATATATATATATATATATATTCTTTTTTTTTTATATAATCTAATACTATAATTTTATTTTATATAGAATTTTAATTATACTATGTGTGTCCCCTACACCCTCTCTAGAGTTGATTTATCTGTCAAATACTTGAGCAAACATAATGACCAAAATGTCCATTCCTGTCAGATTACACAGATAACCAGCAGCGGCCTGACTGCGTGTTTGGAGAGCGCTTCTGGGCCAACCTGACAGCAAACCAGATTCTATCAACAATTCATAGTTTGTCAAGATGCTATCAACCTTCATGTAGCTTTCAGCAGGCCCATGTTTGCACTATCAGTCTCAATCAGAGATTAGCTGCTCCTGAAACATACTGTGAAAATAATGATTGTTTTTTCCCTCCCCTCACAAAATACTGTCCCTTTAAAAACAGCTCGAATTAAAGCATCTCAGGTTTCTCAGGAGAAGGATGCTGTCTGCTCTCCTTGCACTATACAATAATCTATGGCTCCTGTATCCGACAGATCCATCAAGCTGGTCTGGAGAGATAAGAAAATTGGTGCATTATTCGAGTCCATAATAGCCTGCAGCTCTCATTTATGTTCCCATTGATCTGAAAACCCCTGATCAGACGTGGGTAATACAATGCAGCTTTGGTTAACCTAAAGTGTTCCTCTGCCCTAGACCCTTGACCATATCATCATCAGACTTCATGGCATTGTAAGGTGAAGTCTCAAATGCTTTAAAGATGATCAAAAGCAACAGAACAGTCATGAGAGTCCACTTGCTGAACTATCCCTTTAACGCAGTCACAAATTCTGATCTTCATTTCTCATTATGCCAGATAAATATTTGAAATATAATTAAAATATATGCCATGCATAAAATAAAAAAGTAATAAAATAAAATTCCTATGTAAAATAATTATAAAAAAACAATTATGCAAGCATTAAAAAAATAAAGAGAGAGAGAGAGAAATGCAATTATTAACGCATAAATAAAAAATATACAAAAACTGAAAATATAATTGCGCATGCATAGTATAATAAAATAAAACAAGAAATACAGTTATGAATGCATAACTAAAATACATAAATTAAAATAAATAAATGTTAAAACATAAAATGCAATTGTTCATAAATAAATAAAACTACTAAAATAAAATTGAAATGCATATATAAAATAATAATAAAAAAAATAATTATGCATACATAAACAGATAAAATAAAATAAAACAATGCAATTATGCATGGTTACATAAAATAATAAATTAAAACAAGAACTGCAGTTATGAATATGCATAAATAAAAAATCTAAAAGCTCAAAATGCAATTGTGAAGAAAGAAAGAAAGACAATGCAATTATTCATGCATTCATAAATAAAAATGAAAATGTAATTGTCTACGCATGTATACATAAAATAATAACAAAATTAAACCAAGAAATGCATTAAATAAATAAACAAACAAACAAACAGAAAATGCAATTGTGCATAAATAAAATTAAACCAATAAAAGAAAATAAATCAAAATCAAATAGTTAATTTCAGACTTTGGAATTGACATGGGTGAACTACCGTTTCTGTTCACTGACCAGGAGGTCAGTGTAATTGGCCAGCGTTGATAATTAAATACTAACAATCTGCCAGGTCGATATATCACTGTCACTCGTGCTAATACTCTAATGTGGTGAGTGTTCCCTCTCCTTCATATGCATACTGTATGTACGTTTTTGTGCATGTTGTTTTCAGCCTCCTGGGAATCATTCTCTCATTTGAAGCAGCATGTCTAAAGAGGCTGGAGCTACAGCATCACAGCGATGACACCAAATATAGCTCCTTACCTAGTGTAAGACACTTACACAGCTCTTATACATCTGACTTCCCCCATCCTCAGTCAAGCCTGCACAAGATTTCTGCAGCGCTCTCATTCACCTCCTTAAAACACAGCGACTGGATTAGTTTAACTGAGGATAACACCGCCATACATGTAAAGCAGTGTTGCTAAAACCTGAACATCAAAGAGCCGGGCAGCGCTGCATGCTGTATCACACAGAATCAATCACACATCCCCAAAGTACAGTCCTCTAAAACACCAGCTTCACCGATTTCAAAAGCTTCTGTGATGAGGTGCTCATAGGAATGCTCCTCTATTCCCAAGTCTCAGTCTGGAAGTCTTTCCCCCCCATATTAAACCATTAGTACCATATATTTCAATACCAAGTCAAAACTAAGCAAAATATTGAATCTATGTGCATTAAAGCGATAGTCTACCCAAAAATGAAAATTGTCTCATTATTTACTAACTCTCATGTCATTCCAAACCTGTATGTTTTTCTTCTGTGAAAAATACTTAAAGAAAATACTTACAGAATGTTGGTAACCAAACAGGTTTGTTTTCAATCGCCTTACATTGTATGGACAAAAAAATAAAATACAAATGGAAGTCAAAATTAAAATATCTTCTTTTGTGTTTAATAGAAAAAATAAGGCATGCAAAAAAAAAAAAAATGCAATTGTGTTTATTTCGTAAAAACTGAAAATGCAAATACGTATATATGGATGAATAATATACTAAAATAAAACCAAACCAGAAATGAAGTTATGAGTGAGTGAGTGAGTGAGTGAGTGAATGAACGAACATGCAATTGTGCATAAACACAACTAAAAAAAAATGCATTCAAAATAAAATAAAATACAAATATTTTAGACTGACATGGGTGACCTACAAAAAAATTAATTAAATAAATAAATAAAGGCATACCAGTTTGGAATGACATGGCAGTGAGTAAATGATACAGAAATATCCCCCTTTTCCCTGTCAGAGTCTATTATACTGTCAATAAGAATATTTACAAAAACTAACTAAATAAATAAAAATAAAATATTTATAAGAAACAAAAGGAAAACAAACACTCCTCTTAATGTATTTCTTTGTTAGTTATTGCTGATTTTTTAATTGAATAATTAAATTAAGCAATGCTTACCTCAAAAAAAAAAAAAAAAAAAAAAAAAAAAAGGAAGGCAATGTGCCATTGTTTTAATTTGCTTAATAATTATATTAATGTTTAATTCATTTGAAAATAAATAATCACATGCCACGATACTGAAGAATTCCACTGCTAATTATTTTAATTACTCATTTACTGCTGGATGCAAATAGGGAATTTCGGCAGGGAGAGAGAAAATAAAATAAAAAATATATATTGGGGATATGTATTCTTTTTCCAAACAAAATTTCAGTAAACACAAATAAATAACTATTACAAATTAGTATAATACAGTTATCATCAAAACATAAGCAGCCTACTGATAACCTTTCAATATTTTACAACCACAAGACAAATACTTTGCACTTAATTGTCTGAAAGATAATAAAATCACAGTTATTTCACTTGCCATGGTATCAAGAAGATGCTTGACAACATTTCACATAATTACAGGCTGTTAAGGTTACTAATGGATGGAATAAACTTGTACTAGAAATATCTAATCTCATCACAGAAATGCATTGACTTGGACTATTATATAAAATATCACTAGAGGCTGTACCTCTACTTTTTTTTACTTCATATATGATGAAACATTTCACAAGGGATCTATTTTTTCTTTTCTTTTACAAGACTCACAACAGCATAATCATCATACTGCTTTGACTCAGTACGAGAAAGAGGGTGACATGGATATATAATATAAGACGAAACTGAGACCGATGCCTTCAAGACATCAATCTTTTTCTTATTCCTGTGATGCTTAGATCACTAATGCATTCTGAACGAGTCGGGGACAAGCTCCATTCAAAGAATAAAGCCTCTGGATCGCGAAGGCCAATGTTTGTTGGCCATCTGATAATTTGTAAAAGCGTGTCCACATCAGACACCTCCACAGCGCTCCAGCTACTTTACCTCGACTCACCCTGCTATCAGATAAATTATTAAGCCACTCTGTCCTTAGCGAAATGTTAGAGCTCACTGTAATTCCAGCCCGTTATAGTAAATATACTTAGTTTCAATACATAATTCATGGGCTGTTATGTTCGGCTGTGGTGTTCTAACGCCTGAAGCCCAAAGTATGTTGTGGTGGGGATGTCTATTCAGCAGAGGCATTATCTGTTTTGATTATTTCGACTTTAAAGTGGGAATTGGATTGTAAAAACCTGTGGCATTTTTCTCTTGTCACCGACCTTAACAGAAAGTGCAAAGTCAATAACTTATTTAAAAGCCACTTTGAACTCTTGAAAAGATCAATGACATGCAACTTTCTGGGAGGAGATTAGGACAGTTTTCGGTGAAGTAATATATCCTCCATAAAACAGATGCTTAAGCCTTTGTGTTCTTAATCTCTGCCAAAAAAAAAAGAAGAGAAAAGGTGAAATGCAGGACAGGGTGGTAAAGTTACACTTTAAAATAGAAAAACATGCTGACATTCAGAGTTTTATGAATTCTAGTCAATCTTGCACCGGTAACATACATCATGGTCAGCTATCATCTTATTTTTAATAATTAAAAAAAAAAGTCAGGATGATACTCAAATTGGACTTGACAAATAACACATACATTGTAAAAAACAAATTTCAAAGTTGCAAACAAACTATTTCAGTCTTATTTGACTTCAAATTTCATGTTTAATTAAATACGTTACTTGCTGTTTCTTTGAAATAATTTGTGAAATTTAAAACAATTTTAATCTTTCCTTAAAAAATGACTGCTGCAATTAGTTATAACTTAAAATTTAACATTAGAAAAAGAAATGTGTTTTTTTCAAGTTGTTCAAGCTTGACTTAAAATGATAAATTGACTTATTTATTTAGTCATTTAGCAGACGCTTTTATCCAAAGCGACTTACAAATGAGGACATAAGAAGCAATCAAAACCAACAAAAGAGCAACAACGTGCAAGTGCTATTACAAGTCTTGGTTAGCCTAACGCAGTACAGATAATTATTATTATTTTTTTAAATAAAAAGATTTTAAGATTTTAAATAAAATTTTTTTTTTTTTTTTTTAAATAGAATAGAGAGTGCTAGAGTTAGAGGGTCAAGTAAAGATGGAACAGATCAGTTTTGAGCTGTTTCTTGAAGATGGGTAAGGATTCGGCTGCTCGGATTGAGTTGGGCAGGTCATTCCACCAGATGGGAACAGTTAATGAAAAAGTCTGTGAAAGTGTTCTTGTGTGTCTTTGGGATGGCACAATAATGCGTCGTTCACTTGAAGAACGCAAGCTTCTAGAGGGCACATAAGTCTGAAGTAATGAATTTAGGTAAAGGAGTGCAGAGCCAGTGGTGGTTTTGTAGGCAAACATTAATGCCTTGAATTTAATGCGAGCAGCTATTGATAGCCAGTGCAAATTGATGAACAGAGGCGTGACGTGCGTTCTTTTCGGCTCATTAAAGATTAATCTTGCAGCGGCATTTTGGATTAATTGTAGTGGTTTAATAGAATTGGCTGGAAGACCTGCCAAGTGAGTATTTCAATAGTCAAGTCTGGACAGAACAAGAGCCTGAACAAGGAGTTGTGTTGAATGTTCTGAGAGAAAGGGCCTGATCTTCTTAATATTGTATAATGCAAATCTGCAGGACCGGGTTTTAGCAGGACCAGTTTTAGGACCAGTTTTAGCAATGTGGTCTGAGAAATTCAGCTTATCATCAAATCACAACTCCAAGGTTTCTGGCTGTTTTTGAAGGAGTTATGGTAGATGAGCCTAACTGGAAGGTGAGATTGTGATGAAGCGATGGGTTACTTAATTTTCATAGTTTGATAGTAAATATTTAAAGTTAAATATTTATGTTATCTCAATTAATTTTAAGTTGTCAACTAATTGCAGCAGCATTTTTACAGAGTACTTTTATTTTATTTTTATTTTTTTCTGTCATCTTGTTTTGGTGCCTGGGAACAAGTATAGTTGGTGGTTTGGGTTTAAGAAAATTGCAATATAAATAAAATTCATTATTATTTATTTATTATTATTACACTTGAATTTCAAAGTGGGATTTTCAATAAACCTGGAAAATTTTACTGTCAGGGAAAGCCAAATATGCAGAAGGATTCCCCCAAAAAAGTTAACTTCTTTCATAATTTATTCACTCTCACCAGTTACAGTACATTTAATATATATTTTGAATAATACTGGGGTCCAAACAATATTGGATTTCCATTGTATAATAAATTTTTCTGTGTTCTGGAAAATAAATTAAGTAGTAAAGGTTGGAACGACATGAGGGGTGAGTAAATGATTGACAGACAATTCATTTTTGGGTGAATTATTTCTTTATCAGGTTTTATTTGCATATAATGGAGATTTATTTGCCCTCGACGTACAGAATTGTAAGTATATTTATAACAACAGACTTCTGTCCGCTTGTTCTGGCACACAACTTCCAGTTCTGCTGTCTTAATTTAACATGGCATGCAGCCAGATGTAGTTTCACAAAATGACAAAAATAAAAGTTATTACCATCCCTAAATAAAACGCTTTAGGTGCAATGCACAGCATAACACGCAGCTTAATTATCAGAGCTGACATAATAAAAGCAATGTACATAACATTAATGTTGACAGATGTTCTGCAATTGTGTAGAGTCAACATTCTCTTTTTTTTTGCCAAAAGGCTCTGTCTGGAAATAATTTCACATTATTGCAATAACTAGTTCTAGATTCCTTGATGCACCAGTTATCATATTCACCATCAATATCAAAGATGCCGTTTAGAAACCCATCCACTAAATGGACACACCCCCTTTTTCAAAATTCTGCCTCATATATGTGCTGCTCTGTTGATTGACAGAAAATGCTCTTCTTTCAAATGAATATAGACATCAATAGATTGACTCTCAGCCAGGTTGTCAAATTGAAATCAATGGTGAAAATATCTTCGCTAATTGGTAAGATTAGGCTTTAATAGACAACACTCCAACATAAAGCAAACTCAAGCACTCCAAAAAACAGTGGAATAAGCAATTGCGATGGTTACTCACTATCAGCTGTGGTATATTCCTGATGATCCAAGATCCCAGACTCCTGTAGGGAGCGGATACACGAATCCACCAGTTCCAGACCTGTGTTTAGTTCCTCCTCAATGTCTTTCTGTCCATCTGGGAAAAACAGGGAGGAGGTTAATCACACATACACTACAAATACTTCCTGAAGCCTCATTTGTCACACTTGAGCTCTGACCTCTTGACCTTTTCCTATCACTTGCTCACCAAGCATCCAGGCTGAGATTGAACTTAATTGGCTGTTTGGATGACCCTGTTAACCAGCGTGCAACTACTTCTGTGTCAGGACTGACTGCCAACTCTTCCAGGGCCAGTGTGGCGTAATTTGCCAAGGGATAAAGGGTTACACAAGCTCCCTAAGACATAAGATTAACCTCTCAACTGGAGCAGCACCCATACGGCTGGAGAGCAGGATGCTAAGCTGGGATTCGTCACTGTTTAGACACATATGAGAGTGATGCAGACTGGATGTGTGCGGTTAAAGATGATTAGAGTAAAATGAATCAGTAAAACTGCTAAAAATGGATCATGAAAACACTCATTAATGAATTTAATGAATACTATAGAAGGTTATTTTAAAACCTGTATACTATAATGTATATACAGTATTTAAAACTTAATTGTTTCTTGTATCCAGACCTCTAATGTGCATACAACACATTTTACAACAATTTTCGTATACTGAAATTCATGAAATTCATAAAGATGATGCAATGAACCTGCATGCTGCAGCACAACTAATTCAGCCTAGTTTTCCACAAAAAAGCCTGACAACAATGTCAAAAATCATAAAAAAGAAAAAAAAAAGTCATTTACCTTGGGTATTCCAACGATACTGCTCATCGGCTGAACTGCAAATAAGAAAAATAACAGTTGGAGTCACTCTCACAATCATATTTCACACACTAGCATGTATATGCAGACTTTACAAAGCAACTAAAGTAATCCTGCTAAAAAAAAAAACAGAGTATATCCTTGCTCAATAAAACTATTAATTTCCAAACTTCTTTTCAGTTATAATAAACTGGTTTTAAGTTGCACAAACAAGTTGTTGCATTATATTTTTAATTTTTAGCTTTGTGTTTTAGTCTCATCTACTCTCTTCTCAAAATGCACTGGAACACAATTGATTTGGTTTGCTAGTTTTATTTACATTGTTGAGTTTGTTCCCATATTAAAATGATCTTTCAAATGTGTTTAGGTCTTTGGATGGCATTTTAAGGTATTTCTTCCTCATCATATAAAAACACACAAAGAAAGGGAACACTTGGCACATCCTTTTTTTTTTTTTTTTTTTTTTTTTACAAATGTCAATAAAGGCAGATAAAATAATAAGTAACTGTAATATCAACTTCACATATTAAGTTTAGTCAAGATATTTAAACTCAAAAGCCATGCAGACAATTACGTTCATTTTCTAAGTTCACTTTTACAGTGTAAATATTGTTTGTGATTCAAGCTTTGATGTTTTTTTTTCTCTCCGCCTGATACAGTAGAATTGACATGTAAGAGAATAATTGCGAAACCCCCAACATCTCTCATCTCGTAACAACCCAACATCACTGGCAGGAAACTACGGCTGGCTGGGGTGAACTGAGGGTGCCACTTCACACGAATGCAGATGTATTTTCCCTCTCTCCCAGATCTCGGATCAAAGGTTAACCAGGATATCGCTTCCCACCCTTTAGACCATCATTATTATAAAGATTTCCTATTTTCACTGTGAAAGAATAAAAATGACGTCGTACAGGCACATAGTGGGAATGAGACTGGTGCAGAATATTGGATTTCCTGAACCATGATCGATGCTGCCGGTGCCTGGCTGGGCCAGAGGATGGGAAAAAAAGAGAGAAAAAGAGAGAGAATAGGGATGGGGTAGGCTAAAATCAGCTCTGCTGCGGTTGACTGCCCATCTACTGTATAGACGCCTTCAGGCATAGCATGCTGTGACCCATGATCCTCTGCTGCGGCAGCCTGACAAACTGTTACAGGGTTGCCTGCATTGAAAAAAGTCTATTTATCAGCGGTAGATCTCTGCACTAGGCGTCATGGAAAAAAAAAATGTGTGTGTTTACCAGCAAAACGTCGTACCCCCTACGGAAAACTCTTCTGCTGCCCACCGCTGTCCACAATCAAGAGACAATCATGGCCATTTATTCATTCAGCCTATCCTACGGCTAAGTTAAACAGCAGGCATTGGGAATATATACCTAAAAAAGTGGAATTGACTGGGGTGACACTGGAGTGACGAGAGTTGTTTACAGCGCGTGTCCTTGTTCAAGGACCAAGGGGATCGGGCTATAAACCATAAACCGCAAAGAACGTCTGGGTCATATCTGAATCTGAATATGTGAAAGAACCTGCATGGTCACAGAAGTGTTCATTAGACTATGCAGGAAAACACTTATTTATGCTTTAAAAATTTTTAATTATTATAATTGTATACTATTTTGTCAAAATAAAAAAAATGTTTTAAATGCCTCAAGTGAGCATCACAACATAATAATGTAGAGTACAGTATGAAAAATGGATATTCATCTAAAATCTAAAAGTCTAGGTAATCTAGATGTAAAAATAGGGGAGTACATAACTAACTACTCCATACTAAGTAATAATAAAACACCTCTAACATCAATGGATAACCATTATGGTACTGATACGTTGTAATTCTTAATCCTTAATGCTTTTCACGTACAGTAAATCTATAGCGCCACAACAAAATAATCACAATATAATATGCAACAATGAAAATACTGCAGGTAGGTTTAGTACGAATCATAAACAAGTCGGTTCTTTTTAATGATTCAGTCAATTCAGTCAAGATCCATAAATCAGTCTCAAACACCTAAGTCATCTGTCTGAATTGATTCAACGAATCACTGAGTCATGTACAGTGGTTCTTCAAATACTCACAAAACAGTTGTTGGTTCATAGAAACTAGAATCATAGTTCATAGAAGTACAGGTTTGGAAGAACTTCAGGGTGCGTATATGATGACAGAATGTTAATTTTTGGCTTTAGGGAATCAGAACAGTAGCTAGAATCATTCAACGACTTACAATTCCCATCCCTACTCACATGGTAAACCTTTTGAGACAAAATCCTTTCTTCAACTTACTTGTTTCATGATATAAGTAGGATTATGCCAACAATATGTTCAAAAAATGAGGCTTTCCTACAGAAATAGCGAGATGGCAAATTCTACACACACAGCAAGTTCTGCTGAGGGTTTAGTGAAAGGCCTCGGTGTGGACCCCATGAGAACATTTAGCGCTAGTGCGCTCGGGGAAACGTTACCTCTTATGAACTTACATTTTAAACCCATCTCGAAGGCAAAGGATAGGAGAAAGTTCTCAGCTGACAAAATGATTTTTTCAGCAGCTTGTTTATATAGATTTTTCATTTTAAATAATGCATGAGTCTGTTGTCTGAATAATGAAAATGTTGACTTGTTTGAATGGGAAATGGTTCTAATAATCAAAAGCTACTTATATAATCGTGTGCGTAGGGAACGTATGAATGCACCTGAAATTAAATGGTGGTGTGATTCAATAGAAATGCTTCTCTTTTGTCCCGTTGCTTTGTCAACATTTGAGAGAAAATGACGTCAAAGCATAAACCCTGTGCGAAAATTTAGATCATTCCTCTTCAGAAAGTCGTTGCACTCTCTTAGAGCCAATCAAACGCGAGGACCGGCGTCAACTGTTGTGTAATGCTAATTATTTTACAGCAGGCCAATATTTGAAATAGCCTGTCTTTCAAACACACTTCATCACACCAACAAATCACTTCCACTCCTTATGGCTTGTGGTTTCATTTCTAAGAGGCTTTAACACACAACGAACTCCGTGGCCTAGTAGATTTCAGCTCGAGATGCTGTCACACACCTTCTGTTCAGATGGATGCGCCGGAGCCAGACGCCAGAGAGCAAGGCAGCCAGAACCAGCAGCATGATTGAGGAGCCGGCAGACCTGTGACAAGGCTTTTAATTGCAACCTGTTGGCAAGTGCAAACGAGCACATGGCCAGAGACAAATGCATTCTGGGTTGCATGCAAGTGTCAAAGCAAGGCAATGGAGGTGCATTATGGGACATAAATTTGATAAAATGTCATCTTCGTTGAATGCAACAGTTCTACATAGCATTAGGGTTGCATGTTGGGGGGGAGGGGGGGTCATATTGCGATTCGTTTGCAAAATATTGTGATTTTAACTGCAATGATAAAAAAAAGTACTTTTTTATGCTCATAAAAAAGGCAAAAAGAACTAAAAGACACAAAATCAAAAACTAGCAAGTGTTGATTCCTCTCAGTTTTATTACTAATAAGATGATACTATTATAAATAATAATCATATTTTTATATTATTATTATTTATATTCAAAATGTTTATTATTAGAAGTATTGATATTAGTACTATTACTAATACTGATAAAATAAACATTGAGTATATTATATGGATACATTATAGAATGAATATAATATTTAATAATAATAAAATATTGCTATTATTAAATATATAACTGCGACCTTATCAGTATTATTATTAATAATAATAATAATAATAATAATAATAACAATGCATTTGCAATGTTTATTATAATTCATAATAATCCTAATATGATTAATAATAATAATAATTATAATTGTTGTGGTTAAAGATATTTAAATTAATACAATATTACTAATATAATTAATCACAATATTTGACTTGTTTATTATTAGTAGTATCAATATTATTACTATTATTAATACTGAAATATGAACAATTACTTAAAGGTATGAACAACAACAATAACAATAATAATAATGCATTTAAAATGGTCATTGTAATTAATAAAATTAATCCTAATAAGATCAATCACATTATTAATACTACTAATATTGTATTTTAAATATGCATGATTATTATTATTATTTTATTATTCCAGTTTTACATTACATTAGTAATATATTTATGTCTTCATTCATTTTCAGTCTTTCACAGTTTAATGAATTTCGTCGCACTAGGCCTCATCACAAATTCTATATTATATTGATCATTTGTGCAGCACCAGTACATGTGAATTAGGGCTGAGCGATTAATTGCATTTACGATAATATCGCGATATGAAAAAAATATATTTTTCAACCGCAGAGGCTGCGATTACACTCTGTCACGTGACACGCGAGAGCAAAGAGGTGTGTCAAAGACTATAGAATACCCTTAAAGAGACTTTGGGTGTGTTCGACTTGAAGATCGATTGATATATGACATCAAAGTACGGCGAGAGAAAGCATAAGGAGACGTCCGCTCTTTTATAGCTCTCGCAGTATTTGATGACACAGCGATTGGTCTAGCTGCGCTGCTTCAAGTCGAACACATCTAAGCAGTCTTCAGAGGAAGCATGAAGTTGGCACGCTATGTTGCCAAGTCCGCAGTTTGCGGTCTTACAACTCATGCAGAATTGACACGCTACATATAAATTATATCCTTTGTTGTATTTTCCTGTCAAAATAACGGCGTTCCTTTGGAATTCTTCAGCTTTTAAGAACTGCCGGATTTTCCAGTAGTGGGCGGGACTAATGCGCAAACGGCAATCTCATTGGCTGGCGCTCACCTATTATCCTCCCTGTTTTGATTTCAGCGAATCAGTTCGAGCGAACGCAGACAACCTGATTAATATTCATGAACCCAGCAGCTCAATAATCCTTAGTGCTTTTTATATTGTTCTTATTAGTTGTATAATTCGTAGTAGTTTTATCTTATCGGTATTATTTGTATTTGTATTTTTTCCCCTTTTTTTTTTTTTATAGAAACACTAAATGACAAACAATAACCAGACCTAAGTTCAGTCAACATGACAAGTATGCATTCATACATGGTTATTCTAATTACTAAAGTTCTATCATCATTTAATGCTAAATTATCATAATATCATATAATGTTTGACTGACTGATGCTAAGTGAGATATTTATAAACTAAAACAAATTACAAGCCAATGGAGATTCTATTGCCAAGGTGTCTATAGAGCAGTGGGGATTTCTTTAAGACTGCAAGGGAAGCTCGGCTTCCCCTATAATGTCAAAAAAATAATGGTCAAACATGTACTATTGTGTTAACATTTTATTGATTAAAAATGCGTTAGAACACGTTCTTCTCAGAGACGAGTTCGTTCAGAATCAGCTACATATAGCATGGGACTCGATTTCCTTCTCATATATTCCCGTAGCGTCAGTGTATTTGCCTGTTGAAGCCCAGCACCCATTGACTTCTATGGGGCTGCTTTGAACAGTTTTTTTCAGTGCTTCGAAACTAGACGCTCATTGGATAAATGCTGCGATTATGTCCCGCCCCCGGACGCTCAGCGTCTTTGGGGGTGAATGGAGGAGTGGGCGGGGCTGGACTCCGGGCTTCTGCGTGATGATTGGAGGGTTTGTCGAAAGACTGCATCTCCTTTTGATTGACAGCGATTGTGTCCTATAAGAAGTCGCTGATGCTAAAGCTATTCGAGCCAGTGTTGCCAACTTAGCGACTTTTCAGACCACCCTAGCGACCCTTTTCCCCAAAAGTGATAGCGACACATCTAGCGACTTCTTTGACAAACCTAGCGAGTCTCTGTGACCGCTGGTACTGCCGCAACGGCGCGAGGTCTTTCTCTGTTCAGTGAGCGGCTGAGAGGAGCAGCGCGTTCAGTTCAAATAGATATTATGCTGCTTCTCTAATTTTACATGCAAATATAGCCGAAATCACAGCACAGGAATTGTCTTGTCTTATCTTGTGTGTATTATTTGATTTCATCAGACGACGGCTCGATTATAAATTAGGATTTTTGTGCAGACTAACTTCTTGGGAGGGAGAGCTGGTTATGTATTCTTAAAGGGCTGCGTTTCAGTCACTATTTCATATTTATCCCGTTGACTGACAACATAAACAGTAAAATATATAAACGAAAACAGTTTTATTGAGAATTTGGCTGCATTAAAATACAGCATGAGCACAGAGACAAACAAATATAAAAGGCAATATGACACGATGATGTAATGAATATGCTAATTAGCACATGATGTCATCAGCTACTTTCCATCGAAAGAAATTGGCAACACTGATTCGAGCTCAGTCCCATAGTGGACTTTGCAAGTGTAGTCAAAAGACAAACTGCTGCAACCTATTTCTTGATATTTGCTTGGTGAAATTGCTGGCCAATTTTCATTATACATTTCACACAATTATACACCACATTCCTTGTTTCAGTTTAACCTAATTCCCACATTTCCTCCGTCGAGTTTAATGTTTTTTTAGATCGTTTGTTCATTCATTCATTCATACAGTAGGCCAGGCGGTGAACTAGCCAGCTAGCAAACTGCACACGATGGCAGAATTTACGTATAAATTAATGGACAATTTTTATGATGTAGGCCGAAAATTTGCTTCCCCTCTTTGAAAGACCAGCAGCCGCCACTGCTATAGAGGGTTGATAATATTTACAATAATCAATTGAATTTGATAGGTGTCTCTCACATTGTCCCACAGAAACATTAAAATAGTGTAGATTAGTTTACAATGTTTTATAATAATAATTTATTCTATTTAGTGACCATTTCATTCATTTAACATATTTAATATTGGGGGCATCCAAGTTATTTGACATATTTGAACATTAAAAAAAAAAAAAAAACAATAGTTACTTTCCCTGGTAATTAGTTTCTTTTATAATGATGTAACTCAGTTACTGTTTGTGAGAAGTAACTAATAATATAACTAATTCCTTTTTTAAAGTAATGTGCCCAAAACTGCATACTATACAATGATTTATTACCTGTCTTTATTGAATAATACAGAATATAAAAAGCTTTAAAAAAAATAATTGCACATTAAATCACAAATCGCAATATTGGTAAAACAAATCACAATTAGATTATTTTCCAAAATCGTTCAGCCCTAATGTGAATGCTATGTGTGCCATTCTCTCCTTGTAAATACTTGACACCATAAAAGCAGTCAAGCCTGATGCACTAAACCATCTGTGGTGTCGCTCTGCCTTGATCCTCTTGACTGACCGTGATGAGTGTGTCTGTGTGTGTGTTCCCAGATCACAGCAGGCCACGGTCCATCAAGACACCACACAGAATCAGAGCCGTGTAATTCACTTAGATGGATCGGTACACCTTCTTTACAGCTGGTCCTTTTGGAAAACCCTAGTTACAGCACAGATTTAGCAGCGCTCTGATAACTATCTGCTACATGGGCCTCCAAGCAAAGTTGTCCTTCAATAAAACATACATTACCCTACCAAATCTAATAAAGCAGCCGTAGTCAGAATAAAAGATGAGACACAATTAACGCCGGACAAATATAACCGTATCAACTGCAGTAAAACGGCACAGCTAAATCAATAACAATTACTGCAAAACTGCGCATCCATACGTTACACATACACTAGACCAAACTAACTGCAATATTAACCTCATTACCACAACATCCATAGTGTAAACGCTGACATCCATCCCCCAAGGGTCCTAACAAGAAAGAAATGTATCTTCACTCAGCCAAAAGCCAATGACTCTCTGCTTGCCAGCGCTGGGCGTCTTGGATAACTCATTCTGAGGTCTTGAATAAGATACAAACCCTCTCATTCATGTCTTTGTGGGAATTAGATTCAGTGGACTCCTTCCAGAATGCTTGATTAGAGGCCTTTAACTCAGAGACTTTAATTACCTTCTGCTGCCAGTTCCATTGAGGGGGGAGGGGGGGGGGGGGGGGCACTTCTTTTCTATAGGAAAATCTGCCACATGGTGATGTACGGTTAGGTTAGGCCAAACACTGCGTTCCCATGGTCTAAATACCTAGAAATCTACACTGAGTAGAAGTTGCTATGAGAACATTACTAGCTATAATGTTAGTGTTACACTGAAAATATTTGGAGAAGAAAAATAAACACTCACACACAGAAATTGCAAGTAAATTTCATAAATAATTACAAAGAATCGACAAGCAACACGTTTATTTAAATGTGAACATTTTAAACAAAGACTGAAATTGTATTTTCTTGTCAAATGTACTCGAATTATCTTTACAATCTTTTCATTTTTACAGTGAAGTTTTGAGAGGATTAAAGAAATATTAAATTTTTAATAAAGTTAAACTCAATTGGCAGCATTTGCAGCATAATATAAAATAAATATTCATTGCCTGATGTTTCACTGAAAGGCTGAGTTATGACGTCTTGATTAAAAACTATGAGCTAAAAAAATAAAATAAAACAAAACAAAACAAAACAAAACAAAACATGCATGGATGATTCATTTATAAGATCAGTAAACCGGTTGGGTTTCCATTTCCCTGATTTTAAACCACAATCTGTGGAAGCCCGTTTCCACCATAGGATAAAAAATAATAATAATAACAATAATAATAATAATAATAACTGTGAATTTCTCACAATTCAGTTGTTTTTTCTTGCAAAACTGAGCAACTGAACTTACAGCATAAAATAACTGAGCAGCATTTACAGCATAAAATAAAAATGAATTTTGACATCTCCATTCAAAAAAATCATCAAATTTCAAATGCAAGCTGTTTCTAAAGTATAGCCAACATATACTCAAAGGGAAAACAGCTGAAAATGCAAAATAATAAATAATAATAATAAAAAATGCAAGAATTCAGATTTCCATCCATCTGAAATCAAGTCTGCCTTTTTTTCTTTTACCATCTTTTTTCTTGAAACTCTATAAACTCAGAATTGCAAAGAAAAAAAAAAGTCTGACTTGTCAGATAAAAAGCCACAATTAACTACCATTAAAAATATTTTATTTATTTATTTATTTTTTAATCCTGAAAATAGGCTTCCATAACACTCATTAGCTTGTCAGAAAAGAGACTAAACAATCAAGGCTTAATTGTTAGTGCACGGTATATCAAGTGTCACTTGGTTATGTGGACCCGCAACATTTCTGCAATGCTTTACTCTATAAATTCCTGCAAAAACATCAACAATAAAAAAAGATTGAATCCCAGCCACAACACTAAGCAAAAGTTATTGTTACCAACACTCAACCAGTGGTTTTTCTTTTATTTCTTCAAGATTTATTTATTTACGATACATGATGCAAGTTTAATCAAGGACTTGCACAGATGGAAAGGAAAACTTCAAACGTTTAAAAGAGAATCTAAGTATTTAACGAATGCTGAAGTCTGAAAAAACATGAACCTGAAACCCTACAGATAACCCAGATCTGTCATGCGTCACACTGGGGAGGCATCAGGCTAAAGCAATAATGACAAGTCTGAAACGTCTGGCCCTTTACAAGCAATTAAAATCAACCTGCCATAGCGTACTTTTTATCTTTAAAAGCATCTGTATCAGAGATTGGTCAGTAGCTGCGGTGAACAACATTGCCAAACCATGGTCATATACACAATTGCCACAGAACAGAATATGTGAACACCTATACAGGAGTATCTGGGGATTTCACATTGATTTCCACTGATGATGTGACTAAAAATGAGTCTATTATCAAATACGCAAAGATATTCATCCACAGAACTAATGTAGTCAACAGTCAAACAATTTTTCATTCTGTACAGTGTGAAGAGAGCGATGCTGGAACGATGCAGATCAGAAGTATTTATGGAGAGGAAGGAAAACCATGCTTGACTGCTTTGCTGCCTTCTTGCATCCTGAGATGAAAAATTAAGTTTTAATTTTAGGACTCCATCAAAATGGAGCAGAAACAGCTAACAGGCAGTCTATTTGTGTACACTTCAGGGATGCTCTGTCTGCCTCCATTTGCCTGCAGACTCACAGAACACATGCACAGTCCTGCTGAAGCCATTATGGCACTGATGAGAAGATATTCATTTCTGACGGGACACACACACACGGCTCACGTTTTTCTCCACCTATATGGCACATTTCAAAGGAAGATGGCAACCTTTCAACTCGGCCTCATACTTCACATCCTGTTGCTAATGGTCACACATGCCCATGTCATCGGAGGAGCATTTATCTCCGCTTAGTAACTCATTAGAGTAACCAGACATCCGCAATTTAGTGTCCTGTCCCCGGCTGAAGCTGTCCACGGAAATGTCCCTGCTGTTTACTGTGCTTAATAATATCTACTGGAACAGAATATGCTATATGCGGTAAGAAAAGGCATGATTATGACTCATCAGTTTCCATTGTTCTTTAATTTACTGATTCATGAAATATTTATTTAGACAATACGTTCTTATCAATACAGTACAAATTACAATGAGAACAATTTATTATTTGCTATTTAAAATTGTAAAATATCTTTATATCGTAAGTATATATATATATATATATATATATATATATATATATATATATAAGAAATATTATGACTCATCAGTTTCCGTTATTTTATTCTATAGTTTATTGATTCATACAATAATTATTTATATGATTTACATGTTATTATTGATACAGTTTACAAATTACAATGAGAACATTTTATTAATTGCATTATTACTTAATTATATTATTTTATTACTTGCTTTATTACTATTTAACGGTATCTCAAATTTTATAATATAATATTCATAATAAACTAACTGTACATATAATTTTATTTTTTACGGTTTCCCAAATTTTCTTATTTCATATTTCTATAATAAACTATATTATAGATATATATATATATATATATATATATTTTTTAATTAGGATATAACATTTTAAGATATTTCTACTTTATATGTCTATTTACAATAACTTTGTTTATATGTTCACTTTATAATGTACTTTTTATATATTAGATCATATTTTTATTAAATTATTAGATATTAAACAATATAATACACACGTGCGCTATACACATGATATAATATAATGTAAGTAGTAAGTATAATGTTATATGTGTAGTTTATATACAAACAAAACTAAACTACATTTAAGTTAAAATTACATAATACATTTTTAGATTAACCATTTAGCTTGGAAATGGAAACAGTAACTGGGAACAAATTAAACTGCTGTTGTTGACTACATGCAATTAATACTAGAATGATATACTATTTTTCAAAGTACTACATTTACCGAAGTAAAATTACACAAAACTGAAAATTTCAATGATATATTAACCACTGAACTTGAAATCTCCTCAGTTTACATTTCAAAATCACCTTACATTAGAGTCTCTCTTTCTTTGGAAAACTCAATCTCGGGTCACAAAAAGACAGAGGAAAGAAAGAGATAGAGAAAGAGAAGTGTGAAGTGGAGTCCCAAGGCAAGTTGTCAGAGTATATGTAAGAGTATGAAGTTTATTTTCTTGTAAAGAGCCCACTGCCTCACTTCTGGTGACAGGGTTATGAGACATGGCAGCCCTTAGCATGAAGATACAGTATGCATACACTTCAGACTGCAGAAAGTCGAATGCAAACGCACCGCTGAGGTTTGGGAAAGGCAGCAGGGGTGGTTCGGAGGTGGGGATTTGGGAATAGATCTTATTGTTATACACCAGCTGCAGTAACATTTGCTGTAATGGATCCCTAAAGATCGGCTGGGTTTAATGTAGGGCAGTCCCCACACACTGCTTGGCTGTGGGAGGCCGTCCGTCTGTGTATGTGTGTGTGTGAGAGAGAGAACCAGCAAATGTGTGGAGGAAGAAAATGTGTCTTTGTACACGTCCTGGCCATGTTCATGTGCCTTCGTCCATCATGTATACCCTGGCCTGCACCTGCTTAAAAAATAAAAATAACCCAGCAAATTGAGCCAAACAGACTAAACCCAGTATTTGGCTTAAAAAATAGCCCAGAAGTGTATGTCTGTGGTTCGAAAATGAACAAAGCACGTGAGAAAAGAGAGTAAAAACTGGGTATGATGAATGAAAATAAGTTACTGGCCAGGTAGCATCAATACATGTTAAAATCAAAATGAAACATAATTTTGTAGCACTTGATACTTTAGAAATAATAAAATTATTAATTTACAATTCCTGGAGTCAATACAGTTCAACAAAGCAAAAAGATAAATAAATAAAATAAATTCTGAATAAATAAACAAAAACAAACAAACAAACACACAAATGAATAAAGAGTGTGCAAATTAATGAATTAATAATTCTGTGTTTAAACATTTGAGTGAGTTATATTAATGAGATTAAAATGAAACAAAAAAAGGTAATAATATTTTTTTGAATAATAAATAATAAAGATTTAAAAAATTATAACTTTAATTTTTACAACAACCATATAACCAATAAACCAATAAAATATAACCAATAAACCAACGTCAGATTGCAAAAGCTAATCATAGTGCTTTACTGTGAAACGGTGGTGTCTTTAGTTCAGGACGGTGTGGAGAGACAGAGGGAGTTTTAAGAGAGAGAGGCTGATCTGAAGTGACGTGGTCAGTGGCTGTAAATAATCTGGGACATTGTGTCTCAGTTCTTCAGTCTCAGCTCTGGCCAACAGCACAGACTCACAGGTAAGTTGCTAAATCATGTCAGTCCCACTTAAAAGAGTCCCAAGGACAGTCACTGTATGGCTGACATCATATTCCACCCACATCCAGACTGAACCCAACCCCTCAAAGAGCCAAAGAAGAATGAAAGCAAGACCACAGCAGAGAGTGAACTGATGAATTAGCGACATCAGCTGTGTTCTGCTCCTCTGAGCGCACTGCTGTTTCATAACATGTCATGCTCAGAATGCAGGGAAACCCTGAAATAAGCCAGGATCGCTTCCAGCAATGTGAAACAGCATTCACAACACATTTAACCTCAGCAATGCAATGCATTTAAACGCAATATAAAGTTGAAAATAAGGCTGAACGGACCTTGACTTTGTTTCTCAGGCTTTTCAAATGTAGATATCACAGAGTAATATTACTTATGACTAATGATAACAGAAGCAGTATTATATTAGTACCATTGATATATTATTACTGTTATATACTGTAGTTTTTGTTAATATTTTGAATTAGATTTTTTATAATTTTATAATTTTTTTTTTTTTTTTTTTTAATTTTCATTTATTTTGCTTGGCAAATTACCTTATGTTCACCAAGGCAGCATTCATTTGATAAAAAATATAGTAAACAGTAAATAATAAAAAATAATTTAATATAAAATTAAAATACCTGTGTAATTTATTCTCTGATGGCAAAGCTGAATTTTCAGCAGCCAGAAATGATTAGAAATCATGCTCTGTGTTAGGTAAGTTACTTTCAAAAAGTAACTAATTACAGTTACTAATTACTTCATCAATATTGTATTTAAATATATATATATATATATATATACACATACATACATACACACACACATATACATATATATACATATATACACACACATATATACATATATATACATACATATATACATATATACACACACATATATATACATATATACATACATATATACATATATATATACACATACATATACACATACATATATACACACATATATACATATATACATATATATATACACATATATACACACACACACACATATACATATATATACACATATATACATATATACACACATATACATATATACATACATATATACATATATATACATACATATATACATATATATACATATATATATACACATACATATATACATATATACATATATATATGTACATATACACACACACACACACACACACACACACACACAATTAAAATACCTATTCTATTTAAATACATTTAAAAATTTAATTAATTCCTCTGATGACAAAGCTGAATTTTCAGCAGCAAGAAATGATCAGAAATATACTAATGTTGATTTGGTCCTCAAGGGACATTTTGTATTATTATTATTTAGTTGGAAACCATGATACATTCCACCTTTGCATCCCTGCTGATTAAAAGTAATAATTTCTCTCTTTCCAAAAATACAAATAAATAATCTGACACCAAATCTTTTAACAGCATGCACCATCCATGAATCTGTACCACACACTGAAGAGCAGTGGGAGGGGGAAAAACATTTTTGCTGATACTACCCAATTGATATTAGCTTTCCATTTAGTAGGCACAAGTCTCGTGCTCCAGAAGCACAGACAGCCATGATGGCGTTTGGACGGATGGCCTGTTACGCTCACAGAGCACGTCATTAATCTCTCCTTTCCTCTCATTCAAATAAACAACACCATTAAGACAGCAGTTCTGCCCATCAACATACTCATAGTAAATAAGCCTGCTGTGTGGTTTGAAACGTAAAAGCAAGTTTACAGGCAGGCAGGCAATAATGATGTTTACTCAAAGGCTTCTGGTCCTCAAGGGGACGAACAAAGACACAGCCATCAAGGGCAGATCGCTTATAATCTGCCTCTAAACCCATAAAACACACCATCTATCCTCTATAGACAAACAATGACTCTTGTATTTTATATTGATGTGCGTATATAAGCAAAGTCTTAAATGTCTGCAAGAATGGCCCTCTTAACAATAAAAATTAAAGTAGCCACTCAAACCAACCACACACAGCTTTGTGACATGTATTATTCAGCATGACCCCCATTCGCCCAATGTAACATGCAGTGGAGCTGTCTGAGGTTTATCATATTGCAGAAACAGCCATGGAAGCAGGAGGACAGGGTGATTTATAATGAGGCTGAGGGATTATCTAGCTGGGTCATAGAGAAATCAATGGATATTTTAGATAGCAATCGGCCTCAATCAAAGGAACGCCTCTCGCTGCTTGGTCAGGGCATCGGCAGTGAGATTAGCGAATTAAATAGTCAATATGTCAGTGATATAAATAGTCAGTGATCTTCACTGCACAAGCAGACGCATGTCAAAATGAAGATTTGTTTCGCTTGTTATTTTGCAAGCATCTCAATTTCTATCGCTCATAATGCTCATGGCAACCACCTCCAACATTCCAGCATTGTGGTGACGTTTACATGGGTAAATTGCACACACACACACACACACACACGGTCTATGGATGTCACAATATTAAATATCCAACAAATAATAAGCCAGTAATTAAAAAATATATAAATGCATATTATTCATTATATTCAATTGGTAAAAAGCTGATATTAAAAATGTATACTAATTTATGTTGTAAAAATATAATAGTTTAGTTAATTATTTATTTATAATGCAGAAAGCTAATAATCACAACATTATAACTGAAAATATTAATAAATGATATTCATATTTAAATAATATATTATAAATGATTAAAATACTATTATAATATTCATAATTATTAGTTTTAGATGACAGATGGAAATGAGTTTTTTTGTATTTTCACGTCGAGTGATGTGTGTGGTGTTCATGCTGGGTAGGTGGGTTTGAATCAGACTCGTAACAATTCTTAATCCTATTCCTATTTCTTCTTTCCATCAATTAAAAAAAAGAAGCCAAAACAGCATAACCTGGACCTGTAAGACAGACTCATTTTTCTAACCAACAGAACAAGAAAGTGATATAAGCGATAAACCCTGTCTGTAGCGTGACGAGATCTGCTGGGTAGAGTAAGGCCCAGAAGCAGACAGCAGACCGGCTCACTCTAGACAAGATGATGAAATAATCAGATTTGACATAATACATAATTGTGTGTCGTGCACACTGTAAAACAAGCGACAGAGGGAGGAAAAGCAAGAGACAATGGTAGAGTTAAGCAAGTGGATGAGCATTACATCATCGAAAGCTAAATCTTTTGTAATATATGTTCTGTGCTACTCAAGCAACAGCTGTATTCCCTATTCACAAAAAGAATGACAGCTTGTCTTCATAATTTTACCCTGTCAATCAAACTCTGAACATCAGCCTTTGTGCACTGTATAGACTAGAAAATAAATATGCAAATGAGCTGTTCTGACTCTCTTCAATTTCAACTAGAATGGCTCTTTTTCTTTCACCCCATTTGCCCATTTTTGGTCAAAACTGCAAATACAAATGCAAAAGGGCTTGTGGGGCATAATAGAGGCAAGCTGTTAAAACGTGATTGACAAGACATCAAACATACCACAAAATTCAAACATACTACGCTTCAATAAACGTCTGAATAATTGCCTTGTATTTTCAAATGGCATGTACTACCAATCAAAACATGATACATCTTGATTATAATAATAAAAAAAAACATACTAAAAGAGTCTCTCTCTCTGTCTCCCTATATATTATTTACACACACACACACACATTTATATATACACACGTATTGTTTAATATGTATTGTGAATCATAATGAATACATATTAAACAGAATCCAATAAAACAAAAACAATGAAAAAATGTTAAAAAAGTTTAAATAAAACAATTTTAATAATAATATTATAATAAACACTGAATAGTAAATCAAAATTGAAAATGAAATCACATATAAATTAATAAGACAACTAAATTTAACACATTTAAATTAAATTGAAGTTAAATGTAATAATAATCCATCATCATGTATCCACCATGTAAATTTATTCAAACTGAATTTAACAACAAATGACATTTAATAATAATAATAATAAACATTTAACAGTAATAAAATGTCAAATGCAACGATATATGAATTATAACAATAAGACCATTTTAATACATTTTAAATCACATGTAAGTTTAAGATTATTTAAATTTAAGTTAATTTAGCTATCAATTTAAATTAATTGAAACAATTTAAAAATAAAATAATAAACATTTAACAGTATTCAAATGTAAAATGCAATGTGATGGCATTTGAATTAATTATATTTAATGTAAAACTACATTTAATACAATTATATAATTGTTAGAAATAACAATAATTTAATTAAAACTAAATTAATCAAAATAATAATAGACAATGACATTATAATATATAACATTGTAATTAAAAGCGGAGATTCAGTACAAAAAAATCCTCATGATAATATTATAAAGAGCTAAATGCTATTTGAAGAACTATTTGAAGAACACTTTCTTAATATGCAGGTTCACCTAAGCCAAAAAGAGGTTGAAGACCCATGATCATTTATGCTGATCTAGCATTCAACTGACTAAAGTTTGTGCTGATCTATTTTCACCTCTCTGAAATGCCCACAGTGCCCAAGGTTTCCATGCAGTCGAATGTGAATACTCAGCAGGAAATCTGCAGGGACTCTACAAAGCAGAGTGCTTCAGAAAGTTAACATTTTTGGCAATAATGAAACTTTAGGATGGAGGAATAACTGTAACGAGTGAGTTAATGAATGTCAGCTAGAAACTGAATCTGAGACCCTCTTTCACAGTGTGTTTGCACTGTTGTCCTGCTTATGAAAGCTGTGTGAAACAGGCCTGAGTCCTTTTCCAATACGCTTTGAAGACGACTTAAAAACATGTCCCTCCAGCGGTTTTTGGAAATGCATTCATTGAACATCCATAACGTAAACACATACACGCATCCCATGTTAGCTTCCAGCCATATAGCCAATCAGAATCATTTATGATCCTCCATAGACACACACAAATACACTCTCTCTGCATGATTGCATGTCCTTCATCTACTCCTGCTGTGTTCCCACTAGAAGCTTCAATTTAATCGTTTCAGGCGTGGGAATGCGGCACGTGTTGAATTTGGATTCATACAGTTCCCCTCCGGTTAACTCTCCTACTGGTATACGGTCCCACACAACCAAGAAAACACAAACATACGCATAAGCTGCCGGCTGAGTGAGTGTGTGTGTGATACAGCTCCCGTCCTTGCGCTTGGGTTTGTGTTAGCATGCTTTTCAGCTTTATATACAGTATGTATGATGGTTACGCTACAGTCCTGCGGCAGGAAAGTGTCAAGAGCTAAGAACGTAACACCATTAAAACACGGCTGTGAAACCTGTCTCTCGCTCGGTCTTTGGATGTTTTCAAGTCCAGCCCTGTGTACAAGGTTTAAAGATCTGACATGGGGAAGCTGTTCACAAGTGTTTAGCAAGACAGATCGACATCTGTAGTACGCATGATAGTAACATGTCTTCTGGGATCATCGTGAATGGATGTTAAAGAGAATGGTTTTGTGGCTGCATATCCCACTTATGATAATGAAGCAATATAAAATAAAATAATAAAATAAATATATAGCAATAATAATAATAAAAAATAATAATTATTGGTAGAAACCATAATTTAAAAATAAAATAAAGAAATTAATAAACATTTTTAAAAGAAATAAAGTACACAAACAGAGACAAACTCTATGTTTTTATATGGACTTGAGATAAATAAATATTGTTGATCCATGACTGATATATAGATTGATATATTGTTATTTTAAAGCCATATGGTAAAAGTTCAAGCCCACTGCTTTAGCACAATTGTTGATTGACAGATGGGTACACTGTGTTAAAAAAAAAAGTTGAACAAACTTAAGTTTAAGGCAACCAGCTTCAGCAGATTTTTTAGTTCTCTCAACTTATTTTTTAGGAGATTTTTGAGTTTGAGTAAATTCAAAAATCTGCTGGTTGCCTTAAACTTTTAAGTTTGTTCAACATTTTATTTATTTATTTTTTACAGTGCTGTAAAAAATCTAAAGTTGAGAGAACTTAAACATTTAAGGCAACCAGCTTCAGCAGATTTTTGAGTTCTCTCAACTTTAAGTTTATACAACAAAAAGTTGAGTGAACTCAAAAATCTCCTACAAAAATAAGTTGCAAAAACTCAAAAAATCTGCTGAAGCTGGTTGCCTTAAACTTATAAGTTTGCTCAATTTTTTTTTTTTTTTTTTTACAGTGTAGGTTCATAAAGTTGTAGGTTCAAAAAAAAACTGCAGACAGTTTCTAATTGACTACCTAAGAAATTGGGTACATAAAATAATAATAATAATAAAAGAATACATTTACAATTAAAATAAACTAATTAAATATATTTAAAATAAATGAGGTAAACAAACAGAAAGACAAACACTTTGTTTTTGTTGATGATAATTATATATGGTTGATATATTGTTCTTTTAAAGCCATATGGTAAATGTTCAAGTCCACTGTTTTAGTATAATTGTTGATTGACAGATGGGTAGGTTGTCCTTCGCTGTATAAATGCAGATGGTTTATATCTTAAAAATTGGTAAATTAAATTCACAAATAAATTAACAATAAGACAACTAAATTTAACACATTTAATTAAATTGAAGTTAAATTTTATAATAATTAATCATCATGTAAACATGTAAATTTATTCAAACTGAATTTAACAACAATGACATTTAATAATAATAATAAACATTTAACAGTAATAAAATGTAAAATGCAATGATATATATGAAATATAACAAGACAATTTTAATACATTTTAAATCACACGTAAGTTTATTATATTAATGATTAAATATAATGATTATATTTGATTAAGTCATATATTATTTACAATTTATTAATAAATAAAATATACTGGATGAAAAAGAAACAAACTACTCTATATACTTTTAGGTGGACTGGAGATAAATAGATTTTTCTTTTCAAGATGCTTGTTTTAGCACAAATTTTGATTGAGAGATGAGTAGGCTGTCCTTCACTGTACAACGCAGATGGTTTCTGATTACCATTTTGTTTACTGTGTTGAGAGTTGCTGAAATCGTCTCATACTGTATCGCGTATCTTGTCAGTGTGTGCACTTGCTTGGCCATTTTTAGTGATTAATAGGAAATTGGGTTCAGCTGAATTGTAGTAGTGATTTGTTAGATAGGTATAAAAAAGGTTATTATACTGCGGCAGCCCTCTTAGTGTGAAGACCATCGACTCTACCGTGCGACTCCACCGGGCTAGGACACCGGCAAAGGATATAAGCATCGCTTTTTATTTTTATTTTATTTTTTTCCTTTATATGTTTACTATTGAAATGTTGTTGTTGTATGCATTTGTCAATTTGATTTAATTTCTGTATTTTCTTAAATGGGTGTGTATAGAGTATTTACTCTCTCTGTGTGAGTGTTAACTTTTAGTTTTAGTTACTTTTTCTTATTTGTAAGTCGCTTTGGATAAAAGCGTCTGCTAAATGACTAAAAGTAAAGTAAACGTACCTACCTCAGGAAGTAGTTAAAGAAAAGAAAATTAGGCAAAACTGGGTAAAATCAGTTTAAAAAATAAACAAATTATAAATATTTAATTATAAAAATTATTTAAAAAAATTAAGAGATGAAGGATAAACAGGATGGACTCTGAATGAATAAATAAGTCAATAAAAGTAGATGGGTTCTTTACTGTACAAATACAGGTGGTTTCTGATTGACTTCCGGATGAAATGAGTGATCAGTTCACAAAAGGGTTTGGACCCTGTTTACAGCAGTATTTTGTGCTGTCCACTTGTGAACTGATCGCTTGATTTGGATCTCAACACCAAGTGTAAACAGGATCTGTGTCTCCTACGGTTCTGAAATCCTTGCATTGATTACAGGTCAGATTCAGTTAAACCTGGACTCTGACCCTTCCGCTTCGCTCTTTCCAGACGGCAAGCCATTTTTTATCCCTCCATCCCTCTTTTCTTTATCTCAGCATGCAGAGAAGTATTAAATCAAGCCCAGCATCTCTTCGTCCTGCCAGATTCTGACTGTAATATTTAATATCAGATTCAATTAATATCTCCACAGTCCTTACAAACACAGGCCCACAATTAATCACTACAGAAGCTCATCCCTCATTGTCAGAATAAAATCAAATAATCCTGATAATACCGATCTGGGAGGATCCAGAGCAGGAGACATGGGGATTTTACAAAATTCAGAAAGACAGAATTCACTCATTATTGGGTTTAAGATCACAAGTGATATGAAAAACATAAAAGAAACAGGGTTAACCAAAACTAAAACCATAAAGAATAAATAATAACATCTATATAGACATAAATAATAAAAACAACAAAATTACTAAAAATGTAATAAATTAAAAGAAAAATGGAATATATAAAACTAAAAACTGATTCTATATATATATATATATATATATATATATATATATATAAAAACTATAATAATGTCACTCTATACTAAATAACTAAAGATAGTCAATAACACTGAAAAATTAAAAGACATTAATTACTGGTTTTGGATGAGGGATAGGACGCTGGGCATCAGTAGGATCTTGATGAAAAGACCAAACATGTGTTTTGGACGCTGGTGTACAAGTTTGTTCCCACCAGACCGCTTTACTACAGAAAACCAGTTTTCTGTCAGCATTCATGTTGTTCTAAATCAGTTTTTCCAGCAGGGGAGAGCACAAAATGGAAAAACTAAATATGAAATGCAGAGTTAGCATGTGGTGTGATGCTAAATTTTAATGGAAGCTGATCAGTGCACACAGCGAGGGTCCTTAACCCTCTGGTTGATGCCCTCAGTCCTGGCATAAGGAAGAGAAGCTTTCCTTTTCAGTTTCTGCTTTCTGATTACCACACAGACTAATTATCTTTCCCCCGTTTCATCTGAATGTGTTTGTGGAGTGAAGACGCAGCTTTAGGCAAACAGCATCCGGCACCAAACTGTGCTCAGACCAACACAGCGACAATACAAACCTCAAACGGCTGCAAGCGCTGACACATTTACACCACAGTTTCCAAAAGCGCTCTTAAATACACTCAAAATATAATCCTTGCCTCCTTTTTGGTGCCAATTCTACCAAGTAACAGTTTCAGAGTATTAAATAAACAAAACCAAGATCCATGATTCTGTGAGAAGTTCACAATGATAGTCTAAATAATATTAGTTTTTCATAATTGTTTTTCTTTGTGCTAATATAAAACTATAAAGTGTGTGCTTTTTTTGCTAGATACACTCTAGTGAGACTGTAGGACTGGGCAGCAGGAGAACATCCACATTATTTACTGTCAGTGGAAGAGACTGCAGGCTGGAAACTCACTGTTTACAGTGCCTTGTCCTCACAGACCCCCAAAACAGCAGCCCAATAACAAATATATATATATAAACATTACCAGCAAACCAACACGGCAGGCAAAGCAGAAGCCAAGAAATATTATACCCTACAGGTCTTTATTTGCTACTGTACTTTTACTAGTGTTTGTGGGGCATCTCATATAAGTGTATTTATCATTTAAGATTCTTATAAATTCTTGTAGTTTTTTTTCATGCTGTTAGGCTTGGGTTTTAAAAAAAGATTTAAATTAACAATCTCCCTATGGGAAAATCCAGCTACATCCAGTTTCTGTTAGCTATACCGTACCTGAATAGTACACAGTAAAGCAATTAGGTACAGTATTTGGGTTCTAGTTAACAGATATTTTTCATGTTTTATTTAGGGGTCAAGTGACCAATATGCAATGATTTTTAATTAGTATTTTATATTTGTTTTTGATTAAAAAAAAGATCATTAGACTACAACAAAAATTCGTATTTTATTTTTTTAACAACAAGTAGCAGCAACATTACAAAAATTTTATAAATAGTATATTATTTAAATGAATGAATGAAAAAATAGATTATTTTATTTAAAAATTAATTGTATATTGTTATTATTATCTGCACATTATAATAAAAATAATTAATATTTAAGTAAAAATATAATAAAATAACAACCTTTTTATTTTTGACTGGAAGGAAATAAATTATAATTATTAGAATAAATAAAGATTACTATTTTTATAATAATTATTTGTCAGGGAACTGCAAGAAATGGGACCCAGATGCAAATGAGCGGACAAGGGTGGTTTATTGACAAGACGTTGACTAGAAACAGCAGGGAGAGTGAGAAGTGAATCAGTCCAAACAGAGGGGCAGGGCAGACAACACACTACAGGCAGGAGGGATGACCACTGAGCCTGTCCAAGGTGACAGGACTCAAACACGGAGGCAGCAGCTCCAGAGGAAGGCAGGAAGACAGGGACCCCGTAGCTTGAAGTGAATCTCAGAAGTCGCACCAGTCTAGCCGCCGGTTAATGACTCGCAGAACCAAAGACCTGACTCGTGAGAGTGGAGAGCTGCTTCCAGGTAGTAGGGGTCAGAGGCCAGGGAATCTGGGTAAAGGGCAGGACAGGGCAAAACACGATAATAAACAAGACAAGACTCAAGACAACACAACGACACAAGACAGACAAAAGAAAATCTAAATTAAAAGAGAAAACAAAACTAGATAAGAATGCACAATCAAAAAAACAAGAATTAGACAAAACAAAAGGAACTGAGGATATAAAATAACAAGATAAGAGATCAAAAATCACTTGAGCAAGATCAAAGGATATACTCTAGGACCAAGAAACAGGTAAACACCAAAACGAACCAGCAAAGACAAGGGAAAGGAACACAATACAAAGCAGCAGAGCACACAAGGATCAGGTGAACACAATCAAGCAAACGAGGACTAGACAAGGACTAAACAAGGGGGCGTGACCATGGGAAACAGGGAGGTTGGACAAGAGGAGCACGTGGCAAACACAAACAGAGACCGTAGGTGCGTTCGACTTGAAGCACGGCTACAGACGGTGGTCAACGAGAGTAGCCGCTTGCAGTCAGGGGCGGAGTTCAAAACGGAGTCGTCAAGTTGGACACTTCGGGGCTCTCGTAGTTTGCTGCATCTACCTCAGTCATGGCAGATCACGTGGCGTTTGCTTGCTTTATTGAAGACGAACTGGAAGCTATAGAAATGCCGTTATTGTTGTATGAAATTGAGCACAATGAGCAACGAAAGTGAGTAAAGGTTCAATGTAATAAGTATTGTTTTTATATATCCAAAGGGACATGGGACCATACCCAACACCAGTGTGACTCGTTATTTCTAATACTAACCAATCAATGCAATTACACTTAACAATTTTCATTAGAAGTGATTATTTTTTTATTACTATGTTGGTTTATGTTTTAATAAACCTTTAAGATGTATGTAATATTTTGAAAGGGTGTCATCACGACAGAAACAAGTTTTAAGTAAATAAACAGAACATATTGAAAATTTGACTTGTGCAGTATGATTCATTATGTGTGTTTTTGCTACTGCAACTTAATAAAAATAATCTATGAAGATAATAATTGTATGTACTAAATGTGGTTTTCAGATAAAAGAATTAGGATGTTACATATTTGTTTACTTATTTTACTATTTCTCCAGTTAGGTAAGCACATTTTAGTAAGACAAAACACCATGAACATTCATACGTGAACACCATGAACAGGCCTACGGATACGCCCAATTTATTTGCCTTTATATTATGATTTATACCAGCTTATGAAAGTGATCTGAATGTTGTATTAAGCTGACATCCAGCCAGAGTTGTTGGCAGTAATTACATGCAAGTGAAGATGGGTGAACCCAGCAACTAGACAATTAGTATCAATCAGAATCCATGATGACCACATTATATTAAAAGTCTGTAAGATTGACACTTGATTTATTCCATAAAAAAAATGATCTAAATAGGTTATGCAGCTTAATACTGTAAAGGGTCTGTATGAAAAAGGTCCAAAATAAACCTATGCACAAAACCTATATAAACGAATTAACAAAAAAGTGATTGCAGTAAAAATAATTGTAATCTTTTAATAAACATGATTTACGAGATGATGACATAAAAAGTTAATTTATTTTTATTTTTATTTTTATGAAAGTCCGTATATGAGCATTAGTGGGACTGAAGTTGTCAGAATAAACCCGAAATACACGTCGTTGTTGTCATGTGGTGAATTTGGCCAATCGTGAAACAGCTGTGTCGTCACCAGCGCTCCCGCAGTCGCTCTGGAGAAATTGCGCCGGCTGAGTCAGCCGGCTGCTCTCGAAACGCTGTCGCGGTACTTTGATGCCACACGTGACAGTGACGTGTGGTCGGCGCCGGTTCAAGTCGGACTAAATTTCTAACCGGCATGCACTGCTTCAAGTCAGCCGCCGATCGGTCTGCTAAGTGCTGCATGAAGTCGAACGCACCTAGAGCCATGTGCACAGACAAAACAAACAAAGAAACATTGAACAGGGACAAGACAGACAAGACTGTCAGGGTAGGATCCTGACAATTATTGATATAAATTAATTAATTCGCTTGAGTTAGAAACCTACTGTACCTGTGTAACTTTACATAAGTCCAGTACTAAACTGTGTCCGGTACTAAAATACCTAACTATTGAAACTTTGTTAGCCTCACAATTAGGGTTGGGCATCGTTTTGATTTGAACGATTCTGATTCCGATTCCGATTCTTCCTTTCGATTTCGGTTCTTTTCGATTCTCAATTCCGATTCTTTGTGGGCTGGAGTCAAAACATGTCACAGGCTCATTTGATTTCACAGAGGATAATTTTATTTTGATTCAATATGAGTTTTAGTTTTAGGAGCTGCAGCCCATGTAGGAGAAAATTACCACATATGCGGTAACTTTTCTGTGGCACTCTTCCACTTTCTCCGCTGGCATTTTCCCCTGCTTTGCTGCCAATGTGAATGGAGTTTCACAACGAGTCTCCACCGGTTTAGCATTAGCAGCAGTAATATTAGGACTGCTACTAGCGTGGGCAATTTGCATAACGCTACATTCATCTACGAGGGAAAAAAAATATTTCAGTAATGTTGTTGTTCACAAAATTTGGTCAAGCGCTTTATTGTTGTCACTTACCTGATTGTTGTGACGAGGTAACGTTACTAACGTTGGTTAGCGCAGGGTTGCCCAAGGAGGACGAGACAGTGGACCTGCGCAGCACGTCAAACACGCTACACTCCTTAATTTGTACATCATACAGGCGTAGGTGTTTCGTCATATTCGTAGTGCATCCTCCCGTGCAAGATATCATTTTGTCACATGTGTTGCACTGTGCCGACCCAGGCTTTTTTAGTGTGAAATAAAGCCACACACAACTTTGAGCGCCGCTTACCGTGCTCCATAGCTGCAACTGAACAAGCGCGCGGCAAGCACTTCCGGAAATACGGTGGCCACAATGGAAACCAAAACTTGCGCGTTTGGAACCGATGATCGGAATCGAAAACAAATTCCAATGGCATCGTTATTTTTTTAACGGTTCCAAGTTGGAACCGGTTCTCGATGCCCAACCCTACTCACAATAACCCTGTTGATTGTACAAAATGTCCAGTAACCTAAAAATGCTAAATTATCACCCTTCATACCTTGACTATAATTTGAGAAAATTTCCATCCCAATCATAAAACCTTCAAGTAACGCATAAATTTGTAAAATAAGAGACATGTCATTTAAAAAGTTGGAGAGTAAAGTCCCAAACGCCCATAAATAAAGATCTGGCCCTGACTCAGTTTGGCTCAGGAAAAACGATGTGACTTTAGATGGGCAGATCTGCAGCGCTGCTGAGCTTTTAATTAACTCTTGAGCACTGTAGGCCACAGTTACCTCCATTAATCACTTATTTTTCATGTCTGCAGGAATCATGAGTGCACACGCGGCGCAGCTAAACCTGAACATATGCTTCCGGCTGTGTTATTAGCCAAGTAGCCAGCGACCAGCCTCTCTGAACTTCATCTCTTCCTTTATGATAATTTCCTCTCGTATTCGTCTTTGAATTACTGACATCCATTGGCACAAACAAAGTACATGAGAACATTAATCTTTCATGGCAGACTTGACTTTCGAGATATAATTTAATTGTCTCCTGGACATGCAAGGTTTTAAATGAGTTTCTTCTGATGTAGCTCCAAACCTTTAAAAAGGTTACCTTTAAAGTGAGCAGAGAGAATGTATTGAACTAGGACACATTTAAATACAAATTAGTGTTCAGAAAGGATCATCTCTAAAATATAAAATCTGTGTAACATCCATCACATACATGAGATCCGTCATTGTTACTGTCACTCAGCACATATCTGGATTTATGTTGGCTCAACATTGCAGTATAAACACATATCAGCAGAAAAAAAGAAAATAAAAAAAAAAAAAAAAAATCGCAATGCATTAAATACAAATTAGATTTTTAAAGTATTGTTACTTAACTTAAAGGGTTAGTTCACCCAAAAATGTAAATTAGCCTGTGATTTACTCACCCTCGAGGCATCCTAGGTGTATATGACTTTTTCAATATTTCAAACATCATAAACACTTCTCTCTCACTTCATCTAACTGTGGTACGCGGATGTCGGGCGGTGTGGTATGCTGGCGGATGATGTAGGACGTCAGCGTAGTGTGATTAGTGACGAACGTGGAGAGAGAACAAAACAGAATGCTGGTCATGAATTAGAAGCACAAACCGAGGATTTGTAAAGAAAAATGTCAGAGAATTTCGATATAGGCCAAGAGGAGACTGGTTTTACTTTGCTTAAGTAAGGAAACTTTCCTTTGCTCCTGTAAACAAACTCGCGAGACTAGCATATCTCAGAGGCGCACGCGCTGCGCATATGTCCTACGTCATCCACCCGGAACGCCTTCTGCGTATGACAGATAGCGGAAGTGAGAGAAAATGGTTTATTATTATGTTTGAAATATGGATTTTTTTCTTACACAATTGCATGAATTCACTACACGAGGCCTTTATTCAAGCCCCAGAGCAGTGTGAGGCACGTTTTATTATGGATGTGCACAAACATTTGATGTGTTTTAGACTGTTGAACAGAAACACCCACCCACTGCAATGATAACGCATGGAATAGCCAGGACAATTTTTAATATAACTCTGAATGGATTGGACTGAAAGAAGAAAGTCATATACACCTAGGATGCCTCAAGGGTGAGTGAAACAGGCTAATTTTCATCTTTGGGTGAACTAACCCTTTAAGTATTGTTATTTTACTTAAGTCAATCCACGACACTCAAAAAAAGATACTCAAAATATAATGCTAAACAATTCATTTGATTTGATTTCATTCATTTGGTGTCCCAAATGGTATTTTTTGGTATCTAGAATATAATGCTAAAAAAGTATTTTTATATTTTATTTGGTTTTTATTTTTTATGTTTTTATTTTATTTTTATTTTTGAATCCTCTACCTAATTTGGTGTTCCCAATGGTATTATTTGGTGTCCAGAATTAACAGACCTTGCAGAATGCTTGCAAACCTCTCATGTTATATTATCACCAAATCTTTGTTTCAATCTTTCCTTCCAAGTTCCAACTTGTTTTCTTTCAATTAACCCAGGATTTTTTTTTTCTTTTTTGAACTGATTGATCATGGGCCTCATTGATCTGAGCTTATACACTTCAGTTTTTGAGTGAAAAAAGCATAATTTGTGGATAATTTTGGAAGTATTCACTGAAAAACAATACAGGATAACAAAAAAAATGATATGAAATTTTCGTATGCCTGTCAGTTTTTGGCCAGGATCACCACAAGTGTAACAAAAATACAAAACTATCAAACATTTGTTTTAGGAGTTTGTTCTCTGTGCAAGCAAAGTCAGTAGGTTGTAGTCCAATGCAATAACATTAATAGCATTTTCAGGAAAAAGAAAATCCTCTTTGGGTCAAAATGACCAGAAACCAGCATGAGGTCCTAAACTAAACTGATAAACATTTCTGGTGTCAAGTCAATGGGTCTACATGTTGCAATCAATGGCCCAATGTCAGCCAGTGACTGTTATTTTAGCCTGCTGCCTCAGATCTATATTTAAACAGCCTTTTCACTGGACATTACACTTCCAGTAGCAGCACACCTCGTGTCCGTCTTGATTATTTGCACGGTAAACATTCAGATAGTACCTTCCCACATCAAACCGAGCGCTCCAGCAGGATTACAAGCTATCACTGCAGCAGAACAACGCAACACTTGCGTGTCCCGTCTGACAGATATGTAAATGCATTCTTCCCGAAGCATCATGCAACGTTATATTGCAGGCAATCCTTATTCATGAAGGCGCTCAAGTTTACAATCAACACTTTATGAAGCATCTATTGCTATGCAGTGAATGTCTTATGGTGGCCCTCCAGTTGCTCGGCCTCACGGGACAGACACGTGGCCCTCAAAAGCAGCACGTTCGGATCCAAAGAATTCAACAAGAGAGAGAAAAAGAGCCAGAGGAGAAGTGAGGGAGGGAGGGAAAAAAGACGAAAAAGCTCTCTCTTCACCACAGGACTGCTCTTACTGAGATAAGCGCGAGGAGCCATCGGGTGAACCATCACCTAGACCATGAGCAGGACCTGAGCGAGAGGATGGAGAGAAAACGGATGAAAGGAAGGAAATAAGGCTGGAAGAAATGAGCGAGGTTGGCATGAGGGAAGCAATGGTGCCCATGATTGAAGTCCATGTATATCAATATCTCTTATTTCCTCTACTGCGACTGCAGTGGAGAGATTGTAAAGAACTCAAAAGAGCTACAGAACAAAGACGGGTTCCCTGGCTGAGGAACAAAGAGGCAGCAGAGCCCGGCTCATTTCATGTCTTTCAGGGCATTTTCATAGGCTTCTTGACTTGTCTTCGATCAGGCAAGGGCAGGGAGAGAAACACATCCACACCTTGGGCAGCGTTCAAAAGCCTGTGGAATTTGAAATGTATGGAAGAAGTTGAATTGAGACCCTCATGGTGGCTGCCACCCTCTACGGTGACTTTCTCCTTTACTCTTAAAAGAGTGTTTTGGGCAAGATAGAGATGTTAAGAAAGAGGTCCAAACACACACATTCATACACACTTACACATGCTGCTTCAGATTTCTTCTGTCGGTGTGAGCTAAGTGTGTAAGACACCCCTGTGGGCTTTCAAATCATCCAAAGTAGAAAGAAAAAGGACTTCAAACCACTTACTGGGGTAGATTTGTACATTTTCTGAAGCAAATGTACTGCTTGCCTGTGTAAGCAGTACTGAGTGCTGCTTGCCTGTGTAAGATTCTTGGGGGCTGTGGGTGGCTGCCAGGTTCCTAGGTGTTCTGGGTGGTTTCTTCTCATTTTGCATACTTCTGCACTGTTCTGTGTCAATTTGTAGTATGGGAAGTATTAGCTGATTTTGACTAAAACCAAATATTATGTTCATGTTTTCACAGACAACCGATAAAGGGCCGATCTACTTTTGTCTAAATGAATTAAAAGGGCATCACTAAAAATCACCAAAAAAAGGTAAAGTAAAATAATTTGAAATGCTACTAATTAAATTTGGGCATCACAACAGTGTAATGTAAATGAAAAAAAAAAATTATATTGTAATTTACTAAAGACAATTTACAGTATTATTGAATTATTAGTGTTTTTAAATATTACTTTAAATCAGCGTGAGACGACTAGAAAGTAATCAAAATGTAATAATATATGGTAAATGAGCATTCACAATGAAATATCCAAAATTAAACTGCCCTAGTAAAAAGTAGTAAAAAAGAAAACACATTTATTTCATACTAAGTATAGTCCAAATCAATTTTTTAAAGGGAAAGGGGGGGAAGGGGAAGTGGTGTGTGGCCAAGTATGGTGACCCATACTCAGAATTTGTGCTCTGTCCAACCCATCCAAGTGTACACACAGTAGTGAACATACACCCGGGGAGCAGTTGGGGGGTCGGTGCCTTGCTCAAGGGTCTCACCTCAGTCGTGGTATTGAGGGTGGAGAGAGTGTTGGTTATTCACTCCCCCCACCTACAATCCCTGCCGGACCTGAGACTCGAACCAACGACCTTCGGGTTACAAGTCCAACTCTCTATCCATTAGGTCACGACTGCCCTATCCATATATTTACTAACATTTCACTCGAGACGGACTGATATAAAAATTATAATTAAACTTTATTTGAAGAACTACTTGTGCACAATGCACATTTCTTAATATTAATGTGTTTTAATGTCACTATTGATGAGGATTGTATGATCTTTGAATAATATCGGTCTTTAAATGCAAGATATTTAAAGTGTACCTAAAGTATACTTGCAATAGTTCCACTTTAGCACAATCAAATATACTATCTTTAGTTGGACTTCAGAACTACAGTCATGGCCAAAAATATTGGCACTCTTGGTAAATATGATCAAAGGCGGCAGTGAAAATTAATCTGCATTGTTAATCCTTTTGATCTTTTATTTAAAAAAAAAATATCATTATGAAATAAATGTTTTTCTCAAATACACGTTGGACACAATTATTGGCACCCCTAGAAATTCTTATGAGTAAAATATCTCTGAGGCATATTCCCATTCACAATTGTGAGCACTCCAGGGTGATTATGAACATGAAATTATCCAGCCATGGCTTCCTGTTTCACAGAAATATAAATGGGAGGGAAAAACAAAGCCCAAATTCCCTTAATCATCCATCACAATGAGAAAAACCAAAGAATATATTTCTGATGTGCAGCAAAAGATAATTGAGCTTCACAAATTAGTGAAGTGGCTTTAAGAAAAGAGCTAGAGCAGTGAAAATCCCCATTTCCACCATCAGGGCAACAATTAAGAATTTCCAATCAACATAAAATGTTACGAAACTGCCTGGAAGAGGACGTTTCTCTATATCATCCTAATGCTCGGCGAGTAAGAGAGTTTGAGTGGCTAAAGACTCTCCAAGGACCACAGCTGGAGAATTGCAAAAAATAGTTGAGTCTCGGGGTCAGAAAACCTTTAAAAAAAAAAAAAATGATCAAACAGCACCTACATCCCCACGTTGTTTGGGAGGGTTTCAAGAAAAATTATCCTAGCTCATCCAAAAACAAACTCCAGCATATTCAGTTATCAGACATGACTGGAGCTTCAAAT
The DNA here is from genome assembly GCF_936440315.1 of Barbus barbus. Lineage (NCBI taxonomy): Eukaryota > Metazoa > Chordata > Actinopteri > Cypriniformes > Cyprinidae > Barbus > Barbus barbus. The sequence goes on from NC_136724.1 coordinate 15,115,820, forward strand.
GGGACTGGCTTCTATGGTCAGATGAAATTATAAGATGAGCTCTTTAGCAGCAAACACTCAAGATGGGTTTGGTGAACACAGGGATAAAAAGTACCCCATGTGAACAATGAAATATACTGCTGTATTTTTGATGTTGTGGGCCAATATTTCTGCTGGAGGTCCTGGACATCTTGTTTAGACATGGCAACAGATAAAAAAAAAAATCAACAAGTGACTGACTCTGTTAGAAATCTTATAATGGGCCATGTTTGGATCTTCCAACTGTACAATAATCCAAACACAAACCTTAAAAACAACACAAAAATGGCTCACTGGGCACAAAACCAAGCTTCTGCTATGGCCATTCCAGTTCCCTAACCTGCACCCTGTAGAAAATGAGTGGGGTGAACTGAAGAGGAGAAGCACCATCATGGAGCTGTGAATCTAAAGGATCTGGAGTGATTCTGGATGAAGGAACGGTCTCTGATCTCTTGTCAGGTGTTCTCTAACCTCCTCAGGCATTATAGGAGAAAATTTAGAGCTGTTAAACTGGCAAATGGAGGTTTCAAAAAAGTATTGAATAAAAGGGTGCCGTTTAATTGTGGCCAATGTGTATTAGAGAAAAAACATTTATTTCATAATGATATTTCCCCCCACTTTAAAGGTTAGATTTTTGTGATTTTTTAAAATAAAAGATCAAAAGCATTAACAATGTAGATTAATTTTCACAGCCTTCTTTGATCATATTTACCAAGGGTGCCGATATTTTTGTCCATGACTGTATTTCCGTCCAATTAGGGTGCATTAAGCATAAAAACTATACCAGTTTAGTACCAAAAGTAAACTGCAGGGTATTTTTATTAAGCACATACAAATTTATTTGTAGCATAGGCCTACTTAGTTAGTATAAAATAAATGTATTTCAAATACATTTTAGTATATTTCTTTTTCACTAGGGCAATACAAATACTTTTTCTTTTTTTTTAATCTTTAATATCAGGAAATAACCAATATGATGCCAATACAAGTAGTGATAGTAGTATGTTCACACTGGAAAACACAGCAAGACACTACAAGCGCTCAAATGATATACTTGTTTAAACATTTTAAACTTAATTATAATTGAATTTTCTGTACATTATTAACATAAATTATATTAAATTGAGTGAAAAAAAACCCTGAATCTCATGTAATATGAATAAAATGAATTTGTAATTGATCTTTGGTTCCAATAAGAACTTTTAACATCCATGGAATCTTTCCATTTCACAAAAGTTTATTTTATTGAAAAAACACTCTTTTGATTTTTATAAATATTCTTCACATTTAATACAAAATGGTTCTTTTAGGAACTGTTAACTGAAAGATTCTTTGGGGAATCAAACTTCTCTGGCATCGCTGTGAAAAAACCCCTGTTGGAAACATTATTTTTAACCCTTGTGCGGTCTTCGGTCCCTTTCGACCGAAAAATTTTACATTTTAAAATGGTAAAAATCGTAGCTTCATCGGAATGATACGAACCTTGGTGACTTTTATGGCACTTGGAATGTGAACGAACAAAAAAAAATGAGGGCATGATTGGAAAAAGCTAAGTGCTCGTAAAAAAAATAGTCACACTCGAAGGTCTTCGGTCAAAAATGACAAACCATAGGAAATGAATGGGAAATGGCAAAAAGTTTAAAATACAGAAACTTTTTGTGTGTACAATCTACAAATCCCCCACAATGCAGAAAAAAATTGCACAGCAATGAAGTGGTGAAACTCCAAATCATCTAGAGTGCAAAATCAACACACTCACCCACATGCACACACACTTGTACACACACCCCTATGAACTTGTGTGCCTGTAACACAGCAACTATGTAAAATAAAATCAATAATTCAACTACAATTTAGCAAAAAGTGGACAGCAAGGAAGGGGTTACACTCCAAAACATCACGAGTGCAAAACAGACACATCCACTCACACACACTCACACACACACGCACAGACACACAATTATACACACTCGAATTGGTATAGCTATAACCATATAGCCAAAATGAGTCAGAAATCTTAAATAAGAGGTTGAAATCAGATCAGACCCAGAAGGATTAAGCTCTGATAAAGCATTCATATTTATTTTTGTTAAATTTGTATAGAATTTTAGTGTTTTGTATAACAACATGCTTTCTGTGTTCAGGTTTGACTATAGTAATAATAATTCAAAAACTGATGCTTCAAATCAACATTTAAGAGTGTAATGCAAAAACAATATGCTGCCATGACTTAGTGATGATATTATTTTTTACAGACGGCATCATACACAGTGTGTAGCATAAATACATCATTTTTGAGATGCAACTTGAGTCTCAATGACATTTTGATCATTAGATATGGCCCTGGTTTCTCCGTCAATGTGACATTTTTTATCCTGTTTGTCCACCAGACAAAACCAAACTAATACCCTACTTTTCTTCAACAAGCGACAGTTTTAGTCTGTGTGAGACAAGTTACACATTTTCAAAACTGTAACTAAGTACAAAGTTTCTTCCAAATTGAAATTTTAACGTGACCCTGACTAAATGGTGTGTTAAGGACATTTAAAATGCACTTTCTCAAGCTCACAAATAAATAAACGGACGCTGCACCCTTGAAATGAACAATGCGTGGAAAAATAAAGACTTTTTTAGCCAATTAAAAAGTGGTTTAATTGCTTTTGGTAGGCCTGTTTGTCTTGGCTCATTAATTGGTTGACTTGGCATAGATTTTGATCTGAATTTCACAGCATGTGCAGACAGAGTGGAACTGTGTCACAAGACAAGGGATAGAATTAAAGAGCACAACAGCACTGAAAAACAGAAGAGAGAAAGAGCGCAAGAGTGAGCAAGTTCTCTGGTACCATTCCCAGAGGAAAGCTAAAGTGAATGGCTCTCGCTTCATCAATAGTCTCACACTCTCTTTCTCTCCTTATATGGCCTCTCGCCATCGCTGATAACATCTGTCAATAATAGACACTCGACATTGAGTCACAACCATTATGACATCAATCACTTACTATGACATCATCCATCAGTTCCACTCCAGACTGCCTGGCCTTGCCGGCGATGCTTTTATTAAGCACGACATTCTGTGTTTCTTCAAGGAGGAGTGAGGTCGGTCGTGTTTTTGCATGTATTCCCTCTAGCGCAGAACAAATTCTAGCGTGAATGCAGGGAAACAAAGAAACAAACACACAGCTGGAGTGGAGCCTTCATTAAGGGGGTGATGATGTATGCTGGTGCAGCTGTAGGCTCTGGCTCATAACAGGAATCTATACACAAAGTCATTAGGAGAGCTCCCTACGCTCTCCCGCCCAATAAAACGCCAGAGATTTCACCAGTTACTCATAACTGGCTTTTACAATTTCTGAAGACAGAGTGAGAGGTGCTTACTTGTGCAAAACCCAAAACCGCAGTAGAAGTGTGAATCTTCAATTGTCTCAAGAATCAATCGAAAGCTACAAAAGTTATTAATTCAAGATCACTGAGTGATTGCCTCTTCATTTTTTAACATTAATGGCACAGACAGCAGAAGGTTTATTATATTAAAACCTAATGCATGGATGTAATATACTGTAACACATTAGATTTTTTCCCCCCACTGAACAGAAGCAGTTTGCAATGCTTAAAAGATAAAATACTGTATGTGCTGTACGTGTAGAATTAACACAATATCAATAATATCATGAATAATACAACATCAGTAACTGGTTGACGCTTCAACAGTTGGTGGCAGTAATCTAATGAATTATGCTTAAAGCTTAATTAATGGATTACAGAAAAAGGCTGGTCATAAAAAGGAAAATAAGAGATGTAGCATGAAGCTACTACAGTCGTGTAAAATCACGGCTGTTATCGTGGAATAACACATATCGCAATGTCCCAACTGACCATTCAGAATCATGTATTCAAGAGATCTGTGTAATAATGAGAGAAAACACAAAATAAACTAATTTAAAGATTAATTTGACTGATAGCCTTATTTATTTATTTATTTATTTAGATTAGATTGTTATTGAGAATTCTATTGGGTAGGATAAATGTGTAGTGAAAATCTGAAATCGTGACAGCCCTACAGCCAATAATGAAATATACACATATATATATACACATACACATATATAATATATATGTTATATATATGTAGGAATGTTACATATATATATATACACATATATATATATACACATACATATATATATATATATATATATATATATATATATATATATATATATATATATATATATATATATATATATATATATATATATATATATATACACACACACACACACACACACATATATAATATATATATATATATATATATATATATATATATATATATATATATATATATATATATATATATATATATATATTATGAACGAATTAAAACAAATCAAACACTAACAACTAAAACTAGATAAAGTTTGTAGACAAGCTTTAAGTTTGAAAAAGCCTAGCCAGAAAGTTTACAGTAGTTTTAAAAGCTTGATTTTTTTTAATAGTCTGAAATAGTAAAGTTTGAATTTAGTAGTTTTAAAAGCCAGCCAGATAGCTAGATAGGATGATTTAGCATGTTACTAACATGATTAGCATATCGTTAGCGTGTTGATAGCATGATTTAGTACATTGCTAACATGTTGGTTGTGTGATTTTGCATGTTGCTAGCTTGATTTAACATATTGCTTATATGGCGCTTGCATGTTACAGCTAAGACCAGCTGGTTCATCAAAAAGCCAAAAAAAAAAAACATGCCCCCCCCCCCCCCCGCACCAGCTAAAACCAGTAAAAACCAGCTAAATCCAGTTAAAAACAGCTCAAACCAATTATTTGTCGTGTTGCTATCATGATAGATAGATAGATAGATAGATAGATAGATAGATAGATAGATAGATAGATAGATAGATAGATAGATAGATAGATAGATAGATAGATAGATAGATAGATAGATAGATAGATAGATAGATAGATAGATAGATAGATAGATAGATAGATAGATAGATAGCCTGGTGTCTTCCCATCTTCAGACAAACACGGGCGGGTGTCCAGATTTATGGAAATTGTCTCTCTCTTTCTTTTTGGCAGCAGGGCTGGCCTTATCTGGACTCAGCCACTATCTACTGTTTGGACTAGATAAGTTTGCATTTGCATTTCTAATGAGATTGAGCATTTCCCAGCTCGCTCTCTGTAGATGCACGTTTCTGTTCGGCTGGGGAGGAAGCGGCCATGGGTAGGTGGGCAGGGCAGGAGGGTCCCTACTGCATGTGGACCCCACTGAGACATCATCCCTGGCAGAAGGAAAGCTGGACCGTACTGTCGGAATTCACACACAAACACATTTTTCCTCTCGTGCTGTCTGCTTTCCCCTCTGGCCCCTAACCAAAAACTGTAATCACATTTCTCAGCTTGCACGATCTTTGGCAGAGGAGGACTGCTGGAGATTATACAAGCTTCTGCACAGCAGGAGAAGACTCATGTTTCCATTATGACTCTATCAATACTGCTGACAGCAAACTCGAAATATGACCTGAAAACTGGATTTCAGGGACTGGAACTTTTGATTCAACAACAGCAATGAATGAAGACCTTCATTCTGTCATCTGTGGGATCTGCCACATCAGTTTTATCACATGCCAATAAACGTTAGAGATCAAGATCCTAAGGAAATAAACTGCAGGGAAACTTATTAGCGGCCAGTGAAAAGTTCTGAAATGTGGCATATAGATAGAGGATAGCCTGAATAGTAACCACAGCAATTATGCAGCCTCTAACTCAAATCCTCTAGCGCCACCAACAGTCCAAAGCTGCATTAATGTTTATGCTAATAATGTTTGAACCATAAAGGCTAAAAACAAAATTCTTCTCCATTTCATGTCATGAAAATTTGTGAATTTTCCAAAGAACCTACTTTTTCAAACATCTCCTAGACCAGGGGAATCCAATCCAGCTCCTGCAGAGTTTAGCTCCAACCCCAATGAAACACACCTGAACCAGCTAATCAAGGTCTTACTAGGCACACTAGAAACTCCCAGGAAGTTGGAGCTAAACCCTGCAGGACATTGGCCTTCCAGCACTGAGACTGGAGAACCAGATTACAGATGGGCAAATAAAGCCTCGTGAAGCACCGAAACGGAGACTGTTTCGGGAAAAGATTCGAAGCTTCGAGTGTCGAAAACAGCGCTATCTGGTGGTTAGTGAAAAATAAAGCAGTCACAAATAAAAGCCTAACAGTATGTGTGTGTTTGTGTGTGTGTGTGTGTGTGTGTGTGTTGAATTCTACCTCTGATAAATTCATTTAACATTACCCATTATACTGTGGCATTTAATGCCAGTATGAATATCAATATGATGTAGTAGAAGAATAACGTACACATACTGTATATGAATTGCATATGGCAAATCTAATCTAATTTTCCTGAAATAATATTCTTCATATTACTTGTATGACTGGGTACTTAAAAATATAACTGAATAAGTCTGAATGAACACTTACTAGTAAAGTAATTCATTCAGTGTAAGTCAATGGGATTTTTTATTTCACCTATCTGCCAGGCAATGTAATAGCAAACTTCTGTAACAATCCACATGATTTGGGAAAGGGGCCGGAAGCAGGTAGGGGGTCTTTTACAAGATAACGAACCAGCTGAACGAGAAAAGCGCTCTCTTCAGCCTGGTGTCTTCCTATCTTCAGACAAACACGGACGAGCGTCCAGATTTATGGAAATTGTCTCTCTCTCTCTTTTTGGCAGCAGGACTGGCCTTATCTGGACTTAAAAATATAACTGAAAAAGTCTGAATGAACACTTACTAGTAAAGTAAGATGTAGTAGTAAAGTAAGGTGGTTCGAACACTGACACGAGAATTGGTCACATGATTGGTCAAAATAAAAGAGATGCTTTTAAACTGGAATGAACTGAAAACTAAGGTCTGATTATCGGCACCCAATATTAGCCTAATCAAACTGATACCAATAATTTAACAAACATGTAGTGTGAAAAATTAACAAGTAATAGAGTTCCATGTAAACTAGGTTGTGTTCCCATCCATGTCTGTGATAAATGGCGTGCGACTGGACATTTAGACTGGATATTTCACCCTACACCCAACTTGAGGTTACCCAGGTGAATTAGAAACTAGGGCTGCACGATATATTGCATGTGATCGTCATGCGTATCTAGTCAGTAAAGCCAGTTCTGTGACTAGCGCTAAATCTCCATCACCTGTTTTCAAATGGAGCAGCATTTAATACACAGTGCCGTAGTTCACTGACAAGCTATGCAATATCACGTTCAATATCGCAAGCGATTCATCTGCGATTATGAGCGCGAATTGCGTAGCTTGTCAGTGAACTATGGCTCTGTGTATTAAATGCTGCTCCATTTGAAAACAGGTGATGGAGATTTAGCGCTAGTCTAGTCTATCACATGCAATATATCGTGCAGCCCTATTAGAAACAATGAGCGAAAACTTAAGAAAGAGAAACAGATGGGTGGTCTTGTGCCCTTTTTTCTGGTGTGATGAATCACTGAGTCGAAACATGGGTGAATGATGCTCTTCTTCACATCAGCGGGAAGCGATCAGCAGACCCCAGAAGAGAAGAGTTACTAATGAGAGAGAGAGTCAGAGAGGCCGTTCAGCTACATTACTGTGAAGAAAAGAGGACTTTTAGCCTCTTTCAGACCATTAAACAACATTCTATGAAAGGGGTCTGCAGTTTTCAAATTGGTCCCATAATCACCCCAGTAATAGCCCATGGAATAAAGTCTGCTAGGAAAGGCACTCTGTCCCTCACTCAAGTGTGCTGAACCCTAAAATACCACCAGCTAATTATTTAATGGCCACACTTATTGTCAAAAGCATGAGAGACAGAAAAGTGGAGTTTCATTTTTGGCAAAGTTTGACGAACATGTTCTACAGCACAGTGTGAATATTACTGTCATAAACAGCCACGCACCAGCTATCACAGCAGGAGCAGCTACAGGCCAATGGACTGTAAATGCCCTTCTGAACAAACTAAAAGCATGTAGAGGGGTCATATTATGAATTTTTAGCATCCAATTTTCCCCATGAGGTCTATTTATGAAGTTAGTCAAGGTGTTTGTATCAAAACCAATTTCATCATTTAAAAAAAAAAAGAAAAAAGTAAACATTAAAAAGTACACATTTTATTATCATTATATTATTTAATTTAAATTTCATATTTTAAAAGAACAATATCACTTAAAATGTCAAAAATATAACAAAAATAATGAATATAAAAAAGACTATGTATGATTTAAATAATTTCTGATTTAATATATGAAACTCTTCAAGAAAAAATTTAAATACAAACCTAAAAAAATTCCTCTTGATATGACCTCTTTAAATCATAACACAACACAATATTTTTTCATTAACTAAAGCAATAAAAAAAACATTACTTGAAATAAAACAAACTAAAATAGCATTTCTGATTTTAATTTAATGTACTAAAATACACTAAAAAAAAATAAAAATACGGAGACATTAAAAAAATAATATTAATACAATGACAGAAACAGAATTAAATGACTAAAACTTGAAAAAATTAAAATATGAAAATGAATATAAAAATAAATATAACTAAACATAAAAAGTATTCAAATAAATAATAAATTAAACAAATGAACAAAAACTATAATACAATAAAATAACATTGATCACAATTTATTAGGGCTTTCAATTAATGTTATTTAACAATATATATATATATATATATATATATATATATATATATATATATATATATATATATATATATATATATATATATATATATATATATATATATATATATATATAAAAACATGTGCCTTAAACTGTATATTTAATACTTAACTGTATGGTGACCCATACTCGAAATTGGTGCTCTGCGTTTAACCCATCCAAGTGCACACACACAGCAGTGAGTAGTGAACAAATGCACACACACACACACACACACACCGTGAACACACACCCGGAGCAGTGGGCAGCCATGCTGCGGCGCCCGGGGAGCAATTGGGGGTTCGGTGCCTTGCTCAAGGGCACCTCAGTCGTGGTATTGAGGGTGGAGAGAGCGCTGTACATTCACTCCCCCCACCTACAATCCCTGCCGGCCGGGGACTCGAACCCGCAACCTTTCGATTACGAGTCCGACTCTCTAACCATTAGGCCACGACTTCCCCCAGGGGAAGGGGGAAAGGGACGTTCTCTGCATTTAACCCATCCAGGTACACCTGGAGCAGCGGGCGCCCGGGGATCAATGCGGCGCCCGGGGAGCAGTTGAGGGGTTCGGTGCCTTGCTCAAGGGTCTCACCTCAGTCGTGGTACGCCGGACCTGAGACTCGAACCCACGACCCTCGGGTTACAAGTCCAACTCTCTATCCATTAGGCCACGACTGCCCCCTATATGCCTAAATATGGTGACCTCCAGCGACAGGATGCTAAAAGGATTCCTCCAGCCAAAGAAATGGACACAGAAGGTCAATTCCACTCACTCACTCCTCAGCGTACAGGAATTATGCATGTTTGCTCAATTCTGTATGAGTGCAGTCATGCAGGCACATCTCCCTTTGCTTGAGCCCGTGTGCATAAAAATCATTAAACCCACCAGTCATTTTCTTGTTTGAAGGTAAGCAGAGTTTGTGAATGTGTTTGACCGCTGATCCGGCCGGCGCACAGAGGCTATCATTCTCTTTAGAGAACACAATCAAAGCAGCCGGCAAATGTCACAGCATCAGTGTGAATGTAAAGTCCATCAGCAGCCTCGCTTCATCTCCTTCTATCAACTCCTTATATACTTTATTCTTTAACAAGCCTTCTTTTGTGACTCAATCTCCTGTCTTCAATCCCTCACCATCTCTCAGGTCTTTATACGAGGTCAGCTAATTAACACTGATTTAAGTGTAATTCTGCTGTAGACAGAACAGGACAGAAAGAGGTCCTAAATGCCATTCACCTCATTCAATGTTAAGTGTGTCGATTTTACTACATTAAAATTATTTCTCCTATCACAGCTTAAAATGTAGCGCAAGCCATTCATATTTATTTTACAATGCAACTGCTGAATTAGACAACTCAGACAGATACTACAGACAAACAGATAGACAGACAGATAGACAGATAGATAGACAGACAACTGTTAAAGCTGAGTTTGTTAGTTGTAGTTGATCAAAAGTGACAGCAAAGACATTTTTAATATTACAGAAGGTTCTTTTATATAATAATATAAATAATAATATTTCACAATATTTATGGAACTCGTTTCCACCACTGAATGAATGAATAAAATAAAATAAAAATTAACTAAGGTAGGTAATTTAAGGTAATTTAATAAGGTATTTTTACAATTGGATGTTCTTGCAATTCTGTGTTTATATCACACAATTCTAACATTTTTTCTTACAATTTTGAGAGGGAAAAATTCTGATTTGTAAGATACGACCTCAGAATTTTGAGGCATACACTCCCAACTGTAATAAAAACTCAGAACTGTGAGACAGAGAGTCGCAATTACCTTTTTAATATTCCATGGCGAGAAAAAAAAAAAACTATTGCGAGATTGTACTCTGAGAATTGTGAGATGTAAAATTATGAGAAAAAAATAAAATAAATAGTCACATAAAAAGTCAAATTTTTTTACATTTTGAAATAAACTTCCATAAATATTACTGTTTTGATTTTTTAATTACCCCAAAATTTTGGACAGTAGTGTAGAAAGACAGAAAGAAATGCAGTCAGTCTGTGGCTTGGCAGAAAAACAGGAGTGTGTATAATCCAGTATGTGTGTGTGAGAGAATAATTCGATTGAAATCTGTAAAGGCCTGAGCTCAAGCTGGATGGGTAAACATCAGCACTAATAGAGGAGGAAGGCTCCCGCGTAGCAAGCACACAATTGGAACTCAATTAACTCATCAAAAAGTCTTATGGGAGGTTTGTTCAACAGGATTATAACGGCTCTGATTAACTTAAGATTCTATGTGCAAGACGAACTTCAACCTCTGACGTGCTGCACTTCTGTAACCTGTCAGTCTATATGCTAATTCAAGTAAGTGTCAGATTCAGAACTGCAGCTGAAGTCTCTGACCTTACAGGAAACATTGCCTTTAATGAGTCATTTCTCCGGTATATTACACGCTGCTCCCAATTAGTGAGGCCAGCTGAGTTCTACGCATTGATCAGAGTGATTCGCTGACCTCATCAAATCTGTTGTGTTTGTTCACTGTGGAACTGAACTTGAAGACACAATAAGAAATGTCCAATGTGATTCAATAGAATTACTTTTTCACAACATGAGGGAACAATGAGCGTTTCAGCTTATCTGGAGGTTCATTAGGGTTGAGCTGACAAATTTAACAATAAATGCAACTCGTACATTAAAAACAAAAAAAAAGACAAAACAAAACAACCTATCATTGGGACTTGTTTGTATTGTGACATGAGGCTCATATATTCAAAATAAAATGTGATAACATTCACAACATGTGGGATAGATCAGGGTTTCATTTTGATCGAATTGTGAATGTTCCTCATTTATTCAAAATAGAATACAATCAAATTAAATTAAATAATAAAATTAAAATTCGGACATTTTCAATTAAGCACATTAAACTTTTTGTAATGCAAAAAAAATATTTATGTAGAATATATAGTATAGTATATACTAATATATATAAGTATTTGATATATACTGTATATAGTATTTGATTTTTGATTTTTTTTTGGCTTTAGGACCTAACCATGTTCTTGTGAGTTTTACCTGGTTGCCCTTTTAATATTGGACATTCACTACACGTGACATCAAGTGAAAAACAAGTTGAGGAAGATCTGATATGATTCAAAAACAAACATTGACATGCATTTAAACACTACAGAAAACTTGATTTTTATGCCATTTTTACATCCCCAAATTAAGGTTTTGGTAGATTTGGTCAGATCTAGTTCACTTTTGAGTGCGAATTCGCACACAAACACACACGTGCATACACACAGAAAGTGAAGGCACTTCTTCCTTAGATGACTATCAACTCCAGCCACCAAAATCATATCTCTTTCATACTGAGCAGCGGTTCATCCCCCTAATGAAGAATCCTTTCAAAGCAGCCCAATGTGCCTAACAGGCCCAGTTAGTGTTAGACCGTGTGGCAAACAACAGTTGAGCGGATGATGGGCGGCTTGGGAGCGCACACAGGAGATTAGATGACACACACACTGGGTCCTTCTCATTAGCCGCAGGGCCCACGTACACAGAGAAACTGCTGACCACTGAGGGCTTTTACAAATGCTGACATGTGGCCCCGTAACTGACCTCATGGTTCAGCGCGAGCTTGCATGTGCCATACACACACGAACACACTCTCTAACCAGTATGCCCAGTGATCCCCTATAGAAAGGAGGAGAAAAATCAATTTTGTGTGTTTCACAGGCCACTGCGAGCTAATGAAAGTCATTCATTACACCAGCCAGCTACCAAAACACTTTACACTTCCTCTAAACGCTTTATACCAAACCATCTATTAGCTCCTTTTTTCCCCTTTTCCTTTCATCACATGCAAATGATTGTTTTAAACACAATAAAGCACTCATTTAGAGGTCAAGTTCACTCCTCTTCCTCCATTACAGCACATTTTCCAGTGATCTGCATATTAATGTTGGCTTTATCTACTTGTCAGTACTTGTTTGTTTGGCCCAAGTAATGTAATCTGATTGTGTCCAGTAGTAGCCAACTAAACCCCTGAACATTTTCAATGAAAACTGATTGTGCCAATAAATAATACAACATTTTATAAAGCAGAAATTGTTTCATGTATTTAATTGATGTCGTATTTTATTAATGAATTAACAATTTTTTTTTTTTTAATCCTTTACTATATACTGTACATAAGATTTTTTTTTTAAAAGAAGTCTCTCAAAGCCACCAAGGCTGCACTTATTTGATCAAAAATACCATAAAAATTGTAATATTGTGAAATATTTTGAGTTATTATTATTTGTAATTTGTCTCCTTTCTAAATGGTTTTTCAGTGGGAGAAATTAATATAAAATGTACAAAAAAGCAGAAAACGGCATGTATAAACCTACTAAATAAATCAATACCAAATCATTTTAAATATGTCATGCATGTTCAATACTCAATTGCTAATGCTACTGTACCTTGTCATCATCTGTCTTTGGCATAGGCATAACTGAGGCATAATTGAAATCAAGGCTTGGTAATATTGGAAGGGCTTTGATGATATAATTGTTCTCATAATGTCATTCTATAAGTGTGAGTAATTCTGTTCAGATTCGTCCTGGTCCCTTATGCGCACAGGCTCTAAGAGGCTTATTATAGCATTATGAAGTAAAACCTTCAAAATGTCCTTCCAGTGTGCATTTTCCCAGCAGTTATGGCATCCATTGCTTTAGTCATAAAATACATAAGTCACAACATCACAAGAATGAAGAATCAACTCAAACTCCTAAATTTCAATTCATTTTCACCATTGATTCTTGGTCTAGTAAAAACAGACAAGTTTAGTATTACTGCCATTGCACAGAGGTGCTAACATAAGTTTATCTTGACATCCTTTGATCTGAAAATGAGACTTCAATTTCTAGAAAACATCCAAGGAAATCTCCCGATAATTCATTTTTCCCCCTCCAATTTACTCCTGTTTGTAGTCACATGGTCTTTAGCATAATGACTTCCACCAGCTTACACTTTATGCACAACCTTTCCCGTTTAAAAGATACGTGCAGAACTTCAGCTGAAGCAAAATGGACAGTCATGCTTTCAGGCGAAGCAATTCACCACGGTACATTATTGCGCTGGAGCGCTGACTGGCAACCCATTATCCAATTTGAATAATAACACATTGCCTTCAGCCCGAGAGCTACGGAAGTCTCGGCTCTAAAAATATAGCATAGAATAGAAAGGAACTGGCAGAAATAGTGTGAAAGAGCTTTGCCTTAATGTCCTCTCTGTAGGTTACAGCAGCCGTTTAGAGAAGAGAGACCTGAAGTGGCCCACCCGCACACACCCACACACACACACCTAACTGGGACAGCAGATTTTCAGTGGAAAAGATGCTGAATGGAGCTAACCGTGCACAAACACAAACAAACAAGAGGTTAAATATGCTCTTCAGCGAAGGAGTAAATTTAAGAAAAGCTTCATTAATGCAAAGGTAACAGTGTTTATATAAATATAAAAGTTTTCTGGTGTGAGTTTGTAAAAATAAAATGTTCAGTGCTTCTTTGCACATTGGGAAATTAAGCTGGTTGTCTTCATATTAATGGAGGTCTCTGCAAATGTACACAGACCGAGGGGATCTTTATAAAAAAGATAAAAAGGTAAAGTGCATAAGAAAAAAATATATTGTGCCCACATATTAAGAATTTGTTCCTATGTTTTAGTTAAATTGTTGCCATGTTGTACTAATTAATTCTGTTGTACCATTTCTAATCGTTTTAGTTATTAAGAGAACTAATTAAAGGAATAGTTCACCCAAAAATGAAAATTTGCTGAAAATTGACACCCTCAGGCCGCCCAAAATGTAGATTAGTTTATTCATCAGAACATATTTGGAGAAATTTAGCATTACATCACTTGTTCACCAATGGATCCTCTGCAGTGAATGGGTGCCGTCAGAATGAGTGTCCAAAGAGCTGATATGATGGAAAATTACTTGTGTTTTTTCTGTTCTAAAAGCTTCTTCTGTGTCTTTAAACATGCTAATGATGATATCACATGTCAAACGGTGTGAGACAAGTGTGAGACAAGAAATGTAATTTCTGTTAGCCAGGGGTCCCATAAAAAGCAATGTATGATAGATATGCATTACGATTGGTTAATAAGAGAGCATCCTGGTATATTTTAGAGTATACAAGACTGGGAAGAAGGATTGTCTTCTGCCACACACTCTGCAGATCCACTGTATGACTGTTTGACCCTCTTGCAAAAATAAATCTTCCGTTTCTTAGATACATACAGTTGCTGTCAGAGTCTTTATTTCTGACCATATAAAGTGAAACTTTCAAAAATTCCACAACACTGATAAAAACATCACAATCCACAAGTAATCCACACAACACCAGTCCATCAATTAACATATTATGAAGTGAAAAACTGCATGTTTACAAATCCATCAAGACATTATCAACGTCAAACCTCTATCCATAATATTGCTTTCTCCATTAAAAAGGTAATCTTTTCTGAATCAGGAGAGAAATATGCACAGATCAAGCAGCATTTACAAGCAAAAACCGTCCAAAACCGTTCTAAACAAATATGTTGGTGATGTGAGAAGACGACAACAGGGCATGGACTTGTTAACTGGAGGAAGCAGTATTATGGATTATGGAGTGGTATTTTGGCCAGAAGCAATAGTTTAAGGTTAAAATGCCATAATGATGGAGTTGTTTCTTATAAACTTGCAGTTTTTCACTTCACAAGACTTGTGGCTAATTGATGGACTGGTGTCATGTGAATTACTTGTGGATCATTATGATGTTTTATCAGCTGTTTGAACTCTCATTCTGACGGCACCCATTCACTGCAGAGGATTCATTTGCAAACAAGAGATGTAATGCTAAATTATTTCAAAATCACACAATTTTGTCTTTACAGTATGTCACAATTTATCTGAATTTCACCAAACAATGACTTCATTTCATATATTTGTGACATTAAATCAGTGACGTTTTCCCCCTGACAACTGTGACTTTCACAATTGCGAGTTGTACTTTTTACTTTGAGGTGGAAGCAGGGTTTAACAGATCTCTGTACCTTAAAGCACACAGATTTAAATTTGGCTGAAAGCCTCCAGCTGACTTTAATATGCAGTGAGTGAGAGGAATTTTGGGTGAAAAATGGAAATGCACAGAGAGCCGAGACCTTTGGGGGGAAATCGGCCACATAGAGAACACATAGTCAGACATGTTATTCAGCGATGACCTTTCATTAAACACTGCCTGCTGTTCCCCAGGCACTGAGAGGAAAAAGATGGAGGAAGAGAAAGAAATGAAAAGGGGCTAGAGAGACAGAGCCACTGCATCAACACCCATAACTGCAACATTTAATATTAATATTGAGGATGTTCATATCTTCTCCATACTCCCATATGTGCACTAAAAATTACCCATATACTAATACTGATGCCCACTGTGTATAAAAATTTTAAATTTCTCAAAATTTCAAAATGCCTACCTAGACAGCATTTTTGGTGTCTTGGTTGGCTAGTCTCACAAAAATATTATCTAGAACATGCCTAAGATCCCCCAAAATTGTGTTCTATAAATACGCCTATGACAGCTAAAAAGATGGCTTAAAATTGCTTAAAATAAGACGCTCTCTTAATAACGCGCGTCAATTTCCAAAAATGCTGTCTTGGTAGGTAGCTCACTTATTTTAGAGACAGCCACTGTTGAAAATGCCCAAATGGAGAGCTGATGGGCAGCAGCAGTTGATTGAAAGAAGAAGGTCTATCTCACTTCCTGATGTCTGCTACCTCTCCTTAAAGTTATTTCCAAACGCTCAGCATCAGGAGATTGACTGTCAAACGGAAGCGATGTCTCCTGACAGAATAAAGATTATAGGTTATTCCCTCAGAATATTTTACCATCCGACCTGAGAGAGATGAGAGAGTTGTGATAGACAAGTGCTGAACGTTTAGTCAAATTTACCTGCGAGCCTGTTAAAAACATATCAACTTAGAAATATGTTTTGCTTTAGGAGAGTTCCCACCAAACCAAAATAGAGGAAAACATGATACCGCAGAAGAAGGAAAAGTGACTGGGTATGTGTTTGTGTGTAATCACGTTATTGGGTAGGACGTGTTCCAGACAGCCGTGAACCAGACTGATCCGGTGCCAGAGAGTGACTGGATTTACAGCAGTAACACATTAACACACATGAATCACACTCAGTGTTTACTCAACTCTGTGTGCTGCTACTGAAAACATAGAAAAACACAAGCAAAAAGAAAAACTAAATGCGCATTAAATTGTTTTTTGGCCACAAGGTTTCCAATTATACAAGACGTGCATCATGTTTACAGTCGAAAATGTCTCATTTGCATTTTTACGCTCTGTGAAAAATTTAGCAGACACATTTCAGCTTATTTCAGGCTCAGCAAATAACCGTCTTAAGGTCCATCCAGAAACTACCCAGACTTGTACAGTAAACCTCTTCTTTTTTCTTTTTTTCAATGCATCTATGCAAGCGTGCATCTTACCCGCAGTGAGGCCCAGTGAGCCGAGTCTCTTTTATCAACTCTACCCAGAATTCCCAGGAGATTCACTTGACAATCAAGGCTGGTCTACTGTAATAGCATATTCAGTCTGTTCGGGCTTCCAAACTGTCAGACTGATAAGTCATTGCTAGCAGACACTGGCTCCGTGTCTGTCTGGCTCAAGTATCAAACCCAACAATATGCAACAGATGGTAGAAACACACACATCATATACACACACAACTAAAGCTGGAAGACAAAACAGTAACACTTTCTGTTTATATATGGAAACATTGGCTGTTATGCTTTCATAAATAACTGTAGAGATAGAGATACAATGCATTAAACAGTATAATACATACTGCACAAAATATGATACTAAACAATATACAATGTGCAATATAAACTTTATGCATCTTTTTAATAATAGTTACTAACAGTGGTTACAATTATGAAAATCAATTATTGGGTGAACCACACAAAATAAATAACTATAAATTAATGGTGTATTAACACAACCATAAAGGGTTTTGTATAATATATATAGGTCTATATTTTTTAATTATATAAGACATTTAGTAAATTTTGTATAATAATGTGACATTGCAAAAAATCTTTACAGACCCAAAAAGAGACTTAATTTAAGCAAAATATAATATAATATTTAATATAATAAAGCTAAAGGAATTAAATAATATTTGCTGTGCTGCACTGATAATTATATAATAAATATTATTCTAAAATTATTCATTTATTTAATGAATGAATGAATTAATTATTTATTTATTTATTTATTTATTTATTTTTATTTATTTGGATTGATTGATTTATTGATTGGAGTAAAATTGTGACCAGAAATTGTGACCGATAAATTTGCCAGAAAACACTTCTGACTTGTATATGTACACTGTAAAAAATGGCCGTGATTTTAATGGTAAAAAAAACTGTGAAAATGCTACAGTAAAAACCTGTTAAATGGTTAACGGTAAGGTCCTGTAAAATTTACAGGGGAAAACCGTAAACTGACGTTCCCAGAATTCCCTGCGTTGCATTTAAAATTTTGTTTGAATTTGATGTTTTTTCTTTGAAATAACTGTTTCTTCTTAGTTTTTTCTTATCAGTTATGTTTATTAGGGTTTTATGTTACATCGTTTATTGCATATTTCAGTTTGATGAGTCTCACCATGATGGTGTTTAGTGCTTGTGTGAATGACACTGTGCACCTTCTATATGTTATTATTTAAAAGCTACTTGTGATGGGCTTTGGTTCATCATGTGACTTTCTCATCTCCACCTGCATTTGGTGGTTATCAGTGTGTTTCAAAGGTACAAAACAGATTTCAGTACTTCAATACGTTGATATAGTAACATGATATCAATTAATGAAATTACGGTATTTAACTGTAAATTTAAGTTAAAACCACAAAACCTAAAATGTTGTTACCCTATTTTTTATGGTAGAATTCCGGCAACCACAGCTGCCGTTTTTTTACGGAATGTTTTTTTACAGTGTAGCTGTACTGCATATTTTCATTCCGTCCAAGTTCACCTCTCATAGCAATATCCAAGGAGGACTCGAGAGCGGCTTCATAGAAAGTGTTACTGAATTAAGTACTGCATTTGTTGTGTACAAGTCACTCATAACCTAAACCACAAACAGAGCAACTCCATGAGAGACCAGGTTTGAATATGTGTTTTTCACAGAGGGCCTCTGGAACCATCAGCTGAATGAAAGTCTGAATCAGATAGCTATTGTGGAACGGTTCACTTATGGCAAATTAAAAGGCTAAATCAATATTATGTAGCAGAGTAACATTATGGCTTCCTTCCCGCACAAGCTCTCAGTGGTAACCTTGAGGCTCTGAACGCAGCAGGATTACATTTCTTTCTTGCCCTGTCGTTTTCTTCAAACCGATTAAAGACTAATTCCTTTCATAAAGACATCTGTGAATAGGGAGTAAAAATGGGTGGTACAGCCTTCTCTTAGTTTTACACAGGTACATGAACACATTATCCCACTGAAGCGAATTTCTTAACAGTCAAACGTCTTCATACAGTGCATTTAAGAAGCTCAAGATGTTATTTGAACCTGTCCCTCACCTGAGAGTTGCTGTGACTGCAGTGAAAATGAGAGCCTCACGAAAAAATAATAGAGCTCAGATGGAAAAACTTCCAATGTTTTTCTCACTAAAACTAAAAAACTCTCAAATCCAATACCAGACAATGCCATAAGGTCAAACCGCCAAGAGATGCACATAATTAACAAGTGTGAGAAAGTCATCTAAAGCTAAATGATGTTAATTGCTATTGAATGCTGGAGAAGCAAATGTGACGCTCACTTTAAAGAACTCTTAGATTCATTAGACATTTTTATGCATGATTTATTTTTTTAAAGGTGATAAAGAAAGTATCTCATTCACAAATGCACATATACACAATTTATCTATAATTTCTATATTGATATTATTCTTAGTATTTTATTATAATAAAATAATACTGGTTGATATAGGTTAAACAACAAAATAAATCAAATGTATAAATATATAAAACAAACAAATAAAACCAATTAGAAATAATACAAATAATATCACTATATCAATAAGTTATTCATATTTTTTTCTACCTCATATTGCTGCTATGTGTTCAACGTTTTTGCACATTCTTTTGCACATTCCTTCTTATATTATTATTTAAGTCAACAACATACTGACCTGCACATTTATATTTATTTATCTTTTATTTTATTTTATTCTTTTTATTTTTTCTATTTTTCTTTTTCTTAATATTTATGTACATTCTGTGTTTTGTATTCTATATAATTACACTGTCCTTGGAGCGGACCTGACTCACATTTCACTGCTGGTTATATCTGTATAATTGTGTATGTGACGAATAAAAATCTTGAATCTTGAATCTTGAAATAAAACATTTTATAATATTAAATAGCAACGATGATGAAGATTATTATTACTGTTAATATTCTTTATTCTTTAATGATTATAATAAAATAGTAATTAATAAAATAATACTGATTTAAATAAATGATAGATTAAATAAATAGATAAGCAAACAAACAAATACATAAAATATATTTAAAATAATATTTTAATAAAATATTACTGGTTTAAATAAATAGACAACTCAAATCAAATACATTTAAAAATAATAATTTTATACCATTAAATATAAAAATGATGATGATGATGATGATGATATTATTGTTATTTATTCTATACTGATTATAATAAAATAGTATTATTAATAATAAAATACTGATTTAAATCAATATATTAAACAACTAATATATTTAAATAAAATACATTTTAAAATACTATTTTTATAACATTAAAAATAACAATAATGATGATGATAATTATTAATATTATTTTTATTATGATTATTAATTCTATAATGATTATAATAAAGTTTACATAAACGGGTCAAGTCTTTAATTACATTTTCATGAAAACAATAAAATCCAAGCAATGTGTGTGAATCCGGGGCTCAGGTGGGGCTCTGTCATGCAGTAAATGTCTATGAGGTTCTCTAAGGCATGAGAAGAAACCCATTCTTCTGATGTGGAAACTAGTTTAACCCGGGTGCCCTCACGTGACAGAATCACATGCGCACATGTAGGCTAAAACATTCGCAGATGGAAATCCACCAACATGCGGACCCACGCACACATGTACACTCTCTCTTACACATACAAACTCATGGCGCTGTATGTAAATCACAATATAAGCTGAAATTGCATGAACTCCACTCTGACCCCTGCACAAAGAAGTCAATAATATTGAAAGAGTTTCCTTAACCGTACAATTACATCCTTCAGGCAGCATGGTCTCATTACAGAGACTTGTTGAAGCATTAGATAGCCGCTGCACACTTCCACACAGTACATTAGCATTACCTGATACTGCTCATGCTGCCACCTGTCTCAGATCCCAGTTTGCATCGCTCCAGCTGAGTAGCCACTATCTGACGCTCCGCCTCCAGCTCTCGAGTTAATCTTTCAAACTGCAGTTCCTGAGAAACAGAAAAAGAGAGATGGTCAGTTAATAAATTTCCTTGAGTACCATTACTCTACTTATACTACAAAACATGAGAAGATTACTGAAATACAACATTCTTATTAAAACTGTACACAGCTGTCCACTTTCTGAGGAAAATATAAGTGGTATTTAATAGAGCAAAAGTTGCCATGATGCTAAAGTGTTCTTATGTGTTTGTTAATGTGCTTTGAGTGTTTTACCTTGTTGCTATGCATTTTCTAAAGTGGCTTCGTTTGTTCTTTGTTAATTTCATAAGAAACAGTCTAAAGGTCCTTGCACACTGAGTCTGAAATTTTCGTATGCATTTTTTCGTATTTGTCATCCTTTCCTATCAAAATGCTTGCTACAGGTGTGAAAATGCATAAAATCGAACCTGAATCGAAAGTTTCAGAGGCAGTGTGTAAATGTGATTGACACAACTTGGTCCTATTTATTTTTTAAAGTGCGAAAATTTCGGACATGAATTTTGGACTTGGTGTGCAAAGACCCTCAGTTTCAAATGATCACAAATTCAAACAATAAATCTTGTTTTAACATCGTTTAATGTGGTGTGACAGATCGTTGTAGTCGCCTCAGTTCAACTGAAATAAACATGAATGAACATTAGAAGGTATTTTGAAAAACAAAATATTTAGCCAAGTATATACAATGTTAGATATTCATTATATTTTTACTTAACCTGTTAGTTTTGTTTTAGCCTATATTTTATGAATAAATCATGAAAAAGTTATTAAATTTACAGTTTAAAAGTTTATAAATCAACAATAAATTGGAGTAGAAACAAACATAATATCTAAAAACTGTTTTGTGTGCAATTTAAATGTTATAAATGGTATAGAAAACATCTCTAATAATAAACTGAAATTGAATTTATTAGTTGTTCATATTAACCTTTAATATTATAGTAAATGTACAAACTGACAGGGTTTCCCAATTATTTTACAGCTTCAGTTGAGAGAGAATTATTTCCTAAACAAAAAAAAAAAGAAATCACGTACTGTACCAAATATAGCCACGTGAATTAATCCATTCAAATGAATCGATGAGTCGAATCTACATCAGAATCTAATCTAATCAAGAGCTTGTGAATCAGAATCAAGCTTTTTTTAGCATGTTGCTTAATGATTAAAAAAGACCTCACTCCATTCTAGTCTCTAGATAAGGCTCAGGTTCCTCCTTCAATGCAGGTACATTTGTTCATCTGATCATTTAGAAGAGTAAAAGAACTTCTGGACGATTTGAGGCAACATACTAATACTTCAAGTTTGGGGTTTGTTCAAATCCTATAAACCTGAAGCAAGAACAACTAATTACATTCAATGTGTCATTTTAAAATGTCCTATAGAGGGCACATTTTGTTCTCTCCTGTAATTAAATTGAGTTACAAACTTTTAAACTCTAGTCCCATAGAGAAACTTCTGTAGAATTTGTGGAGCAGCGTGTGAGCCAGACCTCGGGCCGGCCCTGAGAGATGATAATCACCACTAACGCCCCAGCTGGGACAGAAAGTGCACCATCAGCACCAATAAAGGCCCATTCCATAACCGGACGGCACATATAATCACTTAGACAGCCGGCCCCAAGCTGCCCCCTCCAGGCAGCCAAGATTAGAGCCTGAAGCCCGGTACCAGAAAAGAGCACTTCCTCCAATGAGAAGCCTTCAAAAGAACTTCCTATTCCTCAAATGCACTCAGAGAAGGACAAAAGATCGGCGTAAGACACCAAAGTGGCCCCAAACGGTCCAGAACAGGGAAATGAGGATAAAATAGGAGCTCAGAAAACAATCAGACGCTCCACAGCAGGAGTTCTTGTCACAGGTACCCGTTTTAATTACAGCTGGGCAGGAGAATCGATGGGGGCCTGATCCGTAACCACATGCATACGGGGGTCGTACAATTGGAGAGTTTATCGATCCAGCTCTGAAAGCCATTTGTGGACTGAATCAGATGATGGTGTGTCCTGCCAGGACCTATTTCCAGACACCAAAACAACAATTTATCCATTTTTTCCTATTTTCAATTCTAAAACGCCCCTCTTCATCTGCACTTAATCACAGCTCTCGGCCAGCAAACCACAAAAGTGCAACAAATTAAACTGCTTTCTTCTCCGTCTCGCTCTCTCAACTCTCTCTTTCTCACACCGTTCACACTTCTCCCATGAGATTTTTCGCTTCTCACATTTGTGCAGTTCAGGACACTGACACATTAAAAGAGGATATGGACTGTGGAATGCATCCTGCCCACAGAGATACGCATCCTAAGTAATTAAATCTAAAGAAAGATACCTTTGCATGGCAGTGCTCTCCATTTAATAGAGCTTTTTTCAGATTAGTCAGAGCAATATATTGAATAATAACAGTATATTTTGTCGGAGATAAAGCAACATTGTGAATATTGCTACGATTGTAATGTGCAACACTTGGCAACTATGTTTTCTAAAGATTGTGTCATAAAGTTAGTTTTGCATTCCCTCCTGTCTCATTACATTGTAAGCGCTGAGACATTTATGTCTCTTATGACTCTTATATAAAATTCAAAAACAGTTGAGTCGGTAAGTTTGTTCATTAGCTTAAATCAGTTCAAACTGTTTCAAATATTCACACATATTCAAAGCACCTAGGGGGACATGGTGATGGAAAAAAAATTTGAATGCAATGAGAGGAAGCTTATAATTAAGTGGTTTTGTAGTTTTCTTGTAAGCGTTTTGCATTTCCTTGAGACACTTTGCTAACACGACTCACAACTTTTGCGCTCTCTCATCGCAAACAAAAGAGTTGTGCAAGTAAATCGCAAACGCAAACGTCTAGAAAAAAAATACTTAATTCATAAATATGTTTGATAATATGAAGGAATATTTGTATTGATTTACAAAAATGGTTAAATGGTTATTAGAGTGTTTACATATATTTATATATTTAATTAAATTAAATTGTTAGCTTTATATTACACATGAAAAATTATTCCATTTGTGCATGAACATCAGTAAAATGTAGTTAATTTAATCATAAACAGTCTGAAAAACAGATTTCTACTGTATTTTACCTTTTGCATTAAACAATTTGAATCTACTTAGGGGAAAAATCTGTTCGGTTGCAAAGATCTTTCCTCTGACTAAACAAAAAAAACAAAAAAATTTTAATTCACAAATATTAAATCGGTAACACTTTACCTAAAGCCTTTATGTATAATGCATTATAAAAGTAGTTTTAATGCATTAATTATGCCTTTTAATGCACCTTATAATGCATTGCACAATCTCATGAATAAGTTAAAAAATAACACTCAATTAATTGTTACACTATGCATTATAAATTTGGTCATAATTATTTACGACAAGATATAATGTATTAAAATGCCCATTATGAATAATTACAATGCATTATACCCTCTAACAACACTTTATAATGCATTATACAAAGACTTTAAGTAAAAAGTGTTATCATTAAATCTATTTAATTCCCAAATATTAAAAGCACACTAAATAAAACACAGAAAAATATTGATACTGTAGTAATTGCATTAGCCTATATTCCAAGGTAGCTTAAAGTAGATATTCTGGAGCAATAACACTATCAAACAAGTTGAATTAATGTCGCAAACCACTAATAAAGAAGAAAAACCAGCAATACCTATTGATTAGAGTTAAAAGAAAATAAGTTTAAAGAAATCCTTTAATGCATAATTAAAACTTTAAAAATGAGCACTGATACCTAAGTGTGACTGAAATCTACCAATTAAAACCAGTCTAAATAAGGCTTGAAAATCAATCAGTGAGAATTAACGCCAATGAATGGATGTATTATCCCATACCTAATGAGAAACACAACAGATGTCCAAGACGAAAAGAAAAACCAACTTGCAGGAACATCTTAACCGAATATCACTATACTAGCAAAGCATACATATAATCCAGTTAAAGTTCAGAAACTTCCAACTCACCCTTTAAATCAGAATCATTTTCTTCATTCCTTTTCCAGCACAAATCAGGAAAAAACAGCCGTACCTCGTCTCACACCACACACCTGAGCAACCGGTCGCAGAGATCAGTGTAAAGCCAACCCGTCGACCATCCTTCCACTTAGCTCTTCCCATTAGAGAAATTCCTCAACTCATTACAGGCGCGGCCGGTCTGCCAGCCGCAGCTTCCAAGCACCTCGCGCACAACACTGCCTCAGTCAGCCACAAAGATCTCCATGGCAACAGAGGACCCAGCGCCCCCCTCTGGCAATATTTATGCAATATTTCATCACCAAAATGTCCCGCCCACCAGCCAGACTGCCAAAGCAAGCGTCCCTCTAATCGCTCTCCCGTCTGCCCCTTTTCGCAGGACTGTTTGTGCCCGGCACCTCAAAGACCGGGCGAGAATTATGAGCGCCTTTGGGGTGAAACGCTAAATGCCTCACTCTCCTTATCCATCCATCCATCCCTTGGCACGCTGAAAATCCTGAGAACTTTCACTGTCTGTTCCACATCAATACTAGCCTGGAAGTCAGCGTTCCTGAGAGAGACAGAACGATTTATCTAAAGCGCTGTGTCGGAATATGTTTAAACACAATGGAGACCCTGTGTGTATTATCAGAGAGGGATGCCAGAGCGTTTCAGCAGCCAAAACTTCTCCAGCCCTTTTAGCGCTACCAGACATTCATTATTTATTGAAAGGGCACTATTTCACAGCATACAGCTAAATGACCTGTCGGGCTGTGGTCAGAGTAAATGAGAGATGGTATTGCGTTTAACTAAACCAATCTAAGCTTCATAAAAGCAGGGTTTCAGAGGTTTAGTTGCTGCAGCAACGAGCGGGAAAATAAAACTGACCGCCTGCTTTGTGTTCCCTCAATAGGGCTGGTCAGTGATGAAAGCTGATTGATAAAAGGTTACTCTCACCGTTCTCATGCATACCAAGTGCGCTGTCATCCTACCGCCTAATAAGCTCCTCTCTTTCGTTTGATCTCTCCATCCTTACAGATCAGCTGGAGAAGACGGTCAGGAAAGTTTCAAGGGAATGAGATGCGCTTCATTAGGGAATCACGGTACACTCTGGTATTGAAGATTTTTCTTAATTTAAGGGGCAATATACAATATTTAATTGTGAATGATTGTTCTTCTCATTTTTGCATTTAGATTTCCATTGCTGTCTTTTAAAGCTCAAAGTTAACCTTTAAAAACACTATTAAACTTAATTACATGACAACTGTAATTTCACAATGAACATAAAACATAAAATGTTACTTTAAACAATTCAAGTAATTGGCTTTAGTTTTTAGTGTTTCATTTTATTTACACAAATTATATATAACTATAGAATTTATATCAGTCATCTGTATCTGTTAGCCATTATATGAAAATAATGACTTTTTAAATGGCTCAAAATGCATATTATATTATATATTGTATTATATTATTTATCATCATTCTGGGGTCAGTACAACTGTTAAAAAAAAAGAAATTAATATTTTTATTTTGCAAGGTTGCATTTATTTGACCAAAAGTGACAGATTTTGCAAAAACCCCACTTCAAATAAATGCAAATAAGTTCTTTCGAACTTTCTATTCATCAAAGAATCCTTAAAATATATCACATTTTCAAGAAAAAAAAATTAAGCAATATTGATATTTGATCAAAATTTCATTGATATTGTTAATAATACTTGTTCCTAATAAAATATGTATGGACTTAATACATGACCTAGATTATTTATTTTGCAAAATCTTGTAAATTTTAAGAAATTACATGAAATTTATTAAAAATTGTTGCTGCTCCAATTAAGCTCAGTGTGCTTAAGCTCTTCCACATTGAACATCTATGTAAATGCTTCATAAACAGACTTTACATATAAACCGATGGTTTATGACATCTCACAAATATATTGCTCTTGTTCGGTCCCCTTTTGTGATTCTGTACAGCGATGGTTTCGTTTGCTTATCAGCTTAAGTAGAGAGTATCCTATTCCAGCCCCGGGGGAAACCAGCTGTATCCCCCACATAACGAACAATAGGTCATGTGATCTGATGGCTGAGCGGACCCTTCCATCTCTCTCAGGTGACCATTTCAGAGCAGGATGAAAAGTCTGAGGTCAGCTAACCTGGTGTTCAGTCACACATTCAGTACTGAAGTGCTGCCCTTGTCAGGCAACTTCATGTCAGGAATCAGGAAACTGGCCTGTTACTGACCAAAGGTGATTCCATGTGTTATTTAGCATGTCAAGCATGAAGTTAAGCACTTGAACAGTCTCACAATAGGACAATTTTGAGATTTGGCTAAAAAAATAATAATAAAAAAAAAAAAAAAATTCAAATAACACTGCAGCTTTTATAACAACAGGTCCATGTGGGACAACTGCTTTTATATATATATATATACATACACATACACATACACATACATACATATATATATATATATATATATATATATATATATATATATATATATATATAAACATGTTCTTTAAATATCAAAAAATGAGTGACATTTAACAAAATACTGTCTAAACAACAAAAAAGGAACACTATGCAAATGTACAGACACTGAAAAGGAATGAATGTCATTGCCAAAAATAAAATAAAATATGAGTATCAGGATATAAAACTTTATGGCAAGCAGGCCCTTTTTAATTAGCTTGACCAGTGTTTGCTTCATTTTCCCTGCTTTAAGGTTCTTGAGATTGTATATTATGCAATACAAGCTTTAAAGAGTAACTATGTCACCAAAGTGGGTTCACTAGGACAGGATGATAAACAGGAACATTACATAACCCGTGTAAAGGAGTTATGACTATGCTAATCTGCAACTCCACTACATATTATCAAAGCACATGGAGAGACATTAACATTCGTTTTGATACATACATGTCATGTCAAATTCCACTTGAGACGTAGAGAGATTACAAAATGTGATTTAATGGAGAACTAAAAATTAAATCATTCACAAAGGGAAAGAATACTGGTAAAACATAAATCCAAATCCCAAAGGCGTTTCTTACCAATAAACATTAGAAAAATCACAACACAATTCTCTACCTGTCTTCTATTTTAAAACTGTGTTGTTTTGATTATGGTATCCTCGGAGTGGGCAAATTTGGGTCACGTGATCCAATAATTACATTTCTGTTTACAGAAAGAGAGAAAGAAAAGAGAAAATGAAAGACTGAGAAAGATAGCTACATGAGAGAAAGAGAGAGGTAGACATCATCAGCATTCTGTGATGAACGGCCCAATTAAGTCAGTTTAAAATCAGAGCCTCTGTCTGTCACGTCTGCTCTTCAGTGAGACTAAGAATAGCCAATTTACCCCAACACATACATAAACAAACTACACTGGGCAAACAACCTTTCCCTTGCCAGGGGAAAAAATACACTGTGCTTCTGAAAGAAACTCACTTAACCTTTACAGGCAGTGCTAAAGGAGCCGGCGATGGATTACACTCACTCAGGATTGCACAGGGAAATTTATCTTCTTGAAGTATCATGGGATTGATTATTGTTTAATGTGACAGGACGGACATAAATTAAGTCAACAGATGATTGCAGGTTTCTGATAGCGAGAAACAAGAATAGCGGGCAGTTATTTCACTCATTCATTTTCCTCACTGCAAATTGGGATTAAAAAGTGTCATATGGTTTAGTAAAGAGATTTGAGTTACATACCTAAATAGTTATGACATCCTATAACATCTGAACAGAGCTACCACAGTAAACAGACACACAGGCAGTGACAGACACTACAATTCTGGATAATATTGATATGCCGATATTTATTTTCATGTTATGGCTGATTAACTGATAAGTAGCCAGTACTAAAATTCTGTACTATTTCGTCCATCTAAGTCAACAATAAAACACTAAAAACTAAAGTCACTTTTTAAAAGCTTGAAGTAGGGCTGTGCAAATAGCCTAATCGAATTCAATTATCATGTGCATCTCATCAGTTAAGCCGGTTCTGTGATTAGTAGTAAATCTCCATCAGATGGAGCAGCATTTACTACACAGAGCCGTAGTTCACTGACAAGCTACGAAATATTGCATTCATTATCGCAGGCGATGTGTCGCCTGCGATAATCAACGCGATATTGTTTAGCTTGTCTGTGAACTTCATGCTGTTCCATCTGAAAGCACGTGATGGGAGATTTACTTCTAATCACAGAACCGGCTTTACTGACAAGATGCGGATGATAATCGCATTCGATTGTTTGCACAGCCCAAGCTGCAAGTAAATTTACGCATGACAACATTATAAATGCACAGTATGATTTTTTAATTTTTTTTTAAATCATTCTGAGATTTTTAAACATCCAATATCGACCAATATATCTATACTACATATCTATACTATTAAACATCCAATATTGGCCAATACAAAAAATAAATAAATAAAATATGGACCATCAACCGATTAACAATACGGTACAATATATCACCTAATTCTTTCAATTTCAAGAAAAACAAAAACCATAACATAATAATATTAAAAAGAGATTATATCCATTCTATATATTTATGCTATAAAACATCCAATATTGGCAAATGCAAAAAAATTAATAATTAAAATCTGGACTATCAACCAATTACCAATATGTTACAATATAGAATCAGAATCAGAAAGAGCTTTATTGCCAAGTGTGTTTGCACACACAAGGAATTTGTCTTGGTGTTATGAGCTTCCAGTACAGAAAGTACAAACATAGTGCAGACAACATATAATTAAGGTGATAAAGAACACTAATGAAGAGAATATACAATAATTAAGAATAACAATAGTAATAAAAATAAAAATATACAGAAAAGAGACTTGACCATAGACAGAACTGTGAATGTGCATGTGTCCTATGTACAGATGAAGGTTTGATGGGTTATTTACAGATGTACAGTACCGGGGTGTGTTATGTGTTGTTCAGGTGGGATACGGCCTGGGGGAAAAAACTGTTCTTGTGTCTGGCTGTTCTGGTGCTCAGTGATCTGTAGCGCCGGCCAGAGGGCAACAGTACAAAGAGAGAGTGAGCTGGGTGTGAGGGGTCCAGAGTGACTTTCTTAGCCCTTTTCCTCACTCTGGAGGTGTAAAGTTCTTGGAGGCTGGGCAGAGGGGCACCGATAATTCTCTCAGCAGTCCTAACTGTCCGTTGTAGTCTTCTGATGTCTGTTTTGGTAGCTGAACCAAACCAAACAGTTATAGAAGAACATAGGACAGACTCGATGATTGCAGAGTAGAACTGTTTCAGCAGCTCCTGAGGCAGGTTGAACTTCCTTAGCTGGCGGAGGAAATACAGCCTCTGCTGGGCATTTTTCGCAATAGAGTCAATGTGATTGTCCCACTTCAGGTCCTGAGAGATGGTGGTGCCCAGGAATCTGAATGACTCTACTGAAGTCACAGTGCTGTTCATGATGGTGAGTGGGGGGAGAGCAGGGGGGTTTCTCCTGAAGTCCACTATCATCTCCACAGTTTTGAGCGTGTTCAGCTCCAGGTTGTTAAGACTGCACCAGACAGCCAGCTGCTCAACTTCCTGTCTGTAAGCAGACTCGTCACCGTCCTTGATGAGGCCTATGACTGTAGTGTCGTCCGCAAACTTCAGGAGCTTGACAGAGGGGTCCTTTGATGTGCAGTCATTCGTGTAGAGGGAGAAGAGCAGTGGGGAGAGAACGCAACCCTGAGGGGCGCCAGTGCTGATGGTGAGAGTCCTGGATGTGAGTTTTGCCCAGCCTCACTAGCTGCTGCCTGTCTGTCAGAACCTAATTCTTTCAAAACTTAGTAAAGACCCTGTGAATGGATATTTTTGGTGTTCAAATTGTGTTACCTGTCTTAATTCACTTCAAAATTAAGACTTCTTTGATTAGGAATTTTATGAAAAGAAAGGAAAAGAAATATACAGTATATAAAATAAAATTAAGACAGGGAATTCTATTAACTGTGTTCATTGTTGAAGGAAAAGAAAGGAAATTTATATAAAATAACATGTAAACTAAAATAAATAAAATTAGATACCTATACTGTTCAAAATTAAGACAAGGAAGTCTATTAACTGGATTCATAGTTAATATTAGTTATTGGGATTATATTTTGGATAATCTGTTACGATATCTGTGTGAACTTCATACATCCACTAAAATCGCCTTCAGAAAAAGTTAAACAAAGTAAAATGGCTCAGAAAAGTTTGTTCTTTTCTAAAGTATGAAAGCTCTAGAATCATGCGTTTGCACATTTGTTATACAGTATAATGAAAGACATTCAGACATTTGTGGCTAGTGTCCAAAATACTTTCTGAGGCCACTGTATGTAGCTCCATTATATATAGCCTACTTATTGATCTTCCATTGGCCACCCTGATCTCTAGATGGGCCATTGATTGCCCCATATTGTCAAGCACTGCTAACAACCGACAAATACGGTGCACCACCAAGGTCACATACACACACTAGCAAAAATATCAGCATGTCTTAATATCCCTTTAAAAAAAACAGTTCACGCTCTTATGAGGTTAGACTACTGGCACAACAAAACAGCACCTTGAAATGTCAGCACCTAAATGCCAACTCACAGCTGTGCTTCTGTGCTTGAGCATTGAATACTTGAGTAACTTCTGGCTGGTTGAATCCGTTCACCCTGATTTAGCTCCACATTGGACTTAAGTTCATTGATCTTCAGAGACATTTGTTTTCATATACTGAGCCCCAGAAAGACAGGCTCTCAGTCTCTGTCTCCAGACAGAAGCAGCGTTGCTCAACATGTTCAGTGAAACTCAAGAAAAAGCAAAAGGTCAGCTGAAACGACAGAGAAAACAATATAACCGTCACAGGAGATAATTCCTTTTTTTCCAGCACCTTTACTCTTCTGGTGCGCTGAGCATGTGAAAATGTAAAGAACTGCACGGCACGTGCTCTCTTAAGGGTGGAGAGAGTGACAGGTTCAGAAAGTGAACTCTGGAATGGATGAAAATACCTGAAATTAGATATTTGATGTGCATCGCTGGGCTTTGAAGGAGGGGGTTCAAAAAGTCAGTCCTTGACAAAACTTTATTATGTGCGGGAATAAAAAAAAAAAAGGTGAAGATTGAGATAAGGTGTCTCTTTCACACATCTGGCATGCACACATAGGCTTTCATTTGAGAGGTCAGTCAGTTCACGTAAAAGTGGAAATTTTGCTCCATAATTACAGTGTCTGCAACCGTGCAATTATATTCTTAGCTTGTTCAATGTTTGGTCAAACAGAAATAACTGCATTTATGTTATGCTTATTATGTTCCCCACTCTTATAGATTTATTTTAAATGGTGATCAATGTTCTTTCTTCCGAAGAAATCATTCAAATAAATAAATAATGCATATTATATATATATATATATATATATATATATATATATATATATATATATATATATATATATATATATATATATATATATATATATATATATATATATATATATATATATATATATACACATATAGAGAGAGAGAGAGAGAGAGAGAGAGAGAGAGAGAGAGAGAGAGAGAGAGAGAGAGAGAGAGAGAGTGTCTGAGAAGGAGGGGACGAGAGAAATTACTCTCTCCAATATTTTAAATTGGACTGCTAGCTGTCAATATTACACATTGTAACTTGAAAATATAGGCCTATTATAATATTTGTGTTATTCCATTTCTGTTTGTTAGGGTCCTATCATTTCTGTGACATGGAAAACGCAGCTAGAATAGTGGAATCCAGTCATAAACATGTTCACTTAAATTAGATTGTGGTACGGGCTAGTGTCTGTGAAAATGAAGATAAATATGAATTCTGCATGTTCTGCATGTCTCTGTGTTAATGAATGGCACAGATGCACGGTTTCATCTGCTACACACTGGCCTAATGAAGCGCACATGATGTTTGCAGTATTTTCGTCTCCAGAGCTGCTCTGAGAGTCATTTTATGAGCATCTGACCATTTATTTTAGAAAAACTGTCATCATATCATATATACATAAACAAAACTCAGCCCCACTTTATATTAAGTGGCCCTAATACCTGTGTACTTACATAGTAACTAGATGTGTACGTAGTATGTAACCACATTGATGCATATTATCTACAGCTCTAATGTTTGTGTAACTACACATATGCAACAACCCACTGAATGGTATGTGTAAGTACAATGTGTAACTATGAACCAATGTGTACTTACACTGTGGTTACATACACATCTAGTTACTATGCAAGTACACAGGTATTAGGGCCACTTAATATAAAGTGGGACCCAAAACTCATAATAAATGTTTGGTTAAATCTGAAGAAATTGTAACTGAAATACATTACTTTTGTACAGTAAATTTACTTCTTAAAGTAATACTACTAAGACTAATAATACAATTATTATTAAAACTTTACTTTTATCTTTAAAAATAAACTCCCTTCAAATTGAAATACACTGATTACCTACATTTTATTCCACGTTGAAGTCATTAGCTGCATCTTTTTTTAGATGTGCTAAAAACTCTAATAGGTGATAGGTTGCCATGTCGTGCTTCTGTATTCACTATGTGACATCCCTTTTATCGCTGCAAACCAGAACTACAAAAACACTTAATTTGACAATCCTCGGGCTTTCTTTCAGATTCATTCAAATGAGTTTCTTTTTAGATACGAACGAGAACATTAAACACAGATCTTCAAACACAGAGTCATAACTATTGGAATAGAATTACAAAAATAATCCAGCACTCGTAAAACACTTACTATGGTAAAAACTAAATATCGGCAATATGGATTTTGCTTGCAAACACATTTTTGTTTTATCAGAGTACACTAGTAGTTTTCAAATAGCAGTCAATGGAAAGAGGGTGCAGTTGCAATATCTACAAGCAGAGACTATTCAGACCGTGCTAACTATCCCAGTTTTGACCCTTAAGTTCGTATGACACCCAAGCCTTGATTTACATACAGTCTTATAAATCTCAATTAACACATCTGAAATATCTGTTCTTCCTACTTACCAGTGATAAAGGGACATTTCTGTTATCTGGGCAGGTGCCAGTTTTACAATCTCTTCTGAAGTGCACTTGAACTATACATTAATCTATGCTACAAAATTTCCCATGATTTATTGGCCAGTGCTAAAGTGTAATTTGTTAATTCCCATGGCATTATGATTAACTGCAGATGTATAATCAAAATGACTTTACTAAAATGGAAAAAATAATAAGGTGCCCAAAGCGCATGACCTTTTGTACACTTGAAAAAAATGATTAAAGTGAATAAAAATTGTGCCCTTAAAAGTTAACAGGTCTTGCAAATTCACTGTATATAAATAAGAGTATAATAGAAGCTTGTGGGAGACAAAAATCACCTTTATATATGATTCCAACTCTATATTGCCATCAAATCCCATTCACACAGAATCAAAACATTAAGAATTCTTTATTAACAGGCATGTCTAATAATAGTCTAGTTCTTTGTCTAGTTACATGTTACATCACACAGCGATCACACAGAGAACTCTAATTTAGTTAGGCCTATCTCATTAAACACTGGTATGGTGCATGAGGAACTGAATCTTGGGACGGATGAGCTCATGATTAAATCTTAGACATCAACAACGCAGTGCAGAACTAACACAAAGAACATGCGCCGCTGGAGAGATGATATTGGCTTCCCACTGTTCCTGTCTCATTTGAGTTTCACCTAACACAACATGTCGCCATTACTGGCATGCACAATGGCATTTCTAATCAGTCTCTGCTTAAGGCTTCTGAGGGGGTGCTGGGGAGATCATTTGTTAGAGAGATGCACACACAGCTACATATTCTTCTGGTAATTGCCATTAACGGTTACATCCAGGCAGGGTTTCTCTTCATAAAAACCCATAAACAAATGCCTCGGCAAAGTTACCAGCACTCACGGGAAGACTAAATATGTTAGCACTGCTCGCAGGCTGAATTTTTACATGGTCCCTCAAGTGTTCATAGTTCGTCCTTAAATAAATCTGGCTCACAAATCGAATCTTGCTTTTAGCATATTGGTTTGGGCTTTAATGTTATCCTGTAAGGACTGTGATACAGTGGCCTATAGGTTGTTATTTAAAAATCTAGGGTGCTTGGGAAACAACAACATTTTGCTAAATGTATTTCCAGGCATCTCAAAGTTAACATGTTAACTGAAAAAAGAAATTAAATATTATTAATTAAATAATATAAACCTTATAATATTATATAACCTAATAGTATTTTGTTATTTTGCTGTCAAGTTTTTGTTGATCAAATAAACACACACATTAAGCAGCACAACAGTTTTCAACATTGATAATTAGAAATGTTTCTTGAGCAGCAAATCAGCATATTAGAATGATTTCTGAAGGATCATGTGACACTGAAGACTGGAGTAATATGATACTGAAAATTCAGCTTTAGAGTTTTGAAATATTAAAACCGAGAACCATTATTTTAAATTGTACAAATATTTCACAATATTACTATTTTTACTGTAAAATTAAATAAATGTAATCAAATTCATTTAATTTAATTAAAACTTCTACTCTTTAAATAGGACTGATACCTGCCTGACCTGCGAGGAATAAATTTGTCATGGAACACAATCTCAGGCATCATTACTCCACTAAACATGCAAAGCAATACACTAGGTATGACGGATAGATGAGTCGCTCAACTCTGAAAAGGTCTGCTCAACAACTGTATAATTGCACAAAAAAGTAGTCAAA
This sequence comes from Barbus barbus, assembly GCF_936440315.1. Lineage (NCBI taxonomy): Eukaryota > Metazoa > Chordata > Actinopteri > Cypriniformes > Cyprinidae > Barbus > Barbus barbus. The sequence goes on from NC_136724.1 coordinate 15,151,771, forward strand.
ATTCATAGTCGTAAAAATCTAATGACCTCTCAATGGAGTACATCACCTGGCTAGCGGCCCAGAGTTAATTTGCATTCGAGACCCCTAAAGTAGCACAAGTCATTTTTCCAAATCGTTCAAATAATCAACTTGAAATAAACAACTAATGAATGAACAGAATAATAAATATAAAGCTTGATTTTTACCCTTTTTTTAAAGGGACAGTTCACCAAAAAAAAACAAAAAAATACTGGCATTAATTACTCACCCTCATGTCGTTCCAAACCTGTAAGACCTTCGTTCATCTTCGGAAACACAAGATATTTATGATGAAATCCAAGAGCTTTTTGAATCTGCATAGACAGCAATGCTACTGACACGTTCAAGTTAATACGGCATCATTAAAATAATCCATGTGACATCTGTGGTTCAACTTTAATATTACGAAGATAATACTTTGTGCGCAAAGAAAACAAAAATAATGACTTTATTCAGCAATTTCTTCTCTTCCATGTCAGTCTTTAACACACGTTGACGAGAGTATCACGACACATGCGTGTGGTGCTATTGACGTCGAACGTCCATCTCTCTTAGTTCATCATCTGTATATTCTGGTCTGTATTAGGTCTGGGCGGAATATCAAGTTTGTACGATATATAGATAGTCCTATTTTTTTATAAGCGATACGATGAGGCAATACGTTTATATCGAAATACAGTAGTTTGATATGAGCACATCTGAAAAAAATATAATGGAGGACACAGACTGAACTGCCGCGGAGAAAGTGCATAATACAATTTGTTCTAAATGTGACAAGTTTTATATGCAGGGCTTTAAAAAACTCGTAAGATATAGTAGCCAATATAGTTTCAGTATAAAGCGGCTCTGACAAAAAGGCTTTGTGTGCTGCTGACAAAGATGCTCGCGCTGTTTAATGTGTCTGAGATGTGCAGTTTTCCTAAATTCATAACTTACATTTCACAGGTATATTCTCCATCTGTGAATGTTAGAAAGCCATGGAAATATTTCCATTTTGCTGTCAGAAGTGCATGAGCTTTTGCTTTGCGATTCTCCGCTAAACTTCAGACTTCATTTAGAACGAGCTCCGCCGCGTGCATGCATGCTAAACAGACGGAGCTCAATAAAATAGGAGCGCAATAATTCTGACTAAAATATACATTTTGCTGAAATATTCATAGTTGGGCAATAAATGTCACATATGTAGAATTTTAAACCTACAAGTAAGTGTATTTGTACGATAGCACTAACTCTAAAGTGACTGTAAGGGGTAATCAAAATAGCCTTTAGCCTGTGCTTTTTTTTCATTTTTAGTTTAATAAATTTAACTTCTGCTTTAAAAGTATTATTTTTGTTTTTTAGAATCTAATGTGATTTTAACCCTTTTTTGCACATAATATATATGCCTACATGGTTACATTCATTTGTTTATTTGTTTAATCCAAATACAAAAGCATATAAAATAAAACAGTGAGATATATACCGTATACTGCAAATCAGCCAAAGAATACAGAGATATGAATTTTTGCACATATCGCCCAGCCCTAGTCTGTATATTCGCAGGGTGGAGACTGACACGGAAGGGAAGAAATTGTTTAATAAAGTCATTATTTTTGTTTTCCTTGCACATGAAAACTGTTCTCATAGCTTCATAACATTACTGATGTCACAATGTACTGTTGTCACATGGACTAATTTAACGATGTCCTTACTACCTTTCTGGGCCTTGAACATGTCAGTTGCATTGCTGTCTAGGGTCATTTTTGGGTGAACTCTCTCTAAGTATTTATTTTGCGGGGGGAGCAACAGAAGTGTATCTACAATAAATTTCATCTAAAATCCAAAACACAAAATACATAAGTAAAAAGGTATTAAAGCACATTTATGATTTTGTCATCTGCACTCACAAATAATATAGGACCTCTAAAACCCGAGCTGTTGTGTTTTTAATCACATAGCTGAGATGATGCCGGCTCTCCACGGGTGCCAGAATGCTTAATGTCGGTCTCACAGCCCTGATGTTCACATTTAGCTTTTTTGTTACCGTTTTACATTCAGATAGACTAGTCTTTCTTCTTCTGTCTGTTATTTGAATGGGCTGGACCCAGAGCTGCCTCTTTCATGTGGGGGTCAAAGAGATTAGAGCGTTTGAAGTGTGCCAGGCGCTAGCTGAGGGAAAAACACTAGTTCTTATGAGACCCCGTGGCCTCAGCGAGAAGGAAAAGACAGACTGCATTGAGAGAGAATGAGAGGACTGCTTTGAAACAGCACATATCAGCGCTGCCTGATGACACATATGCATTGTGAGTGACAAATAGTTTAACAATAAGCCGCAGTTTAGGCCAAGGTATATTGAGCGTAAATACTACACAACATCAAAAACAAACACTTCTCTCAAACCTCTTATCAGTTCTTGACTGAAAAACATTACATGTGGGGTGAGTACAGGTGCAAAGCAGGTGGATATCGCAGTGAATACATAAAAGCTCCATGGGAAATCCATAGAAAAGAGAATGCAGCTGTCTGTAAAATACATTATGCTTATTTGAAAACCTGCCTTGCTGCCTACATAGGAAGCTACCTCCAATGGCAGGGTTCTAAAAACAATAGAACCCCAAAACTGAATGATTCTGAACACTCTAAATGTATGGCTTCCTAATTTGGCAAAATAATTTTACATATTGCTCTTTTAGCATCTTTTTTTTGCCTCTTTTTCATAGTGAAGTGCGTCCACACTGCTAATACAGTATTGTAGGGTTGCAAAGAGGTGGGAAATTTCCGGTAAATCTCCAGAAACTTTGCAAAAAGTTCTGAAAGTTTCCAAAAAATTCTGAAAAGTTTTCAAAATCTCTGAAATGTTTCTGAAATTTACCTTCTTTGCAACCCTACTGTTTACCTATCCTTGTTGCTTGGATGAATCAGACACAGATACGATCCAAACGTGTCAGCCTGGAAGCACTAATTAAATGTTGCCATTTCAGTCAATTGTTCCTGCAGCTTGCTTATTTAGAGAGTAAAACCACTGTCAAAAACAAATGCCTTATTGTTGGACAGCACAGTAAAACAACAAACACACTGGAAATAGAAAGGTATGTATAGGTTGTTGATTGAGAAGCTATTCAACACTACTTTAGCATAACTAAATAATGTTAATGTTATACAGCAAATATTACAGAGTCAAAATCTGACTTAGCACGTTGCAAACACTTAATTTACAATGGATTCCAATGGGTTTTTTTCATTAGCATGTTGCCAAGTCAACAATGTAATATTCCAACGAAGTAAAAAAGTGTTTTCTGGGTAGGAAATATGTTATAATTTCATTTTTCTAAACTTGTGTTCAAATTGTGTTTTAGAACGTCATGTGGAAGACACAAACGCAACAGTCAAATGTGTCCATCTAGTGCATGTTTAGGCCCCTATATATATATATATATACATATTAAAAAAAAAAACAATGTAAAAGTATCACGGTGGAATGGAAAAACACATTCAGCGTTAACGGCCCTTCAGAGTGTACTCCTCCTCCACATGCCGCAGTCTCTGGGTAAACGGGGCAGGGGACATGAATATGAAGGAGTTCTGTTTAACATGCAGTTTGGACGACATATTTGTCAACTGACTGAGATGGGGTGTGTGTGTTTGTGGGTGGGTTTACAGTCAGCAGTTTGCTGAGAGATAAGACAGCAGGAGATGGTCCCCAGAGGTCTTTAAACACACACACAAACACAAACAGCTCTGGGCTGATTCTGCACTGACAGGGGCTCTTCATCTCTCTTTGACCCCAGGAGACACACGGTCCTCACCATGGCTGGTATTACATCAAACAGACAGGTCATCAGTCTAACCCCTGATATACCTGCCACCTTCCAAGCCAAATCAAACACGCCCCAGGACGGCGTCTTCCGAATTTTGCATGACTCAGACGTTCTGCTTACCAGATAAATTATCAAAATGTTTTCCTGTAGACCTGAGGAATTTTCCCTGTGGAGGCAAAAGTTTAGTTGAGAAAAATAACTGACAGTACAGAAAAAGTTGTGACGAGTGGCAATATAAAATAAAATAAAAATGAATATTAAATACATAAATATAAAAATAAGAAAATATTTTTTATATATATATGTGTGTGTTATTAAATATAAAATATACAAATAAATGCTCAATCTTGTGTACTAATCTGTCTATTATCTGTACATATATCTGCACATCTGAGTATAGGCGAAATAAGCATGAACAATTAAATATAGGCCACAATATTGAGTGACACTGATAAATTAAATGTCCTCTATATATTGGCTTAAAAATGTGTAAATAAAACTGGAGCACAAATTTACAGTCGTAAAAATAAACACTGCAGCATATCTAACCGCAAATCAAAAGCAATCAAATGATTCTTGGTGGAATGGATTTCTCAAATATAACCCAGAAACATGTAGACTATTGTTTTGAAGCATAATTACACTTCTCATATGGAAGCACATATGGGATGAGAATTAAAGCGTGAGGGAACGTATGGAGACAGACATATATAAAGATGAAGACAGACAAGGAGGATGAAGAGCATCTTCTTACCTATTTTCATACATTACAGAGCTTTGAAAGCTTATACACATCCAGATGGTGCTGACATTACTGAGTTACTCTGGAAGCTATATTTCAGTAGATGTGGCAAGGTTACAAGCAACAGTTTATCTGCACATAAGCAGGCCGTCGTCAGTCAAAACCAATCAACTGCTAGACACCCGAGCCAAAGAATGACTGACAGGTGTCTTTGTGTTGTGGTGAAACAATCAAATTCAGTCCCAGATTGCGAAAGATTTTGGTAGACAAAACTTTTGCCCAAATTTAGTGAAATAAAGGTCAGTAGTATAAACAGTAATCTCTAGTCATGAATTTGGCAGAACATTTCCTTTTCATTCTGTGGGACTGGTGATCACAAATATGATTAAATTCCTCTGGAGGGAAAACTAGAGAACTTCCAGTCATCAGCTGTTCCAAAATGCATGCCGTGTGGAGACACGACCTTCAGAGAAATTATAAATGGAAATGTATGAGCATATGTTAACATATATTGCCTCACAACATCTTCACTGCCTTCACTATGGTTGTATAAGTCATGTATGTATATCTTATGCTATTTATTTGGTCAGAAATACAGTAAAAACAGTAATATTGTGAAATATTACTACAATTTAATATAGCTTTTTTATTTTATTATAATTTAAAATGTAATTTAAAATGTAAATCATCGGATGCCCATTTTGCACAAGTTGATATGATTTCTTAATTAAAAGTCTATAACATACTTTGATTAAAATCTCAATGGTAGTGTAAAAAACACCTTTTTACCCTGTCAAAATCAGCACTGTTTTCATCAAGCTGTTTTTTAGTCCACGTTGCTTTAAATGCTAATGAGCTCTGCTGACCCTGCCCCTCTCCCTTATCAGACACACCCAATTCATGTCTTGCAGTCTCTATTAACGAGCTGATGAGTTGAAACAGGTGTTAAATAAGGGAGACATACAAAATGCGCAGGGCTAGGGGTTCTCCAGGACAGGTTTGGGAAGCACTGCCTTAGAGCACTAAAATAGGCGGGTCAAATTGACCCGGGAACAGTGTGAACGTAACATTTTTTTTTTTTTTTTTTTTTGGACGTCAAAACACATCAGCGTGTTGAAACTTTGCATGCATGTTCATGACCCTCAATGAGAAAAAGTCAAAATTTCTAGAAAAAAAAAAACAAAGTTAACTGATATTTCTGACAACTCAAAAATCAAAACGGGTCAAATTGAGCACAAACCACAAACACTCCACTAATGAAACCCAACTGATGATCGTGACAGATCTCAAAACACAATGGGGTCTGGTAAAACAGCCCATCTACTCTGTATTCTTCAATATATAGACTGAAAATGTAGTTCCTTTTAAAAGCTTTGCAGGGTAATCTACTTGTTTTAATGATTTGAAGATTGCATGAATCTACTGATAGCGTGTCTTCAAACTGTCGTGCCCCACACAGATGTCTCCTTTCATCTACTCAAGTTAGCCTGCCGCCGTCAGAGGTTTTGTCGTTTAGCTAAAATGACAGGTGCTGTTCTCACACTTGCACCCCTTGAAGCGAACGGCAACTTGTGGGCTGAAATTAATTATTCTTACTAATCAATGAACCACTGCAAGTACTTTAGCCCGGGGTTTTCAACAAATCAAAGAGCTTTGTAACTACTTTTTGCGGTATCACAAAATAATGTCTTCACTATAATGAAAAAGATTACTAATCCTTATTTACCACCATATTGGGTGATTCCAGTTGGAAAGGCACAATAAGGAAGCAAAACCCTCTTGCACTTAAAAAAACAAACGTATAAAAAGAACATTGAGCATTGTTAATTCAAAAGAAGAAAGCAGTAAATTAAAGCTGAGGTTAAGTGAAAGATTAGACTCCACCAGGCGAAATGTCAATGAATCATTCTCTGAGTAACAAAACAGACTGAGAAAGCATATAAACTACTGCTAAAACACACTGACCAATATTTCTATTTATTGCACATAGAATGTCTAGGGACCATAATTGTTTGTTACAATTATAACAGTTAAACAGTTTTAACCTAAAACAGTTTCAAGTGAAATCTAACAAAAACTAAATTATAAAAAGATTATAAAATGTCTAAAAATTATAAAAACATAAATTCATGAGTTTGATCATTCATGATGAAATTTATTCCATGAGCTAAAGTGTCCAATAACAATGGCACCAGTGTTGTTACTGTTAACTAAAACTATTAAAAAGGGTTTTAAATAACTGAAATAAAGCTGAAATAAAATAAAACTTTAGATGAAAATAAATATTAGACTGAAATTTAAATATTAACTAACTAAATGCAAAGCTAATATAATATAACTAAATGCAAAGCTAAATAGGAATATTTTAAGTAGAAGTACTAAAATATAAAACTAAATAGAAATGTTTAAAAGGGAAGTCGTGGCCTAATGGTTAGAGAGTCGGACTTGTAATCCAAAAGGTTGCAGGTTCGATTCTCCGGCCGGCAGGAATTGTAGGTGGGGGGAGTGAATGTCCAGCGTTCTCTCCACCCTCAATACCACGACTGAGGTGCCCTTGAGCAAGGCACCGAACCCCCAACTGCTCCCCGGGCGCCGCAGCATAAAATAGCTGCCCACTGCTCCGGGTGTGTGTTCACGGTGTGTGTGTGTTCACTGCTGTGTGTGTGCACGTTGGATGGGTTAAATGCAGAGCACGAATTCCGAGTATGGGTCACCATACTTGGCTGAATGTCACTTCACTTCACTTCACTTAAAAGCACATAAAATTACTAAAATAAATTAAAACTGAAAATATAAAAATATCTAATTCTAAAATAGCATACAGATAACACTAAAATGACCATGCAACTCAACATGATGGTTCCTGTTCCTGTGTTATGACCCAATCCATAAACAAATATGACTAGAGTTCATCTAATGTGAGTGTATGCAGAATTTAAAGGGGACCTATTATGCTCCTTTTTACAAGATGTAAAATAAGTATAATGTCCCCAGAGTGTGTATGTGACGTTTTAGCTCAAAATACCTGACAGATTATTTTTTATAGCTTGTTAAAATTCCCACTTTTAGGCTGTGAGCCAAAACGCTCTGATATTGAGTATGTTGCTTTAATGCAAATGAGCTGTTGCTCCCTGAGAAGAGAGCGGGGCTTCAAGAGCTCCGGCTCCGCATTAGCAGTGCTAGCCTTTGCAAATAAACATTCCACGATTAGCACAAGCCTGTTATCTTTACAGAAAACGTACTCCGTTTCAGTCATCTGATTGTACTGTGCAGAATACATTTGCTTTATGAATTACACAGACGAGGAGCACGGCGGGATGAAAATAACAACATAGCTGGTCTCATGCTATCACAAACTTTATAAGTCCCACTTCTGATTATGAGCTCGACAACTTCAAGCGATCGACTCATTGCTTTCATATGCAACGTTTAACTACCACATTCTTATTTACGGTATTTCATGAAGACAGCACCAGTGAAAACAGCTTTAGCATCATTAGCCTTAGAGAGTGCAAAGAAGCTCTTTCAGAAGGGCATTTTGGTAAACAAACGCGTGATACTTACTTTGTCTGTAGCTGATGTTATAATAATATGGGCAGCAGGACTTGCTGACATGTGATATGTGCAAACATCTCTGTACTATCCTGCAGGCACAAACACTCTTTCAACACAAAGGCATTGGAGACCAATTATGTGTCTTCACACAAGCCTTTGGCCTTACATGCTTAACAAATAACTGAGAATAAAGTGTTCAGACACTAAACATACAAGGTTTGAGAGATTATGCTTATGCATTCTATGCATTCGGTTACACAAGTTTTCTCTTCGGTTTTGACTGTCCGTTCTTTTGCCCAAGAGCCAAATGAATGCTAATGAGCGTATACTGATGCGAATTACACCGAGTTATTCACCTCTTCACTTTACTGATCATAAAATACGCAGCAATAATTCAATGACTCACTCGCTCGTTGTCTGTTCTGGTTTGTCTAGATACATTTAATGTGTTTACATGCTTTATTATACTTAATAGTCAACAACATATAAGGTCATATAACTCTTTTATCTCGGATATAAATGGTTTAAGCACATCCTTTTCTGCATATTATACAATTTTTACATTGTATGGCTGCTTATTTAATGCACATACATCTTGTAATATCAAAACCAGAGGAACAAAAGAGACCATTTCAAACACTTGGGTTTTTATAATGATTTGTGACACTTACCAATAATTTACTGTCCACGCATACTAACTTAACATCTGGATGCAACAAAGTAGTTACTGAACACCAACATCTCTCTTTGAGAGTAGATATTTCAACCTGTAATTTCCGCACCAAGTAAGATCAGCCAGGCTCATGAATTGACATGAGTGTTAATAATTGTTGGTTGGTGGCAGGCAGCATATTAGATTAAGTCATCAGTTAAATGGTCTGTTCTTAAAAACAGTAAGAGAAAGAGAGTGCCTTTATCATTGTCGTTATTGCCCTGAATACTAAAAAAATCAGGTCTAAATGGCAGCATAAAAAGTATTCCATTGCATTTTACCTTACAGTGACTCTGAGATCTGCAAAGCCATTTCATTTGTATGCTTGGCTTGCTTCCACCATAAGCATATTTTTCACTATAATGTACTGCTGTGAAACTTGTGTTGATCTGTATGAATCTTTAATGCAGAGTTTATGTTTGAGCTTGGATCTGGTGTAGGAAAAGTGCACTGTATTGCAAAAACAAAGATGTCTCTATGACGCATTGAACGGCCAAATCATAATAAGATTATGTTTGAAAGAAATCACACTCACTACATCAACATTTTTGGGTTTATGGTTATATAATGTAGTTTGTGCATTAAATATAAATCATAATCTACTGAATATACAACATATAGTCTATTACATTGACTATGCTGTATATAATGATTTTTACAGCCAAATGTGCTGTATGATGATCAATATAATTTACAAGACAACAGATTAAATTATGGATTTTATATCTAGAATATATTGTAATATATTTTAGACAATCTAATTTTATTTGGAAATCAAAATAGATAATGGATAGGAACATGGATAGAAATATGCCTGTAAATTCTCAGGCATTTATGACAGATCAAATTTAGTTAAAATCAGTTATAAGGGACTGCTAAAATACACACACACATATATATATATACATATATATACACACATATATACACATATATATATAAAATGGTATATACAACTATATATGAATACATACACACACATTATATACTCATTAATTAGCTGCAAAATCCTAACCCTGAAATGTCTAAACAGAAATCTCTTAAAATATTAGGCCTATATCCACTTTAATATTTCATTAAAGTAGCTACAACTTGTAACCTGTGTGTTGTACTGATGTACTTTTGCAGTCTGCATCTGCCATTTCTCTTGCAGTCATGACAGATTTTATGTTATGACAGCTTTTGAACTTCCCGATATGGCAGATTCACAGACGTACGATGGTAATTAGGAACAGTCGCTAATGCGGCATCAAGATTCGATTTTTTTTCCCAAAAAAGAAACAAACAGACGGCCAAATTAAGCTTAAAAATCGAATTAATCACCTTGTTTGCATGTGTGAATTTGATAATGAATAGCAATGCGGCTTAATGATTGGAGCATTTGTAAAGTAAATTACTACGGCAACAAAAAGAGACCCATTAGTGCAGCCTGGCTACTTCTTACAGAAAACACCAGAGCACTCTGCGAGAACGCCGATGAAAGGCAATGACGAATGCAATGCACTGGAAGATGAATGGCTGCCAGTGCAAGCCAAGGAAGATGAGATTTCCTTATATGAGAAACTCTGTCAATCAGAATTTATCACTGCTGCCATTTACTTCATCTCTGGTCAGAAAGCCAAGTGTCTTTTCACTTGAAGACTCAAACGGGGGAAGCAAAGAGGAAAAAGGCAACCTCTTGACCTTGTGTTCTTCAGCGTTTGTAAAGCCATGGCAACTCTCAGAGTGTGTAATGCTTGCGTGGAGGCCCTGAATAAACTTTCAGCTTCGTTTAATACCGCAGCATACATTTAATCAACATAATTCCCCTCAACACCTCACGCTTATTAGTAACGCAAAGCAGGACGCTCTCCACTTAAATCTTAATAACTGTTTTTGTATCCTCCTTGCTAATTAATTTCCTTGACATTGTTCTTAAAATGGCGTGCCTTGACACATACAGTTCTGCGTGGGTAAGCTTGTTAGACTTGTTTCAGAAGAATATGGCAACAAGAACGTCTCCATCCACCCACAGACCTTCAGGTTTTGCTCGTATAGTGGTTGCATATCATCTATATAACCGTAACAAAGGCAATTAGCAGCATTTTATTTCAAAAAGGGAACTTTTGAGACTTGTTGGGTTTGATGTCAATGGCAAGAACTAAAAACAACACCGCTGATGTAAAATCAGGTGTGATGCACCATATTTGAATATGCGCAAGCAGAAATGAGATTTCAGAGGACATTTTCAGTAAATAACTTCCTCACACAAACCTATGGACCCTTTTCGCATTTCCAGGGTTCTCAAGTCATCATAGTGGTGAATGGAAACGACAACAAATAATTTTTGTGTTCACATTTTCTCTAATGGCAAAAGAAATACAGCATTTCTATGACCTTAAAACCAACGAAAAAATAGCAAGAGATTAAGTAGGTCAGAAAAGAGAAAGATGTCAAATTTGTCATAAATCCCTAGAAACACTCATGCAGCAGTGTTAAATCATTTTCTGAATTTATTGCCAAGGTAATAAAACTCAAAACAGTGTTATAAAAGTACATTACATTTTGTTGAAATGAAAATATAAAAAAACCTATGTATGCGGATACGTTGTTTCAGATCAAGCGTAAACAGCGTATCCAAAACGGCGCTATAGGGCGATGCGGAGGAGACGAATTGTTCTGAGTTGTTCTTTTTGTTTTCTTTGCGCACAAAGTATTCTCGTAGCTTCGTAAAATTACGGTTGAACCACTGATGTCACATGGATTATCCTTGCTACATTTCTGAGCCTTGATCATGTAAGGATCCTTGATGTCTATATAAAATATCTTAATTTGTGTTCCAAAGATGAACGAAGGTCTTACAGGTTTGGAACGACATGAGGGTGAATAATTAATGACAGAATTTTCATTTTTGGGTGAACTATCCCTTTAACTTACATATCGTCAAACCTTGTGCAATGCATCTTGACAAAACATGTTTAAAATCAAAAATGCCTCTTAATTGTCCCTCTTAAATTTACATTTACATTTACTTAATGGTACATTTATGAGGATTTTTCTCATTTTCATGGCTCCCATCCACATCTATAATGTTTTTCAAATGGAAAAAGAACAGCCTAAACATCTACTTTTGTGTTTCACAAAAGAAAAAAATACACAGTCATAGGGTTTGGAATGAAATAAGGGTGAGAAAATTATGATTTATGAGTGAACTGATCACTCAAGAGAGCTGTATTTCAGCTCTATTTTACAGTTCTGTTTGTATATATGAGATGAGGCTAGTTTTACTCAAATGAAATGCTCGTGAAGTGACTCTCAGATCAGTTTTTGAGATATTGTTCATGTATTTATGTCCTCATTGAGACGGCAGACGCTGAAAACACCGCGAGCAAACAAAACCACGCGTCTGCTCCAGAGACGCGCAGAACATGCAGGATTCGTATTTAAATCGACTCTTGTGGCTTAATATTTACAGATACTAGTCAATATCGCGATTTGATGTAAGTGTAATGACCTACTTTTGATTAATTCATCCAAACTTTGACAAATTCCGTGACATTCCGCGTTAAACAGTAAATTCCGTTTTTATGACTGGATTCCGCAATTCCGTCCGCGTTTTCTGCATCGCGGAAATCATAGGGCCCTAATTCTACACTAAGAAAAGTGTCATTTTTACTTTCCAAATAATTACAAAGAAATGGCATATCAAATTAAACATGAAATTTTGAAGTAGAAAGATTTTGTATGTATTTCAACTACACAAATACATTTTTAATAGTGTACTTCTGTTAATAAAAGAGTACATTTGACTCCATCTTTATGAATATCCAATAAAGAAAAAAACTTGTGAATTACATGAGCTTGAAAATATGCACTATGAAATACATTTAAAAGCTTACATATTTCGGCATGTGAAATGTAGCTCTACACAACCACAACTACACAAGTGAAGCCTAGACGTCATTATTCTGAAGGTCGCTGATGACCAGGAGAGATCAGTTGTGGAAGTGGAAGATGTCAGCTGGCCTACTGTGAGAGATTCAGGAGGCACGTCAACCATCTCAGAGGAATCTCGTCTGAACAAAATTTCAATACACAGCCCCAAGAGCGTGACAGATTTGCCATAAAACTTTTGATCTAGTACTCAATGCAAAATAATTAATTCAAAAGGGAATAAAAACTCTTCCTTAGAGCTGTCTTCTAAAGGAAGAAAAAAAACAAGTAGCTGTCACTTTTTGCAGATGAATCTCAGCATTCACAGTGAAAAATGAGCCATAAGGGATCTGTGAGTGGCAAATATAATGGCCTTTACTTCACCATGAAATCTGCTCTGGGTCAGAATGTTGTTATCTAAGGTTAATTGAACGGCTTCAGATAATTAAAGCGATTCCCAACACCTTATGCCAATACTAATATGCATTACGATGGATGGACCATCTCTAACCAGAGCTTGAAAGTTCACTATTCATTATGAGCTGTAGAATTGCTTCGCAAACCCCAGCAGACAGCGTTTCAAATCAGAAGTCTGGATCTGTCCCTGCGAGACACCAGTCTCTTTTGGACTTGACAACACTGGAAGCACTGACTTTGGCCGTCAGTTGACAGATGGCTTGTGTTACTATTTTTGATGGGCCACACAACTACTTCAACACAACTAGAACTATTTAGCTCAAAATAATCTGCAAAATATAAATTTTATTAGTTACATTTACTAGTTTTAATGTTTTCCTAATTTCCTAAATATTTTACTAGTCATTTAGCTATTTAAATAACTCATTTAAATGATTTGAGAATGTATATTTGCTAATATAAAATATAAATTATTTACATGATTAAATTTACAAAAGTGATTTTATATACATAGAAAGTATAGGGGGGGTCGACCGATATGTTTTTCAGGGTGCCGATACCGATTATTACAGATCAAGTAGACCGATAACCAATATTTCATTAAAAATGAAAATGTCAAAATTAAGAATATTAAGGGCTCTGACAAAAACTCCCTTTACATGCTTTTAAATTGAAATTACCATTACCGATAACCATGAAAATACTTAACATCAGCACCGATAATCAGCCATGACCTTAAACAGTCGATCCCTAATAGAAAGCATATTAAATGGAAGTAATTTCTGTCCATTTTAACATTTCAAGTAACTTGCGAAAATAGACCTAATGTTTCATCGTCAATCTGCCTAACCGATATATGTAAAAATGAAACAATATACTTATTATTACAGATAGATGGATAGATGGATAGATAGATAGATAGACAGTCAGAGATTTAAAATGTCAATTTATTAGCATTTTGAGGCTGCACTGTGAGCCTTAAATATATAGAGAGTAAATAAATACATATTGAATTAAATAATTTAAAGCCAGCTCACTGACTTTAAATAATATTTTACTCGGAACCGAAGGTGCACACCTTATCAGTAGGCATTTTATAAAAACATCCATGCAAAGTCATTTTTAACATGTAAAATATTAATAAAAATATCCTCCCCACCCATTTATAGTTTCTGAATTCTAGTCTCAATCTTGCTGCTGAATGGAGTAGTTGCTAATGAACTTAAACTCTTCCTGCACAGACGACCTCAATTCATCAAGAACTGTCAATGCTCACTTCCAGTGCAGACGCAGTATAGCAGCTTTATACACTATAAAAAAACACATGTTGTCATGGCATTAGTCAGAAAGGCTGTAGGGCTGGTGTCTCCCAGTGTTGTGCAGCCACAGGCAGTGTGTGTCACTCACAGTCCTCAAAGTTCCGTCCAGAACACAGCTGTTTACTGTGAATGGAGGGAGTTTCAAGGTCTGGATGATTAAACCAGGAGAAAACGACTCCTGACACCTTATTACCCATAGTTCCTATAAGTGAGGTACAGTTCCCTGCTGATGGTTCGTGTTGATTTCATGCCTCATTACGCTTCTCGTTTAATGATGCTACTGTTCCTTATATCAGGCATTGTGAGTGACCAGGTGCAGAATGCAGACACATTCCAAAAATGAACATTAATATCAGATCCACATTGCTAGAAGAGTGTCACTACGTTAGGTGTCTCTTTGTGTCATATACTGTACGTATACATAAGGAAATATGGAATTACAGGTGATGACAACAATCAAATCATAATTAGTATAATTACTAATCAACTTACAAGTCATAAATATTCTTAATTTAATTAATGAAGTGTAAAATTTCTTAAGGATTTTCAGGGAAATGAAATCAGCAACAAAAGAGAAGTCATTTCACTACATGCACACGCTGTCTGAGAGGCACGCGCACATGAAGATGGTGCTCAAAATGCCGTCTTTGCAAGTATCCTCGTAAAAACAGTAGGTCTTTACTGACAGCAAACAGCTGAAAAAGAAAACATGTATAACAGTATACTGGATCCAAGCAGCTCTTAAAGTGACAGCAGTCTAATATACCAGCTATTTGTCATTCATGTTAATCAAATAACAAAAGAGAGAAAATCCCTGACTGCTCTTTACTATATCCCGTTTGTAACTTTAATAAGATGAAATATAAATTTAGTTTACACAGTGAGGAATATGCAGTATTTTTATACATGCGATTACTTTATACAATGTATAGCATTTCTCATTCATTTGTTCTACTACCCTATAGTTTTTTTGTCCTATTGCTTTGTAATTAGTGTTTTGTTTTATTCTTATTTAATCATTTACTGTTTACTTGTCTTAAGTGAGCTTGAGGTTTTTTTTTTCCTTTTTAATTTAGACTAGCATTAGTCTTTTGTGATATTGACACTGGTGACCAGATTTATGAAATTTCTATGGTATCAAAAATTTTCATATAAAGACCTTATTTAAAAGCAAAAATAACTATATTGTGATATTAGATTTTGATCATATCTCCCACCCCTAATATACATAGTCTTAAATTATTTAAATTAGTAAGTCTGTTTGTTTATTTACGGTATTTTTGGCTCTACACAGTCCACATAATTGCATTAAAATGAAATTAGTAAATGTAAAACGAACAATTTAGCTCAACTATTTTGCTAACTGTTGATTCGATAACACTGAACTGATGCAAATGTTAAAAATGTTGTCATACCAAGTAAACAATAGCTACAACTAACAAATGTGCATTAACTGAAAAAGATATCTCTTTTCAAACACAAAAGCCCATGGGAAGGAATAAAAAGAAGCTGAAAATGACTTTCAGAGAAGCAGCAGGCCAGCTGTATTTAAGCAGAAGCTGCCTTCTTCCCAGCGGCTGCCTTTGAGTGACAGGGAGGTGCTGCTTGTCATAAGAGGTGAAGAGGAATGACTGATAAAGAATCTGAGCCTTGTGTTTTCCTCTGCGAGTTACACAGGAGCCCAGCCAGTGTCGTTCTCTCTCTCTTTCCCTTTTCAGAGATTATTCTGCCCCTGAGCGAGGCACATGTGCGCACACACGCTGCCTGACAGCACAAAGGTGGGTAAAGCTGACAGAAGTGAGAAAAATAGCTAAATTTCCAACAGCCGGATCACAAAGCACTCACAAACTTCTAAGCCATTCTAGAGAGGATGCAGAGTTAGTCATCATAAGAAACTTTGCAGTAACTCAAAAAATAAAACAAAAAAACAAACCCTTAAAATTCTTATTGTTTATTTAATATCACCAGAAAGGATTCTCACTGGAATTCTTATATTTTGGTGTTTCTCCTTCCCTCCACCCCCTTGTTTATTTCAGCATTTGCTGTCAAACTGTGCTGCATGATTCTCTTCGCTAAGCATTTAAGAGTGAACAGATGAACCATTTAAATGAATTAATGAACTGGTTTTATGCAAACAGTAGGCAGCCGTGTCTCGAGTGTGCGGAAGTGGTTGGTAATCCAATATTCATCCCGGGAATGAGAGGTAGTGTGTAGCATATTGACAAAGACTGCTGTCCCAACTACATGCTGGGTCTGTTTATACTCTGCCTGGAGACCTTTCTCCATGACCTCCCAAATGATGCAGATGGACGATGCAGTGGAGTAAATATGACTTACAGACAACAGGCTAAAAAATACACACCGCTATATATTTAATTATTCATTATGTTGTATTTATTTAGACTAAATTCTAAAATGTATAAATGCACATTTTATGAAGTATAAATTTAAATTAAGTAGTATAATTGCAAAGAATAATTTTAACCCATTCCTACTTTAGATTCATTGTACTGGGAAATTATTTATTAGCTTATGAATCAAAGCTTAAATGAGTGTATAAAAAAAAAAAAAAAAAAAAGGCCCGGGCAAATAAGTTACTACAAAAAGTAACCTGTGTGCGACTATCATAGAATAACCGTGACGCCGATCCTGTCGACAGGTAAGCTCTGGGCGTTGCGGTTCATGACAGTCACAGCAAGGTATTATGGGAAGTGATGAGAAGTGCAGGGCTGTAAGGGAGAGGTCGTGCAGGGAGGTTGGGGACACAAACAGGTTCTTTCAGGATTAAAGTCTACAAGCACTTCAAAGTGACTTCCCGTTACAGCTACTCACTGTCATACCTCAAGCCTTTCTGTCGTATATAATAAAAGCGAGTTGAGCTCAGGTGGGGAGGAGTCTGTATGGGGCTTTATAATGCCATTCAGTCACCTGGGGGGCTGCAAGGCAATTGATACATGTTACAGTTCACCCATAAATACAAGGAAAAAGCGCAAAGTCTAACATAATGATTGGAGTGGGCATCGCTTAGAAACTAATGAGTAGAAATAGAGGAACAAACGAAGGCAGTTTTAAGTAGCACATTAGGAAATCCCTGAGACTCATCCCAGACCGCTAGTGAAGCACCATGCCCAGGTAAAGTTCAGGGCCAGCTTGGGAGAAAGAAAAAAAGTTAACTAGAACACTAATGAGTGGAGAAGCTACAACTACGTTATGAGTGGTTTGACAGAGGCTTTTGAATTTGTCCTTTCTTGCGTAATGACCCTGAGAAAATGAATTCATTTACTGTGCCTTCAAATTACTGTCAGGCCAGCTATTGAAATGGCAGAATGTTAATACTGATATTGCAGTCAAAAGCAATGCATCTGACCCCAAATTAACCTGATTTGATCCAAACAGGTCTAGTTCAGAATATTTAAAGCGATAGTTCACCAAAAAATGAAAGAAACCTGACTTTATCTATCCATCCATCCATCCATCTATATATTAGGGGTGTAACGATACACGTATTCGTATTGAACCGTTCGGTACGAGGCTTTTGGTTCTGTACGCATTACAAACCGAACGATTCGATTCGTTGGACTAGTCCTATTACATCTGGAAAATAAAACGCTTAAAAATAAAAAGCTTAAAGTGTGTAAAATATAATGTTCTCAGTGCCGCTGCGCTCAACAAGGCAGCCCAAACGACGTAACAGGCAATGTGTTGTCTGCCCAGTGGCGTAGCGGACGGCCCCACGGTGACCTCCCCTTGCTGGGGTGTGTAGAAAGACGATGCTCTTGTATCGACGATAGCCAGAGATACTGTAAAATACATCAATTATTGGAAATATTAAGATATTTGGCATTTACAATTAATGTAGGCCTGTTACATTCTTATTCTTATTCTTAATAATAATAATAATAATAATAATAATAATAGTAATAATAATAAGTTACTTTTATTATTAAATAAAAATTACAATTAATTTGCCCCGCAATAATTACCAAATAACTGAGGTGCTGCGAGGATAACAAAAGATTACGCTACTTACTCCTCAATTAAAATGTTTTTCCGAAAAAAAAATATTTTAAAACAGGTCTATTATACAATGAATTATATGCTTACAATTAAAATATTAACACTGCAGTCATCAATAAAAATCAATTAAATAAAAAGCTTTTATAACTCTTGCACAGAGTTTGGTTTTCATAGTTTAAAATAGAAATATTTTCAACATACCCTTAACCAATATACCCCCGTACCGAAACGAAAAATAATAATAATAATAATAATTATTATTTTTTTTTTATTGAAATGTTAACTTGAAAATCTCAGGGGGTACATCAAGTAAATATTTTAATGTAAATAAAATCCCAGATGTAATGCAAAGACATTCATACATCTCAGTGAGAATCATACGTTTAAATGAAGTAAAACTAAAATAAAATTGTCTAAATGTGCCTCTCTTCAACCAAACCCAGTAGTGAAATAAACACTTTTTTCCATCATAGCTAAACACTGGTAGGCATCCACTAGACCTATACACCTGAAATGTAAATTGGTGCTTCATGAAGGCTGCAGTTCAGTGCTCATTAACATCCATGTGTGTGAATTATTTGAACATGTTTAAAAATGAAATGTTTACTACTGCATCTAATCATCATCATCCCTGTGTACTGATATGAAAATTATATGGCCCGGCCTAGACCATGAACCTTATTTATGATGTATGATGTACAATCTATAAGTCTATATTAGTAATAGGCTGTAAGGCCTGTTGATGCTCCTTACTGCTCAACTGAAAGTTCATGTTATCACATAGAAATTTGCTTAACCGCATTAGTTTGATACAATATGCATTAAAATGAAATGAAATTATAAAATATGCTATTTCCAGTTGGAATTTTTTTTCTGCACGTATCCAGTGCAGTCCCATTGGGATGGTCAACACAGTGGAGGAGCAACCCAGACAAGTGCCAGAACAAAATGTTAGCAGGCTAAATTGGCGGTTTGCGCTGTTGCTCAGAGTAAACCTTGATTCAGGAGGCAGGAAAACATTTCTGGTGAAATTGAACACATTCGGATGAAAACTATCCTGAAAAGACTGTTAAACTGGAAGCAGTGCAGTGAACTTATTCTGTCTCTCTCTCTCTATATACACATACATACACACACATACATTTCTGCAATGCAAAAATCAAAATACAGAGGAAAAAAAATGTTGAAAAATCAAAGAATTGTCATTTTAATCCCATTTTTACAGACTGTAACAATCAATCAATCGCAGACAGATGCCAAAATAGAATTGCATGGCGTCATCCTTGAAAACGGACAAAAAAACCTGTAAGAAATTATGCAAAGCAAAAGAAAATATGACAAAGATTACATTAAAAATGAAAATATACTGAGGATAAATCACGTCTACATCAACCACGGTCTGTTTTGGGTGTGAATTGCTGATCACCTAAGCAGTACATGGTAATTTAACATTTACATTTATGCATTTGGCAGGTGCTTTTATTCAAAGCATTTTACATTTGATCAGTTTAATGCAATTCCAGGGAACTGAACACATGGCCTTGCTCAACTGTTTGAGCTACAGGAATGCATTTAAGGACAATTTTGTTTAATTTTATACAATAAACAACCTGTGTAAATGTAAAATCTTCGTCATGGAGCAAAAGAAGCACTGCGATTTAAAAATGCAATGCCTCCTATTTATATGTATATACAGATCCAAGTTATCACATGTCTAAAGTTTTACAAAGACTGGACACAGACTCCATGACTGTCTGCCTTCGACCAAACTGTTTCTGAGACAGGTAGCGGGGACGTTTCTTTCTCAACCCAAACAGAGCTGACTAAAACATCCAATTGGGGACCGGTCCTGCTGAGGCTCCTGTCGTCTGTACAAATCTAGCCAGACAGTTCCATTCCCTAAAAAAATGTTGCCCTTATTACCAAACCCGCTATTTACAATCACTGACTAGACATATGCTGCTGTCAGGGAGCTTTCCCACATGGTTCAATTTAATAGTGAAAAGCAGCATGTGATATTATGAATAATGGGATGTCATTCCAAAATGGTGCGCTTTTCATGTGCTGTGTATTCTGGATGTGCTATAGTTTTAAGTTGGATTGTCACCCCGGATCGATGAATGTGTTTTACTGACATCTGATGCAGGGGGATCCAGGTGACGTCTGCCTGACTGAAGCGGATCAGTGTGAATGTGTTTAAGTTGTTTTCATCCGAAACTAAAAAATTAATCATAACATGAGGACTTCATTTATGATCTCTGGTTTTGTCATAGATGTTCACAGGACTTTTAGATGCGCATGATGCAGTGAATAACATTTAATAAAAAAAGCAAACAATCACAAAAACAAACCAGTCAAAACCTGCATGATCAGTGCGTGATATCATTGTTAGGTATGCAGTGATGTTACAATTCAGGCTCATACCAATTGTTTTTTTAAATGTAAATTAAAGGGTTAGTTCACCCCAAAAAAATGAAAATTAGCCCATGATTTACTCACCCTCAAGGCATCCTAGGTGTATATGACTTTCTTCTTTCAGACGAATCCAATCGGAGTTATATATAAAAAAAAAAAAAAAAAGTGGGTTGCTGTTTTTGTTCAACAGTCCAAAAAAAATATAATAAAGCGCATAGTAAAAAGTGGCTCACATGTTTCCCTGGGAGTTTCTTGTTAAAAAAAGGCCTCCTGTAGCAAATCACTGTGTTTTTGTAAGGAAAAATATCCATATTTAAAACATTATAAACTGTTTCTCCAGTTTGCGCTAACTGTCGTATGTACAAGCCGTTCAAGGGCAGATGCCTTGAGGGTGAGTAAATCAAGCGCTAATTTTCATTTTTGGGTGAACTAACTCTTTAAATAATAAATTAATTTGTTACATTGAGCGGTATTTAAATAAATTCTACCATATTTTGTCTAAAAATCTTAAGTGCTATAATCAGTGTTCTTTTAGTATTATTTATATACATTATAGCATTAATTAACATTTTAAAAAATTTTTTTATATAATTTAAATTTTCAATTTAATTTTAGTAATGTAATTGTGTTGGTGTTTTTGCAATTTAATTTTTTCAATAAATTTCAGATGTATAGGCCTTTTTATTTCTATAAATATTTAGTTTTAGTCATTTTAGTACTTAAACTTATTTTATTTCAGTTAATTGCCAAGGCATATTCGTTATATTCTTTTTAATCCAGGTTTTTCATTCACAATTTTTATTATTTTATTTTATTTCAATAAGACTATTTTTAATACGTTTAGTTATAGTTAACCACAACAACATTGGCTACAAGTGAATTTAGGCATCACAACAATAATGCACAGTACCGAAAATGGATATTCATATTAATCTGTTACAAATTACATTTAATAGTGTTATTAAATTATTAGTATTTTAAGAGATTAACTTTAAGTGAGCAATTGATGAAGTAATCTGAATGTAAAAAGAAAAATAAACATGCACAAATAAAAATCATCTGATAACAATAATAAAAAAAAAAAAAAAGTAATGTCAGTTGATAGCCAATATTTAACAATATATTGTGCATCATAATCATCATAAAACCTGCACCAAAAAAAATAACTTTACAGAAATATAGATGGACAAAACAGGATGTTTCTATGCAAAATGATGCAAACAACACATGGTTAAAGTCTAACTACTAGAATACTTAAAAATAGAAATAGGTCTCAACACAAACATGCAAAGTCACAGATTTTGAATAGTGAGACGCATATGAATTTGAATATCTATTTTGACAATGATTCAAATTCACCAAAGCTAAAAGTCATGACAACCACTACTTCATTCAGGCTAATACAACCTAAAATGGTACCAAAGATCTCCCACTCCCAACACAGTGAATGCTGGGAAATTTCTCAAGGTTTACCCTGAAAAGCACAGAATCCCTGTCGATAAAGCTAACTTGTGATTTAGCCTAAAGGGAGCGTATCTGCTCTCCCTCAAGCCGGAGGAAAGCACATTCATTATCAGGCAGACTGGGATGTAAGCCTGAGTCATGGGCACATCTATCAAAGCTTAGAGGTGAGAGATTAAAGGGGCGGCTGCCAACCTGCCTCATGGTCAAACAGAATGCTGAATCACAAAATGGCCCCCGGCAGCTAAAGAAGAAGGGATCACATTTGTGCACATGTAGGTTTGTTTAGGTTTGCCTGATTGTGTCGGGCATTGCAGCATCATTTGATGAGGCCATTATATCCGCTATTACAGTACAAGCAAACAAGGATAGGAAATAGAAGATAATTAGTGTGAAAAACCAGACGATTCATCCTTTTTCCTTTCCAATACGCTGTGATGCATGGATGCTGATTAACAGGCCATTCATTCCTGCAGGAACTCAGGTCAGCGTTATCGAGATGTATAAGTGTTGTGCCTAGTGGCAAGATCAAAAGTGAGACACACAGAAAAGACAAACAAGAAACAAGAACAACCTCTCGTCTTGTGAGCTTGCATGTTCATTAAATCCATCCTGAATGTCCTCGAAGAACTCACTAGTTGCTCATGGGAGTCTTTGATGAGGTTCTGCATATTACAAGAATCAATCAACAGAGCAGAAAGAAGACGTGGCCAAACAGAGATGGCGAGGATGATAATAAAAAAAATCTGGCTATCCTCAAATATCAAAGGCAGAACACAGTAAATAAAGAGCAAATACCTTTTACTTCCTCTTAAGGATTCAGTCCATCCACATGATTTCATAACTGAATTAAATGATTGGAATTAAAAGTGCTGCTTGTTAATGGCATTAGTACCAATAATAGTAATAATAATAATTTTACATTGCGTTTAATATATATATATATATATATATATATATATATATGTGTGTGTGTGTATGTGCGTGTGTATTTTTTTATTTATATATCATTTTATTAAAAAAAGCATGTGATGTATTATACAAAATGTGTAATAAAAAGGTATGTACTGGATTTGGTTGGTTTTCTGCGTGGATATGTTTCCAAAAAGCAAGTTTTAAGTAGGCAAACTCCACTCTCATTTCATATTACTGATCAATATCATTACTAATTGATTAATTTATTTTTTTATTTTTTTTTATTCATTTTGCAGCCCAGAATTGCACCTTTCCCCTGCTGCTGAGAAATGAAAGGCATATTAAAGAAGCAAAGACAATTTGATGTCAAGTAATAAGCGTTGTATGCTTTCATTCCACGGTTTAATTAATTAATAGCAAAAAAAGCATTAAAACATTCTGATCACAGCCCCTTTAGTTACGGTTGAATTACCACGGTCTTCAAGAGACACCCAGATTACTAATTTGTAAGCCTAAAAAGGTCTCATCCAGCATGCAATTATTAATTTAAAAAGCTACTTTCAATTTGTAATGTTATTGTGTACCACTCACATCAAATGTTTTCACCGTACACACAACAAAAAAGCCATTTCACATTCGAGTCTACATACAAATGATTGAAACCTCAAAGATTCATTATCCTCTGTTAAGAGCAAAAATTCAATTTTAGATGACAGAATTTCTCTTTAAGAGGAAAAATTTATGAGCAAGTAAAAGGATTGCACCATGAAGCCAAATACAATGTTGAAGCTGCATTTGCAGATTGCATAATCAAACATGCAGCACTTTTTCACTCTGCAGTAGTCACAACAACCGGCAGTCATTATTTTATCCATACTGCAGAGAGGATGTGATGTACAACACTAATGTTTGACAGCTTCTGTCTCTGGATTAACACAAATAGTCTGTTAACTGCGGTAACTCAAGATTGGCCTGTTGATATCTCGAATCCAAACTGCGCAAAGCTTTGCCAATTCCCCGGTGAAGGCCTCAGGGCTAATGCACATGTCCCGTGCAATCATCTCCAACATGCGCTTTACTGATAACATTCATACGCGCTTATGTTCAAGGGCAGACTGACAGAACATCTCTTGTCATGTCCATAAACAAAGATCGGCAGGCCAGTCGTGTTTTCTCTAACAGATTCTTAACTCTGTGTGCCTCTTTGGAAATGATAATGTTTGACAGCATCTCATCAGCAAACAAGCGTGTACATGTACATTGTCACAGTAGACACGAATCTACATGCATTCTGGACAATAATAATAGTGTTGCAAACGTTTGTAAACACACAGTTGTTCTTACCTGCCATACTGAGACTTGAGTCAATAGTGCGTTTTTGGGAACGGAGAACTAGAATAGTGCGTTTTAAAACGGTTCAGTTTTAAAAAAGAATCCGAAAGACGTTCGCATGCATTTTACCACCAATATACAGCGTTTTCCTCACTACTCTTAAGCGATGTCTCAACTATACAGCACGAAAAAAATCATATAAAAGATTCACTCTTATGTGTTCTTTTCAAGTCCATTCAGCGCGACAAATGTAGTTGGATTCCCGAACTCTTATGAAGTGGTTCTTTTTAGTGAATCAAATCCATAAAGCGCGATGAATGTAGTACGATTCCAGACCGAATGACTCTTATGAACTGATTCTCTTAAGTGAATCAAGTCCATACAGCACGAGCAGTGTAGTCCGATTCCCGAAGGAATGACTCTTATGAGCTGGGTATTTTTAGTGAATTAAACAGATTGTTCACCCAAAAATGAAATCTCTATCATTGTTGATTACTCGCCCTCATCTCATTCCAAACCTAGCTGTGTTTATTTTCTGAACAAAAATTAAGATATTTTTGATGAAATCAGACAGCAACACAACTACCACTTTCAAGGCCCAGAAAGTAGTAAGGACATCGTTAAAATTGTCCATATGACATGAGGGTGTGTAATTAATGACAGAATTTTCATTTTTGGGTGAACTATCCCATTGAATCCACACAACCGCTATTGAACCAATACTCTTTGAGATGGTTGATTCATTTTAGCAGGTCTGATTTGTGAACAAATGACTCTTAAGGTGATGTATCATCACCTTAACTGTATATTAATAAATAGTTTTTTTTGTTTTTTTTTTATAGCAAACGAGTAGTGTTTTGTAAAAAAATAAATAAATGTTACCTTAATTTTTGTTTCTCGTAGGCATTACAGTTATGGATTTCTACATAAAAAAAACCTCCCACTCCCCAAGTATGCTGTTGATTTTTCTGTCAAGTACTCAAGTAGACAAAGTGTACACCTAGAAACACAGTAAACTTCAGCTAATTTCCTCAGCAATGCAGTGAACATTTCTTCTGAGTTCTTGTATAGAATATCTGTGGCAAAAAGCGTTACCAGGGCAACCTCATTAATGCCTAAAAAGATGCTGATTAGTGACACCTGGGCTCAGCACCTCTCCCTGCCCCCATCATGCTTTGCTTTTTCTGTTGCTGTGTGTACATGTTTGTGTGTTTGTCATGTAACACCAGCACACCTAATCCCAGTTACAATGAGACCAAGACGCCACAGTGTGCTCCTAGAGGACAGGTAATCCTCCTGACTGTGGATACAGAATATAGCAGGTCGCTGCAGAAACAAACCCCACACAGTGTCCCCAAGAAGTCAAAATATCAAACATTTCTTGAAACTTTGTGTCCTTAAGGTGCTTAGATGAACACATTCACTTTAAGTCTTATTCAAGTAAGGCCTCGGGGTAACACCTTCATCAAAAATGGTCAGGTAACATGAGGCCCATGTCTAACATCTCTATGAGAAAGAGATACAACATAAGATGGAAAAGGAAAAGAAAGCAACAAACTTCTCAAAACTCAAAGATTAGGCAGGGATCACCAAAACTGGGTAGATTACTAACAAATTGTAGTCCACTACTGATTACAGATTACATGTTGAAAACTGTAACATAATCATTAGTAACGTAATCTAAGTTACTTACTTTAGGTAGTATTCTAACTACTTTTTAGATTACTTTTAGAGTACTTTTTTTTTTTATTAAAGGTGCCATAGAACGGAAAACTGTATTTACCTTGGCATAGTTGAATAATAACAGTTCTGTACATGGAAATAACATACCTTGAACCTCAAACACCATTGTTTCCTCCTCCTTATGTAAATCTCGTAAATGCAAAAGACCACTGAAAAATAGGCGAATCAGAACAACGACTGTGTTGAAATCACTAATAGTTACACCCCCAACATTTGTATATACCCGCCCATGTTCTAGGCCAGCCGCCAGCCGAACCATCAGAAGTTCTGCAGGACAGGTATTGTGAAAAAACTAGCAAGGACAACAGCAAAAATGGCAGATCATAGAAATACATGTTATGTTCCAGGCTATGCAGGGGATGTGGGTTGGTGTCTGTATTCATAAAGGCAGGGAAAGCAAATAACACGTTCTAATAAAATAACGCGAGCCAATAAAGGGACATGGTCAGCTCCTTGCTAGTGGTAGCCTGTTACGTTACAAGATTTCACTTACCGCATAAACAGAGTAAGGAGGATGATGGTGAATGATTTATAGATCCTGAGCACCACTGACAAGCATCTGATCTTGTAAAATGTGTGGTAAGTACTGCTGCTCCATAGTATAAACAGCGAGTGCGATCGCAAATCTCGAAAGTGAAAGTGAAACTAAAAAGCGATCATGCATTTGAAAGCAGTTTCAATGCCCAGCATATTTATAGCAGCCCCCTGATGCCCACATTTTATTTACAGTAAAATTACCCAACAATGTAACTGCGCGAGAAAGTATTGAAATACATATTTTCCCGGTGTTTCCTTCCTGCTGTGTGAGCTACTGAAATGAGCCGCACTGTGAAACAGCCAATCAGAGCAGAGCTCAACATTATTATTCATGACTCTTCCAAATAAGGTAATAACATTCTAGGGACAAATCCTAGGGTTGTATATGGACACATAAAACCGTTTCTGGATAATATTTGCCCTTACCCAAGCCACATACCTTTTACGTAGATATCAGAGAACAATTTAAAATATGTTCTCTATGGCACCTTTAAACTAGTTTTAAACTTACCATTAAATCTTTTTCTTTTTGCTTTCTTTCTCTCTTTATTTCTTTCTTTCTTTTCTTTCTGTCTGTCTTTGTGAACATAGTCACAGCTGAATAGTATGACACAGTAGGATTTTTAGAAAGGAAAATTTAAAAGAAAAATGAAGAATTAGGGAGAATCATTGTGTGAATATGTAATCATGCAATCCATAAAAAAGTAACTGAAAATTCAATAAGAAAACCTTTTTCCCTTGTTTTATTTCCTTTTAAATAAAAGTGCACAAACAGACCAGAAACATGCATTAAGAAAGTAAAAAGCATCCATTTTAATTTCACATTGACTTCGAGGGTTAAGCTCAACTTTAATACGTTTGCCACCTAGTGGTGAGACACTTATTTGCAAAGCACTCTTGAAGAACGTCAATGAAGGACATTTTCTGCATGGTCAGTTTCTAATTAAGATACAATCAATTCAATAATGATAGTGTACACAAAACAAACCAACATCCATAAACATAATTTTATGATGTCCCACACCACTTTACCTGGTATCCAATATCACGAATGCGCACACATTTACAGTTGATTACAATCGCTCAATGGAGCTGATTCTAGGTCAGCGTTCATACAAACGGTCTCCTGTTAAACTTCATTAGGGATTCACCAATGACAGAGAGGAAATAAACAAAGTGACAGAAAGCTAAACAAACCGCACACAGATACAAACACACATAATGAACCAAGTCGCTGTGCCCAGCTTGAGGAAGAGACATACAAAGCCGAGCTATGACCCAGATTAACTGACAGACAGGAGGCTGGAGTTCTGAAAGGGACAGCAAACTGGCTGTGCCGTCGAGGCAGATAGGTCGAGATGGGAGAGTGCGGGGTGATTTTCACTGAGGAAACAGCCTGCCCACTCTCTGGTTGCTGTAGTGATCCACTCAACACTGACAACATTATGCTGTTCTTCCCTGAGGCCAACCATTACTGACAGGCCCCCGAGGCCTCCTACCGCACACGTGTCTACTCCATGTGTGACATATTCATTTCTCTTTGCTGTACGAGCACTCGTTCTCTCTTGCTTATGCTCTCTTTTTACTCTCTGGCCCAAATGCACACGGTGCAATATAGGATTTGTACACCGCTCGTTATTTTTTGAGCATATATGAGCGTTTCAGGGAGGGACGGAGAGGGTGTGTGATATAGGAGCAGTGACAGCATGTGTATCTGAGGCAAGCGAGGCCTGTATGACGCAGTCTGTGTGTAACACTCGGTTTACCAAACAGCGTATCATTCTCCATCTTCATATAGCACTACAATGTCACATTCTGAGATGATGTGGTGCTAGGTGCATTGCAACGGCCACTGTTAAACATGCAAATCTTGTTTCTACATGACAATTTTTGTTGTTATTGTTGTTTTTAAAGAAACTTTGGATATTACAATGCAAGGCAACAAGGAGCTCAGAAAAAGTTCAAAACTGACACTGAAAAACTTCAGTTTTCTCTTCCGTTCATCGAATCATCTGAAATGTATCTATTTTTTATTACAGCTGTATTCTTGCAATAATATTGTCTTTTTTTCACAATATTGCATTAATACTGTAGATTTTGTATCAGTAAACCATCCATCCATCAGTAATCCATTTGTGAAGTTTGTATTGGGTCAGTATTATTGTGCTGTGGAAGCTATATGCTTAGAAAAAATAAAATAAAATAAAGTGAGGAGACAGAATCAAAGAATAATTTTAATTATAAGCCTGAATTTGTAAATGCACATTTTTTTGTTTGTGTGTGTAGTTGAAGCAATATGAATGCTTATAAAATTAGATAGACAGAGATAGATAGAGAGATAGAGAGAGAGATAGATAGATAGATAGATAGATAGATAGAGAGAGATAGATGTTATTGTGCTGTGAAAACAATGATGAAAGCATAGAAAAATGGCTGTGACTTGTGGAGATGGGATCAAAATTAATCTCTTACTGAACCTCAATTCAGCACATCACATAGCGGAATGCTGAATAATTTCCAGACTGGGATTCAATGACATTTAGATTTATCTGAGGAAAATGCTCCCTGAATTGACTGAAATAAGCTTTACTGGCTTCCTGCCTCTCTACTGGTTCCAAGTCCAAATGCCCTTTAACAAACCCTTGAGTATCAACAATGCACCATTCAATAAAACACAAGGACAGTCAGAATGGCTGAAGCTTCCAACTAAAAGTTTCCTTAGTGAAAATCAATGTCTTTTTAGGTTAGTATTGGATGCCTATAAGCACCTTAAGAAAGCATTCATCTTCATGCTCTTGATGTTGATCTTGACATTTAATCTCCATGTCCTCATCAAAAAGCCTCCTCAAGAGTGGCTGTCAATGGTGGTCATGAGAGGAACGGCTCATATTCAGATCCACAATGCATATGTTTCATGAAATAATCAAGTCTCTAACAAAATTTACTTTTTAATCTTATTGCATACCATGTTTCACTCGGAAATGCACCAAAAAATAGATGGCGAATACTATTTATGGTGATTTTAAAGCACAAATATCACAAAGCTTTCGCACCAAAGGAACATTTTCATAGTTCCTATAACTACTCCTATAAGCAGGAAGTATACACGCTTTTTTGCGTGTTCGCACCACAGGAACTGGTAACAATTTTAGTCAGGAACACCTAATAGCTCGTTTCCACTGAGCGGTACAGTTCAGTACAGTACGGTACGCAATTATTTCCGTTTCCATTGTCAGAAGTTGTGAATGGTACCAAAATAGCGAACTGTACCGTAACACTTTTTTGGTACCCTTCCGTTGGGGTACAGCAACAGCAAAGGGTACCAAAAGGGTGGAGCTAAACTCACTGCAGAAGTTGATTGGTTGAAGGGGATAAAGCTCACTCGTTCCGCTCTGCTGTCCATGTTGGGCTTATTTACATCAGAATACACAAACACAAATTATGATTTTATATTTTCACACAAACAATAGCCGTTTCTCAATATACGTTCTTGTCTGTTCTTGTGGACTTGTGAAAGGTCATTGCCCAAAAACCCGCTTAATTTTCAAAATATCATGTCATGAAATGTAGTTTTAAGAGTTTTTCAGGTGAGAATGTAGTTGTTTAAAACTCAAATCTGCGGTTTATTTATAAAGATGTCGTGGCCTAATGGTTAGAGAGTCGGACTTGTAATCCGAAGGTTGCGGGTTCGAGTCTCGGGCCGGCAGGAATTGTAGGTGGGGGGAGTGAATGTCCAGCGCTCTCTCCACCCTCAATACCACGACTGAGGTGCCCTTGAGCAAGGCACCGAACCCCCAACTGCTCCCCGGGCGCTGCAGCATAAAATGGCTGCCCACTGCTCCGGGTGTGTGTTCACGGTGTGTGTGTGTTCACTGCTGTGTGTGTGCACGTTGGATGGGTTAAATGCAGAGCACGAATTCCGAGTATGGGTCACCATACTTGGCTGAATGTCACTTCACCTCAAGATAGCGCCTATTTGGAAAATTTGCTATGCCGATTTCAGAGCTCCACGTGATCACCGGGCGCTCAGTGCTCATGTATCTGCAAAGAGCAGCCTTATGCACGGCTAGTCCTTCCGACATTTGCTGCTGGCTCTGATGTCTCTATAGTAATTAAACATGAGATATAGTTCCTATAACCATACACCCAAAAACCATGTTCATGAGTAACAAGTGTTGATTTGCATTTATTAATCACCTCTATTCTTTGCGTTCTAGTTTCTTCTCTGTAATACAATCCAAAACAGTCTCGTGTGAAACAAACACACGGATCACAGGAACTCTAAGCGCCGTGCCGTCTAATATCAAAATAAAAGCTTGCCTTTCATCTCAGCTTACTCACTGAGACCTGTCCCACACATCCACTTACACCGGCTCAATTTGGTAGATGCAGCCCCTTCCCAATCAATCTCTTTGAGCGAGCCGTGGCGTCCAAAATAAGACTTCATTTATAAGATCGCTTAACACTGGCAACTTGATTGGGACACGCAACTGCCGCCTCCTGTTGAAATCACACACATCACTTCAAAGAAAACACACAAGACGAATGGCCATTTGCATGACATACATATTTATGAGGCCTCCTTCTCCATCTCACTAGACTCAATACAGATCTTGCAAAACTTCCAGGCAGCGCTGACACAAAGTCATCCGTGATACGGATCACAGAAGCCACCGAGCCACGTCTTTTTTGCGGGGCCTATATGGGTGACGTGCTATACTAGAATGCATAACAGGGTTTACTCAAGAACACACATAATCAGTGATCCGCCGCTGAAGTGCATTACCATTTTGATGGGTGCGGTGATGAGGATGGTGATTACAATGATGGTGCTGTTTATGGTGATTGCTCTCGGGTGTAATCCCACAGGCCCCTGCTCGACGTGCGCGAGTGGCAGGATGGGCAGGAGGTGGTCGAGAGCTATTCAGGAGTGCTGGTTGGGGATTTAGATAGGACAGGGGCAGATGGAGGTCATAACAGCAATGTGTGCCTAAGATCTCTTCAGTTGTTTACATCCGCCATAGAGGGATTTCCAAGCGCATCTATGATTCACATTCAGCAACTTATGCAGACACATGAATAGTATCAGTATGGGAACTTGGGAAATGACGTAGGATACGTGGAAAAGCCCTTTGAAACCATAACAAAATGATAAAAATATCTTAGTCCATGGGTTTCCACACTGGGCCCCACAAGGGGGTCTTGCAATGGTAAAGTTGTTAAAACTATATATTATATTATTTTAATATTATATTTTATTAATATTATAACTATATTAATATTATTAATTAATTAAATGTTCAATACTATTAATATTTTATTATTAGTAGTAATAATGCAATAATTTATTGATAAATGAATACATTGTTTTAATAATATGTAGTAATAAATCAATGTAATAATAGCACTATTAACACAAACATTAATATTATAACATACAGGGAACAAATGTGTAAAAATAGCATTAATATTAGTGTATTATTATTATTACCAATATTGCTGTTACAAACAAAATAGCATTAATATAATAATATATTATATAACAATATAATGAAAATATTAATACATGAATGTTTCAATATTTTGAATACAACAATTAAATAATGATTAAAGCAATAATAATATTTAATGATAGAGCAAAGTAATAATAATAGCACTATTAACTCAAATATTAATATAATAATATACAGACAATTGAGTAAAAATATTATTGTTGTTGTTTTCTAATACATTATGAATATTAATAAATAAATATTTTAATTATATTTAAAAACCCATTAAACAACAACAACAACAACAACATGAATATTCATATTAGTGGATTATTATCAATATTAATAAAACAATACATTCATAAATTAATCATGCAAAAATATTTAGTAATACAATTTACCAACAACATTAAGAATTATTATTATTATTATTATTATTATTATTATATTGTTTTCTAATATAATATGAATATTAATATATACATTTATGAATATTTGTATTATAAATATATTTATAAAACCATTAAATAACAACAACAACATGAATATTAATATTAGTGGATTATTATCAATATTAATAAAACAATACATTAATAAATTAATCATGTAATAATATTTAGTAATAAAACAATTTAACAACAACAATATTAAGGAGAAGAAGAAGAATTATTATGTACACTGGATATCAGTAAGTAGAATGAAATGAAATTTTATTGACAATATTTAGGAAAAATATTAAATGTACTATTTATATACACACATATACAAGGGAAGCATCATATTATTTGGGGGCCCATTAAAAGTGGGATCCAAAAATCCTTTAGTTTTAAAAACTAAAATGTTTAAAAAACTAGTGATCAGCGTCAAGATTTCAGTGTTCACTTTAGTACAGCAGCTTTCTTTTAAATGTCTGACAACAGATACATCTAACAGTGCGCAACCTAATAGCACATTTAATAAAGCACACTTCTGTTATCCTGCTTTATTTCTAATCAGAGCATTCAACATTAAAGGCTTTATTACACAGGGAGCAGCCCACTGATACGTGTGCACCAAACGTGCTGGATGTATGAAAGGAGTTGGCATAATGAGGCTTGCACACAGCCCGGGCTTGTCTGAAATTGCAAAGAAATAACCCTCACAATGAAATCTCAAGGCTGCAAATATGATGCCTTAATTGCTTGTGTGATCAAAACAGAGCAATATTTTCACTGGAAAGCTCGAAATGAATAAATTGTGTCTTCTTGAAAAAAAAAAAAGCAAGTGGGTTTGATTTCATGGCACAATTATATGCCGTTTTAGTGGAGGGTACTGTATTCTTTCAAGTTCTTTTCTGTGGTGAGGTTAGAAGTCGCTGAAAGTATTTCTGTTGTGAAATAATTCATGACAAAATAATACGGGAGTTAGTCTACAGAGATTACAGGAGAACATTATTTTATACTATGTTTTAAGAAGTTTTTATGCCACAAAAGGTGCAGAAATGACACTAAGCATAAAATACTGCTGGCAATGTTTGCTAGTATTTATTTTTGTGAAGCAGGACTCTAT
This sequence comes from Barbus barbus, assembly GCF_936440315.1. Taxonomy (NCBI): domain Eukaryota; kingdom Metazoa; phylum Chordata; class Actinopteri; order Cypriniformes; family Cyprinidae; genus Barbus; species Barbus barbus. The sequence continues at coordinate 15,185,703 of NC_136724.1, forward strand.
AAAATATTTTTTTTTCTGACATTTTCTGACTATTATTTCATATACCAGACTTTAAATACGTCAACTACTCAACATTAAGAACCAAAACCAATACCTTTAAATTGTGCAAGGATGTTTTACGAGTGTACACCGTGCTCTCTGGAGCTAGACGGGGCTTCAGAGAGAGGAATGAGAGTCTCCAAACATTACAAGCATTGATTTACCCAGCCTCCTCACAGCGAGTGTCTCATAGACATACACAGGTTTATTAATTAAATCTACCATGAAAACCCCAGCACTGCATCGTACAGATGCTCAGTTCTGCTCGGTGAAACGCTGCATCAGCAGCTCTGATTTTAATGTAGCTTTTATTAAAGCAGCACATGAAGTCATCAACATTTTGAGGCTGTGATGAGCCATCCGTCTGTACGACGCGAGAGTCTGTTGTGTATGAATAAAAGTAATAGCTAATTTTTGTGATGGATTGGGCCGGAGTGCCACCTGCACAGTCTTCCAGGCTGTTCCAGGTGGGACGAGAATGGATGCCTGAACTAAATCCATCATCGGGTAAAACACAGGTGGCCTTTTACTGCTGAGCTGGGATTTGGCAAACATGAAGAATGTAATCAAATACAAATTACACGCTATTATATGTTGCATACTGTAGTGTCAATTAAATCATTACCAAGACAGATTCCCAAGGTGTAACAGTTCCGCAGGCTCTGACTTCATGGCATTTTCCTGATTTCCCCCTCATCTCTCAATCTGCATTCATTGCGGTGGCTCTGGAGTTTGTCCTCAGGAACATTTCCTCAGTCAAACATTCATCTTCACACACAGTCATTTTCCTCCAGCTTACTTTCTCACCCCTACTGTAATGTCCTTTTAAATATTTCAGGCTTTCTCCCCACTTTTTAGCACCTGATCTTTAAATGGTCTAATAATGTCACACCTAAGCTTTAACTCAATAACCCTCCGGCCTCACCATGAACAAGAATATGAAAAACTGAATTTCATATATTGTTTTATTATTTTGAATTTATATACATCAGACATACTACTGTTGAGGTGAGATTTTTTCACACATTTATTTAAAAGACATTTAGGGATAGATTTACTAACAGCTTGCACCAGTGCAAACTTTTGGCATTAAAATAGTACTGTCAGGATTTACTAAAGATGGGCAATATGGAATTAGTGCTGAAAAGGCATGGACACAGTTATTTTTGTGCCTGACCTTATTGAATATGCATTTGTAAGAGTTTCCCTTTCAGATTTTCCCTTTCAGTATTCAAATGTATCACGCAACACGATTTACTAACATTTGCGCTTGTCAAATTACTGGTATTTGTGCCATTATTTAATGCCCAAAAAAGCATGTCTCAAACTATTTTGCACTACTTTTGCACTATTTGTTGTTGCTAGGTGGCGCTGCAGAGAACAGAGAGTCTATGGTGGAAGGGAGAGGATTTCTAATTAGTATGTAAAATGTGTTATTGTATTAATATATATTTCTTCATCTATGGTCATCTATTATTCACATTTTAATACAGTTATGATAACTAGTTTAGTTATTGTAGCTAGTGTATCTATAATAATATAATAAAAATCTAATAGTCTCACTAGCTATTATCTAACGATAAACATTAAACCTGACGACATGAAAATACCACTAATTATTATTCAAGAATAGGTCAGTAAGGCATTAAAATATTTTAAAAAGCAGTTATTTCATCAACTTACCAGTGAAAATGCTCCAAAGATACTGAAATAAATGGGGTTAATTCAACTTCCTTCAGGGAGAGAAAGATTACAGAAAGATATAAAACAACTAGCATCAACTAACATCTGGTTATGATCGCTATTAAGGTGTTTCTCACGTTATCTAACTGCAAATATAGCATATACTGCCTATTATCTAAAAATAAACATTAACTATAACGCGTTTCATAAAATAGTCAGAAATGGTCAGATTTCCGAGAGATAAACTAATGCGTTAAAATGGCAAAAAATGCTGTAATTTCCTAAAATTTCTGGCGACTGTGCTTGAGAAGCATTGAAATGAATGAGCTTCAATGCTGAAACTATCGGTTGTTTGGAACTATTGGCTGCTCCATGACATGCTTTACTTCCGCATTCCTAAATTCCTATGGAAGCCTATGGGAGTGTCGCAACTCTGTTTCTCAAAGGGACCCACAATTCAGTTCGGCAACGCTTGACGTCACTCCCTTCAAAGTAAACGAGAGGCGTTGACGCCGACGCCCCGTGTGAATGTGAATATTTTTATTTATTATTGTTAATGTTCTCTTATGTTCAACAACTTAAAGCTTTAAAATTATTCACTTTAAGGGGTCTAAAATAAAGAAAAGAGACAAAGTTTTTGTTACTCCAGCACTTTATTATACTGAATGTCCTGTGGGTTTCTTTTTTTTGGGGGGGGGGGGGGTTGTACTTGAGTGCAATTCTCAATTCCCATGGAGAAAAATCGTGATTCACATTTTAGCAAGAATCGTGCAGCCCTATAGTGGACAATAAAAGTCCTACCTGCTCTTTCACAGAGGCCAGAATGGCAGAGGTGGTCTCAGTCTCAGATCCATCGCCATTAGAAGCATTCAGTCCTGGGCTGAGCATGGTGGCGTTTTCTGCTTCAGCAGGCTGTTCTGGAACTGGCATGATTTCTGGAGAGGGCAAAACACATTTATCAGCAACCCTTCGTCATTAGACTTCAACACAGGATCATAAGGGTTCAGACATGCTGTGCTCACTGAATGATATTTGAGAGAATGCAAGAAAACATGTGTAATGATCCTAAAACAGAATGATTCATTCACAAACAAGACTCATCTGGTTCTCAAACTCAACCGATGGCTTAAACCTTGCATTTAATGTTTTATTACACTATGTGTTGTTATTTGAACACATTACATGCTTTATAATTACCTAAACGAAAAGTTCACCCAAACATGATATCCAAGATGTATATTAACCAGTTTCTGCAAAAGATTTGGATAAAATTAGGATTCCATAATCTACTCGCTAATGAATCCTATGCAGTGAATGGGTGCCGTCAGAATGAGAGTTCAAAATGCTAATTAAAACAACACAATCCACACGACTCCAGTCAATCAGTTAACATTATGTTAAGTAAAAAGCTGCTTTATAACAAACAAATCCATCATTTTAACTTCAAACCATTACTTCCATAATATTGCTAATTTTCACTGAATCAGACGTGAAATATGTACAGATCAAGAGCTTTTTTACGAAAAGTGTCCAAACAGTTCTTAGCTAATATATCTGTGGATTTTGATGTGAGAGGACAACAGGGGCTGAACTTTTTCACTATAGGGCTCATATTTTGGCCAGAAATCATGGTTTAAAGATAAAATGCCTAAATAATGGATTTAGTTTCTTGCAAACATGCAGCTTTTCACTTCACAAGACAAGTAAATTGTTGGATTGGTGTTGTGTGGACTCTCATTCTGACGGCACCCATTCACTACAGAAGATCCATAAATAAGCAAGTGATGAGATGCTGAATTTCTCCAAATCTGTTTTGATGTAGAAACAAACTCATCTACATCTTGGATGGCACGAGGGTGATTGCAGCAAATGTTCAGCAAATTTTTGTTTTTTAATTGAAAAATAATAAATATACATTATTTTTTGATCATGAGTCAGCTAGGGCTTATGGGTTTATGAATATTGAGATTTTGCACCGCCCTGACCTCTTTAGATCTAAATACAACAAGCAATCAACACATTTTAGATTTATAACAAATCCACCAAAGGCAGCTAGTCAGACATTTTCAGTCAAGTCTAATGCCTCAGTTATCTCATAAACCTCCACGGTCTATTTACAGTAGCAAATGAGCAAATGTCAGGATGTGCAAACACATGATTGATACAACCTATGAAGAATCTGTATTGATTAGAAAGAGATTCCAAATAATAACTGAGCTGGGCATTAGCTGGACTCAGATCAAGATAAATGGTTATGCAGGACAATCTCTGGATATTTTGTCACATTCAGTGGTGGCTGCAGCCGAGCTGGCCAACTTTGTTCCCTTGTTAATAAAGATGGCTAGCCTCATCTAGCACGACAACGTGCCTCCGCCTGACGTTCTGGAAATCAGATTATGCCTCCTTAAACCACCATTTCCACATTGTTTACCTTCCTCCACTCTTGCCTTCACACATGCTGACATAATTCACCCAAAAGCCTCTTCAATGCACTTACAGGAATAAAAGACTTGTAGAAATAAGTCATAAGTTCAGGCAAAAGCAACCACTTGACCGATACAATATGCAGAGATGTGCTGTAGGTGCTACACTCAGATCTGAAAGGGAAATGTATAATCCAACCTAACTATAATGTGCTAACATTGCTAATGTTCCCATGAAGTTGAAATAATAAGTCAACAATTAAAATGTTATTTTGGAATGTTAGTTATTTGAACGTTACAGAAAACATTAAAGGAACATTCCATTGTATAATTTAGCAAACACTATGGGAACGTCTAAAACCAGTAAGTAGAAACGTTTAAAAAAATTCTGAACTAACAAGAAATTCTATTAACGTTCCCGGAAGAATGTTTGTTCATTACTTTGAAAGAACCTTTCCTGAACATTCTTTCCAAAGTTCTGAGAATGTTCCCTGTTAGTTGGGATAAACCTTAGTCTGGGTAGATGCAATATTGAAATCAAATGCAAACATTAGCGTACTTATGCACTATTCTATGATGTTTTGTAGTATAAATTGTACAAGTAATGTGTTCTCACTGAAAATTCCAAAAAAGAAAAAGTGCACTTTAAATACACAGATGAGATGATACACTTAAATAACCGTAATAAAACAAAACAAAGTGTGGAATGTTGGGCACTTCATGCAGTCAGCTGTCACAGCTTTAAATTACGTTGTGAAGGGGGAGGGGCTATCAGACTAATTATTAATGACAAAACCTTATAAAATTCGTACACTACATGGTTGAGTACATAAGTACACAGTGTATAAGTGCATAGTATATAGTGCGTTACTAGATCACAATTTGCAAAACTCACAACTTTCAAAACTGCTTTAAGGAGTTTTGGTATACTGAAAGTTTTTTGGAAAGTTTTGTCAGCTGAACTATTGGCATGATGTTAAACTGCAGTACAAATCCTTTGAACGCATTGTACTTCTATCCCTCACAGCCTCATTTTTATCCCTGTCAAAAATTAAATATGGTGCTATCCTGACTAAGGTCTGGTGAAGCAATATCTGCCACAACTTTTGTGCTGATTGGAAGACCAAACTGACTGGCGCTTCACTTCCTGCCAGCTCTCTTCAGCTGGTCAAAAGAAAGATTGGCTCAGTCTGCAGAATGAATTGCCTTAGTATTTATCCTCTTGAGTACTAAAGTCAAATCTGCCCTGATGGAAGCCTGGGTAAAAAGATAAATAAACAACTAAATTTCACCACAGGGATGTTCTGTATACCAGAAAAGGTTATAACACAAAAATATCTGTATTTAAAAGACAAATTTTCTTATTAACATAATTCTGATATCATTTACTCGCCCTCATCCCACCCTACAACTGCTCTGCAAACACACTCAAAGCTCAGTTTTAATGAAGATGTTATATTTCTTGCTGTTCAATGATAGTACATCTTTGTGTGGCACATGGGAGAGGGGGAGGGTCTTAAAAAAAAAAAGCTAAAGCTGATTGGTGGTCTCCACGAATGAACTGTCCAATGGTATTTTTAAAATCTTGATCGACAAATGGATAAAGAAAAGAAACTGGCAAATGTAATATTCATATTTTATTGTTTTACTTAAATACATTTTAAATCATTATTTATTTTTTATTAAAAATAATTCATTAATATATTAACGTGAAATTAATAGTAAATTTAAGAAACAGTCAATTTAAAAAGTGATTCATGTGTATGATATAAAAATTATATGATAATGAATTGTCATCATAATGAAAATTAATGAGGTTTGGGATCATCAAGCTCCAAAACATTCTATAAAATTATCATAAAAGTCTTCTAAAATTGTATGACAACTTTGTGTGAGGAACAGTCCTTGACATCTACCTAGCTCCCTTGAGAGAAAGCCATCACATGAACTGGAATATTGCACACAAGTTATATGAAATACTTTTAAGACCTTTTCATGGTAATTTTGAGTCTTTTTAGAATCTTAAATGCTCCAGCCTCCATTCATTGTATTTTTATGTAAAACAGTGATTCAAAATATCTCCTTTTGTGTCAACAAAACAAATTCATTTGGTTTGGAAGGACATCAGGCTGAGCAAATTATTCATTTCTGAATGAACTATTGCTTTAACAAATGATAGTTTAGAGCTAGAGTTTCTCCTACTGCCTGCTGTCTAGCTGTTTTTGACACCTTTTCCATCTTGCCTCAGCAGATTTTTTTTTTCATGCAAACAAATGTGCACTGCTGGGTAATGCGTTGTCGCATTTTTCAATGATACAGCTCATTTAATTCACTGTGGTTTGCCCTGGTAAAGGTTATGTTACAGTACCATCTTCTAAACCCTGGGCACAGTATGAGAATGGGCAAATGGTGCAGTTAAATATCTCTGAGGGCCTCTGGAGTGGATTGCCCTGTGTCAACCTTATTCTGTAAACAGTTCTCTCTTCTCATACATTAAGCACTAAAATGCACTTTATCCAATTAGACCTTACTCTAAAAGTTCATTTCTGAGCGTAAACACAAGGATAAAAGATCTATTGAAACACTTACAGGCCTTGTGTGGCATCTTTAAAGCGATCTGATCTAAAAATCATTCATTCAGCTACACACAAGCACAGTTTTTGTATACTTAAAATAGAAATGTTTTGTTAAAATACTTTCTCTTATCTCATTTGAATGTGCAGAGAAAATTAGCACTAGGCTAGGCTAATTATTACCTTACCAGCCAAGACAGAATGTTTGCTTTGTATGTCAAAAATTTCTAAAAGTCTATTTCTGTGAGAATTGAAACAGTCTTTATTCAGCAACAAAGTGATGGTTAACTTTCTATTTACTAGACTAGACAAAAGGGATAGTGGTCAAAAACGTTGTCAGTGTGCCAAGAGCTAACTTGATGCTAAGTGGCCATTCTTTATCTGTAAATGGAAGCAGTAAACGAGCCCTACTAAAAATGATCATCTCCCACAGTCTCTCTCATCATGGGTCTCAGATGATGCAACATGCTACATGACAGCAGATCGAATGAGGTTCATGGGCCACAGCAACTAATTGCATCTAACAAGCTGCTTGATGACTCATTATGAATGCAGACTGACAACATACATCCATCAGCCCTCCCACCCAAATAACTCCAACCATGTTCAGGGAAAGCCAGAGACCGGAAACCATTTATTTAAAACACACTGGTCAACCTCATAATGTCAGTATAATGGGGTATATATGAGAGGGAGAGAGAAATAAGGAAACAACTTAAGGATGAACCTAAAAAGACAAGGTTCACAAGACAATCAAGACTGATTATTTAAACAATGTTAAACTTTAGAAACTGCTGTGGTGGGGGGGCGCACGTGAGCTTGGCGAAGATGGCTGGATAGTGTGAGAGCCCTCCACAACTTCGGCCAAAAATTACCCCTAACTTCTACAAACCTGGTCGTCAACTTGGGCTTGATTGGGTGTAAACCCCTGTCGGTGAAGGAATGTGATATTTTTACGAAAGCGTGCAAGACAAGCACACAAATTGCGAAAGCAGCACCGTCGACAGAGAGAGTGGAGGCTGGCAGTATGGCGGACTTAGGCGTGGTGCTAACTGAGCTAAAAGCGTTTCGTTCCGAATTCGGTTCAAAGTTAGATGGCATAAACAATCACTTGGGAGTAATGGCAAACTCTAGGCCCGCATTTCTGCAATAGAGGACAAACTTGATAAAACCGAGTCTGCATTAACCTCGGCGACAAAGCGGATTGCACATCTGGAGATGATCTGGAAAATCGCGGGAGGAGAAAGAATGTCCGTGTATTTGGCCTCAAAGAAGGAGCAGAAGGTAAACGCACTTTACTGGACTTTATGCACGAGATGCATCTTCAATGGATGGGCTTCGAACCCGACAAATCCTTTACGCTAGAAAGGGTCCACTGCACATTAGCACCAGCAACTCCTAATCAAAACAGACCTGTGCTTATCCCTTTTCTCAAGTTTCAAGATAAGGCGTTCATCCTGCGCTCCGTGAGAAGCCGAGATATAATCCACGATGGATCCAAAATTTACTTTGCTCAAGATATTTCAGCAGAAACGATTCGACAGAGACGCGAGTTTAACGACGTCAAGAAATTGTTCATCAGCAAGGGAACCTTCCGCGGGTTTCATCACTATCCTTGTAAGCTGAGGGTACTTCATGACGGGAAGATACAGTTGTTCTCCTCACTACGCGAAGCTGAGGAGTTCCATAGCAGTATCAGCACCAGATAAACCATGGACGATCAGGTCGGACTTGATTGTTTCATATGAAGGGGGAAGCTGTGAACGTTTTGTTTGAAGCTTATCATCCCAAACCTTACAAGACTTAACCTCGAACCAGTCCGTTTACTAGCAGTGAACAATATTTAATATTCAATATATAACAATATATATTTTTTTTTTCTTTATATAAAAAAGTGTTTTCTTTGCTCATATAAATAACGGGAGTTAAGCTATGTTCTATTTGATTCAAATGTAAAATTGTATGTGCATGTAAAATATTGTGCATTGTTGTGGGACCCAACTTTCGGCCGTTGAAGTTAGTGGCCTATCGTATATTTGCAGTTATATAGTTGCCTTGACGTTTGGGGACTAGGCCTTGGTTTTTGGGAGGGGGTAGGGGATGTTCACCATGTTCTCTATATTGTATACTTTAACCCTTTTTTTTTGGTCATACACTACAATATGGACATTCATGTCTTTGAATGGCTAACATACTTAATGTGATGTCCTTTAATGTCAGAAGCTTAGGTCATCCAATTAAACGTAGGAGAATCCTTACCTTCTTGAAAAAGGAAAAGGCTGATGTGGGTTTGCTACAGGAGACCCATCTGTCCAGTGAGTAGCATAAAAAGCTTAAAAGAGACTGGGCAGGGCAGGTTTATTTTTCAAGTTTTACAAGTAATAAGAGGAGGACAGCAATATTAATCCATAAAAATCTTCCTTTTATATTTAAAGAGCAATATAATGACCAAGAGGGTAGGTATGTACTAATAAGTGGAACACTTTATGGTCAGTAATTCACACTGCTTAACATCTACGCCCCAAATACAGACTGTCCTAAATTTATGACAAAAATGATTACTCTATTTAGCCAATATAATACAGAATTTGGAATAATTGCGGGAGACTTTAATTGTATTATGGACAGCAGCCTAGATAAATCTTCGCTCCCAATGCAGCAAAAGCTTTAAAAGTGGCCTCTTTTGATGCAGGTCTTGTTGATGTATGGAGAGTACCTTTTACTCGGCGAGACATAAAACACTCTCGGCTAGACTTTTTCCTTTTACCCCAGGTTTCTCTATCCTCTGTTGTTTCTTGTATTATAGGTTCCATTCTTATATCAGACCATGCACCCGTCTCCCTTCGCCTATCCCTGCATATCAGCAGATGCATCCAACTAGGTACTGGAAATTTAATTATTCGCTTCTTTTGAATACAGAAGCCTGTAATAATATTAGACAATGGCTGGAACAATATAGGCAAGATAATGTGGCCTCCCCTGTCACTCCTGCAGTGATTAGAGGACAGCTGATCTCATATACAACAGCAAGGAAAAAATCTATTACTGAGCGAACTGAACAATTGAAGAAGGACCTTACTTTATTTAGAACAACTTCATAAACAATCACCCACGGAGATAAATATGAAGAAACTTAAGACTGTTAGAAATAATCTTAAATTTACTTCAAATTGAGCACACAAAAAAAGTAGGCTTCTGGCCTATCAACTTAAAAAAGAACGTGCAGAACATGTGAGAATACAGTACAAATTAATTGCTCGCAGGTTAGAAGATTTAATGCCCCAGCTCATCAACCCTGATCAGTCTGGTTTTGTCAAGGTACGAAATGCCTCTGATAATGTTCGGAGGTTGTTAAATATAATCGGCCACTCAGACTTTTACGATCGTCCAGCATTAGTAATATCTTTGGATGCGGAAAACGCATTTGACAGGGTCGAGTGGCCATATCTGTTTTCAGTCCTGAAGAAATTTAATGTTGGTGATAAATGCATTGAGTGGATGAAATCTATATATAGTAACCCACAAGCTCAAATGTGTAAATGGGACTCTGTCTGATAAATTTGGCCTACATAGGGGTTGTCGGCAGGTATGCCTCCTGTCCCCATTCTTGTTTAATCTAGCCATCGAACCGCTTGCAGAGGCCATACGGATCAGCAACAAGATTTCAGGAATTGGCATTGGAAAAATGGAAAACAGAATTTCACTGTATGCTGATGATATAATTCTGTATTCGTCCAATCCAGAAAGTTCAATACCGGTGTTGTTAGACCTTACAAAGGAATTTGGGAGTATATCAGGTTACAGAATAAATAAATCCAACGCCTTCCTATTAAATATGCCAATCTCTTGTAAATTAAAGAACATTTCGCCCTTCTCCTGGGCTCAGACTGGATTTAAGTATCTAGGGGTGAATGTATCTCCCAAACTCAAAGACTTATTTTGCATGAACTAACCTCCACTTCTTAAAAAGATTAAGGAAGATTTGGAACATTGGAACTTGCTCCCCATCTCATTGCTTGGAAGAATCAACGTAATAAAAATGAATATATTACCAAGACTTAATTTGTTATTTCAGTCGCTTCCCTGTTAGCTGAATAAATATATTTTTTTAAATCTTTAAACAAATTGGTAAGCTCCTTTATCTGGAAGAACTCAGCACCTAGAATATCTTTTAAAAATCTAACTTAAACTAAAGAGAAGGATGGGCTGGGTCTTCCTGATCTTCAGTTGTATTATTGGGCTGCTCAGATAAAAGGTATGATTGGCTGGATGCAAACTAGAACAGCTCATTGGACAGATATTGAAGAAAACCTCTGTTCCCCTACGCCTCTGACATCTTTACCTTTTATTAACAACATAAATACATTACTTTCAGTGACAATAACTTATGTTGTTTATAACATTCTTCGGGCCTGGCAAGATGTAAAAAGTTTTTGTGGTGGTTCTGCTAAAATCTCTATGTTGGCTCCTCTGTCTTCCAATCCAGATCTACCATCCTCACTTGGAAAGTCTCTGTTTATAAAGTGGAAAGAATATGGTATATGTCAGTTTCAAGACTGGTTTACCAATTGTTCCCTTACGTCCTTCTCAGATTTAAGGGCAGAGTTCCAGATTCCAAGACACAGACAAGAGTCTTATAAATACCTTCAAATACGTCATTTGATAACTACTCTTGAAAAGGCAGGACAAATATCTCTGGAGTGGTCCAGGATAGAGGAGATTTTGATGAATTCCCAAATTTTGAAAGGAAGGATTTCTGAGATATAGCCTACTCGGCACTGTTAGACTATCATAATTCTTCCCTGGTCTCACTTAAAAATGTGTGGCAAAGGGATCTAGGGTGTAACTTCAGTGAAGAACAGTGGGGGACTATATGTCAGAATATTTTCACTTCATTTTCTTGTAACAAAATAGCTGAACAGAACTATAAATTTATGCATAGGATGCATCTCACCCCACTTCAGTTGAGTAAAATGTATCCTAATGTATCATCCAGATGTCATCGATGTAAAACCTACATAGGATCAGTTACGCACATCTTTTGGGAATGTAGAAAACTAAAATATTTCTGGAAAGCTGTACAGGATTTCACAGCCAAGGTTTTGCAAATTCCATTCGACAATACGCCAGCACGATAACTCTTTGGTACAGAATTGGACAGGACACTTGACTCTATATCCGTAAAGAGGCTTGGCATAATATCATACTTCGCAAAAAAATGCATTTTGCTCAACTGGAATCAACCAAGGCCTCCAACATTTGAACTGTTCAAACAACTCTTGAATGAAACATTACGATACACCGTACACCTACAACTTGAGAAACAAGATGATGCTTTTCATAGAATATGGATGCCTCTCATAGACTTCTGAGCTTTTGGCCACCTTAGATATATTTAACAAAATGTATGATCATATCTAAAACTACAGCTTTACATTAATGTGAATTTTTTTATTTTTATTAAAATTTATCTTTTGTTTTTCTCTTTTCAGTGCATATGTACTGTATTTTCCATCACTTTATTATATTTAAATACTGCTGCTCTTATTATTTCTGTATTTGACTTTTGTTACTGAATGTTCCTATTGTTTTTTTTTTTTATGACTCTCATGTATATTAAAATAATTAAACAGATAACAATAATAAAAAAAAGAAACTGATGTGGCTTAATAGCATGACAAGCACAAAAAAGAGAGCCTCAAAAGAGAAAGTCACACATGGAGAGACAGAAAAGGGGAAAATGAGACTGAGAAACAGGAAGAGGGGCTGGAGAATTTGACAGAAGGTGCAGACAGACCCGTTGTCACCCTGGCTAAAATAAGGCTGCCAAGTTGTAACTGTCTATGTGCCTCTGTCTCATCAGCGCTTGGCGCTTTTACTGGCAAACAAGCCTCTGTTGCTCCAGCCTGAACCCGAGAGCAGTTTGGCAGGCCAGTGAATAGGAACTGATTGAGCCTTGTCTGAATCCTCTGTCTGAAGGCCCAACCTGGCTGAAAAAAAGCAAGAAAACGCTGGAACATGGGCGGCGGGCTTATGTGAGAGACAAGGCTTCTGGTATATGTCTTCTGGAGTTAAGTTGGTTTATTGTAATTTCTGTCCTGCGAGGCAAGGGAAAAAACTAAATATCATATATTCTCAATATGACAGGTCAATATGATGCTCTGCCTACCTTTATTATTGACACTCCACCAGGACAATAACTCAACGCCCACCTGTGACATTACATATCCATCGGGAAGACTATTTATTGCCTATTCTAGAATCAAAAGCTACAACTATATCATGGTGTAAGATTTGGTACAGTCAACATGAACATTTCCAACCCGGGGCAATCATGCAAATTACTTTATCAAAGATACAAATAAATTGAGGAAGCCACTTTGAAAGTACTCAAAAAATAAAAAATAACAAAATAAAATGTTAGGGAAATGAATGAATGAATATATAAACAAACTTAAAATATGAGGGGACATAAAGGTTATTTTCCAAACCATTATATTTATGCTCGTATGATGGACAGATGGACGGATCAGAAAAAAATGAACAAATAAATAAATCTGAGGGAACGTAAAGGTTATTTTTCCAAACTTTTTTAATTATGTAATGCCATGCACTTCTAAGCAAGAATCTATCTAATCTATCTGAGGGAACATGAGGGTTATTTCTCCAGCTGATATTACTGCTGTATGTTATGCATATCTTAATGACACAGGATATTAAATCAATCAATAAATAAAACCAAGCAAAGAACTAAGAGACTAAGATGAGGAATAACATGCACTGATTGAACACAATAGGAATATGTATTAGTACAGCAACCATATTCTATTTTGATTTCATGTTGAATTTAAAGAAGTAGTATATTAAAGTCATTGTTCAAGAGACATGAAAAGCATCCCAAAAATCAATGGATGTCTCATCGCTTCTCTCAGAACAGCCGTCCTGACTGCTGAAACCCAGAGGAGTGGGCTGAAAGTGTCGGGGGAAATCTGCAGCGTTTTTCTCTCTCTCTCGTTCTCTTCCTCCTACTCCCAGTCATTTCATTGCGCATGTCGTAGCGTTGGTTCCGGGCAGAAAGTCTGGCAGCCACACTGCCCTCCTTCCCACGCGGCTTGAGAGTTCCGTCCCTGTGTTAATGCTGCAGGAAGCAAGCCAAGCGCCCGCATGCAACAAATAAACAAACCACAACAATCCAAACAGCGAGAGCAGATCCTAGAAAGAGTCACACGTCACCCTGCGAAGAGCTACAATTACCCAAAGGAGAAAGTGTGTGACAAACTAGGGGAAAAATTATCACTTTGTCAACACTCTTTACCAAAGCAGTCTGGTCACATAAAACACTGTTTAACACTGTAGCCGAGGGCATCTGACATGTAATTGCTGTTCCTCTGACATGTGGTCTATTTCTGAGCCGGCTGCCCGAGCTCATTGGTGAGGCCTAGTATTTCAGTCCTCCAGCTTAGATAAGAAAGCGGCCTATATGATCTAAACTAGGCAGCAGAGCAGGACACTTTGAGAATAATACAGAATCATCTCTCTCCAACATGTATAATTTCACACTATAATGATGCTAAATGATAAACTTGTATTTATAAACAAAAAACTAAAAAATGTAAAGGAAATTTACTATGTATACACATACACTAGTTTGGAGTCATTAAGATTTTTGTTGCATGAAAAAGTATTACTTTTATTTGGCAAGAATGTATTCAACTGATCAAAAGTGTTTTTTAAAAGATCATGTGACACTAAAAACTCAAGAAACAGCTGCTGAAAATTCAGCTTTGCCATCACAAGTTATTTTTCAATATATTGAATTAGAAAACAAAGACTTTAAGTTGTAAAAATATATTTTATAATATTACTGTATTTTTATACAATTAATTAAGCCTTGGAGAGCATAAGAGACAAAAAAAAAAAAAAAATCTTTACAACCCCAAACATTTGAACAGTTACATGAAGATGTACGGAGCCCCTTAGAGCTCATGGTGTTGGAAAGATTTCAGGGTAGGAGGAAAAATTCTCTCAAATCTTTTGCGTTCTCATGCAAAACTTGTGCGTTCCCTCGCAAAACTTGTGCGTTCCCTCGCAAAACTTGTGCGTTCTCTCGTAAAGATGTTTGTTTTGCGAGAGAACGCAAAGTTTTGTGAGAGAACGCAAAATTTTGCGAGGGAAAGCAAACATCTTTGCGAGAGAACGCAAAGTTTTGCGAGGGAACGCAAAAGATTTTAAAAATATTTTTTCCTCCCACCCCAAATTTTTTTCACCCACCCAGAAATCTTTCCACCACCATGTGTGTGGTGTTTTAAAAAACCGCAATAACATTTAATAAATTTAGTATGTACAGTATATATACACATTATATTTTTAGATGCATATATCTGAAGAGAAATATTGTTTAATAATTCAAAGTAAACATAAGTATGGGTGTATATAAAATTCATTTATTATTCAAATTATTAATCCCCCTTGACCTGAAAGACATTATATAAGGTATAGGCATATATATATACAGCTGTTTCTCCACAACACCCACCCAGTTTTGCTTTTCTTTTTCCTCATCTAATCCCCCACAGCACACTCACCCGGACTCTCATATAATATTCATATTAAATGTGATACTGTCAGTATTTATATAAAATATATTAGAATAAAAGATTCTCAACAAAAGAGGGTTTGATTTTGTTCATGAATGTTCGAGCCAATCTGATTTTTGATTAGAACTGTACATCCTCATAATGTGTATTACTTTTTATTTTCATTTTTTTTTGTGCGTGTATTAATTTATTAACTATCTATAATGGTTTACTGACCACGCACACACACTCACTCACAATCACACGCGCGCACACACACACTTATGTATTTAATAAAACATTTTAAACAATATTTCTCTTCATATATATGGATCTAACTTCTTAACGATTATATATAATGTATATATACAAAAACACTACATAAATCAGAATAAAAAGACATTCAAAAATACTGCTCTTCAGATATACACATCTAACATCCCTCTCCTGAATTTGCTGTTTTGCACTGTTTGACGTTACTCCAGCCAAGGTGATGTCTCTCTGCTCTGCAAGGTTTGATACCTTGTCATTTTCTGGTCCAATCGAGCAATGTGTCAGCAAACTTTGCGCTCAAGGAGTTTGGCAGCTGGTCGGACAACTCGAGGTCCGCACTTGAGCCTCCAAGTCAAAGCAGCTTCAATGCACACCGTGCAAACAGTCACGCTAGGCTACACTCGCCCCATTGGAGGGAAACATCTCCATAAAAGAATGACACCAGGATGCTTTCTTCCTCCCTCCTGTCTCCTCCTCCTGAGCCGCGCGAGGTAGTTCCTGCCCATGTGCGCCAGCGCATCACTTTATTTTGCCTGCACAACTCAGCCTGTCTCCACTAAAACCATCATTGACACGCCGCTGTCACAATAAACCCACCCTAGCTGTTTCTCCACAACACCCACCCAGTTTTGCTTTTCTTTTTCCTCATCTAATCCCCCGCAGCACACTCACCCGGACTCTCAAATACCCACTCCCACCGCTCATCCTCCTCTGTTCTACTCCTCATTCATTCAAGCCTTCAAGCAACAAGCAAACCCTGGTTCATTTTCAAGCCGTGGTTCTCAGCTGGTGTAGCTTCAGGACCCAGATTTTACATTTTATCCAACATTTTATCAATTCTGTTTATCGTACACAATTGAATTTCAATAGGTTAATGCTCTCGGTAGTCAATAAATGTGCACAAAACACATTGTGGCCAGCACAAACCAGTTTTATCCACATTGCAAGTGAATCTGTATTAATGTAGCCTGGGTTAGATTTCATTTTATCATGCATTTTGTTCAACCTGCCTAATATGGCATTTGACCCTGTCAGAATAGATTTGCAAAGGATTTTTGGATTGCAATCCACAGGTTGAGAACTAGGACAAGTTATTTTATATGTATTTGTTTGCTTGGCTGGTTTTATTATTTTATTTATTTATTTTTTAAAATTGATGTAATTTTCTGTGGACACCCAAGCATCCACTTGTGGTCCACAAAACAAACAAAAAACAAAAAGTTAAATAAAAAAATAAAACAAAGTAAAATACAATAAATAAAATTAAAATATAAAGTAAAATAAATACAATAAAATAAAGAATACATTAAATTAAGTAAAATAAAATAATCAAAAACTACATTAAAAGGAAAGCGCCGATTTTTTGAAAATAGGCTCATTTTCCAACTCCCCTAGAGTTAAACAGTTGAGTTTTACCGTTTTCTAATCCGGAGCTGATCTCCGGGTCTGGCGGTAGCATATTTAGCATAGATCATTGAATCTGATTAGACTGTTAGCATCTTGCTCAAAAATGACCAAAGAGTTTCGATATTTTTCCTATTTAAAACTTGACTCTTCTGTAGTTACATGATGTACTAAGACTGACGGAAAATGAAAAGTTGTGATTTTCTAGGCCGATATGGCTAGGAACTATACTCATATTACGCAGCGCCTGAAAGTAGTACTACTTTCAGGCGCTGCGTAATATCATTGCGCCTGCTGCACCCATGGTACGGCAGCAAAGTTCCTTGATTATTACGCCGGGATGAGAGTATAGTTCCTAGCCATATCGGCCTAGAAAATAGCAACTTTTCATTTTCTGTCAGTCTTCGCACACGATGTAACTACAGAAGAGTCAAGTTTTACAATTTTTAATCACTTTGAATGATATTGACTGAGAAACTTGAATTTCTGAAAGTCCTCTAATAGTGGGCAAAAAAAGGCACAGAGTCAACAAGATGTTCCAGAAACACCTAAAATATTTTAGAAAGGAGGATCATATTTGGGGTTCCATTACATCAAGACCTTGAAAACCCCTGGTCTAGAGCATCCTGAAATATTCATGATCTGTTTTTCATCCCAGTGTAAAGTATTGTATTCTTTTAGTCCTTCTCCTGTCCACTAGATTCATGCATAGCAGGCCACTGTGAAAAAAACAAATTGAAATCTAATCTATAGAGCTATTAATGTTGCATCTCTGAATAGTTATAAAAAAAAAAAAAATAAAAAAAATAAAAAAAAACTGTACGATGGCATTATTATTTCTCTATGTGCTGCAACTGTTATGCCATAAGCGTACCGACGTTCCATTTCTGCCTGGTAATATGTAGAATAAACACAATAACCTTCTTATCAGCAATTGGGTCATCTTGTACATTGGTTTATTTTAACATGCATTGAAATGCATATTCCCTTCATCGCTGTGAGACGACAAGTCTGAAATACAGCAGTGCATTTCAAGCCTGAAGAATGGATCTGGGAACACAAGACGTGACCTTACGGGACAGGTGGAGGTGTACGAGAAACAAAGCAGTTCATTTCAATACGAACGGAGGGTACATGCATGCATTTGCATAGAGTTCTCAATCATAACATACAGTATCTATGAGGATTGCAGTACAGTATATATGCTTGATTCACACAGCCAGAGATATGCTGCACTGATCCAGAGCATGAAATCTGAAACATGCAAATCTCCAAACATGAAATATTTGCTTATCTTACGATATCTTCATCTTTTCAGCGCACTGGACTCCCATATTCCAGATTTACAGAAACAAACGAGCAAAACTCATCCAAAATGTCATCATAAATCCAGACACTGTATATTTATGTATCTATTGTTATCACTATCAATCATGCTTTGCCATGTAGTTAATAAAAGCACCCTCTAATGCGACTGGACATAATTTTCTTTGTAAAACGCTACTCGAAAACACCATAAATTACAATAGGTTCAGTTTGCTAGTAAAATTTTAATACATATCAGAGATGTTACCACATACATAAATATATTCAGCCGTTCCTGTTCGCTGCGCCGGGACACCATCTCTGACAATTTATTGCATGGGTCATTTGGAAACTACAAATAGTGCAGTTCAAACATTTGAAAGAAGAAAAAAAAAATTTCTAGTCATACTTGCCTGTATTTCCAGCCAAGTAACAATGTAAAACCATCATGCACTTGGAAGATACTATAGTATGTATCTGGAGAGTTTAATCTCTTATGAATTTACCTAATTAATTGTCCATGTGGCCATTGAAGAAATGATTTAATAACAGCTAAGGAAGATTGATCAGGCTTAATTGAAATAACTTCACAAGGGAGTTTCATTTAAAAAAAAAAAAATTATATATATATGAGAAATAATCACACATAAAAGCCAGTGAGCTTTGAATTTAGTCAATCAAATTCTGTGAAAAATGGACAAAGTTTGTCAGTGTTCCAATTCAGCTTGAAGTTCAGCAGATACGAGCGTCTTATGTGACTGATGGCTGCAATTTACCTCTACCTAATGTTAGCCATTAAATTCTGAGTAATACATATAATTCAGGCTTTGGATCCAGTGGAGAAATGTGACAGACAATAAATTGTCAGGTTTTCTGTAAAGAGTTGCTCTGTCTCCTGTCATTTGATATTAAGGCCTGAAATTAGAGCTTCTTTATTAATTCTGTCAATTAACTAGCACAGAATGACCTACATTTGAGCTCACTAGGAAAAATTAGGATATGAATACATGTGCAGTTGTTTCTACCAACCGTCTTGGATGTGACCCCTGTCCCTGAATGTATAGTATAAACTGTCTAAACGATGACAAGATATACAAATATGTGCTCTAGAAATATGAGATCAATAATCTACAAAACACCCACATGGTTAGCATAGGAAAAAGGCTGCATTTATTTGGTCAAATACAGCAAATAATATATTACAATATTACACTTTAAAATAACTTTATATATATTTATTTCAAAAGGTAATTTACTGTTGTGATAGCAAAATTATAGTCTTTAGTGTCACATGACCCATCAGAAATGATCTAATATGCTGATTTGTTGCTAAAAAATTTTTTTTTTTTCACAGATCACAGTTATTAAAGTTGTGCTGCTTAATTTTTTCATGATTGTATAGAAAGTTCAAAAGAACATGATTTAATTGAAATAGAAATATTTTGTAACATTATAAATGTTTTTCCTGTCCCTTTTAATACATGTAAAGCATCCTTGATGAATAAAAGTAATATTTTTTTCACTAAATAAAACTAGGTTGGAAACACATGGCTGTAAGGGCATTAATTTACTTTTGACTGATGTTGCAAAAAAAAAACTAATTTTGCACATATTGCATATTAACCAGAAAATATGGTCATAAACAGTTGCTGACTGGCAGGAATTCATTTAGGTTTTGCTGATTGGGTGAATTAGCCGGTCGACTAGGTCCACAAGGCCCATTTCCAGCCAACAATCAACACATGAATTGCACTTTTCACCTCCTTTAGTATAAACCTTTAATCGAATGCACAAACCTCTAAAGATCCAGCATTGTTCTAATAGACCATTATGGCTCTGTAGAGTTTTATTGCTTGGTTGTTTTGTGATAAAAATCACAAAATTCCAACTAGTCTGATTTACTGACATCATCAAGTTAAATATGGTGTATAGTCTGACAAAGGTCGACCCAGCACAAATCAAAAGCCCAAAAAACATACCTGAGTCCATATGAGGTTCTAATTTAAGCAGCCCTGCTGACCTGTTTGTGCCATTCACACAGCGGTAGGCTGGCCGAACTGGGCCATGATTACGAGACTGTGTGATTGAGACTAGCCAGGAAGGATGACGTCTTGAGTGGCACCAAAGGAAGGGCGATCTCTGTAGCAGGTGGGCATGAGGACACTGCTGCAATCTGCCTGCGGCTGCAGTAATTGGTCTAATCACTGTTCCAGCTCATTTTCAATGCGCAATTGCGCATGGACTAAAATCACAAAAATAGGAAATTAGCACAGCTAGAGCATCATCTCAATCTCAATATGATCCGAGCTTTGCCAGAGAAGTTAGGGTAGGAAATTATTTTACTAGCATAACGTAAAACGTAAGTGCCATTTCAGCAATAGTTGTGCCATTCATCACTGCAAGATTGCGTCTAATCTGTTTGTTACAGACAACTGTCACCAACTCATGCTGGGAATATAAAAGAGGATCTTGTGGCACTCTGCAATAAGCCATTCTTGATAATAACGGGTGACTCTCATCAGCAATGCAATCATACGCGGCGGTAATTAGCAGCTGTGAGAGACAGCAAATCTTAAATTAATTCCCCTGATTACCACACTGATTATTTCATTTCTTTGGTGCATGATGGCATAAGAAAATTCAAGTGAGTTATGAAAGTAGTAGGAGAAATGCCAAAACAGAATGCTGACCCAGATCAGATTATTGTGTTTATTGAGGTATTACAGAATTAAAAGGGTGGAATTTTATGAAAATGTACAATTAAAGGTCAAAGGTCAAAGCAATTTTCTCTACTGAAATTGAAAGAATTACTCGTGAAAGGTAACAAAAGCCTCAATTAATTCATAATAATGAAAAAGAGGCATTTATCGGCATCACAGAATTTAATATCGTATAGGATAGGAAAGTGTATGAATATATAAACTATACCACTAATTCAGTTTATAATTCATATATATATATATATATATATATATATATATATATATATATATATATATATATATATATATATGATATTATGTGTATGAAGGATCATTTTACTGGAGCTTTAGAACTTTCTATTCATCAAGGAAACCTTTAAAAAAATTATACTCAGCTGTTTTTAATATATAAAGATTATATCAATATTATAAATATTTTAATATCTAAATAAAAAGAAGATTTTTTTTTTTTTTGAGCAGCAAATCAGAATATTAGAACGACTTCTGAAGGATCATGTGACTGGAGCAATGATCCTAAAAATTCAGCTTTGAAATCACAGGAATACATTTTTGAATTTACAAGGTTTTTGCTGTTCTTTGGATCAAATAAATGCTGGCTTGCAGAAGACAATTCTTTTTTTTTTTTTTACTTTTAATTTTTTTTTCACTTATCTTGCAGGAAAAAAAAAATTATTTCACTTGTCACTATTAGTTGAATAATTGTTGAATAATCAACCATCCTGACTGAAATCATTTCATTTCTCACTTCTTTTTCTTTTCAGTGCAGATTCCAATTCAACTTCCCGTAGGGTGCAGCCAAATCGATTCAATTTAGATGTTAAGGAAAGTGCCAAATTGTTAAAAGGCAGCAACACAGGTAAGTGAAAACTGGAAAAGTCACTGGCAAGAAGGATTTCCAAGGAAAACCAACAAGCACTGACATTGAGAATGGGTTGAGGACGTCATTGATGTGGGAGGCCATCAAGTCTCTATATAGTCAGCAGCGACTTTAGAGAGTATAATCTGTTTTTCCTCACCCGTGACAAACGGGGATAAGGCTCAATATTATCTCCAAGGTCAACCTGATCCTGGCACTGAAAAGAAGTGCCCAACCGGAGGAGCCTGACTCGCCACTATATTCCTTTCTCCTCCTTATCACCGTCTGAACACACTTGTTTAAACAAAAGCGAGACGGAACAAGCCCACATTCACTCTCTCTCACGCTCTCTTTACCACATCAGTGCCACAACACAGATAACTTCACTTATAACCAGCAGGAACACATTTTGACAACAATAACAATATCTTTTATGCATTCTCTTCTGTGCAAAGGTTAGATTATGCAGCTATTAGAGAATTTAAAAGGGCATTGTTGGAGTTTTCTGAAAACATACAATTAAAGGTCAAAGGTCAAAGCAATTTTCTCTACTGAAATTGAAAGAATTATTGAATGAAAGGTAACAAAAGCCTCAATTAATGAATAATGATAAATATACAATAACAAGCACAAAAAAAAAAAACATACAACAAGATTAATTTCCGTAGAATTTCCTGTTATTACGCTCTCCATGGAACACTGACCAATGTGCCCTCTCAGCGGATATGAGGGTCCAGGGTAACCATTCAACCTTGAACGCCCTGCTTGTCCAATCCTTACCACCACAACTTCCTCCCCCATGATCCATTACAAGGCCGGGGTGCAGGACCAGTCACTGTGATGTATTTAAACTTTACTGCACGGTCATGGACCGCTCATGGTCCCTATTCAACAGAATAGTTCTTCCCTGCATGCATCTGAGACAGTACAGTATGGCCCGGTGGCTTCCAGACTTTTCTTGGAATTGATTTTCTAGGGATTGATTGTGGTGAAGCTTTGGCCTGAGTGTGAGATTGAGGTAATCATAAATACGAGCCAGGTTGGTAAACAACCAATAGATCCCACAGAATCCAATTGATGATATTTACACAGCAATTCATTGTCAAGTTTGCCAGCACACAGATGCATAAGCTAGCTGAAAATGATTTGTATTACTCCACCGGTGTTTATATAGAACTAGGCCTTCATTCTTTGTGCCAAAAACTCTTTTTGTCACAATGGTTTGTCCCACTTCCCTCTAAATCCAGCCATCACTACTCCCAATGGAGTCAAGCCAGGAAGCCTGCCTCACTGGTTGGATGGGTGTCATGGTAACCACGCTGCTAATGCTTGCTATAGTTTCCAGCTGACTGCTCTGTTGAGGGGCTTCAAGTGATGCCCCAGTGACCAGCGCTACACCTTGGGCAGTCACTCATGAGAGACACGCCCCCCCTCTGGCGTATTTCACGCCCCTCGAGCTCTGGTGGGGCTCTAAAGCTCAAAGTCACCCAAGTCATTATTCACGGATGACCTTCTCCTCTGTCAAAACTCTGAGATGGAGCACAAAAGTCAGACGTATCACAAAAATGGCGCACAAATGACAAACGGTATTGCTTGTTTGAGACCAAACATCGTTAATTTCGAACTTGACGTAATGACAATGTTGTATTTGTGAGCTACAGCAGAGGCAAAGATTTACAATGAATAATAATGCAAATTTCCATACATAAAGCAATTGTATGTTTTCTGAAGGCACAGAATAAAGCAAAAGGGCCATATGCAGTCCCTCCAGTTTTTCGGGATTCCACGATCACTGAATACAATGCAAAATAAACAAAATGTTGCATTTTTTTGTGATCCTGCATAATTCGTCATTTAACCGCAAAATAATCGCAAAAATAAATAACAAAATTAATAAAAGACCTCACATAACAAAATTATAATCATCTAACTGAATTATTTTACGTTATGTGGATTCAGATGTTGTTCACGTGATGAGGTCTGTGTATGTGAGCGGTCTGTCAAGAAATGGCGGCAAATTTGTCTCACCTGCCTCCTCACATCAGTGCCAAGGACCGGGCTAAGTAATATCCCGATATACTGCACGAACAGGGGCGGCGTTTCCTTATGGCAGAGTTATGGCAGTTGCCATACCCTAGCCCAGTAAGGTGTGCCATAGTATCGCGTAGCCAGACCTTCAGATTGACGGCTGAAGGTCTGGAATAGATGGCCGCGTTCATTGGCCAAGGCCTGCCCATGAGGCCGTTTCAATCATAGTTAGTTTCGTTTAGCGTCACGTTTCAGGGCACGGAAATGTCGCCACAATAACAGACTGGTGTGTGAAACTCTCGGATGTGGACTACATTACAGGGACATAGACAGGAACACCCAACCAAAGCAGTTTTGAACAAGTGTTGGGAACATGGACGCAAACAATTTGATAGTTTTGGTTGGGTAGGAGATAGTCAAGCTGAGAAGTTGGGCTTGACAAAGATTTCCCATAGATGCACAGTAGCATTATCAGCTATTCCCCCTTGGTTTTTCCCCATGCCTGCAGTGGATTTTGAGATTTCTAAAATATCAAAACACAGTAGAGAGTGTGGTGGAATGAATAATATGGTGCAACAATATTTAAGTGATAAATATAATGATATGGTGCAAATATATACAGATGGCTCAAAGGACCCAGGCACAGGAAGGACAGGAGCAGCAGTATATATCCCAGAGTTTGACATTTCAATTAAACAAAGAACTTCAGATAATTTAGCAGTTTATTCTGTGGAACTCTTAGCTATTTTATTAGCATTAATAAAGATAGAAGATTAAGCCAAATAAGTTTGTTGTCTGTTCAGATTCTATGGCAGCATTGGTCAGTATTTTAAATCTCCAATCTACATGTAGACTTGATTTAGTGTATGCAATTTTTCAGAGTCTATACAGACTGAGTTATAGGGATACAACTGTATGTTTTATTTGGGTTCCAGCACATGTTGAAGTGGATGGCAATGAAGTGGTGGACTCCCTGGCCAAAAAAGCCCTTAGTATGAATTCAAATCAACTAGATGTGCCATGAAATGAAATTAAAACTATAATTAAAGCTAAAGTAAACAAGTTATGGCAAAAACAATGGCATACAAATTCAAAGGGGAGGTTTCTCCATAAGATTCAACGACAGGTTCCTTCAAAAAGACAGGGTAACTGGAGCAGGAGGGGGGAAATAATAATCACAAGGCTGAGAATAGGTCATTCTAATCTTAATTATAATCTCAACATTATAGGGAAACATAATAATGGTCAATGTTCAACATGCAATCAAGCAGAAACTGTGATACATGTTTTAATAGATTGCCCAGTGTATAATGCTGAGAGGGAAGTCCTGCTAGATAGTGTCAAAGCATTAGGATACACTAGACTAGCAGTAGAAGAAATGCTTTCTTTTTCTGCAGTTAGACCATCAGCATGGAAGCATGTTATGACATTTCTAAAGTCAACTAGATTATATGAGAGAATTTAAAAGTTTAAAGGTTTATTTATTTTTTTTATTTTTTTACGTAAAACGTCTAAGTCCCTATTGATACTCCACACCCACAGCAGTCGGTGGCGGTAATTCACCATTTTGGATGCCAACCGCCAATAAATTAAAGAAGAAGAAGAACCACCCTCGGATGTATTTTAAAGATTCAATTTCGCGAACTTTAAATATTTCATATACTTTTGAAAATCCAGCATTTAGTTGACTCTGATAAGCATTCGTCGTCACATTTGTAAACACGACGCCTTTCTTCTTTCGTGAGGGGGTTTGGCGCCACTGCATCTTTGTTTCCCAGCGGACCGAAAAATAAACGCGACACTCGCGTCTCCCGGAAATCCGGTTTAATTCAACCAGTCAGATGATTGCTGTATCCGAAATCGCCCCCTATACCCTCAAATAGTGCACTATTTGAGGGGACGGCCATTTTAAGTGGTGTTCGAAACCTTAGTGGATGTTCTCGAGTGCACTCATTCAATCCCACAATGCACCGCAAAAACGAGTGTACACCCGATGTACACTCAACGGCTAGAGAATCCCCAGAATGCACTGCGAGAGTTACGCGCCGAGTCAATTCCCGCGTCTCACCAGAAGATGGCGCCCGCAGCTGAATCATCCATTCATTGATTTTAGAAGCGCTCGTCCACGGCGTAATACAGTGGAATACAACAAAGGTACAAAATTAATTGTAAATTGACTATTAGGGTTTATACATAATCTCAGTGACAGAGTTCAAGATAAATCCTTCAATCTTACTATTGGAGCTGCCCGTTTCAAATGATTATTTAACAGGAAGCAAACTATGCAAAAGCGGCAGTTCTTCCGGTGCATTCAGTGTCCGAATTCACTCACTCGTTTTCATTCACTCCTTCAAGTGAACTATATGAGTGGACTAATGTAGGGAATAGTGAATGAGGGTATAGGGGGCGATTTCGGATACAGCCGATGACTTTGCCCCAAAACTGCAGCTCATTGATAAACTTTTTTTAATTTCTTTTTTTTTTAATCCATTTTATTCAATCCGCCTTCATTTAGCAAGTGCACTCGCGCATAAACAAATTTCAAGTTCAACACTTTTTGTTGCATTCAGTTGTGGATGATGCTGATTCACCGAGACCGCCGCGGCTCAGCAAGAGACCTGCGTTTGTGTTCTCTTTTGAAAAAGTTTCCCCAGAAATACTTTATTTAATGCATTTTTCCTTACAAATTGTTTTATCGACATAATTCGAGTAATGTATATGTACATGTAATGTACATGATGCCATCCTTCTAGAACAATGTGCATTTGTTAAAATTGTAACATGAATTATCAAGTTTAGTTTTTCTTGTTTCTTTATTGCAAAACGCTAAAACTGGCTCCGTTTTGGAGAGAAATGGGCTCTCATTTTAACCCATATCATGCTGTGTGATGCTGAACTATTTCAGTTTCTAATGGTGTTTGTATTTGCACTATTCTAAATATTAATATTTTATGTGCAACAACAGCATGCTCTCAGTGGCTTTACACATGATTTTAAATCTATTTTTCAAACTTTATGATTTAAATGGGGATGATTGTACTGAGAATAACTTTCATCTTTTCTTCAGCTGAATACTGTTTCCGTGCTGTTTTGATGTGTTTTAAAGAGTTGGCAGTCAAAGTCAATAAAAACTCCTGGATTATAGATATTCTTCATTCTTTATGACAAACAAGATCATGTGAATTCCAGAATGTACAACGTTTTTTAAAGGTGACCCTGGACCACAAAACCATAAGTGTCAATTTTTCAAAACTGAGATATATACATCATCTATACAAAGCTGAGTAAATAGTCTTTCCATTGATGTATGGTTTGTTAGGATCGGACAATATTTGGCCGAGATACAACTATTTGAAAATCTGGAATCTGAGGGAGCAAAAAAATCTAAATATTGAGAAAATCTCCTTTAAAGTTGTCCAAATGAAGTTCTTAGCAATGCATATTACTAATCAAAAATTAAGTTTTGATATATTTACAGTAGGAAATTTACTAAATATCTTCATGGAACATGATCTTTACTTAATGGCCTAATGATTTTTGGCATAAAGAATCAAAAATGCTTACCCATACAATGTATTTTTGGCTATTGCTACAAATATACCTCAGCGACTTAAGACTGCTTTTGTGGTCCAGGGTCACAAATGTATAAATTGCAGTGTAGAGCAGTTATTATGAGGGGGTAGAATCCATAGCTCAGTACTCAGTACTCAATACTCATGAGTACTTTTAAATAGGCTACTCTTTTACTCTTACTCAAGTAGTTTTTTGCACAAGTACTTTTACTCTACTCAAACTACATTTTTTGGAAGGTAATGGTACTTTTACTTGAGTATATATTTTCAGTACTCTTTCCACCACTGGTTATAAATGGGGTTATTTCATAAGTGTTATATGCAGCAGCAGTATTTTCTACATGCTCACCGCAGCATATCTATGGATGTATTGGCAGTAGCAAGTCTCGGTACCACAGCAGCAGCAGCATAACAGATCTATACCACCAAGACCAATGTATAAAACTTGCTAAGAGTTATCATGAAAAATTAATCAGTTAATGAAATAAGCTAACTTTTGTGTTAATACAGGTTTGGAATAATATGAATATGATTAAACTGACAATTTGAATTTTCAGGTGAACTGTCTTTTTAAGAACTTTGATGTACAGATGTTAGCTATGTCAATCAATAAGATCAGTCAGATAAATCAGTACTTATTTTGAGATGGCATCCTGTTTTCGGCATGAATCATAGAAATGGGTTTTAAAATAGCAACATCTGCAATGTTTAGAAGATTAAAAGTCAAATGCTTAATTTCTGTGCCACTAGTGGCATCAAAAAGAACTGTTTGTATGAGCAGTCGACTGGGCTGGGCATAATAATGGCTTAACCATGAGCTAAGGAGCAGTCATTATTTTTGCAATAAATTACGTATTTTGCTTTTAATATAGCTGGAGTGCAGTTAAAATCAGTATTTTGATTTAACAACACTGACATGCATACTCTCACTGTTATTAGGTCAATACTATACAGTATTTTGAAAGTTATTGGACCCTAGATGTTATTGAAGTGACACCAACAGCTCAGCTGCTTATAGCAATACTGAAGAAAAAAATATCTGCATAGTTATTCCAAACAAAACGCTCATTTTAATTGGGAATTTTTGGTTTTCGGTCCAGTGTAACCACAATGTTCCATTCCAAACAAGAACTTTTAACAATTTTGTAACTATAACTATAAATCGAGTGTCATTTGTTTCCACTGACTGCTGGCCACATAATTGTTGGCCCTTCTATCAAGTAGCATTTTAGTATTTGGATGGGGACAATCAGAAGGGGAGAAAAAGGCAAAAACATAGAAAATGGTTTCATCCTTGATAATTACATGCAGTGAAGCGTGACTCTGCAGGCAGCACCCCAGAGAAGTTTGAGGTAATCAGTCAGTCACTGCACCCTCTACTGGGGAAAAGGGGTCTGAGGTCATTGTTTCTGCTGCTAAACCTGCAGGTGCCCAAAGCTGTGTGTTCGTCAGCTGCTCATGGCACTGCCTTTGTAATGACTCAGAAACTCAGAAATGAGAGATATCATGAGATATGCATACATTTATGCACATAAATTATATAAATGTTACAATTACTACAGTGTATTGAAATGTTACTCTGATCTCATGTCTCATTCCCTAAAGGACAAGATTAAAAGTGGCACATCTTACCCCATTCTCCCATATTATGTCATACTTTACCATTTTTGTGACATAGCATAATAGTATACCCATGTGAAACTACCTCAAACCCATATTTCAAAAATGAAAGTGTGCAAAATTACTGTTAGAGTGATGGAGACCTTTCATTATTGCTTTGTCATATTTACCTCTTATCCTTAGACATCTTTTTCATTGAGCAGATCCCAGCTGTCAATCAAAGACGTCGCTGGGTGGACTCCAACCATGCATTTGATTTCATTTTCTACACAGCTAAAAATAATACAGGTCTAAAAATAGCAGGCTTGGTGATGAACGCTTTCCGCTCAAGGTGTGCAAAGCAGCTGAGGTGCAACGTGCTGACAGGACGCAGGCATATTCAGGAACATAATATGACAGGGAATTTGGCGGGATTTAGCTGTGAGGGAAGAGAATCCGCGCCATTTGATTAACCCCCTCGTCTCCCTATCGAGTGTTTACGGTTTGATACTTAGACCCTTTCTTCTGCCTTTCCAAAAAGAAAAAAGGAAAATCAATATGGTGTGAGACACACTCACACATACACATACACACACAGACAGACTCCACTGACTCAGCAAATGAGGATCAGTTGGTCAGAGAATTATTTCCCTCCACAGCATGAAAACAAGACTATATAAAGCAACCATTCTATCATGTGGAAGGGAAAACGCCAAGCATGTAGAGCTAAACAAGCAAAAAATATATATTTTAAAATCAGCAAAGCATCCTGATACTTTTTAAAATGCCAAATGCAGTAGGATTACCAAATATACTTTGTTTTTCACACATCTCCAACACCTTTTTTTAATACAGCTCCGGTTTTATAAAAGAAATGGGGAATGCTAATGATCACGTAGTCCAACTTACATGACCTTGATTTGAAAAACAATGAATGAATGAATTTTTCATCTATTTACAACTCTCTGACAATTTCACACTTAGAAATATCCACCTTGTACAAAATAACACCTTTAGGAACAAGATAACCAGATATCTGCATTTTTCTTATGATAATGACGGTGTAAATGTGTCTCTGGTTATTTTGTCTTAGTGATATTTGTGGCAGAACTGTGGGAGATCTGAAATATGAGATTTCAAATAAGTAGGCACGCGTGAGGAAAAATGTCTCATATGAAGGATTCTGCCAGGAAGATAATGGAACATCTAGCAATCGTTAAAAGCACCAATTGTGCCTGTGAATGAGTGTGATATTGCTTTTGCACAGAAGTTCAATAAACAACGAGTTAAAATTTGAGTAACTTACATTTTAGACACAATATTGCTAGGTACACTTTTGCTAACGTTAATAAATCAAAAGAAAACCACGGCAGCATCAACCACGTCTCCAAGGAACACTCAGCAGTTGTGTTTCGTCACTGAATGAATCAACGTTTTGAACTAATTGATTGGGTGAATGATTTAATGACTCACTTATATGGCGTGTCCGAAATCACATAGCGCTACATTTGTATTTGAATTCAAACTTTGTGACTCCTTAAAAAGTATATTCTATATAGTATGAATGAAATTCGGATGTACTACATCTGCCATAAGGTCATGTGACCTGCAGCGTCAGCTGCTTGACTTCATTGCCATTTAAAAACCCTCTTTCCTGGCCTCAAAAAAGTAAAGTGTCCATCAAATGTGCACTTCAGAATCTCGCCAGAAATAGTATTGCATGGAAGTTTTTCATCTACTGTTTTTCAAGTACTGTGTATACTCTTTAAGTAGGTAATCCATTTCGTTACTTGTTTCATTGCTGACTGAATCAGTATTTTGAACAAATCTTTTTAGTCTATGATTTTTGACTCATACATTGTTACACCAGTTGGTGGTGACACCAGTGTCTTGGTCACTATCGCCATCAACTGGTGTAACATGTAACCTGTAGAAAGAGTCAGTAAAAATCCCCACTTTTGGCCATGCCCACAAATTTTGCTAGGGCACATTTTCTTCATATTTTTTGTAATAATACCATGTAATAATACCATTTAGGCAGCCATTGTTAAATACATGCATCAAATCTAACATCCAAAATCATTTTGTCCAAAAAACTATTTAATTTTAGTGAATTCAAGCTACACATTTTCTGTATCCGCTAATGCATTACCTGGGAATCAAACCTGTTACCTTAACCAGATGAATAATGAACAACTGATAAAGTAAGAATCTCATAAAATGAGACCTGACATCATAATCATCTTATTAAGATCCTTGGTTGCCTGCAGAATTGTGTGTTATGTGGAACCTGTCCCTTCTGGTGGCAATGACCTCACTGATTCAAGTTTAATGAGTCAAAAAAAGTGACAGTATTTTTTTTTAAAGCTTGTCATTGCCCACCGGTAGATGACGTTTGTTAGCTCTATATAAATATCATGCAAGTGCTGACCCTTTTTAACCTGAACCTGTCATGTGTCCATGTGGGGGAAAAAATCTGAGCAAATAAAGCCATGTGGCTCCAAATTAAAACTGAACCACCAATCATTGTAACCCAAGATACATCCCATGGTTAACAACAGAGCCCAACCCTCACCTTGGGCTCGAAGAAATAAATAATTCATATCATGGAACAGCAAATATGATGACAGCTTCTTAAATGCCAGGCTTTCTAGGTGCTCAATTAGCCTTTGGAGACCTTGATAGCTAAACTAATTAGTAATCTGCACAGCAAAACCCATGACGGATCAGTGTCTAGTGACATAGTTACACACCAACAAGCCATTACAATCCTGATTCAGTTGAATAACTCTAATGACACTTAGATTGAGAGTTTCTCATCTTCATCCAACAGCATTCATGCCTGATGACCTGGCCACAAGTTGATTTTCCTCGAACAACAGGGGCCTGTAAAACAGGCATGAAATCTGTCTGTTAAAATAGTGCATATCTGTGAAAAGCACTTCACACATTTTCCCTGTTTCATCACCAAACACATGGTGCTTTTCAAGCATGCTGCCATGGCACAGAAGACAACCGAGAGACGGCAGACGAGAAGAATTAATAACGATCCGGCCAAATCTTCTAGCCTGGTAAGAGCAAACAAAACTGAATCTCTCCGTTATCTCTCTGTCCGTGTATGCTTTCAAACAAACAGCAAGGAGATAACTGAGATGTTTTGATAAACAGGATCTCAGTGCTTTAGACGTCCTTCATCCCATTAGCATGCTGCAAGCAGTGTGCATTTCATGCAAAACCGTGAAATTTGCAGGGGCCAGCATTGAGCATTCAGTAGATAACATTACATGCCTTTGATCCGGCTTTGTCCCTCATCATCTACAGCTCATTCAATGGGCTTATTTACAGATGCGATCAGGCACCCTGTGGAAAGATCTGCCAGTCAGCTCTCCAGATCAATACAGCATTCCCTCCTAATGGAAAGGCTCCGTCACCTCCTTTCCAGCACTGTAAAATACTCACACCTGAAATGCCAATTAATGCATTTGTATACAGCAATAGTCTTGACATATGGGCACACTGAGAGGATAACATCACTTCATGGAGGTTTTAAACGGCAGTTGAATATGAAGGCAAGACTTTTAATTAGTGTGAGGAGCTTTAAACCTTCACCCCGGGTCTACAGCAACATCCAGTGCTGCTTAATAGTGCTTATTTTAAAGTAATAGTTGTAGATATCTTGAAATCCTATATTCAGTCCGACGGCGTTGGAAGTGGACCAAACTGAGCTCATGGGGATGTGCTGGTAGACCTCATGGCATTTCAAATCATCTGTTCAGCAGAAACTCTGGACTAAAGTATCTCAAATAGCCATTTATATCAACTTAATACAGTTCTCAAGGTGAAAAGTAAAACCTTTGCAAACGATGTACAGATTTACCTGCCATGTCACTGAAGAGCTTTGTTCAGGTGTTTAAAAGAGAGAGACAAAAATCACATCCTTATTTATTCCCAAATTCACTACACCTTCAACTCACCCACCTTCCATTTCAAATTTGGGCCAGTCTCTTTAAATGAGCTGCAATGCCTAAATCTATTCTTAAACTGAGCTCTTTTTCTTTCTCTCTTTATTCAGCACATTGAGACAGGTTTGTTGGAATTGAATTTTGTGCTACTTTCCTCCATCTTAATCAAAATAACAGACATCTTTAACAGACAGAACTGAATAGTGCATTACCCTGCAAACAAACACTGAGTGCGATGGAATGACATTGTACACTCACCAAATGATGATGTCCAGGGAACAAACGCTCTCCTCTCCCCGCTTTAAATCCGCAATTCAGTTGGATAAGAATCCTACGTTCATGCCCTGCTGAGGTTATTTAAGGAAACGAACTGTTCTCTGGATGTTGACACAGTGAGGGACAAGCATCGGCTGATGAAAGAGCGAATCGTTTCGGCTCGCGCTGAGGGAACGGAGGCAGAGCCTTTTCTCTATCACAACCATCCCAGCCTTAATCCACACACACACACACACACACACACACACAGACAGAGACAGCTTTCGCGCTGAATTCATTCAGGGAGCACCATCTTCTGGCAGTAGCCTACAAGAACATGTTTTACACACCTGTCCGAATGATTTGTATTAATAGGCTACCCTTCTTTTGTAACACATTTAATGAAGCGTATGAATTTGATTTATTGCTAATTTAGACTGTAGAATTGTGTTTTTATTATTTCTGGACATTGTTTAAATTGGCTAGCTAAATTTCAATGCTTATTAATTTTATATTTATATTTTACTTTATATTTATGTGCCATATTTATTTTGTGTGCTAATTTTGTACGTTCATTGTGCAATGTACTATATGTTTAAAATATAAACTAGCTAAATCTAAAAACACACTGGGATTATCTAGAACCAGTATGCTAGAGAATGAAATCATTTTGAACATCTTTCAGACAAATTTGTAATTCTGGTTTTAACCTGTTAGCCAGCACCCCCCATTTTGGGCCTCACAGGTGAAAATGACCTACCTAAATTAAAATGGTAACAGTTCCTGGCAAAGTGCTACACACACAATTTAGGTATCTTTGGAAAGAAGACACTCTAGGCACATCTATCCATCATCCAGAGTTGATAATGCTCAAGAAGATACAAAGTTATAGACACTGACGTGTATATATTTTGGTCGTCTATATATGCACGTGCTTTCTGTCACAAGGGATACAGTAAACTCCCGCGCATGCGCATCGAGGTCTTTCGATTGCAGGTGACATCATTCTTTTGGAGCTGAGCGGCGTCTTTTGTGCGTCAGTTCATACTACGTGGTTAGAAGTCTTTGTTCTGTAATGATGATTTAATAGCATATTCTTATCGTGAATGTGAACGTGCCCCATTAGCCTCATTGCCTTATACACAAACTGACAAATATAAATCGGCACTGAAAAATATTAACTGGAGTGAAAAGTGTGACAACTAGCCCCGGTGTTCTCTCTCTGTGTGCCCAGTATTCTGATGAATATTCACATTGATTAATACAGCAAGCCCTGTAGTCTTGTAGGTATTGAAAACATAGAACTTCTTCTGTCTGTATATTTCTTTGTCATGCAAGTTAGCACTTCTGTATAGGCTAGATACGGTATTAAGTAGCTATTCGTGAAGCTTAATTCACACAGTCAGACTAAAGCGCCATTTTTTGGTCGTTGTGGACGCATGAAACCTCTGCCACAGAGTGTCATTTACAGCAGTTAAGGCAAACAACGCTGGTT
Source organism: Barbus barbus (assembly GCF_936440315.1). NCBI lineage: Eukaryota > Metazoa > Chordata > Actinopteri > Cypriniformes > Cyprinidae > Barbus > Barbus barbus. The sequence goes on from NC_136724.1 coordinate 15,220,469, forward strand.
GTGCAACGCTGATCACTGGTCATATGGATATGAATCACTTTGGGTGGACTCTGACTATTACAAGGTTACGATAAGAAAGCAAATTCTGCTGAAAAATTCAAATTAGAAATAGACTTCGACGTTCTTGATGAAGCAATACAACTTCCCAGTAGGGCTCTGATTAATAAAATGATACTTAGATGTTCTTACGATTATCTTAAGTACTAAATAATACTTTTTTAATATATTAAGTACAAAATTAGAGTGTGAAAATAGAGCACTTTAAGTACATTATGAAAGTGCACTTTTATCACTTGTTTGGTTATGGTTCTTTTTCTAAACATCTTCTTTTGTGTTATAAGAATGGAATGTTGAATAAGAAATTCATACAAGTTTGAAACAACTTCAGGCTGAGTAAATGATGGGTGTGTTTTTAAAACACAAAGAATCAGTACAAGTAAATGTGGCATAGTTTCAAATAATTTCAGATGAAAGGATTTTGTGTATTGCCAAATCCCTGAATATAAATGTTATGAAACCATGTTAATGTTTTTTACTAGCATGCTCTTTCTGCGGGTCGTTTGAGTGTTTATGAATTAGTCACTAATAACACTAATTCATTCAAGAACGAAACACCACTGCTTTGTATAGCTCGGATGATTCTGACTTTTGATCTGTTTTTGTTGTCGGGACAAAAATAGACAAAGCAGGCCTAATGGTCAACATCTTATTTAAATGTAAGTAATTCAACATTAACTTCTTGTTTACAAAACTGACATGGATTTTGCAAGGTTAGTAACTTGTTGCTCCATTAGTCATTTCCTTCTCATAAAGTGAGAAGGATTCTATTGAAGGATTCCCGAAAGAGCAGTTCCGTTCATTCGGTTTATTGAAAAGATTGTGCTCAAAATGTTTTGCTAAATATGCTGTTAGTATTATTCCTTTTATATATTAGGGCTGAATATAGAATGATTGAGATAAATTAGCTTTAGTACTTTAGTAATGCCTGCAGTTAATCTGCTTTTTCAAAAAGTGCAGAATTAAAGAGAGATTGCTCCCTTTTTGTTTGAACCGGTGTACGCAAACCTGTAAAATTATATTGCAGACAAAACTTAATAAACCTCCTAATAACCATCATACTTCACATACACAGTCATATTTTTTAAAGCATGACCAGTCAGGTTGTAAATCATGCATTGGTATTATCATATAATGTTTACAAAACTTCCAAACAATGAGTCATAAATGAGTCACTTTGCCTCTTTCAACACTTTGTGCCACTAAATGTCAAAATTGTGGAGACAACTTGATAAATATTTGCTTATGAGGCAAAATGCCAAAAGAACTCCTTAAAACGTACAAATAGACCTTAGATATCCCAGCATATTTAAGGAAACCGTAAGCCTCGTACTGTGACGTAGTAACAGTATATGCACACTCAATACTGTAATTTACTTCTGTTCAGTCTCTAAATGAGCTAATTGTATTCGAAAGTTTTTAGGGTTGCCCTGCAGAAGAAATAATTTTCACAGAAAAACATACACACAAGCACCTGAATTGATTTTTATTTAATTCAAATGTTTTAATCATTATTTTTGGACTAATCCATTACAAAATTTTGTACAAATACAGATACATCACATAAGCTATTTGTCTTATAAAATGCATATTGTATAAAATGCTATAAGACAAGCCGTTCTCATTGCACAGTTTACAGGAATTGGTTTGGTTTCTCTTTTACCAACCTCTGCTTTTTCACACTTGTCTGGGCAGGAAAGTTGCAGATTTGGTTGACAGAATTACATGTATTTCTTTCACTCTTGTGTCTGTTTGGCTGGGAATTTGAGCTGGCAGAATTTAAAAGTGCCTCAGAGAGTCATGGGAGGGTATTCAGTATTCATCTGCAGCATATGAAAGCTTCCCTTACATGGTTTATGTATTTGCGTAGTATCGTAACAGCAAAAGTTGTTTCAATTCATCAGAAAATGTACTGAACGATACTTTACAATGATGTAAAATAGATTAACAAAACACGTACAATTCAGAAAAGTAACACTAAGTGACTACACCCGCAACTATGTGCACTGATTCATTAAATCATGAAAACTGCCAGATGAATAAAATGTGATATTGGTGCAAGGGGATGGGTGTGTGTGTCCTGTATGTGAATCACAGTGTGGCGACATCTTCTTTCTTGACTTGAACAGCAGAAAAGGGAAGGAAGATTCCAATGCTCCATTCAGAGAAGAGTGACAAGTATGTTTGTGTATAAATATATCCACTTTTTGGTCATGTAATTTCCATATTTATTTGTGGTATAAGCCTTTGACTTAACTTATATAATATAATATAATATATATGAAACATTTATTTGTGCTAGTATTTAAATAAGACCGTACCATACACATGAAACCAGTTCAGCTAAGTAGGAAATCGTTTTTTCTGGGACAACGATCAGTTATATATGTTCACAGTCATTATACAAAAATATTTGACCACAGAATGCCATGACTGATCAATCAGAATCATTAAATTGTGGGATCTAACTACAATTCTCCACATATTTACCTGCCTAAACCCCAGTTACATTACATTTTTACAGCTCACACTGTAAAAAGAAAAAAAAATGATTTGCTACAAAATCACCAATACCTTTTCTGTTAAGTTTACAGACATTTCCATCAACCCTAAGTTGTATTTGCATGCTATGAATATTTGAAACATGAATATTTAACTCTGTGTGGATCCGATGTAATGATTTACCATTTATGTCTGACCCCGAAGAACCATCTGCACTATCTTTAGTCTGAATGTTTGTGTGGCCTAAACATAATGGACAGTACAAAAGGAGTGCAGCAATACTATGGAGAATTTGCCTCTTTTACCAACTACAATAACTACTGTTGTGGAGGAAGGCTCTGAAGTTCGTTCCCACGATAGGAGGGCAGAGACATGGATAAATCTATTATTTTGTTTCAATACTCAATAAAAGGACTCAATTGTCTACATAGAAAAAAAACTCAAGCTATAGACAAGATAAAACAAAGAAAGAATAAGGAGGTAACATTCAAGTCCTTCCAACAAAAATACAAGCATAACACAAATTAAAAACTAAATAACCAATACAATTTCAATGAATACTCTGGCGAACTAAAGGCAAAATCATTTGAAAGCACAGAAAGACCCACAATGGTGCATGCCATCAAATATTTAAATTGACACAGAAACCACCTGAAACGCGTCCTATATGACCTTATGATTGGCCCTGATTGGTTCATTGAATATCACTGGACATGGCTCTCTGGACCAAACTAACGAATTCTGCTTTTACCATATGTTCAATTTTTCACTGACTCTCTTGAAGAGTTTGTAGAGGAAGCTTGGGAAGAGTTTGTTGAGGCCTCTGAAGAAGTAGTCATGGAAATTGGAAATATATGCTATGCATGCATTCAGGGGATTGTTGGGATTGATCCTCGTATATTTATGCATGTGGATGCTTGTTCACTGATGCTTCTCCTATCTGCTTGCACATTTGTCTAAAACTGGTTTTTGGAGTGAATTCTGGAGCTCCACCTCCCTTTCATTATATCATTTCGAGTGGTTCTGATCAGTTAATAATCAATATTTATCCTTCTAAGTATTACAAATGCCAAGTTCTGTCACGAAATTCAAGATGGTGCAGGCAGATGGGTCCTTAACGCAAACTGATGATATTCACACTGTTAGGCTACATCCATACGAAGCCAGAGCTTTCCCTATCTGATCTTTTTTCCCCCTAGTCTCAAAAAATATCTGCGTACACACAAAACGATGTAGTATACATGCCAGACCAGTATGTGATGCTGTAATTCTGGCACAGAGATACATTAAAAACGGAGAAGAAGACTTGAACTATATGAGCATAAACCTTGCGCATGGTATACAAACGAACATGGAACAATACATTTATTAATGTGTGTTAATATTAGGTAATAAAAAGACAATCGTTTGCCGGATCCATCTGGACGAAATGCCAATACGATACAAAATTTTAGCATATACAGCTAAACGCATCTCCGTGTGGCACTTGGCGCAAGCTGATTGGTTGATATTGTATATGCAGCCATTGAGCTTCCTGTTTTATATTGCTTTATAATGGCTGGTTAGGATTCACTAGAGCAGATCAAAGTGCTCTGAAACCCTCCACCTTCCCCAGCTCCACCTGTATAGATCTGCTTCTACTCATGTATGCTATTTGTGCAGCAGCAGTATGCCTTAAATCTTCTGCGAGTCATCATGACAGAAATGGTTTTAATAAATGCTGTCGATTTATGATAATGAAGCAGGTTTAGCATTAGGAGTCTTCATCCTTGACTGTGATGTTTCTCTATGTTCTTATGTCTTGCAACAAAAAACATATTTTTAACACTCCTGCTGACCAGTCACATAGGTCACACAGGTATGTGTATGGCCACAGTTTTAAGTACTCAGAGACTAAAGAAGAACATTGTTTTGAACCTCTGACTGTGAGAAAGTATTCTTTTTATCACTAAGTTTCCTGATCTAATGTGAGCTCGGAGAACTTCAACTTTGAAGAAGCTGGGGCCAAATACATCGCATCTGGTCTAGTAAGGTCGCTAAGAAGAACAAGAGTGGTGACGCCTCCTTGGTGGGTTGCGCTCTCTTCCCCCTTCACACCGACATGCCGGAAACTAAACATTCCAGTCCCCACTCACAGCAGGGCATTAATGTTGTCTTTGTTCAGCTGGCAAATTGTTCAAATTGTTATAAGATTCCTCTATGAATTCTTCAACAGAGATAGCGACGTCAGGAAAAACTGAATGAGTACAGATGGTTCTTTGGGGTCAGACATAAACAGCAAACAGTTAGATCAGAGCCACAAAGAGTTCAATGACTGTGATTAGATCTGACAAGTTAATGATTCTGTGGTCAAACATTTATTTATGACCACTGTATGGGATGTCTAGTCTTCTTAATATGGTCATTCCAACATTCCATTCATAAGCTTGTTTTCTCATTGGGACCAAAAAATGTCATCACAAGGACAAGGACTGTGTATAATGCCATCTTTGTGGGAACATTTTGTCCCCATAACGTAGGGTATACGTAAACACACAAACACACAAATACACACCTATTCTATTAAGTTTACAGACATTTCCTTTAACCCTAAAACACAATACAATGATAATGTGTCATTCTAATTGGTAAAACAATACATAAAATTCCTTCATATTAAAACAGTACATTATGCCTTGTTGTTTGAATTTTTTTAAAGGGATAGTTCACCCAAAAATGAAAATTCTGTCATCATTTACTCACCCTCAATTAGTTCCAAACCTGTATGAATGTCTTTGTTCTGCTGAACACAAAGGAAGATATTCTGAAGAATGTGGGAAACAGGGCAGTTCTGGGGCACCATTGACTTCCATAGTATTTTTTTTTCTACAATGGAAGTCAATGGTGCTCCAAAACAGCCTGGTTACAAACTTTCTTCAAAATATTTTCCTTTGTGTTCAGCAGAACAAAGAAATTCATGCAGGTTTGGAACTACTTCAGGTGTTACATTTGCACATTAAGTGTTGTTCTAGACTTAAATGCTATGCAAATGAAGAGGGAGGTGAATTAGTGTTTTGACCGTCAATTACCAAATGCAGAAGGAATCCTCTGTACTTGTGTAAACTGTTTAAATATTTGTTCATCCGCTTTTTTGGATGAACAGGCTGCTATTTGTATTTGGCTGGAAACGTTTCAAACGTTTGGGAACTTGTTGATACTTAAAATGTATAATTTTTCCATCTTCAGCTTTTTGGTTAACAGGCTGCTTAGAATAAACAAATGTTTAGTTCACTCAGTGGTGTGCACAGACCTCCGGAGAGGCAGGAGAGAAATTGCGGTACTGGGATCCACGGAATTCAATTAAATTTTCTTTAAAATCTTAAGTGAGGCATTCATGATGGAGGAGACACTAGAGAAAGTTATGAGCAACCATTCCTACAGTCTTAAATTAATACTGAAAACCCAAAAATTTGTTAACGAGTAACAGTGACACCTTGACACTCATCAGTAAAACCAATATGCCAGTAAAGTAATGCACTATAACCACAGTCAGGTGATATAAGGTAAGCCCAAGTAAACTAGAGGTATGTGGTAATTGGATATTACACTTAAGGCTATAGCATGCATTTCAGAGACAATTATGTGAATTACTGTTTGTGATGCCAAAACAAACCTATGACTTAAGGAAGTGCTAAACCCTGCATAAACCTGCATAAACCCTTATCATTAGGCAGGTGGAATTTGTAAACAGGATATGGCTATATTTGTGCATTGAACATTTATAGTTCAATCAATTGCTGATGGTTAAAACCAGTCCTGGCTTTTTTGTCATGTAATAGTTTGTTTGATCTAAAAATTCAAATTACAGATGTAAAATTGAATTGTTTCAAGTTACCTGTAAGACAAAAGTGCATTATTTAATTTGTCCACTGTCAGAAACTCACCCAAACTTTCCATTTCATTTCGAATATGATGAGTATAAGTTCAATGATAGTTAGCTCATATTTGAGAGCATAAGACAGATTTAAACACCATAATTAATCACACAATTTTGCAGTTAATTACACTTGTTAACTATTTTTGTCATAAATAGGAACTTCTATGCCTTTTTCACTTTTTCAAAAGGCCTGATGCTGAATAGAATTAGATTAACTGTTCAAATTAAATGATAATTATTAACTGCAGGTGTTGAATTTGCACACTTACTTAATGTGTTGTTTTAGATTTAAATGCAATGCAATCGAAGAGAGAGGGACATTGGGGGTTTGGCTGTCAAGTACCAAATGCAGAAGGAATCCTCTGTGCTTTTATAACTACTGACTCAGGTACTGTTTAAATATTTGGTTGGAAACATTTCAGTTTGGGAACTTGTTGGTACTTCAAATGTGTATTTGTTTTTCAATCTTCAGTTTTGAAAATACAGGCTGTTTTGCAAGAACAAATTGCTTGTTCAGTGGTAGTTGTGGTAGGGTTATTATAGTATCACTGAGATATAGTTTTTATAAATATTTTGAATTAGTTTTAATTTATATATTTTCAGTTTTAATTTAAATGTATTTAAAGTTTTAGTCATTTTTCTCTGTTTTTGCTTTTTTTCATACATCTAGTTTTCCTACATTTTTATCTCAGTTTTACTTTATTTTAGTAGCCTACAACAAGATAAGCTAAATGAAAATGAGAAATGAAAATAAAACAAGTGTCAGTTTTTTAATTAGTTTTTTTTTAAGTTTATTTGATTTCTGTTTTGTTTTAGTTAGCTATAACAGCCCTGTGAATATGATGTGGCATGCTATATGCCATCTTTAATTTGTTGTGCATGAAGGATATAAAAAATTGTTCAGTATGTTCCATGCCACTACATTCTTAAATGTTTTAAAAAGGTGGAATGTATTATATATTGTGAATTATGTACAATGTTTACACACGTCACACGACATGCCTTTTGGGAGGCAGTTGAATTAATATTTTGCACAATTATTTTTCTCATAAAAGTGTGAATGCCATCTCCCAAGCTGTGGGAAACCACTGTACTTTTCCCATGTATTAGAACGATAATAAAGAACAAAGAAATTTCAAAAAGAAATTCATGAAAAGATGAGTTGCTGAATAAATACTAAAAAGCCTTTACTATAATTTCTTAACTCACTCCGAATTATTATCATTGATTAATTGACAGAAAACCTTATAATAAATTAACTTTATAATGAATTAACAGTATTATAATGATAAAATAAACTTCTGGTTGCACATCTCAGTTGTGTCAGGGGAGTAAACATTATAACAAACTTTTTTTTTTTTTCCACTAAAAGCATTGAAATAAGATCTAATTTGAGTTCTTAATAACAAGCTAGTACGTGTGTGGACATGCATCTGTGTAAATATTTACTTTGTATATCTTATTACTGTGCAACCATCACAAATATTATAATCATAATCAAACAAAACTCAGATCCACCTATGCATTTTGGCATTGCAATCAGGTCGCTGAACATGCAGTGCTTTCAATCTTTCAGTCAGTCAATCTTTCAGAGTTCTTTTTGTCCAAAATACTATATACAGTATTGGGAATATATATATATATATATATATATATATATATATATATATATATATATATATATGTGCGCACGTACACACACACACACACACATTCGTTTTTGTGAATTGTGGGGACAATATAGGCGTAATGGTTTTTATACTGTACAAACCATATTTTCTATCGCCCTACACCAATCCTACACCCTAAACCTACCCCTTATAGGAAACTGTGCATTTTTACTTTTTCAAAAAAAAAAAAAAAACTCTATATGATTTATAAGCCTTTTGAAATATGGGGACATGGGGAAATGTCGTCATAAATCACCTTCTATTTGTAATACCTATGTCATACTCGTGTCATTATACAAATTTGTGTCCTCATGTGTCACAAACACACACACACACACACACACACACACACACACACTCCTCAAGAAATACAGTGTTGCCACAATTTTCAAATTTGAGTTTTCCTTTTGTTTTGTTTGTTTGTTTGTTTTGATTGCAGTCTAAGAAACAGCATTGTTTCTGCGAAGGTGGAGAAATAGTTGTTCAGTGAATCATATCGTGTTTTAGAAGCAAGTACAATCCTGTCTGATAAGTCATCCAGGTACCCAGGTGAAAGCAGACAGCTTGATGGATGTTTTTAATTACGCAGCATCACTGTTTTCTGCTTGTGAGGCTCATGGTTGCTTTCACATGAGACACTTTTCAGATGCTACTGTAGCTTTGTTTGTGTTCTTTTCTTATTTGTTCTTATTTCGCAAATGCATATTAGGAATACAAGGAAAATTTGGATTTTAATGCCAGGAAGTCATGAAAATCATTCATGCTTATCTGTTCTTAAAATGTCATTTTAAGCTTATTTTTATTTTCAATACCAAAATGAATACCTCGCGGATCAGCTTAGAATGATGAAATTATTGAATTAAATTATGGAATGCTGCATCAAAAATGATCCCAGATTTGTGGTTATATATATTTTTGTAGTTTTTTCTTTTTGTTATTTATATTGTTGTTATTGTTAGCTTATACTGTAATTATTGCTAATATTGTTATAGTGCTTCTGAAGTATAATATGCTGAATACATTATGAGAAGCTTATAAATAAAGTTGACTTGCCTTGTTTGAGATTTCGCTGCCAAATGTGACTGCATTCAACATTTGTCATAAATGTTGATTAACCAGAACACACAGGGAGCCAACTTTTGTTTCACCGAGTAATCCTCCATTACAGATTAGTCTCAGTTAATAAAAATATGTTCCCATAAAGTTATGCAAAGTCTCTGAACATTTAGAACATCTTCGTCACTTTTATAATCTGTTAAGGGAATAGATTTTTCCCTATAGATTTATATTACAGCTGTGGCATGGTGTAGCTATTGTTTCTAAAAGCTGTTGTTTCTCATAACAAATGCAATATAGATTAATAAAAGTCATTATTGGCCTGGAAATGATTAATACACTGTAAAAAAGGATTGTGATATTAACGGTAAAAAACTGTGAAAATGCTACGGTAAAAACCTGTTACATGGTTAACGGAAAGTTCCTGTAAAATTTACAGGGAAAACCCGTAAACTGACGTTCTCAGAATTCCCTGCGTTCCATTTCAAATTCTGTTTGAAATTTTTCTTTGAAATAACTATGTTTCTTCTTATCAGTTATGTTTAATAGGGTTGTATGTTACATCTAATGTTGTTAAATTAATGTTTATTGCATATTTCAGTTTAATGCGTCTCACCATGATGGTTTTTAGTGTTTGTCTGAATGACACTGTGCACCTTCTGTATATGCTATTGTTAAAAGTTGCTTGTGATGGGCTTTGGCTCATCATGTGACTTTCTCATCATCACCTGCATTTGGTGGTTATCAGTGTATTTCAAAGGAACAAAACAGATTTCAGTACTTTAATAGGTTGGTATATGAAGATTATATCAGTTAAAGAAATTACGGTATTTAACTGTAAATTTAAGTTAAAACCGTAAAACCTAAAACGTTGCTACCATATTTATTTAAGGTAGAATTCTGGCAACCACAGCTGCCAGTTTTTTACCGTAAGTTTTGTTCAGGCTACAAGTCAGAATCGACAGCCAATGGGTTCTAATGATGAGTGATGGAAAAACCTTCAGATATTCCAATGATGGCACAGATTAAATCATTAAGAGCCTGATGAACTGTTAAGGAGCAAGAAATAAACAATTTAAATAAAAGAAAACGTTAAATTAGATTGACTTTCCATGGCGTGCTGAATTAGAACATTCTGTCAAACTTAGGGCTGGGTATCGAGTTCGATACTTTTTAGGCACCGACCGAATTGCCTCGATACCACCGAGTATCGAAAAACGTCTTGTCGTTCGGTACCAAATTTCGATACCTAAGGGGTTAATCTCATTAACGTCAGAGAGCCAATAAGCCTGCAGCACTAGGTGTGTTTGACTAGAAGTGACGCGGTGCTGATTGATCAGTGTTTGACATCCGCGAGAGCAATTCGAAAGCGTACGGAGCAGTCTGCTCTCTATATCGCGCAGTTTCGCTTACTTGACACAGACTGAAGCTCGCGTGACATTTCAGCGTCTGCCGTCTCACTAAATGAGGACATAAGCACATGAACAACAGCTCTAGAACTGCTCTGAGAGTCACTTCATGAGCATTTTACCATTTGATTTGAGTAAAACTTGTGTCATATCATATACACACAGAACTGTAAAGGTATTCCCGGAAACCCGTCAAAATAAAAGTTTGGTTTAATTTGGAAGACACTGCGGCAGAAATAAATTAATATTGTTCAGCAGAGTGTACATACTGCTACTACTAGGCTACTATTGATCACACAACATTTATTCCATGTTTTAATTTTTATAGTAAAATTTTGTTTGCCAAAATAAATAAAGTTTTATTTTCAATAATTTAAAAGAAAAATGAAATTAATGTTTTATGCCTTCATTTGAAAACCAGATACAGAACACAGAATTTCTGAGGAAAAAGAAAACATTTCATAAGGCTGTTTTAAGAATAAATTTGAATAAACTAAGTAGTTTTTATGCATTCAAATAATTAGACATACTACAACATAGAATTTAATAACAATAAAACATATTGTGAAAGAAAATAAAACATCCACTTATGAAAGTGGATAAAGATTTTAAATTTCTTGAAGTCTTTAACAACCTAGAATAAATGAATAGAAATGATGATTCTGTCTGAGCTATGCGTTTTAAAACGAGCACGCACTAGTGTAAACTGAAAACTATTTGAGCTTTATTAAAATTATTTGTACTGATTTATTGTGTTGGCTATATTTAGTTCCTTTGTGCAGTGGCTCAGAAGATGAGTCTTTGAGTCTGTATACATGTCAACAAGCTGAAAAAAATAAAACCAAAGTTTTTTTGAGATAATGTAATCTTGTTAAAACTGTTTTCATAAAATTGGTATTGTAAAAAGTATCGTTCAGGAACCGGTATCTAACTCAAGGTATCGGTATCGATATCGAACATTTTTGAACGATACCCAGCCCTAGTCAAACTATAGCCTAAGTGTCTAAGTAATATAAAATATATCCCATGTAAACAAGTAATTGTTAACTAGCCTATTACTTTATTGCAGCCCTTGTAACATTCCATTTGATCATTTTGCATCATTTTGGAATGTTACTGTTAAATGTTCTGTGAACATTCTGAAGTAAATAGTTACATTCAAACATTTTTAGATGAACATCTAACTAAAACGTTCCAGAAAAAAAGTTCACTGACCAATATATAAATAATATTTTTGTGCTAATGTTTTGACAACTTTATTCATCACCAGGTCACTCTGAACAAACATTATATTACGTTACTAGAACTATGTTTGTTCATAGTTTTAAGAGAAACTTGCCAGAACGTAAGCCAAAGTCAATAAGCAAGGCCTAGACCTACTGAACAAACATAACAACTTAAATAATATTCATATTCATTCAAGCAAGGCAGTCATTTTAGGCAGCTTATGTGCTTTTCATTCATTTGTGCTTATAAGACTTTATAATACATTTAATAACAATAACAAACATGTAATGATCGACAACTAGTTAAAATACATTCAAATGTATATTCATATATTCGTATTTGAATGGTCAGAACTATTGATCTGTTAAACTGTCATTTATGAAGTTGTCAGTGAAAGCATCTGTTGCACCATGTATCAAATAGCTTATGTTTTTGAATTCCGTGTTTCTTCATTCCATTTCTTATTGCCTGCTCATGCATATGTTGTTGTGTGATTTAATAACATTTAATAATCTGAAACCTTAAGTGTCCTTAAAGTTTTTTTTTTTGTGTGGGAATGTTGTTATTTATACTAATTCGAGTAGGCTAGTTGAATGGTCAGTAGTTTATTTCAGGTATTAAACAAAAACGATAAAATCATTTAGAATGAGTCTAATCTAAGAATCTTTGTCTACCTTTCAAGACGAGAATCTGATTCAGACGATAAACAAAAAACCGCACCGTCATCCTGCACTTGACACTAATTACGATAAGATTCGAAGGTGCAGGAATCATCGTATTATTTGGATAATTACATTTTTGGAATCCCCTTAATTGAACCTAACACTGAAACCAACTTTGATGGGTCGTTGACACAGACACCTAGATAATTACGATACATTTAGTCACGCACTTGTCGATATAATGCGATCAAACCAGACTGACTGTAACTGTCACCAGCCGTCATGTGGAAACCAGGAAGGCTCCTCCTTTCGGTAACTTGTCCTCTCCGCTCGATCCGAACTCACACGGAGCATGGCTCGAAGCGATATAGCCCCAGTCATCCAGAGGCAAAACGAAAGCGATGAGATCCAGCAGTTACGGAAGTTTAATTCAAATGGACTATGAGCGTTTCAATGACTGAAGAACGAGGAAAGCATTAAACGACTGACCACCAGCTTGATTCGCGTGGAAAAACAATAGGAAAACATGAATTTCAATTTGTCCATCTTGAGGCGTGTTTGCAGTGACGGCCTCGGTCTGCATGTGAATATGGCTAAAAAATGACCAATGGTAAGTTCACGCAGTCAGTGTCCCAGTCAAGGAAATGAGCTGAATTAATGCATTACTCTTACCTTCACGGGCACAGCGTCGTTTGAACCTGCCTGCAGGAAAAGCTTGTATTTATAGCTATCATTACTTGGGGATTCCCGGTGATTATAAGCAACAATCAAAACGAAACTCCTAAGTAATTTACAAGAAAGCGTGTTTATTACGAAAGTGAATGTTCGTGAGGGGTTATTCATGTGGAAATTGTCATCCTGAAAGCTCTGAGTCATGTTGATCCTCTTTGAATGGCAATGTATTATACGCTTGCTAGCCTAGTGTTGTGTAAATCCTGCATAAGACTGAGTGAAACCGTGCCATTGTAACTTTTTAGCGTTACACGTGTGCATTTTTTGTATTCGCAGCATCGTCTTGGTACTTCTGTTTTGATGCTTATTATACTACCTCTTGCGTTTTCCTGTGAAAGTGGCCACAATAAAAACCAGATCACCGAGGATTACCGCAATATCATTAGGATACAACTGAAGCACGTTGTAAGTATTAATACCACATGTATGCCACCAGGTGAAGGGATCCAAACAGTTTACCTAATGTTGGCCTATTCTCACTTGTGTGTATACGCACATGAAATTTACACTATAACGGGAAGCGTAAAATGGGTAAAAAATGTGCGTATGTTGCAGGCGTGATGGGATAGTCTATTTGTGCCGTAATTTACATATAATTTACAGATACATTAGAATATAGTTGATACAGTGAACTATGTATTAGATTTGTACCTTAAAATTGATTTATAATAACCACCATAATAATACGGGTAATAAAATATGCCACATGATAAAGTTCAAAATGGGCATTTCCACAAACCATAGCTAATAAACACTAAACAACATCATGCAAAGGCAATGCTTTAAACATTTGAAAAAAAAATGCAACAATGATTATTCAACATATATTTTACAGAAATTACTTGTATTTTCATGTTAAAATACTTTTTTATTCATTATTTCACAATAACCATTTTTACTGTGTTTTACAGAATTACTTTTAAAATTTAACTTAAGTTTAACTGAATATATGTATTTATACATCAAGCGTTTGAAATAAAGATTACTGAAGATAATGTACCAATTATATATATATAGCCTATAATACTTTATTTTTGCTTTTTACAGGAGGCTATTACTGAACAACTCAATTCAAACTGCACAGTAAGAAATGTCAGCATGTTGAAGGAGCCAAAAAATGTAAGAAAATGTCTATACTTATTTTTTGTGTATTAAACAACCCCCATCTGTTCAGGATTGTGCTCATACGTTAGTCATAGTTCTCTCAAACTGAAAGAACAAAAGATGTTTCTCATACTTGACAGTCTTGTATATGTGGCAGTAAAGGCACATCCACTAAACGTGACGCAGTTTGGTTCTTTCACTTTAGTATTCTGCAGATTTGCTTTGTAAAAGTTCTGACCTGCCCTCCCCACTCATTCCAGACTCATATGAAAGTCACGGTCAGTTGGGTGCTGATACAGATGGAAATTGTTAGCTTAACAACTCTGCTTGAAGACACATGTTTCTGCTCCATTGTTGTCACTCATTTTCTGATTTGTTTCTGATCTGCTTATAGACACAGTCCATCCACAGGAGAATCTGCAGGGTTAACGGAAAACTGAGGAGAATCGAGAGGGAATCGGAGAATGTAAATACACAACTGAAACATGCGTTATATAAACTTGTGGAAGAAATAAATACGTCCTTGAGATGTTGGTGCCATGGAAAGGTAACCGAAACATCTTGTTTCATCACATTCGGTTTTCTTTTACATCATTTTCATTTATTTAAACCTCCTTCTTGTTTCATTTGTGGATGAACAGAGAAAGGGGACAATTAAGCCAAAACAGCAAAGACGAAAGTGGAAGCTTTGCAGAGTGAAAGACATTCTGGCCAATTTACAGAGACACTTTGAACAATACAATGTGTATGTGTCACTCACCACAGACCTTCCAGACCGTGGGAAGACTTCAGAGCAAACCGGTATATAATACTTGGCCTCCATCCATCTCGTAGCTCTATTACAACAAATGAATGCACAAAATATGAAGAAGTAACTGGAAGCACCATGTGATATTAACACTATTCAGTATTTGACTGAAGAAAAACTTTTTATAGGAAAATATGTGCTAACTATAAACACACTACTTATGCATGAAAAGGTTTCAAAACTTTGTACTTCGGATTGTTATCTTTGAGTACGGAGGGTGCAGCAAATGGAACTTACAATCTAAAAAGTTGGTTTTAAAGCCTATGTTATATTAATTCTCTAGGGCCTCAAGTTACAACTTTGTTGTCTCCCTTTTTTTTTTTTTGTGAAGTGACCCTATCCAAGTCTTACAATAATGCCAAAGATTAAGCTTTGTTTTTAACAAAATTGAACTGAACATGTTCCAAACCCAGTGAATCCAGTTAATGCTTTTTATATGAGGTTATTTCTTAGTTGTGTGGGTTATCAATAGAGCCGTTTCTTATAAATCTTCTTAGGGAGTGATATTTTTAGTTTAGAATTATTACACCTCGAGCCTCTGAAATGGTTCTGTTTAACATTGTAAGCAACACTTGCCAAAAAAATCCTTGCCTTTTTCCTTTACTGTCTTTATTTAAAAGTTTATAAGGGGCCGTTCACATATCACGCCTAAAAACGCGTGGAAAACGCGCCGCTTTCTCCTTTTTTCCAAAGGCTCTGGTGGTTGCTCTCCGGAAACCATCAGACAGCTGCGCTCTCCGTTACCAGTTACTCCAAGCCTATGCGTCTCCATGCATCGTTCCTATTATTTGAGTCAAAATAATGAGGGCGTGACAAATCATAAAGTTCAGGAAATACCTGGACCGCAATGATGAGTTGCTCCTCCATTTTTCTGCGGAGGTTTCAAAGTAACGGAAAAGGTGAGGCAGCTGATTGGTTGGTTCTTGTCACATGACCTGCGGCGCGCTTGCGGCGTTCTGAAAAGTTGAGATGTTCTTATCTCGATGCGGCGCGGAGGCGCCTGGAAAAACCTCCGCGCCGTTTTGAGCCTCCGCGTCTTCCATTATGAGCGCGCATACCGCGCGTCTACATTTGAAATAACTTGAGCGCGCAAAAGACGCGATATGTGAACGGCCCCTTAAACATCTTTTTTAATGCAATATCTACACTGACTTACATAAATTTGCTGTAAACAACCTGCCTGTCATTCTTATATATATATATATATATATATATATATTAAAAAATCAACAGGTGGGCTTATATGGTACATGAACTTTGTAGGGTCACTTCCCCTGTATAAAAACTAACTTTTCACATATTCACTTTATATATGTTTTTATATGTAACCGTACAGCACTGTTTTTTTTAAGAACGTTTGACATTAATGGAGATTTTTTAAAATATTACTGTATTGCTATGTAACATCAAATTTCCACTTTAATTTCCCATTTTATGTAACTTCATGCCAATATAGCTGCAAGGAAAACAATGGGTTCATAAAGACAGGGTTCCCTCTATAAGTCAAATTCCCTGACTTTTCACTGACTAAAAAGCTGAATTTCCATGACCTAGAATGAACGGGAAAACAGTCCGATGTTGTGCGGAGCACTTTTTTTTGCTTTTTACCGTTAAATGCTGTTTGATATTTTTTATACTGTTTATTTTTAAACTCGGTCTTTGAAGAGGACATTTTGTAGCCAAAGCTCCTAAAAATGTATTTTTTTAGTTAACCGGTACAGTCTGGTGACTGCATTTGACTTCGTGATTGCCAGTTGACGAGTGGGAAGGGAATAAAATGGAGCTGAAAAAATAGCCCATGGCTCAATGCTAAGGATTTTTTCAGTGGTTAAAATTATTACTTGCCCTGTTAATATTTTCACTAGCCTTGCCACAAAAAATAAATAAATAAAATAAAATAGTTGCTTTTATCAATTTTGATTTTTGTATTCTTATTAGAAACTTAAACATGACACCAA
The DNA here is from genome assembly GCF_936440315.1 of Barbus barbus. Classification (NCBI taxonomy): domain Eukaryota; kingdom Metazoa; phylum Chordata; class Actinopteri; order Cypriniformes; family Cyprinidae; genus Barbus; species Barbus barbus. The sequence goes on from NC_136724.1 coordinate 15,237,570, forward strand.
TATTTTAGATTGTACAATTCTCGATTTCAATGCTAATACCACAGCAAAAAAACACAAAAAAAACACTAGCCTACCTAATATAAAGTTCAAACATCAAAACCCTGTAAAGAGAAACTGAAATATGGAACAGAACCATGTAAAAAAAAAAAACAACAACCTCAAAACTAGGGCTACCAATCAATTAAAAATTTTAATCAATGCTTTAATGAATAACAACATGTATTGCATATCAATATTTGCTGAGAAAAGCCCCTAAATAAAGATAACTAATGACACTATTGTGAGTAAATCACTGTTTATGCATGATAAAAACACTGGGTCAGTGATTCAATTCTTATTTTTGTAATAAATTGGTAATTGTACTTAATGTGTTAAACTGGCAGCCCTAAATAAATGATTAAATAAACACATCAAGCAGAACACAATCTGATTTATGTTTTCCACTTTATTTATGTAGGATAAGTTCAATCCATTTTAACCATTCTATCCTTTAACAGCAAAATTTGTCAATCAAAAAAAAGCAGGTATTCATAAGCTATATTTACTGCCAGAGTAGCAGTAATACAAGCATAACAAGGTGCGGAGTGATGCCTGAAATGTATATGAGCTTGAGATCGGCACAAACAGCCACCAACTCCTCGACCTGTCTCACCCTGGACCAGCAGTGATACAACTTAAAGGCTCGGAAACAATAAAATACCATTGTAAAGCTACTTTTTGTAAGATTGTAATATGGTGGATGCTCTTGAAGAATGTGACATGACATTGCAGTCGCCTTTAAGTTTTGTATGTTGTGTTAATGTGTAAATATGCTGGACAGACTAGAATCAACCAAGGTTGAACAGATGTGATGGATTGTATGTCTAATAAATATACGACGATTTCTACAAGTCATTTTCTTGTTCAATACTGTTAAAAACACACAAAACAATCAAGAACGTATAAAAACAAAGTGAAATACAAAAGTGGATTGCTCAGCAAAAGAACTGTTGTCAATGCATTTAACATAGGAAACTTTTTAACCTAAAATTTTTAAAAATATTTTAAATAAAATAATGATAGCATTTAAATTCCCTCAAAATGACACACTATAATACGATTAACATTAGAATAGTTGCATTTTGTGTGTGATATGGTCCCATTTTAAGGCCTAGATCAATTTAACATTTCAATATTTTAATCATAACAATAACGGAGATAACACTACTCCTTTTGTAGCAGTAACCAATCATATTGCACTTTCATATTCCCCTCCAAAAAAACTGAGCAGAAGGTTGGGATGGGATTCTTTCTATAGAAACTGAAGAAGATTACAAGTGAAATATTTCTACAGCACAAGGATTTGCCAAGTACACTAGTTGGTTGGAAAGTAATACTCAGTGAGTCAGCTACAATGCTACAGTGAGTCAGTCTTAATTTTAGATGTACTTATTAAATGTACATTCGTTTCACTCCGCACTCGCAGCAGAACTTGGCCCAGTCCACAGGGTACTTGGTCCCACACTCATGGCAAAACTTGGTGGCCGTTGTGGAAAAATTTATTTCATTTTCGTTTTTCACATCATTCCTAACAAAAGAAAATCATAAAGATGTGAATGAGTCAGTGTGTACTATTTAAAACAAAACTGTAACCCAGAAGTTAACAACAATTGACTAAAAGTAACTTTTGTAACTAATGTTGTGAACTGGAAAAGACAAAGAAAAGAATTGAATAGGAGCAGTTGATGGATCTCTCGGTGCACTTCATTTGTATTCAGCACAATTCCTAAGAAGTCACCCACACTCCACAGTGCAGCAGTGCCATACACCAATACTTGGAACATTATATTGTACCTTGAAATGCAGTTGTCTGAATTCTGGACCTTCTTCTTGTTCATCCCTATACCAGAGGGTGGATTTCTCAGGGAGCTTTGTGAAACCATGCCCTTGGGTTTCATGTTCCCTCTGCAAACGCAAACATAATGACGGTCTTAATGTGTGAAGAAAATGTCAAATATCAGGACTGGTCAGTGAGCTGGTATCTTACTCGGAGGGAGGGCTGGTCAAACCAGAGGAGGTGTTCCGTAATGGAGAGTATCCTGATGATACGCTCTTCACTGAGCCAGTGGATGAGGTTTTGCTGCTAGGAATACCTGTGGATGGAGAGGGGAAAGAGCTTTATGAACATTGACAGAGCCTTTAATTATTTTATTTTTTTGATGTCCTTATTTTAATATGAATAAAAAAGTACCATCTCTACACTTTGTTTGGATGCTTGTCAACTCAACAGCATTAATGTGCATTTTAAATGTTTTTTTTAGAGAGTCCAAAGACTATTTTACTTTTTTACTGATGTTAAAAACACTAAAAGGAGACAATTGGAGGTGGGGCGAAATTAGAACCAATATGTGGACAGGATCAGTGATGTAATTGTTACCTTGAAAAAAACAAACAAACAAATTGAAATAAAGCTACAGTTAAATTTAAAACCTAAATAAAATAATAAAAAAAACCTAATTTTATATGTTTTTCTTTTATAGCGCCACCAAGTGACCAAAACACCAACTTCAGATTGAGGGCTTATCCACATGAAGCCAGAGCTTTCCCTATCCAATATTTTTTTCCTCATTCTAAAAAAAAACAAATTCTGTGAACATGGCATCATCTCAAGAAATATCTGTGTACACACGAAACCACTGAAACAGACTATGTGGTGATGTAATTCTGCCACAGAAAACAGAAATACACTAAAAATGGAGTAGTAGTCTTGGAGCATGCCCGTAAACACTGTTATATGGGATGATATTAGACTCAAAATGATTAACAGATGCACGCACAATTATCCATGTACTGCATAAATTTTATGCATGTATCTTACTAACCACAAACAAATGTCTTTCGATTCGAGTCTGTGGAATTCGGGATTAAATGATTGTGCAGCGATTTGAAGAAAAACAGACATGTTTGCGTATAAAAATGTTCTGATCTACATTAATATATCAGAAATTGCTCATGCAACAAGGAATCCGTGCATTTGTGGATCAGGTGACATGCATCCATTTATTGGCATCTTGTTCCAGTTAATCTTGTTTGGTTCATTTGGATTTTGAGACTTTATTTTTGCAGTTTGCAGCATTTCACGACACACACAACTACCAATGAACAAGGCCCAGTGCAATTCATCAATGTGTACACGATTTGAAAAATAAGCAGCATTTTGTTCAAATAGAGACATATTTTTGAATACAAATGTTATAGTTTGTATTAAACTATCATAATTTGTGCATGTAGCGATTAAAATGTGCATTTGTGGATCAGGCGACGCACGTGCATTCATTCACATCTCTTCTGAGTTGATTCTATTTAACTCATTTGAATTTTTTTGACTTTCGTTCCGCACTTTTAGCCTTGCCCAATCCACACGCAGCTGGCACTAGCCCCACTCCCATGCGCATTCCATTGTGTACGGTTTTATGGATGTTACATTGTTTTCTTTGTTTCTTTTTGGTTTGGCTATTCTACTCTGCCTATAGAAATATAATAAAATGTTTTAACTAGTCTTAGGACACAGAATAGCTTATATTAATTTTGCCAAACAAGAACGTCGTGATGGTACCTTGGTGGGTTTTTTTCTGTAATTCAACGGCACGTTGTCAGTTATTCCTTCCTTGTATTATTATTATTATTAAAGGGCTATTATAGTCGCTCATTTAAGCTATTAGTATTTGCAGATTTATATTCAATTAATTAAACCATTACATTAACTTAAACTGTACTATATTAAAACAATGAGCCTTTTATAGGCTATAGCATAAAGCCTGCTTTCGCTTCTTCAGTTGGTTAAAATTGATATCCTCCCGCAGTCAGATGGCAGATACCATCAAAACAGAGATAGCGCGCTTTCGCTCTCAGAGATTGGATTGATGGTCAAAACCTTCCGATCGGAGGTCAAAACCAACATGGATGCTCTACAACTGGAGATAATGGGGCAAATTCATTCCATTCAAACTAAGCAAACCAACATGTCTGATACCATGGAGAAAAGGGAAACAACGCTCAACTCTCACCACGACTCGCTCGAAACAATGGAAACCACAGTTTCAACTTTGAAAGACCAAATTCAGAAGTTGCAAGAGTAACAAGACCTCGAGAATAGGAGTCGTCGCCAAAACCTGTGGATAATTGGCATACCTGAAGACGCGGAGAAGGGCCGGCCCACTGACTTCATGTCTGGATTCTTCTCAGAGGTGCTAGGTGAAGATTTACCTGACCTTCAATCAGTGGTGTTAGATCGCGCCCTCGCTCCGAAACCCCGTGCTGGTGAAAGGCCCAGAGCAATGATCGCTTGTCTGCACTACTTCTCCGATAAGGCCAAGATTCTCCAAGCCTCCAGAAAGCGTGGTGAGCTTACATTTCGTGGTGCACGGGTCCATATTTTTCCTGATATGAGTGCCGAACTGAGCCGTAGAAGAGCTGCCTTTAATTCTGTGAAATGCAAGCTTAAGCAGGCTGGGATTTCTTACGGCATCCACCATCCGGCAGATTTACGGTTTTGATAACACTAGACTTTCTTTTAAGTCACCATCGGAGGCGGACACTTACTTTAAGCAACACATCAAACTAAAAATGGATACACTCGTCTCTGAATAGTTTTTCAGGGCCCCCTTGATGTCTGCTACAGTGTTTGGTACTATACAGGGCATGAACGTTAACAGTGCTTGTTCACCTTTTGGACTTTTCTTTTTCTTTATTTGTGTTAAACTGGACATTATATTCATTCCGTTACTGAACTTTTTTTTTTTTTTTTCATCTCTCTTCTTAATGGACAGTGGAGACTTTTACTGGTCAAAGACTAATATGGCTTTATGAAGCTCTCTTTTCAATAAGACAAAAGAAAGACAATTGTGTGTTAAAAGACATTTTAAGATTTTGAGCGTTTGGAAGAAGTCTTATCGTTTGGGAACGTTAAAGGTTAGTTAAATTTGGGATGTTTTTGTGCTTCTCGTTTGGGGAGCTGTTTGGTGGGTGGGTTGGGGTCAAGGTGTTCGTTTGGCATTTAAACTTGTTCATGTTTACTCGTGCTATTGTGTACAGTTGTTAGAAACATCTCAGAAGGAGGCTGGCATCAGTTTGACACCCATTAAACAATGCTGTAAACCTGCAGACTACTTACAGTGAACTTTGTGAGCTGGAACGTGAAAGGGGTTAACCATATCCTTAAGCGTAATAAGATCCTTATCCATTTAAGAGACTGGAGGCAAATATATCATTTCTCCAAGAAACTCACTTAATATCAGCTGATCATTATAAACTACAAAAATCTTGGATGGGGCAAATGTACTACTCAGATTTTCAGTCAAGATCCAGAGGGACTGCAATTCTTATAAGCAAAAACAACCCGTTCTGTGTGAGTAATGTCCAAAGTGATAGAGGGGGAAGATTTGTAATAGTAACTGATTCATTATATAATGTTCCCTTGATATTAGCCAATATCTATGCCCCTAATTTTGACGATGTATCATTTATAAAAAAAAGTTCTTAACCAGTTTTTCCAATTTGACTACACATAAATTAATCCTAGGAGGAGACTTTAACTGTGTGCTCCACCCCACTTTGGATCGGTCTTCAAAAACACCCTACAATATAACTAAATCCGCCATGTTTATTAATACTTTTTGTAATTTCAGATCATAGCCTTTCAGATAATTTAATTCTTTCTGATTCATCCTTTATAGACCTTATTAATAATAGAATCGATTTTTTCTTATCTATCAATGACACCTCAGATGTTAGTAAAGCTACACTTTGGGATTCTTTAAAAGCCTATATTAGGGGGGAAATAATTTCATTTTCATTGTGGGCGAGGAAAAAAAGAAACCAGCAACTAAATTATCTTATTAACCAAATTAAACAATTAGACTTGAAATGTGCAATTAAGCCCACACCTGAAATTTTTAAGGAAAGAACAAAGATACAGACAGAGATTGATCTAATAACATCCGAACAGACAGAAAGACTTTTGCTCCAATCCCGCTCTAAATCATACGAACATTCAGACAAATCTGGGAAAATTCTTGCTCAACAAATAAGACAGTACTCAACTACGAATACTATAACATTCGTAGGGATGATGGCAGGGTCACCAAGGACGAGTTAGAAATAAATTTGGTCTTTGAACAATTCTATACAGCCCTATATTCATCTGAAATTGACTGTAACCCTTCCGAATTTGACTCTTTTTTTAACTCTATTCAAATGCCCCAAATCCCATCTGACAATAATGCCGAATTGGAGAAAATTCTAAATTTAGAAGTACTTAATGTAGCTCTCTCAAACGTGCAAAACTCAAAAGCTCCTGGGCCAGATGGCTTCACAGTAGATTTTTTTTTTACTTTTAAAAGGTAAACTAATGCCTCTGCTACTTGCTGTACTTGAGAAATCATTCTCTGTAGACTGCCTCCCACACACATTATACCAGACAACAATTTCCGTTTTACCTAAAAAAGGGAAAGACCCTCTGAACTGTAGCTCATTTCAGCCTATATTTTTGCTCAATGTGAACTGTAAAATATTGGCAAAGGTTCTGGCTCGAAGATTGGAGAATGTTCTGCCTACTATTTTATCCCCAGATCAGACTGGCTTCAGAGGTTGATACTCAGGCTTGTACGCAGAGTATTTGATATTATTTATTCTCCTGACTCAAATGAGCATATACCGGAAATCTTAATATATCTAGACGCTGAAAAAGCGTTTGACAGAGTGGAGTGGAACTTTCTTTTCAGCTGTCTAGAGAGATTTGGTGTGGTGTCCAAATTTTTGACTTGGGTAAAACTCTTATATGCTTCTCCCTTCTCTTCTGTTATTACAAACAATACTAGTTCACAATATTTTCCATTGTTTAGGGGAACTAGACAGGGTTGCCCTCTGTCCCCCTTATTATTTGCTGTGGCGATTGAACCTTTAGCCATTTTGCTGAGGTCAACCTCAGATATCCAGGGTATATCTAGGGGGGATAGAGAGCACAAACTCTCACTCTATGCAGATGACCTGCTTTTATTTGATCCTCATATTTCTCTCCCTCAGGTTATGACTGCCCTTGAGCGCTGTAGTCGCATTTCAGGATACAAACTAAACCTCTCTAAGAGTGAATTATTTCGTATAAATTGCATAGCAAAAAATACGTATTTTTCTCTCTATCCATTTGCAGTAGCCCCTGATAAATTTACATATTTAGGTGTGGTTGTTTCGAGAAATTTTTCCGAGCTGTTTAAGTTCAACTTTACTCCTCTCTTAGAACAAACTAGGATGTCCCTTGAAAAATGGTCTAAGCTTCCCACTTCTCTGATTGGTAGGGTTAATGTAATTAAAATGAATACGCTCCCTAAATTTTTATATCTGTTCCAAATTGTACCTATTTGCATTAAGAAATCTTTCTTTGCTCATTTAAACAAGATAATCTCATCTTATCTTTGGAATAAGAAACCACTCAGAATACGTCTACAATTTCTGCAAAACCCTAAAGAACAGGGGGGGATGGCCCTTCCAAATTTTCAACTATATTATTGGGCTTGTAACTTGAGAGCTCTGACTTATTGGCAAGGTTCACATTACATAAATCACGTACCAGATTGGGTCCAGATAGAATCCTTAGCCTACCTTCCTTCCTCGCTTTCAGCTCTTCTATTTTCACCCTTGCCGATGGGTCAAGACTCTCAATCGTTGCACCCAATGAACTCCATTCAGATTTTGGCCCAAATTCGCAAATATTTTGGATGGCAGAGAGGTTAAATTTTTGCCCCAGTTGCCAGAAATCACAGATTTTCTCAGCCTCTAAAAGGCATTCTTGCTATGGCAAGAAAAAGGTATCTTAACATTTAAAGATTGTTTTGCTGATGGCTGCTTCTTGTCTTTTGCCCAATTAGAATCTCAATTTAAAATGCCTAAAGCCCACTTTTTCAGATATCTACAGGTATTCCCTCATTTCCCTCCCTTCCTGAACAAAACCCTATTGATCAACTTTTTCCTGATGACCCAGAACAAAGAGGAACCATCTCTGGTTTATATACAAAACTTGTATCATTATTTTCCACTCTTATAAATACACAAAGAGACTCCTGGCAACTGGACCTTAATATCTACCTGACGGACGAGGAATGGAATGAGGCTATATATAGAATTCATGGATCTTCTATTTGTGCTAGACACAGCCTTATTCAATTTAAAGTGGTATATACTTCATCTTTCCAAGGCCAAGCTGGCAAAGATGTATCCCTCTGTTGACCCCATCTGTACAAGATGTAAGTAGTCCCCTGCTACATTAGCCCATATGTTTTGGCTATGTCTGTCTGTTTTTTGGTCACATATTTGATCTTATTCTAGAATATTTTGTAAAGATGTTTGTGCAAATCCTTTAACTGCCATTTTTGGTATTGTATGTGAAAATAATACTTTGTCAAAAAGTGAATTGGACTGCATTGCCTTTACTTCTCTTTTGGCAAGGCGCTTGATTTTAATTAATTTGAAACAGCCATTTCCCCCTTCTTTTAAACAGTGGGCCAGAGATGTGTTACAATTACAATGAGTTTGGAAAAAATAAGACTTAATTTAAAGGGCTCCGGGTCTAAGTTCACTGACATATGGTGTCCTTTCATAAATGATCTCCAAAACCAAGTATAACTGTAGGTGGACAAATTGATGCTGATGCCGTCAGGTTTTGCTTGTGATTTACTGATGTTACTTTCTCTCTCTTTTCTTTGTTTATATGTACACAATGTAAAAGCACAATGTCTGTATGCATGATGTGTTGTTAGCTGTGTTGATATGTGAATGTATGTTTTTGATTGTTATTTAAATAAATCTAAAATGGGGAAGAAAAAAAAAGTGTCTCTATTTCAACAAAATGCTGCACATTTTTCAAATCGTGTGTATGTACATGAATTGAATGAATTGCACTGGGCCTTGTTCATTGGTAGTTGTGTGTGTCGTGAAATGCTGCAATCTGCGAAAATGATGTCTCAAAATCCAAATGAACCAAACAAGATTAACTGGAACAAGATGCCAATAAATGGACGCATGTCACCTGATCCACAAATGCACGGATTCCTTGTTGCACGAGCAATTTCTGATATATTAAAGCAGATCAGAACATTTTTATTTGCAAACATGTCTGTATTTGTTCAAATCGCTGCACAATCATTTAATCCCGAATTCCACAGACTCGAATCGAAAGACATTTGTTTGTGGTTAGTAAGATACATGCATAAAATTTATGCAGTACATGGATAATTGTGCGTGCATTAGTGTTGTCAAAAATATCGATATTTCGACAAATATCGATACTGAAATATCTGAACGGTACCAATATTAATTTCCCGAAGTATCGATACACCGATACTAGCCGAGCTGTCACTTTCACTTCTCTCCAAAGGCGCGTGGACAAGCACCACACGTGACCGCACTCGTCTCCTTCGCTCTGGTTAAATAGCAAAAGTGAAGTGAATAGAAAGATGACTGCTCTGGTTGTTAAAGAACACAGCAGCAGCGCTATCTGTAGGGATCTATGATCTCCGCGATGCAGAGAACGCGCACGGAATCCAGTCATAAAAACTTTACAGTTTAACGCGGAATGTCACGGAATTTGTCAAAGTTTGGATGAATTAATCAAAAGTAGGTCATTACACTTAAATCAAATCGCGATATGGACTAGTATCTGTAAATATTAAGCTGCAAAAGTCGATTTAAATATGAATCCTGCATGTTCTGCGCGTCTCTGTGTGAATGTGCTGCACGTGCGGTTTTGTTTACTAATGTGGCGCTCGCGGTGATTTCAGCGTCTGCCGTCTCAATGAGGACATAAATACATCAACAATATCTCCAGAACTGATCTGAAAGGCACTTTACGAGCATTTTACCATTTAATTTGAGTAAAACTAGCTTCATATCATACACACACAGAACTTTAAAAGGTATTCACGGCAACCCGTCAAAATAAAAGTTCGGTTTAACTTAGCCTATTAAAGACCGTGTGCCAGAAATAGGCTATATTACTATTTAGTAGAATGTACATAATACTACTACTTACTATTGCTGTTAATTTTTTAAAAATAAATAAATCACAAAAATATTTTAATTTTAATAGTAAATCCCCTTCATTTGCCAAAAATGTAAATGTTTAATTTTCATTAATTAAAATATAAATTAATTAAAATTGTTTTATGCCTTCATCTGATATCCAGTAAAATTTAAATACACAACACAGAATTTCTGAGGGGGAAAACACATTTCATAACGCTACTGTAAGAATAAATAAAAATAGTTTGTATGCATTCAAATAATAGACATGCTAAAACACAGAATTTGGTAACAATAAAACATAAGGTGAGAAAAAAATAAAACATTTCATACGGCCCTAAACGTGTCATTTTTGTTACACTTTTAATAAATTAAATGTTAAATTGTATAATTTTTATGATTTTAATGAATTAGACATGCTTTTAGATTAATAGCATTTAATTTGACCATTAAAACAAAAAGAGTCCAGAAAAATTCAAACGGAATCCAGAAAAATTAAAATGGAAAAAATTGAATGTAGAAAAAAATAAAACGGAATTTGGGGAAAAATAAAACGGATTTCATAGGGCCCTATATCTGGAAATATTTTGGTTATGAAGCAAATGAGAATATCAACAAATAGAACTTTGGATTTTAATTAGTACATGTATTAGTAAACGTTAGTTTTAATTAACATTTAACTAAGATTAATAAAAGATTAATAAATAAATCAACAAATGCAGTACCTCAAGACATTTTTTTGTTCATGTAAAATATACCGCATGTTCTCGACTTGTTACATTTATCTTTAAATTAAAAAAATTACCCCCTTAATATTGTGGCATTTATTTTCTCCGTGGTATCGAAAATGGTATCGAATATCGATATTTTTCAAGGTATCGTATCGAAGTTAGAAATTCCAGTATCGTGACAACACTAGCGTGCATCTGTCAATCATTTTGAGTCTAATATCATCCCATACTGATCTTTTTTGCTCACTAAAGTGGCCAAACACAGGAGTAATCCCGCAGATTTAATAGCTCTGCTTGTGTCCAGCTTCACAAAAGTGATTCTTGATGAAATAACAAGAAGGAAATTATTAATTAAAGAGGGAAATAATTGATTAAAACGAGTCCATACCTGTGCCAGCACCCTGCCCATAGGCTGAGCGCTGAGGCAGACGAGAAGACATGGTGGACACCGTGGATACAGCAGGAGAGATTACCTTCTTTGGTTGAGGAGGTTTATACTGCAGACATAGAAAATGCAAAGTTTATATCAATCCACGCAAGGCAGTATAAACAAATGGTGCAAATGAACGAAATAAAATTAAGGCAACATGAAGTATCAGTTTCTAAACAATCTGCAGAGCAACATTTAGATCACCACATACACGCATACTCTTTAGTACCAATCAAGCATTCTCCTAAATAGCAGTAAAGATTCTTAGGTAACAGTTTCCTCTTAAAACCTATTCACAAAGCTGCTGAGACCCCCTCTTACTAAGAATGGGGAGCAAACTTAACATAAGAGAAGAGGCAGACCTCGTTTCTATGGATTATGTCAACAAGCTTACTAACTATGCCCACAATAATTGGCTGATGGGTAGGAGCGTGGCCAAAGTCCCTTTCAAGGAAAGTCCGTTCACTCGGCCAACATATTTGCAATGTGTCCGGGCAGCTCAAACAGGACCAAGTCCTATCTAAATGAATGGGGGAATCCTGAAATCTCAAAAACTGCTCGCTGAACTCGTGATTAAATTACATATTTCAAATCAGCAACAAAATCTGAAATAAACTGCCCCATGATTGTTGTTTCTTATGCTCAAATAATGTTTAAAAAGCTTATTTTTCAGGCTAGACCTTCTTTTTCGGCTGCTCTAGCCTCCGGGTTCTATGGGAACCAATGTTTCTAATCACTGCTGCAGTGACGCATTACCTTTACCAATCAACGACTGGCTCTTTCATTTAGAAGGAGAGACTATCCTGCCATATTGCGCGTTGCAGTTTCTCCCATTCATAAGTATAGGAGTGAACCATCTTTGTATTTCTATAGTCTTTGGCGTAGCGTATGCAGGGTATTCATGTGCATATGGCCATGGGCTGATTTGGGACCCGCCGAGGGGGAACTTGAGCATTAAAATGAGCAAATGTATTCTTAATACATGGCCACAATAAATATGCCTTAGAACTTTTGCTTTGGAACATGCAATAGATTAATCAGATCAAAGATGGCCCATTTAACATAACCAAAATGAATTATACCTCACATAAACCATCTAGCTACATAAGAGTCAGTGGCAAATTCCGGAAGGACTGCTGAAGAACTGCATCATTTTCTAAAACTATGTTGAAGCGCTGCATTGTCACGGCCAAATAAAATATTAGTTAATAAGTGAGGTTGGTAGCTAGCTAGTTGAAAAGACTATCACTACTGTATCACATCTAGCTTTAGCAACACCTGCACTGTTTTAATTCATTCACTGTTTTAATACACTGTAGTATTTCCATAGTTTTGGCACTGTACATTTATCCAAGAGAAATTTAAATAACCTTGTAATATTCCTTTCCCATAATATTTCCAATATTCCTTTCATTAAGACACATCTTCAGCTGTATAGATACCCAAGGCTTGTTATTAGAGAAAATTCTCACAGTTTTGGTTTCAGAGACAAAATCTTCACACAATTTCATATGTGACGTAACGGTATCTGTGAGTTCGTCGGCGTCCTGACATGACTGAAAAAAAATGTTCCAATTAGTCTCATCGAAGCAGTCCCTTAGTTACTCTTTACACCTATCGGACCACACATGTATCTGCTAAATAACAGGCTTCACTCTCTTCACAGCAGCCCAGTACGTGGGCAGGAAGTGAATTACATTGTGACCCTAGACCACAAAACCAGTCTTAAGTGTCAAATTTTCAAAATTGAGATTTATAAGAATAAATAAGCTTTCCATTGATGTATGGTTTGTTGGGATAGGACAATATTTGGCCGAGATACAACTATTTGAAAATCTGGAATCTGAGGGTGCAAAAAAAAAATCAAATCTAAATATTGAGAACATCGCTTTTAAAGTTGTCCAAATGAAGTTCTTAGCAATGCATATTACTAATCAAAAAAGTTTTGATATATTTACAGGAGGAAATTTACAAAATATCTTCATGGAACATTATCTTTACTTAATATCCTAATGATTTTTGGCATAAAAGAAAAATGGATAATTTTTGACCCATAAATTGTATTTTTGGCTATTGCTACAAATATACCCCAGCGACTTAAGACTGGTTTTGTGGTCCAGGGTCACATTTGATCTATCAATCAGCAAGGTGTCTTTTATACAGGTAAGGAGCTGAGATTAGGAACACTCTCTTCAAGGGAGTGCTCCTAATCTCAGTTTGTTACCTGTATAGAAGACAACCTGTCCACAGAAGCCATCAATCAATCAGATTCCAAACTCTCCACCATAGCAAGACCAAAGAGCTGTCCAAGGATGTCAGGGACAAAATTGTAGACCTACACAAGGCTGGAATGGGCTACAAGACCATCGCCAAGCAGCATGGTGAGAAGGTAACAACAGTTGGTGAGATTATTCGCAAATAGAAGAAACACAAAATAACTGTCAATCTCCCTCGGACTGGGGCTTCATGCAAGATCTCACCTTGTGGAGTTTCAACGATCTTGAGAATGGTGAGGAATCAGCCCAGAACTACACGGGAGGATCTTGTCAATGATCTCAAGGAAGCTGGGACCATAGTCACCAAGAAAACAACTGGTAACACAATTGGTAACATACTAACAAACATTATACTTTGGGGTGTTTTTCTGCTAAGGGGACAGGACAACTGCACCGCATCAAAGGGACATTTACATTTACATTTATTCATTTAGCTGACGCTTTTATCCAAAGCGACTTACAATTGCTATATATGTCAGAGGTCACACGCCTCTGGAGCAACTAGGGGTTAAGTGTCTTGCTCAGGGACACATTGGTGTCTCACAGTGGATTCGAACCCAGGTCTCTCACACCAAAGGCATGCGTCTTATCCACTGCGCCATCACCACCCACGGACGATGGATGGGGCCATGTACCGTCAGGGCCAGGGCATTGAAGCCAGTCAGGGCATTGAAAATGGGTCATGGATGGGTATTCCAGCATGACAATGACCCAAAACACATGGCCAAGGCATCAAAGGAGTGGTTCAAGAAGAAGCACATTAAGGTCCTGGAGTAGCCTATCCAGTCTCCAGACCTTAATCCCATAGAAAATCTGTGGAGGAAGCTGAAGGTTCAAGTTGCCTAGCACTTTATTGTGTATTGCTGTACACCCAAAGCGCTTTACAATCACTTTCCTCAACCACCACCAGTGTGCAGCATCCACTTGGATGATGCGACGGCAGCCACAGCACAACGGCGCCAGTGCGCTCACCACACACCAGCTACAGGTGGAGAGGAGAGAGAATCAATGAGCCAATCAAGTGTATGGGGATTATTAGGCGGCCATGATATACAAAGGCCAGTAGAGGGAATTTGGCCAGGACACCGGGGTTACACCGCTACTCTTTACGAGAAGTGCCATGGGATTTTTAATGACCACAGAGAGTCAGGACCTCGGTTTAATCTCATCCGAAAGACGGTGCTTTTTGACAGTATAGTGTCCCCGTCACTATACCGGGGCGTTAGGACCCACACAGACCACAGGGTGAGCACCCCCTGCTGGCCTCACTAACACCTCTTCCAACAGCAACCTAGTTTTCACCAGAGGTCTCCCATCCAGGTACTGACCAGGCTCAACCCTGCTTAGCTTCAGTGGGCAACCAGTCTTTGGCTGCAGGGTGATATGGCTGTGACATGACATGACATGACTTAGTACTTGGTGGCAAACCCCTTGTTGGCAATCACAGAGGTCAGATATCTCTTGTAGTTGGCTACCAGGTTTGCACACCCCTCCTGAGATGTGTGCAAACCTGGTAGCCAACTATCCATAATTCATTCATGTTTTGCGAAGGGGTCAAATACTTATTTCACTCATTAAAATGCAAATCAATTTATAACTTCTTTGAAATGTGTTTTTCTGGATTTTTTTGTTGTTGTTATTCTGTCTCTCACTGTTCAAATGATAGACTGATCATTTCTTGTCAGTGGGCAAACGTACAAAATCAGCAGGGGACCAAATCATTTTGTCCCCCACTGTATATATTATATGGACAAACAAATTGGCACATCTCACACACACTTTAATAATAACATTGCATTCCCCTCTTCGCAACAGCTTCCACTCTTCTGGAATGGCTTTCCACAAGACTTTGGAGTATTTCTGTGGGGTTTTTTGCCCATTCATCTAGTAGATCATTTTTAGGTCAGGCACTGATATTAGATGAGAAGGCCTGGCTCTATTCCAGTTGATCCCAAAGGTGTTATTGGGGTTTTATGTCAAGGCTCTGTGCGAGTATCTCATTCAAAACAAGTCTTTATAGACCTTGTATTGTGTACTGGGACACAGTCATGCTGGAATAGAAAAGGTTCTTCCCCAAACTGTTCCCACAACTTTGGAAGCACAGAATCATTGAATCACTTGATTCGTTCAAAAATGTGGATTCATTCAGAAACCCCACTGTGTTGCTTGGATATACAAAACAGTTCTGCTGTGGCTTTGACTGAAACTATTTTCATCAGCGAAACTGAGCAGAAACAGTCAATATTGTGTCTCAAATGCAAGTCACTTAATTTTAACCTCGTTTATTGAACTACTAATGTATAAAATAACATTGCAATTGTGTTGAAACATTTTGGTTGTGCAACGTTGCGTACCTAAACCATACATTTCTTTTTGAGCTACCGCAGTATGCATCTATAAGTTTCTGCATGTGCTGTTGCACTAATTTGTTTTGCTTTCTGCACGAGTCTCTCTCACACACTCACTCAGGCTGCACAAGCCTCATCTGGCATGACATAAATACATTATCAATCGCCGTAAGTGTGACGTCAAAACAGAGCGGCTCGGAATCGGCAGACTGATCGGCCGATCACCGGTCCGGTCATGCAGAAAACTGGCTAATTCCGGTCCTGGACCGGTCGATCGGTGCATCTCTATCCAAAATGTTTTGCTTCACTGGAAGCAAGGGGCCTAGGCCAAGCCCTGGAAAACAGCTCCATACTATTATCCCTCCTTCAGCCAACTTTACAACTGGCACAATAATGACCAGCGGTAACATTCCCCTGGCATCCGCCAAACCTAGACTGGCCATCAGAGTTCCAAACGGAGAAGCGTGATTTGCCAATCCACAGTATAGGTTTCCACTAAGGTTTCCCAATAAGTCATTATTTTTGTTTTCTTTGTGCAAAAAAGTATTCTCGTACCTTTATAAAATTACATGAATTAGAAATTGGAAGTTTCATGAACTCAAAAAAGAAACTGGCTGATTTGCGTAGGGACAAGGAGCAGTTGAGGGCAGGAACAGTTAGATTGTCAGCAGAAGCTAAAGGCCTTCAATGTGAAATCAGCAACCAGGAAGCGGGAGTTCAAAATGTTCAAAATGACAGTCTGTGCACAGCAAATTAACTTGAACAGCTCAAGAAGGAGCATTTAAGTATGATTGTGCTAATGGAGAACCAGGACACAGACAATGCCACTCTGCAAAGAGAGTTGGCCCATACTCAAAACGACCTGCTAGTACAAACAAAGAAGTTAAAATCTCTAAGCTCTAGCGAGATGAGGATTGAAGCAGAGTTAAAGTCAGCATTGTTTGAAATTCCTGAGCTGAAAAGGCAACAAGAAAGAGCATAAAGACAGGATAAGTAAATTAGATAGAGTTGGGCATCTCCCCCACCAGCAGCCTGAACCACAAATTGTGCAGCCCCACTCCTTTGGTTCAGCAGTAAGGGACCCTCCTGTTGTACAGCTTTGAACAGAGAAAGCGTTCTCAGAGAAATAGTGATGTCACAGCGCCCTAACCGTGAACACTGACCCCAATCATCACCATGGAATTCTACCTGACACTCAAAAACTGTCCGCTCCCTTCCCAAGCTTCTTAGCAGGCTACCATCTAGCAAAAGTGGTCTCTTCTTAGACAACTAGCACAGGACAATGAGGTGTTTATTTCTGAGACCCCAGGAAACAACACTGAGTTGGACCTCAAAGATGTAAATTTCGCCTTGTCATACCTCCCTGAGACCACCATGGCAGAGAAAGTCTTCCTCCTCAGGCAGAAAAAATGTCCCTGCTAGGAAGAGTAAGCAGTGTAAGGACAGGAGGGAAAGACAAGAGAAAAGGAAGAGACCAGTCTGCCAATGTCTGTAAACGGGGTAGTCCGAGTAGGAGGACATCCAGAGGGATTGAAAGGAAGGATGATAAGGATTTAGCAGAGATCTGCCACATGCTCAAAGATTATAAATCAGAGGAGCACAGCTAGACTGACAGACACCAGGTTGCCTCAGCCTAACCAGGTCACTGGTACTTGCCACCTAAAGTATATTGCAAATATTGCCGATCACAGCCAGTGTTGTCAAATTTGTTGTCAGCCTTCCAATCTTCCTTATAGGGGTACCCTTCTAAAGAGAAGGATAGTTTGATTGGTACTGTGGTACAGTCCTCCAGAGACAAATTCACAACCTCACTGCTGATTAACATACATCCCTTCAAACTACACCATCCAAAAGTGTAACCAGGTGGATAATGGATGTCATACAATATGACTAGCCCATTGATTAGCCAGTATAGTAATACCAATTTTACTTAAGATCTAAATGAGCTCCGCTCCTGATAATGTGGCAGTCAGCAGACAAAATCTTACCATTCTTGGAACCAAGCATATGGGCAAAGCGTTTTTTTATTTTTTATTATTGGGTAAAGAAAGGAACTATGCAAATAATACAGTTGTACTTAGCTTATAGCTTGGACAGAGCAAAACCAAATAATGTCAATCCAGACATTCAAAGAAATAGGCTTCAGTGTTTCCCCTATAAATTTTTCCAGCAGCGGTGCTGTTACGTGCCGGAGGTTGTTACCAAGCCGCTCGCGGGGGGTCCGAGGGCATGCACCCCCGGAAGATTTTTTTTTTTAATAACCCCTTAAACCATGACTTCTGGCAAGTTTTGTGGATAAAAATGCACATTTTCAGACATACAAACTTGACATACCATCAACAGAAGGCATGATTATTGCAGCACGTACCTTGAACTGGTCACAAACAAGATTAGGACAGGATTATTCATGTTTTTCTTTTGTGTTAATTTTCAGCTGTAAGGTAGAAATAGATAGTGGAAAAATGAAACGGCACAACCCAGAAAAAGATTTACAATTTATTGAAAATTTTATCCTAATGGCAAGGGCCACACCCAATCTGTGAGCACTTAATTTTTCTGGGCTTTTCATAGAAGATTCATATCATGTAGGGTGTTATATCAGGTGAGTTTTTATTGATCGGATGTTGGGTTATTTTTTTGTGAAAAAAGGTATGTACCAGGTATCTGCATGAAGAGATTTCAGTGTGCCTGGAGCTGTAGGTATACAGAAATCACGTCAATATGTCTTAATGAATGAATAAAGGATCTGATTAAAATCACCCTATTCAGTGTGGAAACGTCACGCTCACAGTTCACACTGGAGATTGGTATGCCACAGGATTTCACCCATCTGAAAAATTAATGGTATTTTCAATACCAGTGAAAATTCACGGTTCTCGGTACCAATTTCGCAGTTCGCTTTCTCCTTTCCACAAGCGCTTGCTCGCTCTCCCGTGGCGTCTGTCGTTGCTATGCAACCATGAACAGAGGAGCACAAAACGAGAGTGCCGCGTCGCTTTCCGCGCGCCCACATTTGAAATATTTGCATATGAACGTGAATGTGAACGGCCCCTTATGGCAACGTGACATTAGCCTAATCAAAAATAATCTCCATTTGTGGCTCTTTCCTCCTTTCTTGTCAACAAGTGGATTCAGAGCCATCGCATTAGCAGCGCCGCCGGTCGCCATGTTTGTGTTTTTAGGTATGTAAGTGAATGACGTGAATGTAGTGATATTACTGATCATGTGAAAATCTAGCGGCGGCGCTGCGCCGCTGCTTAATACATTGTAGGGGAAACACTGGGCTTCCTGTCAAACATTTTTCAATGTTTACTCTTAAAGTTTTCTGTTGTTCCTTTTACTTCAAGGTCCTCTAACGACTTCAAAGTCCTCCATACAAGGGGGGGTTATATGTACTGAACAGCAGTCAAGATGGCAAACCC
This sequence comes from Barbus barbus, assembly GCF_936440315.1. Classification (NCBI taxonomy): domain Eukaryota; kingdom Metazoa; phylum Chordata; class Actinopteri; order Cypriniformes; family Cyprinidae; genus Barbus; species Barbus barbus. The sequence continues at coordinate 15,256,827 of NC_136724.1, forward strand.
CCTTTCCACACAATGGGCTTCATTCATGAAACACGAGCGGAACGAATATGTGTAAATCGTTCGTAAAGCTGTTCTGACGTAGATTTTTGGATTCATAAGTGTTCGTATTTTCAAAATGTTAGTTGGTACGAAAGAAATGTACACCTGCTCCCTACCACGTGTAAATGGTGCGTAAAATGTTCTGTGTTCTTTTTGCCACACTGAATTTTGTTGCACTGCCATCATTTTACAAGTTCGTTTGCTCTGTTATTTTTTTGTAGTTGAGAGTTGATAAATTGTTTAGCTTTGGGTAAAATGCAGCACTTGTCACTGTCACTTGTAAGAATTACAGAACCTCAGACATTTTGAACTTCTGAGATGGACAACACACACAAAGTGCATTAACATACAGACATCTGTCTCCACATCCCACTGAGAGAAAATGTGGGAAAATGCCTCTCTCACATATGCATCAGTTCCTTTTCATCCCCTTCCTTCCCCTCACCCATCCTTCCCTTCACTCAGCTCACTCAGAATGGTCGATAGTAGAATATAATGTTCTACATGAATGCAAGTGATATTTACAGTCATGTTTGGTATCATTTGAATTGTCTCAGGGCGTCTGGTACAATGGTCTCATTCTTACAAGAAGTAAACTAAAAGGTAAAACAGATCCTAAGAGTTTAGAGATGTATTGCACACTGTAGAGGGTGGGTCAGTTCCCAGTACCTTTCATGCAAATTACCTTCTGTCCCAAAAGGTGTTAACTCGACTTGATCAAAGCAAATTCCAATTGTTAGTTCCTGTCTCCATTTCGGGGGATGTTTATCTTGGTCAGGGTACTTAAGGAAATTTTGTAAAAGGATCGGGGCGATTCTGTAGCCAGAAGCCCGTAGTGTGGTGTGTCTCAATACTTCACACTATGTATTTCTATAGAGTCAGGTATGCATCCTTTACTCGTAGATTTATCTTTGAGAATTCAATGTTTTGTATTGATATGATTTGATCTCTTTGAATTGGCTATGTAATTGACATAACACATACAGTATTTACCTGACTGATAATAAATTGTTACATTTGACCTTATTCTGTTTTACTCTGTAATTATTGACTCTAGTAGATTACGTTGTATCCTTGTTAGCAACATGAGCAACCGAATGAACGAGTAAATATAAAGTCAAGAGTTAACTAGAATAATCAAATATCAGAAGAATACTAATTAGGAATAGACAAACAATCAATTTGCATTTCAACCGAAATACCAGGTCATAATAAAATGGAGTCAGATTAAATAATAAAATGGAGTCAGATTAGAGTTTAATTTAAATTAAAGAACTTTGTGCATTGAAAAGACCAAACACGCAGGAAACCTTCAACCACCATTGGATACCTTCTTTGGGCCAAATGTGTGGACCTTACAGTGGTGACCAGCCTCCGTGATCTCCCTACTTAGGCGAGTGACGTCTTTCCAGCGCAAATTTCGATTTGATTCTCACTGACGGAGGACATGAGGTTTGAGCTTCTTCTTCCCTGTCTGCAACTGCTGCGGTAAGTTCCTTCATTTTATTTTTTAGGAGTGTTGAGGGAAAGCTTTTTGCATCTCACATATAGACACATTTTTAGAACGGGTTGACATACCCATTGTTAGACCGGAGACCGTAGAAATCCGGTGGGAGGAGAATTAGCTGGGAAACATGGCTTTTCAGGGACAGTACAGCGGCTGTGCAGATCAGGAGATCATGGAAATTCACGCTGTGCATATAAAAAATATCCTTCTTCATTTAAGTGGTAAAGGATTGAACATTAAATGGAAAAACAAAGAAATCATATCCTGGTTTTTGGCCGAAGGAGAAAAATTGACATCTAAATCAAAAGATAAAAAAAACAACAGCTGCCATCGTCTACTTACTTCAGAAGAACGACCTAGAAACATTAGCTGAAAATAAGCGCACAATAGCGAGTATCAGAGAAATCGAGAAAGCACGTTCGGATGAATTGCAAAAGCTTAGAGCACAGGTCGAGGCGTTTACATACGAAAGACAAGGTTGGGCAAGAAAAAGTGAAAACATGGCGAGAAAAATAGATGCGCTTCAGACGAAACTCCAAACCGGCAATAATTATATATCGGCTCTTGAAGAATGTTGCGACAATGTCGGATTTCCAGTGGCTGCAGTTAAGCAAGCAGCACTGGATGAAACTTTTGATCCTAATAAAAACAGCGATAGTGACGATGATGATGTAGCCACATTAGAGAGTAAAACATGGAGAGAAACTCGTAACCGAGCTCCCGTTCAGAGACATGAACGAAGTCAGCGAAGTCCGATTATAACAAGAGCTAACCTTAAACCCAGCGAAAAGCCCTCCACGTCAGCTAGAGTTGCTGTACTCAAAACCATGACAAACGCGAATGATGAAATAACCACGATTAGCCGCCCATTAAAATGTGAAGAGTGTTCAAGACATAAACAGATAGTGGGAATGATACCCAAAAGAGGGCCATTCCAACCCTACTGGGAAGCACTGATGTTACAAGCCACAGTGTACAAATTAGAAACTAGGGACATATGGCAAATCGCACTATTAACCATTCCGGAAGAACTCCGATCAAAATTAACCCCTCAAATGAAATCTGGAGACGTAGTCAAGCGAATAATAATGAATCATAATGAATCTGATGAGGCTATATATGAAAGATTAAAACTGGCGCTGCTAGACCTGAGAGGACCAACGAGCGCGGATTGGAGCAGGATACTAGAAATTAAACAGGGAAGCAATGAGCCGTTTGAAACATACGCTGAACGTCTGTGGATGACATACAAAGAACATTCCGGTCTAGAAAATGCAAGTCGTGATCACGAACCATTATTACAACTCATAAAGAACAATGCTGGCACTCCAGTCCAAAATACATTGTCAAATGGAGTAGATCCAGCTGAAAACACGCTCAGAACGATAGTAGATTGGGGTTCAAGGATAGAAAACTGATGGAAATCAAAGGCCCTCAATATTGCATCTGCACAGGGGTAAACAGAAGGGAAGAGCACAAATTATTCTAACAGAAATGGGGCTGAAAATGTCCACCTCTTGGAAGAGGTGACTTGCTGTGATGACTCTAGAACTTTTAGTTCAGAGAAAGCATGTGTCACTGTTCAAGATAGCGTGCCAGTTTCAGTCCTTAAGGTGATGCAACACCATAATAGCACAGAGTCATGTACCAGAATGCATGGTGTAAAGGAAGCATTAGGGAGTCATGAAAAACCTCAAACTCCAGGAGAACACAGCAGACAACCGTATGGTGAAGACAGCAGGTTTTGTAGTTCCTGTCTCAAAATAGGCCATACAGAGGAAAAATGTTGGTCACTTGGAAAGGGTAGACCTCCACCTTATTTTCTGAAACATAGGATATCACTTTCTAAAGGTAAAGATCAACTGTTTACATGTAACAAGTCATCCTCATGTAAAACTCTTTGTGAGGTAACTGCATTGCTCATGCAAGGCCTCCAGATACTGACTTCACTTGCTAGTGGGTTAGCAGCTTAATAGCGATGACTTTAATATGTAAACATCCCAATTATCCTGTTTGAATTTTCAAATTTGTAATTGTGCTAAACACAATGTGCGCATGTTACACACATTATAGTTGTTTGTGCTACTACATGTGCACATAGACTAGTTGAGTTTATTCTTTATAAAACACATGACTGCTTTACTGTAAGTGTACAAAACACTTAGGTTTAAGGTTGTAGATGCTACATACATGCTAGACCGTGTGTCTTGTGTGAAATTAGAATAACTGTAATACTGGAATTGCATAGCAATTTTAAGTTACATGTGCGTGTCTATGTTGAATTTGTTTGTCCCTTGAGTGGTACACTCTGCTATTTTCCATATAGCTGCAGGTAAAACAGATACAGGCGCATAGAATTGCCATGTGGCCACAGAGTGATTCCACAATTGCCTTAACAATGAAAATGATCAGCAAGACTAAATGAAATAAACCTATTATGCTGCACACTTTTAACCAGATGTCCAATCAATGGAGGAGGGGTGGGACAAATAGCCTATACACTGACCAATCATCCTACATGTACAACAACTGAACAATAACAGAGAAGTTAATATTGCTGGTTACTGCATTTTTATATTCAGTAATATTCTTCAAAATACTAGTAATGTTACTGCCATGGATATTCCACATCATAGCAACCAAAGCATCTCCGCTGGAAAAACGCTGTGCCACCAAAGCATTCTCAAGCGCCACCAGCTGGCCGTTTTCAGAGGAGCACCTAGCATTTTTCAGCTAGCTAAACAATTTGATGGATACGTTAATTGAATGTTTATTGTTAGGCATATGGCCTATTAGTCTTTTTTGCATTTATGCAATATACTGGAGCCAAACCTGGGAAAGCAGACCAGAATATTCCACTGCATTTTTAGACACGCAATTTGCGTAGCTGTAATCATAGGATTATGCTAATTGTGAATGAGCATGCACGAGCGTCCGATTTACGAATGATTGGAATTCATTAACATACACGTTTAACTATCAAATTGGAAGTTTACGAAGCATTTGTGAATCCAGAGGATAGTTTTCGGGAAGGTCCGTTTAATGCGCAAATTACTTAGAATTTACTCCTATATTTACGAATGTTTCATGAATGAGGCCCAATGTGTGTAGAGCTCATTTTGATGTGATCAAGCTTTTGTGGATAACAATGGATGACTTTTGCCTTAAGATAAACAACACTACCTCTTGTGGAGATGGGGGTGGGGGTGTTACATCAACATACAAAACCCCCTGCTAAGGAACTTCTATTTTTCTCCCTTATTCTTATCAAAGTGTGAATGATTGCAACTTCCTCTCACAGGAGAAACAAGTTTTGCCATGTTGCTAAAGCCACAAAGGAAGAACAGATCTTCACATGCATTCACACAAAATGGACACAAAATTGATATACTAAGTTGTTACAAAGAGAAACAACAAAGTTCTGCAAGAGGTGGATTTGGGGAGTTTGGAAACAGGAACAGCAATGACCACAAGCTTAGTGTCCCCCACCTTCTGCAACAACTTCAGAACCTTCTCTTCAGCGATCATCCTCTTCAGAAACATCACCTTCAAGGCTCCTCCGTTTGCATGTTCCAGACCAAGAACCTTCTTGGTGCTCAGGAGATCATCATTCACAAGTGGTTCTTGTTCAAGACTGTGAAACTCCTTTCTTCCCACTGCAACATGGCTCAGATTAACAAATGGAAAATGTCACCACTCAGACCCAGCATATGACCAGGTGGAACTCTAGTTTAAACAAGCATGAAGGCAGTGTTATCAGTCATAACTTCTGGCGAGAAATAGCGCAGATACTGGATGAGGATGATTATTAAATGGAGTATGGTTTAAAAGGTTGTGAGTTGGCTGCACGCATACGCAGAGCCGCTTCAGTCAAGCGCACCATCAGCACTTCAATGCACAAAAACACACACAATGATATAAAACTGCATGGTTTTGGCAAGTGTCTTTGTAAACAAGATCTTAAATGAGTTATAAAGTCCTAAAAAACCATAAAGAGTTGGGAGAAAATCGGATGTTTATCAGATCGGTGTCATGTGCATTGGGTTGTAAAGAGACAGCGTTGTTTTTAAAGTGAAACCTGATGAAGTCTGTCATTGATGTAACTCAAAGAACAAAAAAAGTCACTTGACTGCTCTAGTCACTGACTAACATTTGTAACTTGAGTAAAGTTTAGTCTATATAGTTTTTTTGCATGTACAATTTATATTTTATGTGAAGATTTTTTTAAGTTCACTTAAAGAGCATATTAAATGTTAAAAACAATGGCTCTCTGTTATACTGTAATGCTGAATGGCTATAGTTAATGGCTAAAATTGAGGGGAAAATGCATTTAATAGAGAAATCAGTAGCATTATTGGTATCAATGATACTGGTCTTCATTAATAATATGGTACTTAGTAAAAAGATTAGATAAGTAAAACACATAGAACATTTAAAATATACCATCTTTGTAGTTTCTACATTACTTTGGAGGTTCAATATGAACTTATGTCAATATAAATATATTAATATTAATAATAAATTGTTGGCAATCGGCTCTCAAGTGCTCTTCACTCTTCATGGCATGCCTCCAGGAGCTCAGCTGTTTTCGGTGAGAATCGAAATACTACTCAAGATTAACATGAGATTGGATGAAACTGTGTGTGTTATGCACCCTTTAACCTTTTATAGATTTTGGTGTTGTTCATCTTACTACTAAATATGCATTTCAATATAATTTCTAATTTTATACTTATAATTTTATACCACATACTGTACATTATTGTTGCTCCTCTATGCTCCGCCTTTCTGAAAAGTGTCGATTTTTACAAAGCTCATCGTTCTGAGAAGTGAGGTGTGCTCTGATTGGCCAGCTATCCAGTGCATTGTGATTGGCCAAACACCTCAAGCATGTGACGGAAATGTTACGCCCCTTACCGTATTGTGATGGCGTGTCCCAGCGCGATGAGACAAAAACAATAAAACCCATTAGAAACTAGGCATTTGTTGCATCAATTGGGGACATAATTACTGGCTATAATGACTTATACTTATCTTTTTACGTGCCGCGTTGCATCGTGCCGTGTAAACATTACCATGTCTGCATTTGTGATTGGAGAAACAACAAACGCTACTCTACACAGCTCAAAACGTTATTGAATAGTCAGTGGCAAATTCTTTAAAGGAACACTCCACTATTTCCAAAAAAAGTTGAGTGTTCCTTTAAATAAGAAAATGTACTTAAAGGCTGTGAGTTATAAGCGCCAGACTGTCCTTGCAAAGTTGGAATTGTCCCACTTTATAGAAACAGCCTTTGTGCACAGCTGGTATTGTAGGATACTCTCCCAGGTTCAGGAAATAGTCCTCCGTAAAATGCGCTCCACATACATTTGGGTTGAACTGTTCTGGAACAGTGTTGTAAATACAACTTAACCACTGATTTCTAGTTGTGTCATCTTGTGGAAACCCAAACAAAGTAGTTTTGCTTTCACATGAAACACAGCGTCTTCAGGACATGGTGCCAGCGGCAGTAATAATACTAGCAAGAATAAAAATCAGGCCCTCTTTCTTTGTGTGTACATTTGGATGGTGTTATGCAAATCTTCCCACACAGTGACGTAGACATATGGGGTGTGTTTAAATGAGCCGTTTTAGGAGGGCGTGTACGAGTCTTAACTTTTATAAAGAATATCTCTTTGGGTTTGAGACTTTAGTCTTTGCAACTTTAGGGATCTTATCTATGCTAGAGCCCTGCATTTCGGCCTGGGCCCGATGGGCCCCGACGTTTTTACGCCCCTAGGGCCGGGCTTCAGGACAATTTTCACATCAGAATTCAGATGCGGGCCGGGCCTGTTTTAGGTTTCTCATTTTTATTTTTTAGACATCCATCAATTAGTGATGAAAAAACATTGCCGTGCTGGTGGAAACAACACGAGACTGTGCTGCCGCGTCTGAGAGCGGCTCGACGGTGTTTAGTGTCCCGCAGCAGCAGCTTGCGCAAGTGACTTCAACACAGCTGAAGAGTTCTGCGTTCAAATGCACGCAATAGGCTAAAGCTTGCTGCAAAGCCCCAGTAAACATAATAACCATGAATGTGTCCGTGGGAAATAGTAAGGAAATATTGGAATTATTTAATAATAAACTAATGTTTTCGGAGTCCGTGTCGCAAGGATGAAATTGCTGATACTCACTCGCGTCTCCTCATTAGATGCGGCTTTAGAGAGAAATGCATCTTTATTGATTATGATTAAGATTATAATAAAAGTTTGTTTTCTTTTTTTTATTTCGTTAAGTGATAATTTAAAGCTTTCTATAGATATATTTATCATGTCTGTGAGGCATGTATTCGCTCAGCTTCAGTTCATTTTTGTGAAGCGCTCCTTTTCAAGACAAGGCGGCAGAAATCACATCATTTTTGTGATGTTTGTTTTTGTTTTATAAAAGCACAACATTTTGTTGATATTGTGAGTGTAAAAGTAGACCCTTTACAGTTCTGAATGATGTATTACTCTTACTTTTATCAGAAAAAAAGGCTATTTAAAGTTGTTTCCACTAAAAAAAAAAAAAAAAAAGCAAGTGTTTGCTCTGGTGCCTCCATGTCCTGCAGAGTGTGCTTTAGCTTCCACTCTCCGCACAAACTTGGATATAGGTTAGCGCACATTATTATTATAGCGCAGATTTAACGCTTATACATTGTTATTTGCTTGAACTGTTTTAGTATATCAATAGATTTTATTTTAGGCAAGTCGGGATGATTTGAGAAGGCTAAATTGATCAAACATAGGCTATGATCAGCTCACTGTCTGCCGCTGTCCGCTTGGTCGTTACTTTAAAAAACAAAAACTTAGGACTTATTACTATTTAACGAACAAAAATGCTCCAAATGTTTCTCTAAATTAACTTCATAAAAAAACGAAACAAAATATAATAATTTTGCCATTACATACAAAATTTAACTATTTTAATAGCCGAAACAGTAATATAAGCTGTTTTGGGAGAAGGGGGAAAAGCAATGGGCTCGGGTCGGACTCGGGCCGGTAATTCTGATAAGCTGTCAGACACGGGCCGGGCTAGGGCCTAAATTTGAAGCCTGTGCAGGGCTCTAATCTATGCATGAACAGATTGTAACACTCCAAAGAGAAAGGAAAACTTGAAATCGCATCATATGACCCCTTTAATATTTAAGCCAAAGCCATTACAATTGTGGTACTACTTAGATTTACAACCACTACATTCATCTTACATAGAAATCACTCCACTTTGTTTTTGAACTTGAACTTCCAAGAGCTTCACCATTAGTTTGCCATTGCCGTTGACTAGTTCAACTGTTCCACATTTTCAAGCCAATTCTGAACTTTCTATAACATACTAACACAAGTTTAAATCAAACGTGGTGGAATAAACATCCTCACATTCAAATTCCCTCTCACGGTTAAAAAACTAGCTGCTTCCTCTATTCCAGAAACACCTGACCTGTCCTTCTACTCCCAGTGCACCCATGTATTCATTTCATTACACTTCCAAAGGTTAACAACAGTATTGCAACAAAATATGGCTCCTACAAATATACAGCAGGTAAAATAAGTATTGAACACGTCACCATTTTTCTCAGTAAATAGATTTCTAAAGGTGTTGACAACAACCCACGATAACAAAACAAATAAGTTAAAAAATTAAGGCACGTACAATAAAATGGAATGACAGGGAAAAAGTATTGAACTACTGAAATTTATTTAAAGGTGGCATAGAATGCATTGATACAGTATTTTAAATTGTTCTCTGATATCTACATAGAAGGTATGTGGCTTAGGTAAGGGCAAAAATTCTCCAGAAACGGTTTTACATGTCCATTTACAACCCTAGGATTTGTCCCTAGAATGAAATGGTCTGTTATTAACTTGGAAGGGTCATAAATAATAATGTTGAGCTCTGCTCTGATTGGCTGTTTCACAGTGCGGCTCAATGTTGAGCTCTGCTCTGATTGGCTGTTTCACAGTGTGGCCCATTTCAGTAGGCTACCGCTAGCAAAAAGCTAAGCATGTCCCTTTAGTGGCTCGCATTATTTTATTAGAACACGATATTTGTTTTCCGTGCCTTTCTGAATACAGACACCAACTCATCCCTGCACTTCACATCCCCTGCACAGCCTGGAACATAACATTTATTTCCATGATCTGCCATTTCCGCTGTTGTCCTTACTTGTTTCTTCACAATACCTGCAGAAATTCTGATGATTCGGCTGTGCAGGTTCGGCTGGCAGCTGGCCTAGAACATGGGCGGGTATATGCAAATGTTGGGGGCGTGTTATGTTCTCATTCGCCTATTTTTCAGTGGTCTTTTGCTTGCACGAGATTTACATAAGGAGGAGGAAACAATGGTGCTTGAGGCTCACGGTGTGTCATTTCCATGTACAGAACTCTTATTATTCAACTATGCCAAGGTAAATACAGTTTTCCATTCTATGGCACCTTTAATACTTTGTACAAAAGCCTTTGTTCTTAACAACAGCTTAAAGACGCCTCCTGTATGGAGAAACTAGTCCCACGCATTGCTCAAGTGTGATTTTGTCCCATTCTTCCACACAAACAGTCTTCAAATTTTGAAGGTTTGTTTCTGAACCAGCTAATATTAATTTCCACTGATAAGGGGCAGGATTGCTTTCTAATTACTGATAGATTTCAGCTGGAGTCTTGGCTTTCCATGACTTTTGCACCTCCCTTTCTTCATGTGTTCAATAGTTTTCCCTGTCAACATCATTTTTCACAATTTTTTATTTTGAATTTGTAAAAATTATACAAATCTTTTGTTGTGTATTTTCAAAACAGGATGGCTCGGCATAAAATGTTGGGAGATGTTATATGTATTTGGTAAAATTGAGAAAATTTTCATTCTAGCTTAGGATGCTGATAGAAGGAATATACCTATTGGCTAACATGAAAAATATGAGAGATACCCAATGGCATTAAATCACAATTTATCAACATTAGATAAGATTAGGAACACTTTTGGTGATGTATTTGGCCACTGCTTAAACTTGTGTTACCAGCGACTGCTACTTTACTCACTGCAAGACTTAGAATTGGATGCTTTGGTAAAGAGCATGTAAAAACATGTAAGCATATCAAATTCATTTGATGAATGAAGGTTGATGACCATGTAAGAAAAATGTTAAGAGGGGGAATAGTGAAGGAAATTTCACAATAATCATAACTAACAGTTATTTTTGTTGCAGACCTAACATTTGTATGCTTTTGAAAACAAAATGTACCAACACTCTAGCCCAAATTAATGTGTTGCAAAAACAAATATGGACAAGGTGGCTCAACAACTGAATATAATAAATCACCATAACAACCCATAATCATGAACAAAAAACAGAGGGCGGATTGCTGAATTGCACACACGAAGAAACAGTTACATTAGACAAAAATGATGTAATGTAACATGTCATCTTTGCCAGGCAGCTATGCTGTATTCTTTTTGTCAGAAGCATTCACAGTGATTGGGTTTGAGGTCCTCCTGGCCACAATTAAAGCATATTCAAAGGAATTGTCTGTAGTCTGTCTGTTAGTGGAACATTAAAGGTCTTAGCCCCAAGCTCTGATCTATATAATGACTGGATTGCTCATTGCACCATTCGGCTGTGTTCCAGCGGCCAGGCAAAACCTTGACCTAAAATTCACCCAATTTGAAGTATATCAGTCACACAGGATTAGTTTTTCTGCTGTTTATGTAAATGAATTTCAGACAAGATAAGCAATACATTGAAATCGCTAAGGTGGGTGTGGCAATTGCGCACTTCCCGACAAAGGAAACAGATCCAACACAAAATATATTTCTTTATGTACGTAATTATACAGGAAATATTAAACATGAACATATATGGTTTTAGTATCAGAAATTAATTTGGATATACAATAAATATTACAATGCAAGCCTCTGTTAATATTGCTCTATTATGTATTGAAATTCAAAGCTTACTATGCATCATCTTGGAAATAAAGTTTCATGTCTTTAAGTTCTGATGTGTGTATTTTTTTATGTCCTGATGGAGAAATATTTATTTCAGACTCTTCAAGATCGTGCAAATATCGCGTTTTACTATAGCAATACCTTTTTCATAGTAAAATGTTATGTTATGCATGTTTAATTATTCATTTGACCCACATTTAAATCATTAACCGCTTCAAAATGTATGCTGTTAAAATCATTATTGAAACATTTGCAGTTAGCCTACTGTATGAATAAAAACAATAAAACAACAATACATAAACAGTGAATGCACAAGGTGAATTACCACATAAAATGCATAAATCTTTGAATAATCTTAGGTAATGAATAGCAATATGGCAGTGCGGTGGCTTCACTTTTTTGGCGTAATCAGCAATCCAGTTCTCTATTATAGATCAGCGGTCCCAAGTGATAGTGTTCAAAAGGGACGAGACGTCCCTTAAAATTTTTAAATGTATTCATATTAAGTTTCTGATATTTCTGTTTATATTTTTCATGTTAAAATGGCATACTTTTTTCTAAGTAAAAAAAAAATCCTGGCTGACCCCAAGTGATCTTTACAGTGAAGCCTCACCTGAGTCCTGGCTGGGGGTTTGGCTTTATCGCTCCCAGGAAACTTGGCTTTGTTGGAAATTCTGCATGCTTGCTCTCTACAGAACTTGATGTGGCGATCTGCTGCATTCTCACTGAAGCGTCGCTGGCAATAGGGACACTGGATATAATCTGCAAAAGTCAATCGTTGTTACTGTTTTTAACGCTCTTGCTGTTAACTCTTCCAAGTGTCAATAGACTAGTGTTTTGTTTTTTAACCTGGGTCATAGGATGGAGGAGGGGGTGGAGGAAGGGGTCCGCCATCTTTCATGACTTGATCCAAACCTTTGGCAGCACGAATGGTGGCAATGAATTCTTCATGCTTTCGGCGCCAATTGGACTGTTTCTTCGGTGGTTCAGGCTGTTTAAAACAAACATTTAGTTTAAAAACATTTGAATGAAAATCAAACAGGAATGCAGGATATTCTATTTCTAAATTAGAATCTAAAGAGGGAATAAGATTACTTATTTAAAATTTAGGAATGTACCATTATTAAAATTCTGATAATTTTCATGTTATATCTATAAATGATAAATGGACAATATTTAAATTCTATACCATTTTTTGTCTAAATGAAAAGTAAAAACTCTAAAAATAATACTAAATCATATTTAAGACTACAAGTGAATTTAGGCATCACAACGAACATTATACCGCACAGTATGAAAATTAAATGTACATGTTGAGACGGAGTTATTTTTATTAGTGTTTTAAGTTTTAAAGTTTGTTAAAAATGTTGAATATTATAATAATTTAATTTAACTAAATGTTTTCTAAAACATTTTCTAAAAATCTTGATGTACAAAATCTACCAACATTTCTTATTTACTTTTTTCCTATCAACAACTGTTGCTTTTACAAAAAATACAAAAAACAACAACAACAACAACATGCAGTTCATCATACATCTGGAATTACAAAATTAACCATGGCTAATTTTAATCTATTGATATTTCTATTTTCTGCTAACAAAAACAACGTTTGAAAACAAGCCAATCATCATTACAGCAGGAATACTAGAGGAAATATCTTGAATGTTGTGTTGAATAAGTTGAGAATCACTGTTTTTAATAACAATAATTGTGTTTCGTATGTCAGGACAGGTAGATAAACATTGTTTATTGATCCCAGTAGGTAAACGTGAGACAAACATATTGAAGAAAAAAGAAAATATAAAAAAAAAAGATTTACAACTCTTTTAAACGTATAACTCTATTAGAAGTGGCAAGTTGAGACAAAATTCAGTGATCAGAAAAGAAAAGGAAAAAAAAAACAAAATCAAACATTCAACTTACTTTATCAGACTTAGAGCTGCTTGAAGAACTTTGTAACTGAAACATAACCAAAAGGGGTTTTAGAATATTTCAGGACACTAGGGTATGATATGAGGGTAGCCGTGGAGGAAAACAGCCCTGAATAGTGGGCTCTGTTTGAGACTGAGGTCTTTTTCACATTTGCTATGCTTGCTTGAGGCCAAACCAGTTTGACTGTTCTGAATCAAAGCATGTAAACTGGTAGATTGACTTGTCTTGCTAAAGCTATATTTAGCAGTTTCAAACAAGTTGTCTGATGTATTCAGAGAGTTGAGAAACAACTGTCATGTTCACACTGCCCCCCAAAAACTTGAGGTTGTGGGGGAAGCCAAGCATGATATTCCTTTAGACCCGTGATACTCAAATCTGGCTCGTGAGATCCACTTTCCTGCTGAGTTTAGCTTCAACCCTGATTAAACTCACCTACCTGTGATTTTCTAATGATCCTGAAGACATTGATTAGCATGCTTAGGTGCGTTTTATTAGGGTTAGAGCTAAACTCTGCAGGAAAGTGGATCTCGCGAGCCAGACTTGAGTATCACTGCTTTAGACTAACTGATAAAGAATGGCAAAAACAACAGAAAGGTCATGGGCTCGGTTTCCCAGGAACAGCCATGCCGGAAAAATATGCAACAAGGAATGTGCACACAAAAAATAAATAATAATACAATAAAGGAGTAATTCACGGAGGACAAGAGACTTGCATTGAGGTTTATGGTCATGGTCAGAATTGTGACAAAATCAACAAAAGTAAAATGCAAAAAAAGAAAAAAATTAACAGTTATGTCTTATTGTTTTATAATTTTTAGTTTTTTTATTTTATGATATTTTACTAAAATAATTTTCTTTTGTAAATTATTACCCTAATAAACCTGATATATTTTGATATAAAAGTACTGCAAGTCCATTTGGATAAAAGGATCTTGTGCAACATTTTTTTTTTTTAAACTGCATTAACCACATTTCTTCAATGTGAATTCTGTTAAAGAACATTAAATATATTTAATCCATAAAGTGTGGAGGAAATTATTTTTAAATTACCACAGATTCGCATCGAGGTTTTTATTCCCTGAGAATTTCAATTCAGAAAAAAAAAAATTGGATATTAGTGCTCATTGGATATTAGCGTGTTGAGGCAGTGTAAACCTTAGCTCTACAAAATATCTTTGTTATTGTTATTATTATTAGCTATACAGGACTGGAAACTGTAACTAGTGTAGCTACGCAATGAGGTTTAAAAGCCAGTAAAATGGATTCTTTGCTTTTATGCTCATGTTGTTTTATTACTACTAAGATGAATTTGGTGAACGTCTCTTTTGCCAATGTATGCAGTGACACTGCAGAAGATTTTATGGCAACAGCACACAACACTGTTTCTGAATGTGCAGCAGTCTGAACAATATACTGTATGTAATAACTCAGGTTGACTTCCCATTAGCTGTGAAGAGGAAGGGAACAAATGCAGTACAAGGTAAACTAGATCCAGGTCCAATCAACTAGTGTAAAAGTGTCGCTGTAATGCTTAAATGTGGTCGTTTCCTCACCTTTGGTTTTATGGGTTTGACTGTAGGAATATCAGTCCCCTCTGCCCTTTGCCTGCTGGAGTCAAACACCTTTCTTTTCTTTACTGCTGTCTTCTGGCAGATCGGCGTATGTTTTTTCTACAATAGGTAATCAGGTGGGCAGGTATCAAATAACTGTGACAGCAGTGCGCTGATTGAGTAATTACACCAGGTTTTGTGTTTGCTTTGTGACCTGAGAGAAATACATGCCTTGTTGCTAATCTTGATTTGGCAACTACATAGCATAATTGGTTAGTTTATTGCTAGGCAATACAATGTAAACTACAGTTCATTTTTTATTTTTTTTTATAAATTTTTATTCAACAATCAAGCATTAAATTATGTAAAAGTAACAATTATGAGGACAATTATAATGTTTCAAAAGATTTCAAATAAATGTCATTGTTTTTAAAAAATGTACCATGGTTTCTACAAAAATATTAAAGGGGTAGTTCACCCAAAAATTTAAATTCTGTCATCATTTACACACCCTCAAGTAGTTCCAAACCTGTATGAATTTCCTTGAACACAAAGGAAGATATTTTGAAGTAAGTTTGTAACCAGGCTGTTTTGGGGCACCATTGACATCCATAGTAGGAAAAAAAATACTATGGAAGTCGATAGTGCCCCAGAACTATTTCCCCACATTTTTCAGAATATCTTCAGCAGAACTAAGACATTCAAACAGGTTTGAAAATTCTTGAGGGTGAGTAAATGATGACAGAATTCTAATTTTTGGATGAACTACCCCTTTAAGCACAACTGTTTTCTTGAGCAGCAAATCAGCATATTTGAATGATTTCAGAAGGATCATGTGACACTGAAGACTGGAGTAATGGCTGCCAAAAATTCAGCTCTTCCAACACAGGATTAAATTACATTTGAAAATATATTACGTAGTATATTTTTATTTAATGCCATGTCAGCGTCTTAGGCTATTTTCATGGCAAAGACAATAAAAAAAATACAAGTATAACATATACAATAAAAACCAGCAAACAAACAAACACAAGTTATATTACACAAGATTTTTTACATTAACATATGATCAAAATTCTCAAACTTTTTCAGGCAAAAGTATACTACATAACTCTTTAAGTGAGTTTGAAAATATATTAAAATATAGAATATTTTTTTCTATATAATAACATTTCACAATATTACTGTTTTTTTTTACTGTAAGTACTTTTTACTGTTATTAATTTAAAAAATTCAGCCTTGGTCAGCATAAAATACTTCTTTAGAAAAACCCCCAAAAAACTTACAGACACCAAACTTTTGAACTGTAGTGTACATTTTGTATTATACTGCAACTTGCTAGGCAACACATAATAATGCACAAACTGTAACTTAGTAAAATAATATGATTTATATAGTCATATGTTTAACTTAGAATGTCACATTTGGGATTTTTATTTTTATGTTTGCACACACATTTGAATGGCAAGAAAATTTACATCTACCACCAGCTGTCAGTATTCAGAAATACTTACAAGAACCTTTGAAAAAAACCTTCTTCCACATATTTTGCAGGGCAGCAGGTCTTCAGAAACAGGAGGAGACTCTGTAGACAAAACACAAAAAATAAAGAGTAACAGATCATCGTGATAAAATAGAAAAAACACAAACACAAAAATGATAAAGATGAATAGTTGAGTCTATCTGGGTGTGCCGATCGGTTCAGATACTGGGTGAAGTGTGGAAATAGGTCACTCCTGTCAGGCCATGTAAAACAACTGATGGACTGATTGAAGGCAGGAACCTAAGAATGTGAAGGATGCTGGGAGGAAAAAATCTTGACATTTGATTTTTTATTTTAAACAGAGCATAAATGTAATGCAAGTTTGTTTTGCTGCAGCTCACTTCACATGAATCAAATATCCCAACAAAAGCACTTCAGCTATCTATCATCAACCTATCCATCTATATACAGTGTGTATGTAACGTTATATACACAAAGTTCAAATAACAGTCAAACGTCAGTATTTTATCTTCCATGGTGATAACCTCAAACAACAGCGAGCGAATAAACCAAAGCTGCCCTCCCTTATACAACCACACGGATTGAATGCTAAAGGTTAGAAGCGTCGTTATATTCACAATATTTACATAGGCATTTTTTTGTTTTTGTTTTTTTGAAGCCTTACCATCTATTTCCTCCATCTTTCCTTCCTGGTAAGACACTAAGGACGATGCTGTAGCAACTAGGCTCTTCTGGGTAGCCGCTCCACATGCTAGTATCCTTATTTTTGATTGGTCTTTTCCCGTTTCCCTGCAGAAATAAACGCTGTGTAGTAGCTGCAACTGACCGCTAGGTGGAACGTGGGAGGCGACCAGACTGTGCATTACAATCTATAGAAAGATTAATAGTCTTCCACTGATATTTGACGTTTTTACAAAATAATTACTCTACTACTCTACTAATTTACTTACTCTCATACTTACTCTAGTACGTGTTTGCACTATTTTATTTTTCTTGTCATTATAATTACTGGCAAATTTCCAGACACAAAGCTACTGTTTGCAAAAGCAAACTAAAGGAATATTGTCCATGTCAGATGAAATATTGCACCATATTCTTCTGTTTTAAGGATCCTGTTCACATGGCCCTGGGAGGCAACAATCAACATGTGTTTCGGACGAAATGTCAAACAATAGAGCCCTTGTTTAAAAACTGGATTGCTGAATGCTGGGTAGCATCTCAGCACATTTGTTTGGTGGGAAATGCATTTCAAAGCAACAGCTGCACTGTTCGGAGTTTACTTAATGAAATCATATGGACAGCAAGGGTTTATCTGAAATTGCACATCTGTGCACAAAACCAGTCATAAGGGTCAATTTTCGGAAATTTAGATTTTTACATCATCTGAACAAATAAGCTTTCCATCGATGTATGGTTTGTTAGAATATGACAATATTTGGCCGAGATACAACTAATTGAAAATCTGGAATCTGAGGGTGCAATACATAAATAAATAATAAAAAATATTGAGAAAATCACAATTGAAGTTGTCCAAACGAAGTTCTTAATGCAAATTACTAATCAAAATTAAGTTTTGATATATTTACGGTAGGAAATTTGTAAAATGGAACATTAATATCCTAATGATTTTTGGCATAAAAGAAAAAGCAATAATTTGAACCATACAAAGTATTGCTGCCTATTGCTACTTATGACTGGTTTTGTGCTCCAGGGTCACATATTTCCTATTGAGTATTAAGGAAAAATCAAATGTTCTCTTTCACTTGCATTCAATGAATCATATATTTCGTTCAGGCTTCCTTTCGAGAGACTTTTTTCGCTCCTAATGAAACGAGTCAACTCATTATCATCACATAAGTGATTCAGGCACGTAAATCAGTCTCACTTTCAATATGAGAGAAACTGGGAGGGAAAACAACAAAAGACCGAACTGTCTTTTTAAAGAATCATGAGTGAACGGGTCATCATAACAAAGACGACTCACTGTCGCCACCTACCGGCGGAAGTCGAAACCCAAAACAAAGAGTCGCTGAACGACTCAGTGAACTGGTTCAGAAGATTCGAGTCGCTGAGATGAATCAAACGCCTCAGCACTACTGAGCATAGTTTTGGATAATCCTCGCATATCATCGGCATTTAGTAAAGCGCATACGTAATCCCTCACTTGTCTTGCAGACTCATGGACTGAACCAGCAGCAGCAGCACCACCACTGACAGCACCGTCGCATCCTACTGAATATTAACCAGAGCGACAAAACTGCACAGCCTTGACCATCAGGAAAACGTCCGGCCTAAAACAGGTAGCTAACGTTACGTTTTGCGAATTCGCTCAGCCCATAGATAAGCCCTATTCTATGATAAACGCGCCTGTTTCATTAGCATCTGTGAATAGCCTGTCAGATTTATATAACCCGTTGCATTCATATCAGCTATAAACGCTGTATGCTGTGCTGTAAATGTTGGGATTTGCACTTGTAGCTGTCATATCTGGATATGTCATATTGGATACTATGTTTTGATATGATGTTATTACCGAGTACATGGGACATGTCAACGACGAGAGCGAGTAGCCAGTGTCTTAGCACAAAAGGATATGATTTCTTAGTATTTTAATTTCTACGTTATATAACAGAATGCATTTTAAATGCGCCCTAAATGTTCATAAACCTGTCAGGATTGTGTGTTCATTTAAACAAAGGCAAAGAGGAAGAGCTAGAATATCACAACAATATCTATTGTTTCAGTTTGGCTTCAGTTAATAAGGGGATTTATATCCTGAGTTTGAGGCAATGAAGGGTTTAATTATGAATGTAGCAAATCTGATGCACATTGTAACTAACATTAGAGCTCTTATGTTTGCAGAACATTCTCCATCATAATATATCAGAGGTCAAAATTGGACAGCCAAAAAAAAACAAAACAAAACAAAACTAGAATGTGAATGACTATTTAGTTTTGACCATTAGTTTTAAAATTACAAATAATAATAATAATAATAAATAAAGACACTGAAATGAATCAAATATTATAATATTTAATGACTATTTCATTTGATTTCTGTTTATTAGTATTGCAATGATGACATTATCACTCGCTTCCTCTGAAAACCACCTGTTCTCAGGTCATGCCTCAATACTTCATATAGATTAAAATGAGTAAACTGGATGTATCTTTTACCATTGCATATTCATGAAAACATTTACAATAACCCATGTGACCCTGGACCACAAAACCAGTCATAAGGGTAAATTTTTTTTAAACTTTGATGTATGGTTTGTTGGGATAGGACAATATTTGGCCGAGATACAACTATTTGAAAATCTGGAATCTGAGGGTGTAAAAAAAAATCTAAATACTGAGAAAATTGCCTTTAAAGTTGACCAAATGAAGTTTTAGCTACCGTAAATATATCAATATGCATTGCTAATCAAAAATTAAGTTTTGATATATTTACGGTAGCTAATTTACAAAATATCTTCATTGAACATGATCTTTACTTTATTTCCTAATGATTTTTGGCATAAAAGAAAATAATAATTTTGACCCATGCAATGTATTGTTGGCTATTGCTACTAATATACCCCAGCGACTTATGACTGGTTTTGTGGTCCAGGGTCACATATTGGGTACAATCATAGTCAATGTTCATGCTGAATGCATTATATATTTAATACAACATTTTTTTTTTACTATGGCACCCAAATTGAGTGAGAAAATGGATGAAGCTTGCACCATGCTTCTCAATTTAATTTTTATAAACTTTTATTTTCTAAGTTGCAACCTGTTCCATCCCAGACATCAGTGGTGTACACATTATGCAAAAAAGAGGCACACCCATCTCTGCACTCTTTCTACAGCAGTCCTGTTTTGTTCTTTGTTATGTAAAATGTGAACCTGCTGATGCTCTATTGTTGAATTCTCAGTTTGTTAGGGCTGTTTTGTCCAAACTGTTGCACAAGCTGTCTCTGAGAGTGCGTTGGTGGACTCCACAGAGGTCTACCTAGACATAGACAGGGTATGCGTGTGTGACAACTCTTCTGCATGGTTGTCACTGTTGCCTTGAGGAACTACTCACTCAAGTCCATATTGATTTTTTTGGACTTGGACTTGAATTACTTTGCCAAGTGAGCTTTAGATTAGGTCTCTTTCCCATGTATAAATGAAAAAAGACAATTCATTTAGTGCTTACAGCCAGAGGCATATCAATAGAATGCAAGATTATGGTATATTAAGTACAGTGATGAATAAAAGTTTCTGAATTTTCTGTGTATCTGCATAATTTTGATGATCACTTGAAGTAGATATTCATCATATTACTACAAAAATAAAATTATAAACGTATTGTACACTTTTTTTGTATTTTATCAGTTAATTAGTAACCAAAATTAAATCAATTGAAGTTTTGTTGGAGAAATGGTGTATGTGAGTATAATGCTGAGAACAGCCCTTTAATGATGACCTCCTTATGGGTGTTTCATCACAAAGTGGCACCATTTTGAAGGCAACAGCTGAGAATGACTGTGCTGAGATGATAACATGGGCTAAATATAACTCTGAGCTCAGGGAAGACCATCCTCACATCCCATGAGTGATATTTAGTTCAACAAAATTCTAGATAATCTTGCAGATTTGAGTACATCTGTTTTGATTATCTATTCAGGGGTCAGATTATTATATTATGTTTTATAGGACATATTTTTCATGCAACATACAAAAATAATTTCTGGTAAGACAGGAATTCAGAAGGACAATTTAGAAATGCATGACATCACAAATGTGCCACAGAATAAACAGTCCCTTATTCAAGCTTATCTTCTTATCTAGCCCAGATTATGGCTGTTTATATAATCTTTACATTGTTACTTGATTGGGATTCCTAATAGTTAGAACAGTTATTGTTCAAGTGTTGATCAGTAATAGAATCAGTTTGAAAATGTTGAAAATGTATGAATCCAATGAGTTACACTATACTGTTTAAAAGTTGGGGATCAGTAAGAATTTTTTATGTTTTTGAAAAACGTCTTACCAAGGCTGCATTTGTTTGATCAGAAATACAGTAAAAACAGTAATATTGTGAAATATTATTACAATTTAAAATTGTTGTTTTTGAATATATTTTAAAATATATTCATAAAGACTCCAGTCTTCAAAGTCACATGAACCCACAAAAAACATTTTATTTTGCTGATTTGGAGAATAGAGAACATTTATTATTATTAACTATGTTGAAAACAGGTAAATATTTGTTGTGGGAATATATATATATTTTTTTCTGAATTCTTTGATGAATAGAAAGCTCAAAATAACAGTATCCTTTTGAAATAGAAATCTTTTGTAACATTATAAATGTTTTTATTCTCATTTTTGATCAATTTAATATCTTCTTGCTGAATAAAAATATAAATTAAAAAAATATATATAAAACTGACCCCATACTTTGGAAGAGTATTTTATTTTATTTTATTTTATTATTTTTGTAAAGAATGTTTTTAAGAAAAATATGTACAATTATAAATGTATATATATATATATATATATATATATATATATAATATATATGTGTGTGTGTAACATATAGATTATTTTAATTAGTATATAGTATAGTATAGTATATCATTACACTAAAAAGTGTGTCTATATGAATAAAAAATAGACCATTGCATCAGACCAAGTGAAAAATAGAACTGCTATTAATATATATATATATAATTTTTTTTTTTTTTTTTTTTTTTTTTTTTTTGTGAGAACCAGTGGCCCAATGTATAGCAATAAGCCAATAAATATTTTAATAATTACACTGAAATTAAAAGGACATTTTAATGCAGCAGTGATGTTCATGTTCTTTGTGCTTGGATTCCTTGTAGTAGGTATTAATTGTGAATATATTCTTAAAGTCATATGAGTTTTTTATGTTTAATGACTTGCAAGGCAACTGCACGTCACATCAGGTCTAAATAAGAACATCTCTCTGTCACAGGCACTGCTATGTTGAAACGCGTTAGATATGACTGATGTCGAGGTGACATATGAAGACTTCATCGCCTCTGGAAGGACCGGCAGACGCAATGCTGTACACGATATCATGGGAAGCTCCGGCGGCCTGGACGCTAGCGGTCTCTCCCAAACACTGTCTGAGCTCAATATCAGCAAAGCAGGTGAGTAAAGTGAGTGTTACTTCTTCAGAAAGAACATGGAGTGTCATCAGAACACTGCAGTAATGTAATATGGCACTGAGAGGCAGGCTGGCCATGAATAATGCACCAGACAAGCTTGCTTTAGGCAAACTAGAGAGTTTAGAGGGCATGTTAGTGGCTTCCTGCACCAGCTTTTAGCTTAAGACAAACACGGATGTGCTCTATCAAATATAGGCCTGTTAGCTGAGGACATCCTTGTGCAAAAGCATAGCAGGAACTGCTAAACAGCTTGCCGTGCCGTAGGCCGTCGAGTATCCACTAGTCTTCATTAAAACCATGTTTTCTCATGTTTTTGTTTTCACTAACAAAACTCTCTGTTTTGCTCTCAGAGGCAGGAAATGATGAAGAGAAAAGCCAGAGCTTGGCAGACTCCGAACCCAAGCAAGAAGAAGGCAAAGGAGAAGGTACATAACAGACTTCAGTGACAGAATCAGGAAATACCCCCTCTAGTGGCTGATTTTAAAACTGAGCATGGAGGGGTTGACACTGAAAGTAGCGGAGCATCCCCTCTCCCTTAAGCATCCGGATGGAGGAGACTTTGCTTTGAGGAAGCTACTGTGAAAGGCTGAGCCTTAAGAATCACGGCACTGCTGTTTTTCGACAGCGAACGCAACTTTAGCTGATGTAGGTATGACTTATACTTAGAAATTCACTTTCGTTGTTTGGTACTTAGAGTGACTGGTAGGAATTTGGGTCAGAAGTAATGACATTAGAATGGTGAAGACGCTCTTGGGAGATCACATGGATCTTATTTGGAACGCCACCCACTGAACTCTTGATTAACTGCCAGAGTAGCGCAACTAGTACGCACTCAATGTTCAGTCATTTTATAGGTGTAGTGATGTAATAGTAATATCAGATTTTGATATTAAATTGTGCTGTCTTTGATATCACGTTGATATTCACATAATATAAGTGCTGCACTTTTGTTGAACACTCAGATTAAACTGTCTATGATGGTCTTGCATGGCACTGCTCTTGACAAGAATACCTGTGTGTAACTGTTCACTTCCCGCAAAGGACTAATCATTTGTGATCCGAACATTCACAGCGTGTGGTGATGCTAATTCCGTGAGTGTTTTATGATGAAAAAAATTATTGTATTATGAAATTTAGCGTGATTTGAAGTCTGACTGACTCTGCCTAATAACCTTTTTGAAAATGTGTTCAATAGAGCTTGCCTTATCAAACCTCTGCCCATATTTTGTCTTCCAGTCATTAGCTCTACGTCCTCAATTTTGCATAAATATATTTGATGATATTTTCATCTGTGGGTACATAAATATTTGAATAAATTAAAGCAATCTTTGGGAAAAATGTGATGCTTCTTTATTATCAATATATCTATTATTATATATCTATCTGTATATATATATATTATTTATTAATTTATATATATAATTATATTATTATTTATGAATGTGTTAATTTAACAATTATACAAAAAAGTTTTTTATTACATGTGTATATATATATATATATATAGCATTATTTATTAATTTGTATTATTAATATAATTATATATATATATATATATATATATATATAGATATATATAGATATATAGATATATAAGCATTTGTTATATTAGTTTCTTATTAAATTTTTTTTACAGAATGTATTCATTATGTATTTATTTGGTAAGTTATTGATTATGATTTACAAATTATTATATTAAATTATATTATAACCATATATGCTCTGTACTAAGACAGTGATTAAAACAGTGACAGTGATATCCCACTGGATGGCGCTGTTCACTCACAAATCTCTTTTATTTGAAGTGCAGCGCCACCTAATGAGTGATTGAAGCCAGTGCACAATCACATCATCCATTTTGCAGTGTTATATCCGTTCTTTTTTAAATGTCAGTTAAGTTTAATTACATTGTATAAATTTAGGTGCCTATAGCTGTATATTTTTAAAAGTGCATATTTTTTGCTTTCTCTCCAATATATGGCAATATTTAGCAATGTAATTTCTTTTCCTGATTAAAATGGATTTATTCATACATCATGGCAGGAAGAAATGAATTGCAAGTGGGGAAAACCTGTGGAAAGAGCAACGTTTCCTTTCTTCGTCATTTGCCGTGTCATGTCTCTGTATTTTGAGACCCCCGAACCCTGTGGCAGAGCCGCTGACCTTTTCTGCCTTTTAAGTGGCAGAGCCGCACATTAATCATTAATCAGCTTACACCACACTGGGGTTCACAGTTCTCAGCCAATTTTCACAACCAATGAATCCATGTGGCTTTTTTGAGAGATCAGTTATGTAATTGTGACCCCTGTGCATGAGCAATAGAGGCAAGGTGGTTTAAATCCAGACGGGACCACGGCCTTAAAACTTTGATCACACACTCCAGTTGTAATTTCAAATCTGTCAAGCATGTCTGTGCCACTCAATCACACTCCATAGAGGTGGCATCTGTTGGACCCTGTAGCTGGCGTTTGATTGGAAACCAAAGAGCGAAGGTGCATTTGTAGACCTAATCGTGGGCCTGCGTAAATTTTAATATCTTATTATGACAGAACATAAAGAAAAACTATCCAGTGTTGGTCTACAATGATTGAAAACCCACAAGTTATCCTCAAAAATTAATTGTGAAGGCCTCTTTTTATGCATTTACAATGAAAAGGAACTGCAGCTGAACTTGCAGAAACTCTCTGTAACAAACAAGCTGTTTACATTTTCATATATTGGTGTGAGAGAAGGGGGATGTGTAAGAACAAAACTCCTAAAGTTAGACTTGGACTGTGGCCTTGCTCTGGAGTGCAGAGTGAAAATTCAAATCTATGTGGAGCTATTATTCAGATGGAAGGTGTCTGTACGTGTGGGCAGGGCTGAATGGCTCAAGGGAGTGAAATTGAATCTGTGGTCTGGGAGCTCTGCTACTCTTAGTCTGCTACCTCTGACAGTGATGGTTTTCGTCCTGATGGGAGAGTGTCATACCATCATTTCTAATCTCTCTCTTTCTTTTCACACACACACTCACATTTACACTCACGCACAAATACACTGTTGCTTAATATGTGAAAACCTGACTACAACCCGCATTTAACTTGCTTAAATGGATAGTTCAATCGAAAATTAAAATTCTGTCATCATACGACTCCCTCATGTCGTACCAAATCCATATGATTTTCTGTGGAGCATAAAAGGAGAATTTTTGAAAAATATCCTGCTGTTCTTTTCCATATGAAGACAGTGAAAAGGGACCTGGAGTTGGTGAGCACTAAGTGAAGTGAAGTGACATTCAGCCAAGTATGGTGACCCATACTCGGAATTCGTGCTCTGCATTTAACCCATCCAACATGCACACACACAGCAGTGAACACACACACACACCGTGAACATACACCCAGAGCAGTGGGCAGCCATTTTATGCTGCAGTTGGGGGTTCGGTGCCTTGCTCAAGGGAGCCTCAGTCGTGGTATTGAGGGTGGAGAGAGCGCTGTACATTCACTCCCCCCACCTACAATTCCTGCCGGCCGGGGACTCGAACCCGCAACCTTTGGATTACAAGTCCGACTCTCTAACCATTAGGCCACGACTTCCCCACTAAAATGACACACACAAAAAAAGCATGATAAAACTGGTCCAGGAGACTCATGCAATATATTTAAAGTCTTGTCAAGCCATTCAAAATATTGTATGAGGAACAGACTGAGATTTAATACATTATTTGCTAAAAATCTCAGATGTAGCTCTTAAATCAAATGTGGCACCAATGATGTCGAAGGCTTCTGATCACATGACTCATGGGAGCCAATGATTTTTGCATCACTGACATCAAAATATATGTAAAGCTATTATATGGCTTTAAAAAAACTAGTAAAAAAAAAAAAAAAAAAATTGTATCTCAAATATACTAAAATAAAACTGGCACCCAGAATATTCTTTATACAAAATGGATTAGTAATAATAAATAATCTATTAGCTTAGTTTAGAAGTTTCATCTGGTCTTGTTGAGATATATAGTTGGGTATCATCAGCATAACAATGAAAACTAATCCCGTATTTTCTAATAATATTATCAAGAGGTAACATGTATATTGAGAATAGCAGAGGACCTAGGACTGATCCTTGTGGTACTCCATACTTTACTGGTGATAATTGTGATGACTCTCCTTTTAAATGAACAAAGTGGTAGCGATTGGACAGGTAGGATCTAAACCATCTTAAAACCTGCCCTTGAATACCAGTATAGTTTTGTAATCGATCTATGCACTAAGATCAAGTAATACTAGCAATGAGATGCAGCCTTGGTCTGAAGCAAGAAGCAAGTCATTTGTAATTTTAACAAGTGCAGTTTCTGTACTATGGTGAGGCCTGAAACCTGACTGAAATTCTTCATAGAGATCATTTTTTTGCAAGAAGGAGCACAATTGAGCAGACACAACTTTTTCTAAACTTTTAGACATAAACAGAAGATTTGAAATGGGTCTGTAATTTGCCAGTTCGTTAGAATCTAGTTGTGGTTTCTTAATAAGAGGCTTAATAACCGCCAGCTTGGATGGTTTTGGGACGTGACCTAAAGATAACGATGAGTTAATAATACTGAGAAGCAGTTCTTCTGCTACAGGTAACAACTCTTTCAGTAGTTTAGTGGGTATAGGATCTAATAAACATGTTGGTTTAGATGCACTGATAAGTTTATTTAGCTCTTCCTGTCCTATAGTTGTAAAGCACTGCAGTTTTTCTTTGGGTGCGATGAATGAAGTGAAATACTAGACGCAGTAGAATCTACATTTGATATTGTATTTCTGATGTTATCTATTTTATCAGTAAAGAAATTCATAAAGTCATTACTATTAAACTGTTAGGGAATATTTAGATCGGGTGGCGTGTGTTTATTTGTTAATCTAGCCACTGTGCTAAATAAGAACCTTGGATTGACCTCGCTATTCGGGGAACAGACACAGTCTGTATAGATTGGACAACGCAAGTACTTCTATCTTTTAAGTGGGTAGAAGAAAAGTCATCATAGTAGCTATTTGAGAATTGGCTTACTAGTCAGATGGAGCGTAGCGTCCTGGAGATGTTGTCCGACAGGAGTTCCGCTCCGACTCTGCTGGGGTGCAGGTCATCAGCACGGAAAAGCCTAGGAGGCTCCCAGAAAAGATTCCAATTATTAACAAAGAGCAGTTTCTGTTCTTTACACCATGACAATAACCATTTGTTTAAAGCAAAAAGTCTACTGAACCTTTCGTGTCCTCGTCGATACGTGGGAAGCAGTCCTGACACAATGATCGTAGTCGCGGTTGATGTGCTGTGTACCGTCACAATTGGGCTCCTGAAGTCCCTCTTCAGTGTCTCCGTCTGCCGCAGCTTGGTGTCGTTAACTCCCTCGTGCAGCACGACAGCACCGATGCTCTCGTCACCCTTCAGAATCGTGGGTTAGAAACATCGAGAACACGAGCATAGGGGAAACAGTGAGTGTGCACTTTACCTTCAGCTAACGTAGCACGGACGTGCTGGACGATGGAGTCTCTGACGATCACAGCATTGCGTTCCGTCTCGCGGAGGGGAGCGAAGCGGTTCCGGGTGGAGATCTCGAAGACCGGAGGCAGCGGAGGGGGAGAGGTCATCGCCTGGGGCCTGGCTCATGTCTTCCGCTGCTGGTGCACCCAAGGTCCGTGGCGTCCCGGCACCGAAGTGAAGGACATCTGGGAAGATCGCGTTCTGGGTGCACAGGGTCTGTGCAGAGAAACACACGGAGTAGAGGTGGTGGGAGTGTTAGCAGCGTGCTGTATACTTACCCCGGACTTGTGAGCGTCAGCCCGGGATGCTCTCCGCTCTCTCAGCTGGGCCTGCTTCTCCACCAGGTCACGGATCTGCTTCTCCATGGCCTCCAGCTCCAGCTGCACCGAATGCAGCTCGAATGTGTCCTCACCTGCACTCAAAGATAGACACACATCCGCCATTTAAGCAAGTAACAGTGAAACAATGGTAATGTGTGTGAATAGAGTATTAGCAGTTAAAGCGAGATTAGCGGCAGCCACGCTGCAGATGCTAACGGGCTATAAGCTAATAGCAGACTCGAGAAATCAAAATAAAACTAGTGATAAGAAGGCGCTCTGTTTGGTTTTGTTTTAGAATGCTATAGGGGATATATTCACACGTTATAGAAATGAAAATGATAGTGTATAAAATTGTTTTTAAGATAGAAAATAGACGATAAAGAATCAACTTGATAGAGCTCAAACTCAAAACACGTAAATATAGTAATATAGTAAATATGTTCATTTGGTGCTTAATTATTAATTGATTATTTTTCAAAACTTGGCAAAGCAGGTGATTTGGAGTTTTAAATCAGATGAACTTGTGCCCACCTGGCCTCGCGTCGCCACCCACGGCATGTCACTCACACAGGAAGTGATATTGGCTGTCCTGTCGCTGCTTGTTAACAGCTGGGTCACTAATGATCCTCCGCCTGTCGGCTTACGGTGCAGCGTGGAGGGAGAGCCGCAAGCGGCGTCCTCATCAGTCCTGTCGGCCCATCTCAGCACACCGCCTGCGGGGAAAAGACCCTCGGCACTGCACACCGGTGAGCTGCAGGTCTCACGTCATGATCTAGCAGATCAAGGGTGATTGTAATTAGACAGTGACATTGGCTGGCAGTGGGATGCTTGTAATGAGGGCCGTGGGGTGGTCTTATGTAGAGACAGAGCGAGGAAGAGAGAGAAGCGGAGATATCATGCATTTATATTTTATAAGGATTACCGGCAAAGGTCAGGCTGGAGTCTTGCTGATGCTCAACAGCTATATAGAGAACAGAGTGCTAAACAAAAGGAGGACAGAGAAACTCAGGAGGAGACAGCTTGACTCTGCCACGCTACAGTCTCTGACAGGCAGGACTGACTGCTTGTCTCTGAGCATATGGGTGTGAGGCCAAGAGGTACAGTATTGGTTAGAAGTAGGGTGGCAAAACTTTGCCAGACTTTAATAGGACAGCACTCTGAAAATTAATAAATAAGATCCACACAGACTTATATGCTAAAAATTTCTGGCAGTGAACTATTAAATGTTTTTTTTTATCCAAATAGTAGCTTTGGGGTAAATTGGGCCACATTCTTCAGGTAAGATGTGTAAGCAACTAAAAGTAACGTTTTTCTATTTTAACTGTAGAAAGTAATGTTACATACAATTGCAAAATTTTATACAAAAACAAAAATGGCTTTACTACATAAAAATTGGGAATGTTAAACATCCCACAACTTGTTAATTCATTCCCTAATTTTAGTTAATCGTGGCAATGTTGTATTCATTTGTTTACTTAATTTTTATTTAACTAATACACACACACACACATACGTACGTTTGTTTCTGTGAATTGTGGGGACTTTCCTTAGACTTCTATTACTTTTATACTGACCAAATATTATTTTAAATATTTAGATCTTTTCTATCCCCTAACCCAACACTAACCCTAAACCTACCCCTTACAGGAAACCTGTTTGCATTGTTACACTTTCAGATAAACATCATTTACTATTTTTAATATTTTTTTTCTCCTCGTGGGGGCCGCACGCCGGTCCCCACAATGTCAAAAACTTCAGGTTTTACTATCCTTGTGGAGATATTTGATCCCCACAATGTAGCATAAACAAGTACACACACACACACACAACACACACACACATACATAAACAAAGTTTATTTGAAACATTCTCACAATCTCCAGCAGTTCAATATACAGTACATAAGTCATATTTGAGTCGGCTTTTAAATGTGCATATCATAGCAAACTAATGTCATAGCTCTCTCATTTTTGTCGAAGAATTATTCAGATATTCATATTAGCTTCACATATTCATATGCTACTATAAACATAGTATGGAAAGAAACTACGGTAATATTGATCTCTTTCCTCTTTAAATACAGTGAAATACTGTTACAAATACCACTGCAAAAAAAAAAAAAAAAAAAAAATATATATATATATATGTTTTTTTTTTTTTACCTAAAAAGGTTCACCACACACACACACACACAATCTGAGAATACATAAATAGAAAATAAATAAATCTTCCTTTATGCTTTCACTATCCCTTAATGTCTCCGTATTCTAAACGATGTCTAAAACTTTGTATTACTAGCACTTCTCGTGTTTATTGCCTCTTTATGATGAATCGCTTGTTGTATTCAAGTCGCTTTGGATAAAAGCGTCTACTAAATGAATAAATGCAAATGTATATTGAATATTAAACATCCAGGCTGATTTATGCAAATGGTAATAATGTGCAGGGAAATAAGATTTTAGAATGGGATTGTGTAAATCATGGTTGAGTTATATTTTAAGTTTTCATGTTATAGCTAACTAATGCTACAGCTTTCTCATTTCTGTGCATAGGAGACATAGAAGGATAGGAGAACAACTTAAAGGGACAGTTTACCCAAATATGAAAATTGAGTTTACTCATCCATGTTGTTCCAAACCTGTATGACTTTCAATGTAATACAAAAGAAGCCATTTTGCAGAATGTTTTTCATTATTTTTGTCAATGGACCCCACTGACTTTCATTGCATAGACAGAATATCTTCTATTCATTTTTGTGCCATCAATTCCTTTTAGTTAATAGTAGCACATTGTAGCCCACTATCCCCTATACATCAGTCACAAACAGTGAAACTGGTATCTATAATTATCCTAATATATTACTTCCATTGTTTATGTTTTTCACATATTTCCTGACCGAAACAGACGAAGTCACCCATCGGTTTGTACATAACATCCAGTATTAAAGAGTAAACACAGTACAGGACTTAAAAGTGTGTCTCAGCTGGCTGTGATATATCAGTCTTTCCAAAGTACAGACCATGCTGTACACTCACACAAATACATACATTGTTTAAGCCTTCCACCTCACAGATTACAATATTATTTCCTGGCAGATTGCGAAATGATTCATATTTATTACCGCTTAATATAACAATTTTTCTTATTTATCTGTCAGCTGGAGCCAAAATACATAAATCAAATATATAGGGATGCAGACTGTAACAATATGTAATTACCACAGTGTCTGGGCCCTCCCAATAAACACAATTACAGTGACGCATATTGCTCATATTGGGTGAGATTTTACAGGGCGGCAGACTTTTATGATTCTCACACAGTCTCCACGTGTTTATGTGCCACAGTGTCTCCGAGTGACCGATGCATCGGTTGTTGTTGTACGCTTTCCTAACAGAATCCAGAGCCAAACTAACTATGCTTTGAATCATTAAGAATTTTAATGTGACTTGCATGAAGTATAAGTGTAATTTGCATCTGGGGACAACAAAAAGTGATCAAACTCGAGCAAAATAATAAGACAAGACTGAACCGATGTAGAGGCAGAAAACTAATTTTCAGTGTATTTTTCTAATTCAGCTTCTCTACCTTTAAACTGTTTTATTTATTCATCAAGCACCATAAGATCTCTCTGTGAGAAAATAACCAAAAATTTAAATTCTCACCCTCATATCGTATTGAATTCATATGATTTTCTGTGGAATATAAAAGGAGAATTTTAAAAGAATATCCTGCTGCTCTTTTCCATATAATGAAAGTGAATGGGGACTAGAGCTGTCACACACAAAATGACAAAAAAGCACAATAAAAGTGGTCCAGTAGACTCATGCAATATATACAAAAACGGACTGAGATTTAAAACATTATTTGCTAAAAATATCAGCTGTAGCTTTTAAATCAAACGTGGGGACATTGATGTCTATGAGTTCTCGTCACATGACTCATAAGAGCCAATAATGTATGGCTTCACTGACATCAAAATGCACACAAAGCTATTGGTTGGCTTCAAAAATTTGGAATATAGTTGTATAGGCCATTTTTATGCAGATTAATTTATAATAAATCATTTTGGAGCTTGAATCTAGTGAGTCCCCATTCATTTCCATTATAAAGCAAAGAGTGCCCACAATATTTTATAAAAATATTTAACTTAGCTGGTCCTTTCAGGTTTTTAAATAACACAAGGGTGAGTCAATTATGACCAATTTTCATAATATTCAATATTAGCAATAAATTAATGAACCTGAAATATTATAAAGCTATGTACGCAAGACAAAAGCATTATTCAAATGAAGGAATGAATGTATAAAATAAATATAGGCCAGTGTTTCAGTCACACACACAAAAACAGAAATGAAAAATTTATTGAGCAACTTTCAGTGACCAACTAAATACTAACTAAGACAAGGCTGAACTAGTTCAATCCTCAGCTTTTCTACCTTTATTCTAATGTCTAGTTTATTCATCAAGCACCAGTCGATCTCAGAGTTTTTACTTTGTGAGAAAATAAAAATCCCCCAAGGGATCTTGTATGTACAAACACGTTATGCCTCGTCTCCAGCTCTCTATTCACTGCAGCCAATAACGCATCCACTAATAAACGCAGCTCTATTGACAGAGATAACACAATGCGGTTGCCTTTGGCCTCTTTTAAAACATACAAATAAACAATTATATCAGGGGTCCTCCTGTGGAACTCCGAAGAATATGTTCCCATGTTGAATTATGAGCAACTCTGTGGTGTAATATGAGGCAGCTGGTGACTTATGAAACAGATATATTGCTGTAGCTCCAGTTTTCGCTTTCAGGAGACTGAAGGGCATTTCATGCTATTAACCTCCGGTCTGGGAGAAAATTCAGCTGGGTGCGTGATTGAAATGCTTCTCAGGGCAAGGGCCTTGTAGCGAGGTCCCTGATTGTTTGCCTTGTTCATTTCTGTAATTCTCTTCATCATGGGGCTCTCAGAGAATCTATTAAAAGCACATGGCTATATTTTTAAAGGTTAAGCTCAGCTTTTCAGCCTCACCAATCAAACAAGATGAGTTTTAGATGAAAAACAGCCATTATTTGGAGGTTAGCTGCTTCTCAGGGTACTCACTCCCTTTGGGCTTCTGCGTATTGTTTCAGTCCGTGGGAAGAATGGTTCAAAATTTGACACTTAAACCATTTTGAAAACATATTTCTAGTAAATACGTCGTGTTTGCTGTTGAAATGGCTGCTTTCTAACTATGAAATTGAACCCTTGGTCTTTTAAATACTGTATATAGGCAAATCTGATGCACATGAATTAAGATGCAGTATCACATAACAACAGTAGGGTGCGATGTTGCATAACTAAACTCACACAAATTCTTATAATGTCCCTTGATCAACATTTGCTGCCTCTTGTTGATGACATAAAATGTTTCAGCATATTTTGCCTTGTTTTGCCCAAATATGTTGTTGCTAAGATAGATATATATATATATATATATATATATATATATATATATATATATATATATATATATATATATATAAAATACAACTTAAAATGAAAAAAAAAAAATTATATAAAATTATATAATGTTAATATTACATAATGATATGATATAATATATAATTTTATATAAGGTATAACTAATGGATTTTATAAATTATAGAAAAAAAATATAAAATATATGTGTCAATGCATTACAAACAGTGGCACTAAATTATTATTATTATTTTGTTTGTATCTTCTTCTGCCCTCACTTGCCTTTTCTTGCTTTTGTACCCTGAAGTACATATTTGTGAAGTTTGTGGTTATTTTGCTGCATTAAGGTTTAATTAACGTCAGGGTGAAAGGGGTACAGCGTCCGTAAATTAAACGAATGAACAGCAAAATAATATGCTGTTAGTTCCAGGTTTACAAGTCTTCAAGGCATTTAGTAAGAGCACTATTAAAACTTTGATAGTGTCTAATTTGGACTATTTAAAGGTACATATTTTATATTTGTCTGTTAAACCTGTGACACATCTATAATTCTGATATTTTACATTGCCAACCTCAAACAGACAAAGATTTCCAATAATATACTGCTCCGCTCCTGATTGCTGCTGGAAAAGTATTCGTGTTTATAAGGAAAATCCATCTCTTTTCAGGAATTTGTTTTCAACCACACACATTACAATAATTGGTTGCTTTTTAAAGAGAAACTTGATCCAGTGTGTGTGTGGATAATTACACAGCTTTGGGTTTCTCTCTAGAAGAATTTTCTTCCCCCTCTTCTCCTCTCATGTACTCAGTCACAAACTCAGCTCCCTTTAAATGTGGAGCGGCACACCCACATAAACACACAAACTCACACGCACTCAGCCAGACACTAATCAATGTAACCACAGTGAGGCTGATTGGTTTACAGACACACGTTTAGAGACCAGCCTCCACAAATCTCAGTATGTCTTATTGGCTAACAGGATTTAGTTTGTTTGGACAGCTAGCAGTCTTGGCTAACCACTGCTAATTAGGCCCCATAAAGCTGTACTGGAACAAACAGTGCATGCTAGCTGAGCTTTAAATCAACACTCGCTGTATGCTGAAAGGAACATAAATTACATTTTAATTGCTCCAACTAATTCCACGAGGAGCATGTTTGCTGAGATCAAAATGATCATAATTAAAAATTCTCCGTTTCATTTCATTTCTCATCCCCTTTTTTGTACCATCATGCAGGGTAAATGAGAAATGATGAAATATCCCTCTCATTAAACCTTCTTTCTATGTTTCTTGATGAAGTGTAAGGTAAGATTAAATTGCTTTATGAGAATTATGAAATAAACCTACTTAGTCATGTGTAGACCAATTTACAGCCATTGGTGCTAAGACGATATGCGGTTATCGTCTGTGAGCATACCATGACAGTTAGATCTTTTAAATCTTAAAGTTTGCAAAACTTTAAATTTAAAAAACAGGCAAAACTTAAAGGGACAGTTCAGCATAAAATGAACTGACAAGCTCTAAAAAGGATAAAAAGCACCATTAATTAGTCTTTACGACTCATGCACTTCTTATTCACTGAAAATCTTACTCTAATGGAAGTTTGAGTCAAAATAATGGCGTCGGCCTCTCTGATACTAAACTAGGATTGATTCTCAATAAAAAAAGAATTGGTGTAGGATTCACTTTGAAACAATTTTCACACAGAAATTGCTAGTAAATTATAAAATAACAAAGTAACAGGTAACAAAGAAACAAGTAACAAATTTTGACTGAAATAGTATTTTCTTGGAAAAGATACTCCAATAATCATTTTACGTACTCCTATAAAAAATATTTCATTTACAATTTTGAAAAAAAAAAAAAACCTTACATAAATCGGAATTGTGGATGCTTCGTGAACTTTGGTAGAGAAGTCGATCATGACTGAAATAACAAAAAGCCTTAAGTCTTGGAATATAATTTACTAAATTGTTTGGAATATTTTGTGATGTTAGTAAATTATAACAGAATGTACATTTTGCATGAACTGTCCCTTTAAATTCAACTTAAGCTCAAAAAAAAAAAAAAAGATGGAAGCCCAGAGGCTGGAAAATCTGATAAGCACAATGAGTGTTCCAGATACTTTAAATGTCTCTATTGAGACACCGTATTACAGTGCATTTGTCTATTCTGTCTGGAGTCACTCCGAACCACATGGAGCATGCTGGAACCATTACATATCTAAATTTACAACACTGTTCTAGTCCAAGGCCATATTTTGTAAGATATCTATCCATAGAGCTGCCTACAAACTCAGTTAACATACCAAAACATTCACGCAAACATACAGCGTACATGTTGAGACTGCATCCACGCCAAGCTTTTTATTGACAACATATCCACACATAAACAAACAGCAATTCACACCACTTTACACAGACTTCACTGTTGTCTGAACATGTGGAGGCTATGATATTTTCCCTGTGCCAGTGGTATTCGTCTGTAACTAATATGCAGAGAGCATTTTTCTCTCCGCTGGCTGGCTCGCACAGCCAGTTGTTTTCCATTTGTAGAAAAGGCAATGCGGTCTTTTTCGTTCCCCCCCCATTTGTCAACTTTTGAACGCACATCTCTCATCACAGTTTGTTAATTGTTCCACATGTTACGGCTGAGCCAGCGAAAGCGCACACATGCCTCAGCCCACCAGCCTATACTGAGCCATGAATGCGGCTGCTGACTCTGTATATTTAGGTGGAGCGCGGTACACAGCTGGCCCGATGCACGGAGCTGGTGTGTATCACAGGGATCGGCTGCAGTGGGTGACTGTGGGGAGTTTGAACATGATGGGAGGTCTCCGAAAGGTCAGGAGAGGAACAGGCCGCTGTCATGTGCTGCCGTCAGCTCTCTTTTTCGCTCTGTTTCACAAAGACTTGGTCATGAAATTGAGTTAGCAAGAAAACTTGACAGAAAAAGACAAGCAAACAGACAGACAGATGGTTTGGAAGTATTGATAGATACATAGATAGACAGATAGACACACAGACATACAGACAGACGGTTTGGAAGGACGGACAAACAGACAGACGGACAGACAGACGGACAGACAGAGATAGATAGATAGATAGATAAGAGATAGATAGATAGATAGATAGATAGATAGATAGATAGATAGATAGATAGATAGATAGATAGATATACTAATTGATAGATAGATAGATAGACTAATAGATACAAAGACAGACAAATGCAATGATAGATAGGCAGAACGATAGATAGATGGACGGACGGTTGGATGCACAGACAGACAGACAGTCAGACAGATAGAAAGACAGACAGAAAAATGCAATCATAGAAAGACAGACAGAACGATAGATAGATAGACTGGCTGAAAGACTAATAGAAAGACAGATAGACGACAGAAAGAAAGAAAGAAAGAAAGAAAGGGAGAGAGAGAAATTAAATGTGAAAGGGCTCAGCTGTGAGCAGGCTCTGTTCAGATGACAGTAAATTGAAGATAATACAGAATTGAAGTGGGTTTGACGGCTCTTGAACGGCTTGCAGAGACTGTTTGGGCTCACAGACACGAGGACTGACGTGCATCTTCACTCTCCCTGATCATCAGTCCTAATGACACACATCAGCATCTGACGCTCACGTGTGTTTAGGAGTCACACTTTCACCAAAACACACTAGGAGCTCCATGAGTCTGAGAGGGTCCATGTCTCACCTCACAAATGTCTCAGATGTCTTTTATTTGGGTTAAAAAGCTAAACTAAGGCACAAGCTTAAAACCTAATTAATGCTCAGTGCAGAGATCATTAGCACACTGCATTACAGAAGAGAAAAGTTCCGATTTGGGTGTTTTGCTAATTCCCTCTTGACAGTGCTGTGCCACTTGTGCTTAGGAATGTGGAGAAGATTACACATTGCTTTTAATTATGGCAGCTCGTTTGCATATCTTTCTAAATCATAATATATGGTAATGAGCATTTTCCTTGCATTGAGAGTCCCAGGCAGCAAATGTGCCCTAAAAATGTCTGTAAATATTAGTTTTCCTGTCAGCTCAAAGAAATTCTCTTGAAATGGTTTTAAATAGCATCACTTCTATTTATTCTCCAGAAGAAATTTAAATGCACCGCAATTAAAATAAACATTAATTAGCATGCAGTCTTAAACATCCTGAAACTTTAGTAAGAGAGACATACAAATCAGTTACAGTTCTGAAATTTGACACAGGGTTTTTAGAGAAGGCTGCCCTGTTTTCTGAAAATGAGAAAATATTCCACTAAAAATAATGAAGTGGTGAGAGACGTGGTGGATAGTGCACGTGATCTGAAATAGTAGTCTAGGGTCATTTCCTCATCTCACACAGACCTAAGTCTCACAAAATTAATTCCTGGTTCATTTTGAATCAGACATAACTGAAAAATGACTAGCGGTTCAGTGAGTGTGTCAGTTGTGAACTCAGTAACAGCTCTGAGTGATTTTCTGACTTGAGAGTGATTCAAACCACCAACTCAGAAGTGAATTGTTTTGACTAATGCATTAAACGAACCGGTTCAAAAGATTCATTTTTCCATCAATCAAACATCGCTCTTCTTGCTTCATTGTTGTGTGCGTTAAAGGAATAGTTCAGTGAAAATTTAAAATTTGCTATAAATGTACTCGCCCTCAGGCCATTTAAGATGTAGATGAGTTTGTTTGTTTTTTCATTGAAATTTAGCATTACATCACTTGCTCAACAACAGATCCTATGCAGTGAATGGGTGCCGTCAGAATAAAAGTTCAAAGATTTATCACAATAATCCACAAGTGTTATTGCAAACACACAGTTTTTCACTTCACAAGACATTAACTGATGGACTGGAATCCATAAATTCATGTTGTGGATTATTGTGATGTTTTTATCCTTTATTTGATCTCTCATTCTGACGGCATCCATTGGTGAGAATGTGATGCAAGGTCAAATTTCTCCAAAATTGTTCCGATGAAGAAACAAACTCACATATGTCTTAGATGGCCTAAGGATGAGTACATTTTCAGCCATTTTTTGGGTGAACTGTTCCTTTAAGTATGCATGAGACAATAAACCATCTAACAAAATGCATCTGGACACACATTTTAACAACCTGATTATCGTTGCACATTTTTGCTGAAATATTTTTGTTGTATTTTTGTTAGCTTTTTGTAATTTTTTCCATACAATGAAAGATCACAGTCTCTATATATTAATTTACTTTAATTGTATTGAGAATATCAATATGAACATCCTTCAAACCTTCTCCTTCTGTATTCCAAGAAATAAAAAATGTCTTGAGTAAATAATGACAGAACTTAATTTTTCTTTAAAAAAAGCAGACGAGATCTCAAGATTCCTACCCTGCTCTTAATAGAACCAACTAATGGAAGAAAAATGCACTCAAGCTAAATATCAAGCCTGAATCTATCTGAAAACATCTTGTAGATATTGAAATCACTTTGTGCCTCTCCACGGAGCGCACATCTTTTATTAAGCCCTACATGCAAATCTCATTTGATCCTCTCAATGAGTCCAGCATCAGAAAACATACTTAGACCCTCATAAATTATTTGATTCTCTAAAGGGCCTAAGAGCTGAAAAAGCCTCAGTTGAGGTACGATTCAAAGAAACCAGGCAATCGGCAGATAGATGCTCCTTATTATGCGTATCAAGTGCGTCAATCTCTGGAAGACGCTCTCAGTCTGAAGATGGAGCAGAAGACATTTGTGCTCTGCGGGCAAGAAAATGTGTTGACCCATAAACAAAGCAAGCGATCAGATGGAAGCACTTGTGTGGAGAAATAGCAGGGCTTTCAAACAGGACTGTAATCTGTATCTGACCGAAGGGAAGAGTGAGGGAGGTTTTAATTTACTCTGGTACATGAGAGGAGGAAGCTGCCCGAGCACATCAGAATGTGATTTTACACTCAAGTACACTCTGGGCTCCTGCTTTTTATGTTTTTTTTCTTTCTTCTTCTTCTTCAAACAGAAGTGATAGAACAGAGTGACCCTCTTGTTCTCTGTGGTGCTGTGGATCTCATAATCCATCTGTTCAGACATTGTAAGTAAAAGCACTGAAAGATGGGAAGAAGAGGATGAGGGGGAGGAAAAAAGAAGACGACTAGTTAGTACCCCCCCCCCCCCCCCCCCCCCCCCCCCCCTAAAAAAAAAAAAAAAAAACATTAATTTTTAACTCTTAGGACTCTTAATTATAAAATGGGCATTTGATGATAGGATAGATTATGAAGCAGATCTATTAATTTATTCAAAAATGTTCATACGCACAATGACCCAAATACACATCTACAATACACAAATGAAACACATCTTCTATGTGTTTCATTTCCAAATTAAAATAAATTTCAATATTTTAAGGGGTGGGTGTAACGTGAAATAGGGAGATATACCTGTCCTGACATCATCATATATAGACAAGCCTTTAAAAGGATAAAATTATAAACATACAATATTAATATATATGTATATACACTGATTAACATGTGTACACTCACATAGTGTATACACACACACATACACACAATTTTAAAACAATTATTTATTTTATTAATTCATTTATATATATATATATACATTAAATCAATGATCAAGATGTGTACCCTCAAATGTAGGTGTAGGAAAAACATTTAATTACTTTTCCATCGAGATGATAATGGACATTGTTTTTCTAAGAACTCCCACTTAATGTTCCACTCAAGCCCATATGGAAAACATTGTTTATATTTTTCTTGAAAAACCTGAGAGGATCTTGTACGTGGATCTGCACTAATGAATTCATGAGTTTCTGTAGGGCCTTAATAGAAGTACAACTGGGATGAAAAGCAGTAATTGCGGAAAATATCAGCCGAACGCACTTCATCATTACCAGCGCCCTCACCTCATTTCACAGTGGTCTTGTACGTTTGATTGGACGGCGTGTATTACCTTACCTAAAGACTTATCCACAGTATGAACACTGACCCCTCACGTATCTTTAAAACAAGGTGAGACTGCTCAAGAACATACACAAAGAGTTGTCTGCTGGTGACTGCAGATAGGGTGCTTGTTTAGCAGTGCTACAACATAAGGAAGGACCTATAAGCTGTGTCAGCCCATGAAGAGAGCTCTCCTGTTTATTTCAGTGCACTCAGAGCCTGTTGAGCCCCTACTGTAGCGTGTAGGAGAACATTGATTTTACTGTCAGGCAAAAACACTTACTTCCGGTGCCAGGTAGATCTATAAACTAGAGTTAGAGAAGTTATCTGCTTTGAAGCTGTTGGTCTAGAGCAGAATGAACACAGTGAATGGATAAAATTCAGCTGAGGTGCTTTTGTCTGCAACAGTAATTGCTAATAAAATAGCTTTTCTTAGTCATTTCTGATACATATTTATTGATATGTATTTAGGGTTTGTTAATATATTTTGCTTGATTCATATAATTTATTATTTCTAAAAACATGGTGATTTTTTTGACAGTATTTTCTGATTTCTGGAATAATAAAAAGTTTATAAAAATAAATGCATTATGTATTATCTGGTGAGCATCATTCATATAATACTTCAAAATACAGTATTACAAATATTCATAGCTATTATTTTACCAGCTGGTTATTTTGGTTAATGTTGCCTGCACAATCTGTACAAACTGTACAATCTTTTCATAGATTTATGGAATAAGAAAAAGAGATATCCAAAATGTACCTCTATTTATGTCAACAAACTGAAACAAGAATTTTCATTCTGGCTTTATTCAGTTTTCAGATTTCTGTTCTGAAAATGCATGCAAATTAGTGCATATTTTATTAGATGCCTCATTTGCATATTTAAACATAGCATTTCAGAAAGCATGCGATATAAATAAAATTCACAATTGTTAATGTTAGCTATCAGTTTGGAAAGTATTAGCTTAATATTTTCTTTTACCTGCGGTGTCTTACCTTAATTCTATAGGTGTGTTAGAAATTAATCATGTAATTAATTTGACTTAAAAAGAAAAAAAAAATGCAAGTAGGGCAGATAGGCTCTTTCACAAAATAAATATCAGAAGAGAGCACTTGCCTTCTGGAAACATTTAGAATCAAGTCTACATGACACGGTTTAGGGGGAAAAAAATACTGCATATACAGAATATATACCTTTAGAACCCAACTATACTGGTAACGGTCTCTTTCTATAAATATTGATTTTAGTGACTTAAAGGTACTGTTCACCCAAAAATGAAATTACTTTTTTGCCTCACCCTGTCATTCCAAACCTGTACGGCTTTCATTCTTCTATGGAACACAAAAGAAGATATTCTGCAGAATGATGGGGTCTAAACAACATCGGACCCTGTTAACTTTCACTGCATGGACAAAGAAAGACAAACTAAGACATTTTTCAAAATGTATTCTTTTGAGTTTTACAGAAGAAACATATGCATACACGTATGGATAAATGGTTTAATCTCAGGTCACCCTGACATATCTAAACTCTGTTCTTACCAACTTAATATTTTGTGTCATTTCTTTTATTTAGTGTGCAGCGCTTGTGATGTGAAGGTCATGGGTGCTTTCCCAGAGAATAAAATGTGTATCTTGAATGTAATATATGTAGATTTGGATAAAAGCGACTGCTAAATTATATATATATATATATATATATATATATATATATAAAATATATTTTGTGAATTTCCCACACCTGCACTAAATGATTCAGAGCTTTAGCCATATTGTAATGCTTTATAATAAAGCTGAAGAGAGATGAAGGCCAGTTTACGTGTGTGTGTGTGTGACGTGTACGTGCATGTGTGCATGTGTGAATGTGTTTGTGTGTGTCAAGGCCAAGCTCATTAAGGGCCAGCAAGCCTGTGTTGCAAAGGTCTGGTCACAGCTTGGCCATGGCACCACTATCTCTCAGCAGATTGTGTGCTAGACCACAATTTAAAAAAAAAAAAAAAAAAATGGATCTGTTAATAAGC
Source organism: Barbus barbus (assembly GCF_936440315.1). Lineage (NCBI taxonomy): Eukaryota > Metazoa > Chordata > Actinopteri > Cypriniformes > Cyprinidae > Barbus > Barbus barbus. The sequence goes on from NC_136724.1 coordinate 15,299,722, forward strand.
CAAGCACTTCATCAGCCCGCCTGAGGCTATAATGGTGTCCCACCAACACACTGCTTTCATTTTCGCCTTTCATCAAACACGCTTTCCTTCCCCTTTTCTGCTTCTCTCCCTCCTCCCACTACTTTCCATTTCAAATGGGCAAAGAAACAAACCTTAGACCCTGAAAACCAGCATATTTTTAAAAAGGCATCAACTCATCACAACAGCAGATGAAATCTCAACTGGCAAAGTGAGATTTGCAAAGTGCAAAGAAACTATCTATATATATATATATATATATATAATTTTATATAATACTTGTATGCATGTAATTATTGCTGTATTAATATTACTGTGATACTGTTGCAGTGTTCTTCCTGTCTATGTTGTATAATGTTTTTTTAGCAGAGGCAGAGACTTTAACCTATATTATGGTATATTAAAAATCAATGCAAAACAATATTTCCGTGTGTTACGTGGTTTATAATATAAATAGTACATAGGCTATAGCATTACAAATATTCCTTTGTATTTGTTGGAATTCATTTTGCCAACTGCACATTCTTTTGATTTTCTACCTTTTTAGTTATAGATAGATGGATGGATAATCGAGTGCATAGATGGATAGATAGATCTCTAAATAAAGAGGTGCACTCATTCTCGTGACCATGTATTAACAAACACGGCATGTTGGGGCCCCGACCCTGTCTTGAATAGAGATGGTTAAGTGGTTACATGAGAGAAAAGGACAGGTATTCCTTTTACTTTTCCCCATTCACTTTCAATAAAATGTGGTGAGGAAAGCTCAGCGGCAGAAAGCAGTCCAGATAAACTACATTTTGTGCACCAAATAAACATTTCTTCAGTCTTGACACTGCTGGGTGTTGTTCATCATACAATTATTGACACATTTTGTGAACTGTTTCCCATAAAAGGCAGCCTACACATATGAAACAACACTTTGCTTAATTGTAATTATAATAATTATATTTGATCAACCTTATGCTCAATCAAAAACACACTGTATGCTTATAAGAAGGAAACTAATAGAAAATGTTTTTGAAATGATGACAAAGCACTACTCCTGATGTTGCTTTTATCCAAACGTTGATATATTCAGTTACTTACATTTTATGCGCAGCATTGCCAGTTACATTGACCATTTTGATCCACCAATGCAAAGTATCAAACAGGGCCGCTGCTGGTCAAATGGGTAAGCTAAGCAGAATTGTATTGTTGTGCCACCTTCCCCCAAATATTATGGAAGTAAAAACAAACAAAAAACACCTACTATAGGGGTCAAAATAGAACTTTAATAAAATGTAAAATTGATAAATTGTAATTAAGTGGTATTATTTTCAAATTACAGTTATAGCTCCTGTACAGTTACCATTTTATTAATAGCCTACATATTTATTAATACAGTTGTCTGATTGATTTTATAGTCTCAGGCATTCATAAATCACACAAAGGAAATGAAGCAGTTTTACTATGATAAAACCATGGTTCATTTTTGTAAGGGCTGTGATGTTCAAATTATAGAGAAAATGAAGCCAAAAATGAAAGATTAAGAGGATATTTGAATGAAATGTTTGGTAAATATTATTCAAACATAGCCAAAGCAGAGTCAGCTGTTGCCAGTGTTTAGTACTTAAAAGAATGAGTGTTTTTGAACAAATCATTTGAGTTTGTGATTCAGTAACTCACTCATAAAGACTAACTAAAAAAAATATAATAATCACTGAGGCCCAGAACTTGTCTCAACCTATTAAAATCAAGGATCATAACAAACTTTATAAATAGTGTAATATAAAATGTGATCTGTGAAACAACTGGACTTGTGAAAAGCTAATTTGTAATTTCACACATATATAAATAACGACAAACACTTTCTTCAAATGTGGGACATCAGACTAATCAAGTTAAAAAAAAAAACATTCTTATTTTTCAGTGTTTTACAGAGACATTTTGATGAGTTTGCCCCAGTGAACCCAGAAGGTGAAAGAGTAAGATCCATCTCCACTTGTGATTGGACTACATAATGATGTTTCATTTTTACTTCCACTTGGGAGTCCAAAGAGACCCTGTCAGTCCCTCTAATGCAGCACTCTGTCAGAGGCCAAACACCACATCAACAATCAGTTTGTGTGTGCGTGTGTGTTTGTGTGTAACCTCAATCATTGCATTAATTAGTTCAAAAGAGAACTACACAATATAATAACTGAGCCAGTGGGCCTGAAGGATCATAAAGCTCTTATCACACTACATTTAGAATTAATTATTAATGTTATACACCATCTAAGTGAAACAATTAAAATAATACGGCCACAAAATGGGTTGGCTGGGAGGCATAATGAAAACATCATGCTTATAAGGGGTGGCTTGGATGGCCAATTTCAGAGACAAGAAAATCCTCTAATGAAAAAGAGAACCTCTAAAGCTCATTAATTGTGTCGGAATATGATGTTTAATTGAGAACAAGGCAGGACAGGACAGAAAGGCCATTATGAAGGTTTTATGGACAACATTGCTTTGATGGTTAATTTTGAAAAGCTACATGGATGTTAAACAGAAGACACACTGGGACTCCTGTGATCAAGACAAAAAAGCTTCCAACATCCATACTATGCATTAGGTTAATTGTAAATTTAGTTAATAATAATAATTGATTATTTATCTAAATAATGCATCATATATATTCTTGTTAAAAAATAGTAACAAATATGAAAATTAATTAATTTCATATAACATTTTCATATTTTATATATTTTCCATATAGCTACATATTTTAAATATGTATACAAAAAGTATACTAGCCTCCAAAATCTATAGTCTTGTTTAAACAATACTTGGTAAAGAATATATTTATATATAAAGTGCAAAACATTACGTTCATCTAGAAAAATAATTTTTTTATAGAAAAATACATTTATTTTCATCATAAAAACAACCTTCCAACGTCCATACATGATACATTATTTATATTAATTATACATTTAGTTAATAATAATAATAATTTATTATTAATATAGATAATGTATATATATGCACATACAAATATACCTATACACATAAATAATATAAATAATGCATATATAAAAAAATACTTGATAAAGATTATTATACAGTATATACTTGATCATACTGTACATAAGATTGAGGAAAGTGTCTGTGTGTATACCCTTGCATTGTGATTGATATTCCAATCTAAACAGGATTTGGAGAATTGCATAGCTGCAAATCTCTCTTTATCTGAAAAAGCATTTGAGAACACAGGTGCCGCCATGTCGGACCACACAGAGGTCAAAGGGCAAGACAGCAGAGCTCCAAAAAAATAGCTTCTAACTTGCACAATTGATGCACAACTCCAACTCCAAAATAAAGTGAGTCTTTAACAGTCAATGCTCCCAAGTAGAAAATAAGGTCAAGTTAAGTTTAAGTGTGTCATGCTTAACCGGTTGCTCCCTTAGAGCTGAGTCAGTGTGAGTAAGCACTGAATTGAGTCAGTGTGACTCCCGGGGCTCCCCAAGGGCCCGGGTCAGGCCTGAGCACTGAAGCACAGCCGTCTACACAAAGCTAATATCAGCCTCAGTTAAGGACCTGTGAGAGCTGGTTTCATTACAGCTTGACTTGGTCTGTGTTTAGAGGCCTCCTGCTCTTTGTCAGGTATTATTGGAGAAGGCAGCTCACACCGCGCGCAAGACACTCAATGAATAGATCATTATTGATTTTACCTAAAAGGCACGTTGAATGAAATCAGTCTCTCTAGCATCTCCACTTGCCCCCACCTCTCCACTCCGTTCAGCCTTCAGGCCGACGAGAACTCCCTCCAGCCCGAGAGCCATCTCTTCACAGGCCTGCCACTGAACGTGCAAAATATCCCCGTATCGATCACTGGCCCCAAAGGTCAACTCTTGAGCATTCACTGCGAACGCTTCAACAATCCAGTTAGGCGGTGTCCTCTCAGGCTTGTGAAGCGGCCATTTTGTTTCGAGTGTGGTAATCCTTCACACACACAAACGCAAACATAAAAGCGTGTGTATGAAAGGTTGAATATCTTTCTCGTTCCCCGGCCCAACTTTGAACCGGTTTGTCTTTGTCCTCTCTCTGAGCGGTCCGCTCGACTCTATTTTCATGGATGTGCACTTTTCTTCGACAACAAAGAGCCGATTTTGATGGGGGTGGCACAGCTGGAGAATTGCAATCTAAAAATCACAGCTGGCTCACAGTGGGCGACTGGCCATCCCAGCATCCCTTCTACATTTACAGTGTGTTGTGGCTAAACAGGCTTGGATACCCAGTCTGGGACGAATTCGAAAGCACAATGGTTATAAGGTTGGCCCCCTGCGAATGAGACGCGATCACTCGAGCTGTGGAAGCGGGCTGCGGCGAGGACACTTGTGATTGTTTGCATGCGTTCATATTTTGATTTTCATGTTTATGTATTTGCACCTCTGATTTTTTCAAAGCTTTGTACGAGTCACCCACACTTGGATGTCAAGGAGATGGCTTGGATAATAAAAGAAAATGACTCTCAAAAAAATAAAAAGAGACACCAAAACATGTCCTTGCTTCTGTTTCATCATCATACGACTGTTGTTTGCTGAAATTCCCATCTGCTTGTGACGCCCCGCTGTCTTTGCTTACGTCGTCGTTCTCTCTGTACAGTTTCTAAATCACCGACTTGACTATTTGTCAACCTCAGTACGACATGCTGTGGTTTTAAAAAATTCATGCAGTCTAATTTATGCTAATATGCTGCCTATTTAAGTACCAGTAACTGGCTGTTGGAGCTAAAGAGAGAAAACTGGAGGAGGGAGAGGTTTGTCTGCATTCTCCAGGTTTAGATGATCAAAGCGTATAATGATCAGGCCATGGCCGAGCCAAAACCACATGGAGCGCTCTGTGTTTACGTTCCTGTTGATGTAGCAATGCTGGGTGGTTCAAACCGAGCTTCAGTTTGCTTGCACTGCATTGGCTGATTTAGTTCAGAGAGAAATAAAAAACAACAAATGTAACGCATTGTTTGGCAATACAATTCTATTCTTTCCTTTAAATTTTAATATGGTCTCCTTTTTAATTGGGACTGACCAATGGCATGCAATTTCCTGTTTATAGAAAGACTGTGTATAAGAGGATGCATTCACACTGCGTTTCTGTACCTCTACACACAAATTCACAAAAAGTTTGTCTCTAAATGGCGTAAATTTAAAATGGTTAAACAAAAGTGAGTCAGGAAGGCTAACAGATTTGATTGTCAAACAGCAGGGGAACCACATTTCATTCAAACCGGTTATTAATTTATAAAGAAGTCATTTTTTATGTTGCTTCATAAAAACATATGGCAAAAGATCATATTGATTAAAAAAGTTTATTCAGCAAGCAATGCACAGCAAAATAAGCTCTGTATTAAAACAACATATTTGTGCACAATACGTGCACTTTATGTGTTTGTGTACACGTGCACTGTAAAACAGGCCTAAGCCTCATTTTGTAGGCCTAAAACTTAAAGGTAAACTAAAACTAATAAAAAATAGTTTTCATTAACTGAAATAAAGTTGAAAAAGAAAATAAGACATAAATATTAGGTGAAAAGCTTAAAAAACACATTTGTTTTTAAATGAATAGTGTCATTTTAATATGAAAATTGTAACACACACACACACACACACATATATATATATATATATATATATATATATATATATATATATATATATATATATATATATATATATATATATAAATAAATAAATATAAATATACATACCCCTATTTATTTATTTATCTGGTTGTATAAATATATGGATGTAAATTTGACCTGTTTTTTTTTTTATTTATTTTATATTTATTTATTTTATTTATTATATTATTTATTATATTTTTATAACGTGTTAAGATGCACTTTCTTTTTTGTTCATTCTTTTTTCCTTTTTGGACATGCTTTTGTTACTTTTACTTTTATTATTGTTGTTGTTATTATTATGTTTTGATCCTGGTTTGTAATATGGCTTGTGTGCTTCTCACTGGTTGCTGATTGATGTAGACATAATAAATAAATAAATAAAATGTTGCCTTGGCAACTAACTGAAAAATACATTTTCAGTACTAAAGTACTAAAATAAAAACTGAATTTTTTTTACTTATTTAAAAATAAAAAAAAACTAATAAAAGTAAATAAAAACAACAAAATGAGTCAAATTTAAACCAAAATTAAATATAACAAATAGAAGATAATTCAAAATATTAATACATTCTAAGTATATGTAAAACTACACTAACACTGTCTAATGTTTATATGTTGGTAAATATAACTGAGAATAAAGCAGAACTTACAATTTTTGTTTAATTGTAGCGTTTTATCCACTTACAGTGCCACAAAATAAATATATTAATATCTTTCAAATATCCTTTAGCATGAACATAACTTTGCCAAATTAGGTGACTAAAGTGCAGAACTGGTGAGTTTGAATAGTGGTTGATATTTTTTACTTGCAATATGGATCAGAAAGCTTGTGAACAGCTTGCACAGAGTCCATCCCATATGAGTTGAAACAACTTTGAGCACATGCTTGCTGAAAAGACATAATGACGCTTCAGTGCCCGAAACTGAACCCTACCTAACACTGGTAATATAAGTCTTCTCAAACTGAACTCTGCATACAGACCCTCAGTCTGAGGGTTATTTGATTAAAGCTTTTAGCTCAGACTTCTGAATCACGTTCATTAAATATTGAGGTAATAAAGAAGATGTCATGTGACCTTTCCTATAGAGGCCACACACTTACAGTAAGTTGGCAAAAAGACTCATTCTTGTTTAACATTTCCATGCAATCTAGCTTCTGGTTTGAATCACTTCATTCCACCGCCTCTGCAACTGCACCGTCCACACACCAAGAGAATGAAATCGACATGCCCCCACATGACCTCCACGGGAAGCAAAGTACAGCAAGGAAATTTATACAGTGCGAGCAAAAATCATGACTCAAGTTCTGTGCTGACAGCAAGGGGCTTTCCTTCTGCTCACTGTTCCTCCCTCGGGTCTATTTTCCTCTCCAACAGGATATTGTGAGCTTCATTTGAGGTTTTTACAATGAATCTGCACATTTTTGTGGCTCAAATATACTGTACAAAAGCCGAACCAACTGTCTCCACAAAGAGACATTTGACCCCTGATTGGTGGAACTGTTGAAATACACAGTTATCATTAACACACAAGCTTAGACCTGTAACACAAGTGTATTGATTCTCAATTCCTCCAGCAGTGCGGGAAAAGCATTATTCCAGTTCTGCTTGACTGTGCCTAAGACAGGGGGTAAACAGGGACTCTCCTTTAGCCAGAGACCAACAGTAATGTGCTGATTAAGACGAGGGGGGTCCCTCTAAGGCCAGACAGTGACATTTGACCACGGCCTCCGTTTGAGACTAATCAATCACATCATTATAATCATCCAGGTTGAGGAATTTTCTAACATGGTTGAAGGTTTTGGTGGTCTCCTCCTGTGAAGATGGCTTTCATTATAACGCCATAGGGAAAGACAGATATTATTTTCCCAAGTAAATGCTTACCACAGCTGAGCTTTGATGTCAAGTTAATTATTATGTGCTGAATATAGCAATTACAACTGAATTTATTCTTATTTCTGCATAACATGAATTAGGCAAATGAGTTCAAAGAGTTCAATAAAACAGTTTTTAGTAAAGCAAATTTAACTCCGTAGATGCTGATTCAACAATGATAATATCCGATTCTCGTATAATTTTGAAAAATGTAGCCTCTGCGAGTGAAGCTACCATTTACTATATGTTCAGAATAGCATATAATACTAATCTTATACTTTTTCATTTTTTATAACCATTATTGGTCATAACTTTTAACATGCTTTCGGTAAATGAGTTCAATAAAACAGATGTTAGTAAAGGAAATTGAACTGTAGATGCTGTTTCAGTAATGATAATAGTATTCTGCATTATTCAAGCTACTGTTAGTGCATATGCTTTACATGAATGAATACATTTACATGCATAGTTCATATTCTTCATTTTCTATAATATCTAGAATTACACTACCTTTCAAAATTTGGGGTTATCATGAACCTTTTTTATGTTTTGAAGGTCTTGCTTGCTTAAATTTGTTGCATTTATTTGACCAAAAAAATAATTCATATTGTAAATAATATTAAAATTTTTAATAATCAAATATGCTGATTTGGTGCTCACACAAACATGCATTTATTTGAAATATATATAGTTTTGTAATAATTATAAATGATTTACTGTCATTTTTGTTCAATTTAATTTGTCCTTGCTGAATAAAAATATAAATTTCTTAAAAATAAAAAAAAATCTGTGTTTGCACATGTTCATTTAATAACATAACTCTTTGTTTAGGGTATATTTCCAGTAATGTGTTTACATGATCCAAAATTCTGATTAATACAGGCAAATTACATAGGTTAATATCTCACACAATTAAAAGCAGTCACTAATGTCAGGATATGGAGGTGATTATTAACAGAACAGAAACATGTCTAATAAATGCAAAACAAATTGAGATTATGGACTACCCTGCCCACAGAGAAATCTCATTGGTCTAAAACCCTATTAACTATATTATGCATTGACAGTTATTGAAGTGCATCATACAGCATTTTTGCTTTCAGTGCACTGGAATCTTGTTGCTTTGCACAAGGTTAGAACACACTATAACAATTCTTCTTTTAAACTTAAAAAGATATTAAACCTACAGCTAATAAAACGTGGCCAGTTTCACAATATTACTTTGTCAATAAAAACACAATTGTTTCTTAACCTTCCCAGAGGTAAATAACAGTTGTTCATGTTGGTTCCCTGAAAATACACCAAGCGTAAAAGTCAATAATCAACTTTATCTCCGAGCTGATGGGTTCAAATGAGCACTTAAAGAACGTCTCTTCATTTTGTGGATTCAGTCGCCTTATTAATTCAAATCTGACTTTGAATGCCTGTATGTAGCCGGGATAATTATTAGCAGGGGAAGATCAAAGGAAGCATATTATGCTCCTTCTTCAATTTTTTTTTCTTTTTTTTTGCTGATGTGTGTGATGTGCCTCAACTTTGATGTTGTAAGCTGTTTCATTTAATGTAGAGAGGATAAAAATACTACACCATGTAATCTGGCATTTATCCTGGGAGAGCAGAATTCCAAAATGTGACATGTCAAGAGGCTGGAAAAAAGGAACAAGGAGGGGAAAGAACTTGAAAGAATGAGTGCGTTTCATCCCAAAGAACTGACCCCCCATCTATGAACACATCATCAAATACACTGTGCTTTTAAAAGCAGGGAGATTCAGCTTTTCATTAAAATGAGAAATAAGCAAATGCTCTATTGACCTGGTGAAGATAATTACACAGAAATGATGGGCAGGATGCATAGTCAATATATATTTTTTAGCTTTTGAGGGTAAGACTATTACATTTTTATTTTTATTCATTTATTTATTTTTTAAACTATTATCAGCCGTAACTTTTTAACATGTTTGTCTTAAGTAATTATTATTAAGTCATTGTGAAATGGTGGGATTTTTTGAGTGATTATTTTCTGAAAGTTACATTGTTACACCAGTAGGTGGCAACAAGTCTTTATAAGCGAGTCATTGAACCATTCGTTTAAACGATTCGTTCAAAAACAGTATGAAACAAATAACGTGCTCCATCTGAATATGCATAGGCTACTTCTCTACTGTATAGTAGGTGAAAAAAACAGTATGTGAAAAGAGTACTATGTCACAATATTCATAAAACTAGGTGAAAATGACCTGTATGAAGATTCTGAAGTGCGCATCCAGTTTGTGAAAGGTAGTGAAGCGCCACAACAGGACAATATAGTAAATCCAGATTACATTCATATTACACACTATATACATTAAATGGTAACAAAGTTATTATTTATTCAAAAGAAGTACCTGTTCAGAGAGTATGTGATTTCAGACGAAGTCATTGAATCATTCATTCAAACAATTTGTTCGGAGACATGCAATCTAAATTCTTTTGGAACTATTTTTGTTTTGGTAGAGCAAAACAGACAAAATAAATGCAAAATAACTGTTTAAAATGTAAATGACCCAATATTAAAGTATTGCTTATTCAGCTATTGTAAAACAAAATCATTTTTTATTTTTATATTTGCCTATATGTGAAGTTATTAACGTAATTTTGGGAGGAGTATGCCCATCTAATCTTCCCATTAATATATGAGCATAAAAACAGCCTCTTACCACTTCCGTTTCGGCATCCCTCCACCTCCCCATCTCCTCCTTTATGCATATTTATTTAATTTATCTTTCTGTCTATAGGGGGGCTATCGGAGCTCGAGTAGAATAGTCTCTCTGAGCCCTCCATTGCAGACATCAAGCCAAATCCGTTTAATATTAATGCTAAGATTATATGGGCACACAAACTCGTGAAATATTTTTTTCTTAGTCTAACTGCAACATGTGAAAGGTCATATAACAACAATGTAGAATACTACTTTTTTGTAAAAAACAAAAATATTACATTATGACAATCACAATTTACTTGACAATCACAATTTTTATTAACATTTCTGAAATTAGAAGTTTGGGTGGGAAACATAAAACAGATTCTCCTTTTAAGAGTCTACTAAAAATAAGATAAAATAACCAGTAAGCAAACATGATTTACTAATTGGTAGTGGGTTGCAGATGATAGCAGGGTGGAGGAACATTATCACATTATTATATTTTAGAGAGCATTTGATTGGCCAAAAATATGTGTAGTGCAGGATGAGTCATCACTACATTTTTTCAATTTTCCTTGAAGGAAAAGATTGTAAATTTGAAATATGCACGTCTGCTAAAAGTGAATGTTGGAAACACTAGCTAACAGATGCAATCAAAATGCCACAAAAATTCAAATTTTACATCTTTAAAAAACAGAGTAGCAAGCAGTATAGAGTATGCATTATGCAGCAAGATGAACGTTCTGAGTGTGCCTGTGATAAAACGAGAGAGAAAGAGAAAAAGGAATACAGACGAGTCCTTATATGTTGATATGAACCCCCTGCCTGCCAAAAGTATTGATTTGTGCGTGTGTGTGTGTAAAGGGAACGGGCACATGTGAGTGAGAGACAATTGAAAAAAATGACTCCATATATGAATATACATTAAAAAAAAATTGGTGTTAAAAACTGAGTAGTACTGAATTTGTATATATCCAAGAAAGATACAGTTGTTCAATTATGAACTTGTGTGCATGTGTGCTCTGCAGACAGATAGAGGGATATACTGCATGTGTATAAAGTGTGTGTGTGTTAATGATATATCTTCCTTGGTCGGGCCTGTGCTTCCAATTTGGAGGCTGTCAGAGTTCAGGGTGATGGAGTGTCAGAGCTGGAAGCTTGATGCATGTGGAAAGGGCAGGTTCTATAGGGGCCCGGCAGTGCCTCTGTCATCAGACACACACACAAACACACACGCGGCGAAATGTCACGTACAAATATGCACTCAACCCCACACACTGTCAGGGCACAGTGCGTGCACACGGAGGGGCCCACACGCGCATGACCCCCTCCCCCCGTTTCATGTATTTCATATGTGTCTGAAGCGAAAAAGCGTCAGAAATGACTGGGAATTATTATCTGGCAAACCTTCCACGAAATAGAATAAAACAGCAGCGGTGGCCCAGCAAGAGCTGAATTCAAACCGTCAGAAGCGGCTCTGTGTACCTGCTCAACCACCATGAGGAGCCTCATTAACAACATGCAAAGTGAACTCATTCACTGAGGCTGAGGAGACGAACCCAGCTGTCACTGAAGATGACTGCTTTAATTGTCTAGGGAGGGGGCGGCGGAGAGGAATGAAAACCGAACGAAGTGTTGTTCGCTAATTGAAAGATTTCTCCTCATATTCCAGGTTCCTTGTGACAGATGCCCGAGGAGCCATTGAGGAAACGGGAGCTGACTTCATTGTGAGCTGATGAAAGAGACAGACCTTGGCCTCCCAGAAGGAGTTTTTCTCCGAGGCGACTTGAAGAGGGATAGTACCGCACAGGTGTGACAGCCCGTCAGAAACACGACGCATGCGTTTACACACACAAATACACAAATGAGAGACAAAACTCGCAAAGGACGGAGCTGCACTGGGCACCTGTACCGCTTTGATACCGCTGCCCGGGAAAAGTGTGGGAGATGTTTGGAACATCTTAATGGTTCCTCAAAACACAGTTGTGTTCAGATACGATGCTACTGAGCTGCGGTGGTGGTGCTTTTTCTGTAGACTCACAGTAAAAGTTTTACTCTGAACTTCAGGAGCATCTTTTATGTTTTTCATAACCATCAGGTCCAGCTATTGTGGTCCAGCAATGGTGTGAGATGCTAATGTCATGGAGTTGTTTGGGTGTTTCTTAAATTTAGGGAACTTTTAGAACACTTTTAAAAGCCATTTAGAAAATACTCTCAATTCTTTAATTAGTTTCCATTAATAATGGTTATTGCATATATAATAAGAGTATTCTGTATTTAATAAATAATTCTGTATGTAATTATTATTAAGATTTTTTTTTCAGGTCAGTTCTAACCACAGTATAATTTCCATAAAATTTCAAATTATGTAGTTTTTCACATGTACATATTTTTATGTACACATTTTGTGCTGCAAATTACATTATATGGCATTACATTATATTATATACAAATACATTATATAAAACAACATCTGTATCACTTAACATGTATCACTTTCAAACAAAGAAACATGTAATATTCTTTGTTTATTTCACTCTTTGTTCAGATTATTTACATATTTTTAACACATAATAATTATATAATATTCATATTTCTCATATTTTGAGACTGAAAATCTGGGCCCCAGACAATAATAAAACAATAAAATCTACTTTAAACTAATTTAAAAAGTAGTAAAAATAAAGGGTACAAAGTCAAATTTTATATTAGATTCCTACAATAATTTATTTATTTATTTATTTGAATTAAATGACCTCATAGGAAGTTGAAGGTTGAAGAAATTACCATATACACTATCATTTAAAGGTCAGGGGTAAAGTCAATAAAATTTTTATTTTTAATAATAATTAACCTGATTAAGAAACGACTAATTCAAATAATCCAAAGGTACAGTAAATACATTTATAATGTTACAAAAGATTTTTATTTCAAAGAAATGCCATTCTTTTCTATTCATGAAATAATCTTGAAACAATGTATGCAAACAATAAATAAATAAAAATAATAATAAAATAAAAAAATTAAGCAGCTTGATAATAAGAAGAAATGTTTCTTAGGCACCAAATCAGCATATTAGAATAATGTGACTTTGAAGACTGAAGTAATAAGTAAAGTAGTAAAGGAATAAATTACATTTTAAAATGATACGTTTTAAATTTACATGTTAAATTGCAATAATATTTCACAATATTATAATTTTTTTACTGTATTTTTGATAAAATAAATGCAGCTTTGGTGAGCATAAAAGACTTTTCAAAAACATTTTAAAATTTAGCTGACCCCAAACTCTTGAAAAACAAACAAACAAACAAAACCCCCCACATAATTAGTTAATTGTTACTTAATTAACCAATTCATGTCCAAAAACCAAAATATACCTCCAGCATCAGTTCAACCATACAACCGATAAACAAACAACAGCCTGCTCACATTACAACAGCATCCCTCACTTCGTCCCACCGGCGTCACAAACAATAAAACGTCCTCATATGAACCCAATGAAGTTGCAGCATTATTCTTATTGTCTCAAGTCCACGATGCTATAAAAGCACCCACCCCGCCTTCCCTTGGACTACTTTAAAGCCAGTATGTGCAGTCAGGAGGAGGAGAAGTGGTACAATGGCAACTTTGTAAATGTCAGAGATTTCAAAGTTTGACATAATAAAAGGAAACAAGCATCATCCTCCCCCTGCGCCCATTAAAACCAGCCCGCAACACATCCCCCCGTTTAGCAATTAGCTCTCCTGGATTTTCAGACGACCAGAGAAGAGCAGGAGAGGAAAGAAAACAAAACAGAGAAGAAGGGAGGGAGGTAATGAAGAGGGGATGGAAGGGGAGGGGAGGGAGGCTGGAGATGGTCTCTCTCTCTCTCTCTGGCTGCCGGGGCCCAGCAGTGCCCTAAGGCAGTGGAGACAATAACTGACACATTTCTTAACCTAGTGTAGTGATGCCCCATATCCTGTAGCCTGGACCTTCCCTGTTCCCCCAGCATCCCGAGCTTTCCTTTTATCCCCATCCATCAGAGAGAGCTGACAGCCTGCCACAGGGGGACTAACAACACACACACACAAACACACACAAGCAAGCAAAACACCTCTGAAACTCCTTTCACACCAGGCACCCTGACAACTCGGTGATAAACACAATATGCAGAAAACTGCATATTAAAGAACACAAATGATTATTATGTCCACAGGGCAGCGATACAATACTAACCAATATGATAGATGACGCCGCTGGAAGGTTTTATGGGTGCCAAGGAACAGGCAGAAACAAAAGGCGATGAAATTGCAAAGCAGGGGAAGGGAAATCACTTTTGGGTTATAAAAATCATTTGGCGAGGGGAAATAATAGAGGTAACAGCATTGGCTACAATTATTTAATTGAAAAACGTTGGAAAACCATATAAATTTATGCAGAATTATCGCCCATCCATGAGAAATGTTAATATTTCAAAACAATGGGACATTTGTGAGTGTAATTGTGGCGTTTTCTGGAGTGTGAGGAGCGTGTGAATGTCTGCTTGGGGTTTGGTGCTGTTGTAGGCAGGCTGAGCAGGAAACAGACAGGAACATGTTGACAGACCTGAGACCAGTTTTGTCATCTGATCAAATTTTCATGGCCAAGTGCTGCTGCTTATGACTGCAACTGCATTAGAGTCCTGTGATAGGAGAATATTTGTACGAGGACAGGTTTTTCCATCTATTATTTTTGTCCTTCCATCCATCCATATTTTCCCTTCCTGTATTCTTTATTTCCTTTCTTCCTTTAATCCATGCCTTTTCTCTATCCATCCATCCATCCATGCATCCATCCATCCATCCATCCATCCATCCTTCTTTCTCTTCTTTCTTCCTTTTTTCATCCCCTCCCTCTTTCTTTCCATTCTTTTTCTTCCACGCTTCATCCATCCGTTCCACATATCATTCTTTTTCTCTTTCTTCATTTCGTCCATCATCAATGCTTTTTCACCTTTCTTCCACTCCATCCATATCATCTTTACTTACGTTCATCTCACATTCATCTCTCTCCATCCATCTATCCTTCTTTCTCTCTATCCTTCCATCTATCTGCCCTTCCTTCTTTCTCTCCTTCCTTCTTTTGTCCCTTGCTTTTCTTTCCATTCTTCCTTTCGTCCACCATCCATGTATTTTTATTTTGCTCTCCTTTCTTCCTTCCTCCACCCATCTATCCATCCTTACTTTCATTCATCCACATCTTTTCCCCATTTCTCCCTCCCTCCATTCATCTACACTTATTCCTTCAGTCCTTCCATCCGACCATCTTTCTTATTTTGTCCCGTGTCTCTTTGTTTCCAAACTTTTCATCCACCCATTATCTATCTTTCTCCTTACGTCCTTTTCTCCCTCTAGTATCTATCCTTTCTTTCCCTTCCATCCATCACTTCTTCCTTTTATTCATCCATCCTTGTTTTTTCCTTCCGTTTATCCCCCAATCTTTCTCTCCTTACTTCTGTAATCCCTTCCATTTCTTTCCATTCCTCTCATCCACCTATCATCCATCATCCATCTTTCTCCTTCCTTTTCCTCTTATCAATCCCTTTTTCTGACTTTCTTCATTTTTCCTGCATCTATCCACCCTTACTTCTTTCTTCCCTCCCTATATCATCCATCCCTCCCTCCCTCTGTCCTTCCTTCCATTCATCCTTCACTGCTTACTTCCTTTCTCTCCCTTCTTTTTCTCTCCCTTCTAGCTTCCTTCCTTTGCACCTTCCTTCAATTTTCATTCTTTCTTTTTAAAAGTCCCTTCTTGGCTGTTGCTACAGTTGAAACCCTGAACAGACTGAGAATGGTTAACAAGGACAATTTACTAACAAAACTATAAATCAGTTCTGTTTGTGCTCTTGTTCTTATCAATGCAAAGGAGGTCAGGGTCACTGGAAGAGAGCGAATCCACAGGTCTTATTTAATGTCTCTGTTTGCGCTTTCATGAAAGCGCCTACGTCGTTAGCATGAATATTTAGATGCTGCTGTATCATGTGCACACCGCTGCTCGTCTTTAAATGGAGCTCCTCCTATTAATGATCTTAATGATGAGAAAGGGCGAACATCCTCACAAAGTCGGCCCAGCCAATGCATCTCCGAGGCCTCGCCGCTACACTTTATGATGATGTTCTGTGCAATTAATCAAAGTGGCGTTTATTGCTTGTGCCAGACATATTAAATTGCTCCCTTGTCCTTAGGGCTCCAGGGCTACTGGGTGTCATTACGGCCCCGTAATCACTAAAACTCATTTCCTGTTTTTGCTACAGGTCACATATAATCTAAAAAGGTGCCCGGTCTCCTCTCCGATTGTAACATAAACTATATTGGAAATGGGAGTAAATTGTAGAAAATCGTGAGCCTAGGATATATTTGCGTAATGCGTTCACAACATATGTCTGCTTTTGCCCTGTGCTGATTTGAGAGGCAGTGGGTTTTATAATATAGCCATGCGAAGAATATAAAAACAAGAGTTATACGCTGCGCTTCCTCCTCGTTTGATCAGACTTGTGTATGAAAACAAGCTCTTTTGTCCCCTTCGTCTTAAGTGGCAACATCTCTCTTATGGCCACAATAAACAGCTCATTAACAAGCAGAGCCTGTTCCTGTCTGGTGTGCGGTAATACAGGCCGCTAGCAAAGAAACACAGATAATGTATAATCACACTCACAAACGTGTGAACAAATGTGACGAGTTGCATTAAAGTAGCGAAGTTGGCTTAGGAGACCACTCCTCCTCTGAGACAACATAGCCATGCTCTGTCCCAAAACCCAGTGTGTTACCTATATGCTGCAATTATTTGATCAAATATAGAGCAAGAACAGTAATATTGTGAAATATTATTACAATTTAAAATAACTGTTTTATATTTTAATATGCTTTAAAATGAAATTTATTGTTGTGATGGCAATGCTCAATTTTCAGCAGTCATTATTTCAGTTTTCAGTGTCACATGACCCTTCAGAAATCTTTCGAATATGCTGATTTGGTGCTCAAAAATATGACCTATTATCAGTGTTAAAAACAGTTGTGCTGCTGAATATTTTTGTGGAAACTATGAAACATTATTTTTCAGGATACTTTGATGAATAGAATGTTCAAAAGAACAACATTTATTTGAAACAATAATCTTTTGTTAAATTATAAAAAATGTTACTGTCAATTTTGATCAGTTTAATGCAGCCTTACTGAATAAAAGTATAAATTT
Organism: Barbus barbus; assembly: GCF_936440315.1. Lineage (NCBI taxonomy): Eukaryota > Metazoa > Chordata > Actinopteri > Cypriniformes > Cyprinidae > Barbus > Barbus barbus. The sequence goes on from NC_136724.1 coordinate 15,317,153, forward strand.
TTTGGAAAAAATAAAACACTAAACAAAACTTAATGGCTCCATACTTTTAAACAGCACTGTAATTAAATGTGTATATATTGTATGTAATTAATTGTTTAAATATATTTGTATTTATTCTGTCTAATATTTGTCTAGTACTATAAATATTTATGCTTATTAGCTTTAGCAACTTGCTAGAACCAAAATGTACTAGAATCAATTCCTGCAGTCTCTAGAAATTGCACTCGTTTGTGGAGTATTCCAAATCAGTCATTTATTGAGTTTCCATGATTGTTAGGATACAGTCTCAAAAGTCAGCTGCCTATGTAGGAAACAGGAAGCTTGCTAGGTTTTGGAACAGCGCTACAAACGAACACATTGAGACATCGAAAAAGATGTACGAACCCTGCCTATTTCGAAAACTTTTATGTCTGTCATTTCTTGGCAGTGGGTTTCTGGATGACTTATCAGATAGTGTCCCTGGCTCTTCGATGTTAAAATTAATCAGACCATCGCTAGGTCTCTCTTTCTAGATACCGCGTGAGCCCTGATCCGATGGGTCAGTCTTCATGAGATATTTTGCAGCTGCAGTCGGAATGGGAGGGTGGGGGAGGACAGTTATTTCAGTGGGACAGGCAGTTAGTTAGCCTTGCCATCAGGGTGGCATCTGTCATCCCACTGTGCTACTGCTTGTGTCCTATGATGGATGTCACAATTTGGACCATCAAAATAGGAGCCCCCTGCTGCTTTTAATTGCCAAAGCCCGGCGCTGGCACATTTGTTATTACCGAGCGCTTGTTACGTCACACCAAATGAATTAACAGGTGAAGATAATAGATGTGCACCCGGGCGACCCAGTCTACAGCCCCTATGAGGGCCCCGAGTAATTATGGGATAATAAATGTTCAGTATTGAAGCAGTGGGGGGCAGCATTAGACAGGCAAAAAAAAAAAAAAGCCTCCCTGACAGGCTGTATGGAAATACGCTCCACCGCCAGCAATGACACACACTCATCAGCTGCCTGACAGACGCTTATATAATTAGACCTGTAATACATACAATTAGAAAAATAGTGAAAAGTGTGCAATTTTACAGGTATAAATATATTCCATCGATTCCATCGTTTCATTAAAATCGTTAAAACTTGGCACCGCAAGGTCTGCTAGAGTAAGTGCAACGGTGGCAGCTTCTTGCAGACAGAATATCTATAACAGAAAGTAATGGGTTGTCTACAGCCAAGTATAGAACTTCTAAGGATTTACAAAAACTCCCCAAAACACAGTCATGATGTCTGCTGAACCTTTGTGGCAATTACATACCACCATTAAAACCAACCTGGGCTCATTAAAAATGCATGCCTCTACCTACATTTTTGCAAACCTCCAAAAACGTAGCTATCCATACAATTCACTACAGTCTCCAGCTGGAATAATCACTAGAGGCAGTAAAACACCAACAAATTTTACTCCCTTTCACATAAATTATGATCGCAATGGCAGATTATTGATTGATAAATACTTTTTTGTGTGGTTTCTTCCCCAATACTGTTACCAGAGCGCATGATTTGTAAGCAAAAACATTTTTAAGGGCCCCTGTTATACCATTTAGAATATTTCGAACAAACCCAATATTTTTTTGCGTTCTCGTCATTTTACTGACAACTGCTGGGGGTTTTCATCGTGGCACTCACAAACGCTTGCTCTTGAAAGATGGTTTAGAACCCAGTTTATCTGGACCAGCTGGCTTCACTGAATCACAACCTGTAAGTATGATAAATAAGAGATGTTTATATTTTGGAAAAAGGAACTATGGCAATGGGTGCATCGTTTCCGACACACACTGAACACGGTAGACCAATAACAACAGATTGGGCCATCTATCCACTGAATCAGAGCAGAGTAGGCTCACGGAAAAGAGGGGTTTAGCGAGACTGAATCTTAGAATGAAAAATCCTTTGAGAATCGCTGGAAAATGAAGTAATATTAAATGCATAGTTTGAGAAAACGAAAGCGTTTTTTGACCTTGCATCCATCATAATAGGGGCACTTTAATGTTTGAATCACATAAGCATGGCTTTTCTTAAATAGTAAACTTGCTTGATAGCTTACCTGATACAGGATTCAGAGTGTGATGCAAAGTGAAACAAGTTACGATAAAAGAGCTTGTGGAAGACTTGTAGAAGCAAGATAAAATAGTATGGTTGCTTTAGCAAATGCATTTTTTGTCTTACATTTATTTTTGGTAACGTTAATGGTTAGGCTTTGTGTAGGTGGTACATTCCACGTATTTGTACATGTCACTCACTGAATATTTCATTATTTGAACTAGTTTGATTCATACAACAACCAATGAAACACTGTGTCTGCACTGGACGTGAGCAGAGAAATGCAACACCGACACTAAACTGATACCTCGTTTTATTACTGATGTACTACATGCTCTGGTGCTATTTCTGACAACACTACAAATAGATTCAAACTTTAGCTTTGACATGTTTAGTGTAGATAGCTTTAAACTGGTGTGCGTCACAACAACGGTCATGCCCGGATAATCTGTTTTGTACGGTGGCCGATTGAGAAATTGAGAAACGCTGCAAATCCTCACAACACATGCAAATTGAGAAACGCTGCAAATGCTCACAACACATGCAAATTGAGAAACGCTGCAAATCCTCACAACACATGCAAATTGAGAAACGCTGCAAATCCTCACAACACATGCAAATTAAGAAACACTGCAAATCCTCACAACACATGCAAATGTCCTTTCTTTCATTAGCCTACTAAAAGAGCCTGAATAAATTTTTAAATATTATTCTTACTGACATTTTTATTTTGACCTGGTTTTAACAATTAATGAAGCATTGCAAATTTATTTTCATTAACCTTGAAATTATATTTAGTTGAGGATAAGTTAGCCATCTTACATAATAACGTTAATTGTGTTATTTGTCATCATTAATCTAATAATATCCAAAAGACAAAGAAATCATGCAATCAGGGTGTTAAAATAAACAACAACAACAAAAAAACACTCACCTTTCAGTTCACCAACAACTCAACCAATAGCCACTGCACAATAAGCAAATCCCAGCTGGTCCGTCACTTTTTTTGGGTCCCCTTGAAACATTTCCATTGTGGTCCATGCAGCACGTTTTTGTGAGGATTTGCAGCGTTTCTTAATTTGCATGTGTTGTGAGGATTTGCAGTGTTTCTCAATTTGCATGTGTTGTGAGGATTTGCAGCGTTTCTCAATTTGCATGTGTTGTGAGGATTTGCAGCGTTTCTCAATTTGCATGTGTTGTGAGCATTTGCAGCGTTTCTCAATTTGCATGTGTTGTGAGGATTTGCAGCGTTTCTCAATTTGCATGTGTTGTGAGGATTTGCAGCGTTTCTCATTTGCAGCGCATGTGTTGTCAAAATGATGAAGATGTTTTCTTGATTTGCTGGTGTTTTGTCTATTTGCATGTGTTTTCTGAAGTTGCAGCGCGTTGAGCTCTCACGGCCACCGTAGGTTTGGATAAAACTTGAACACGCTTTTAGTGCCACTCACATTTAATTTCCGAACTGCTGTTATACATACAAGAACCAACAATAAAACTTTGCCAGATTCTTGTTCATCTGTTTTGAACAAAACTGAAAGCGGTTTTAGCGCCACTCACTGGACATTTGACTTTTAAAGTGTTGCGAAAAATTTAAGAAGCAACATAACATCATTTTGCAGCAATGTCACCACAGGCACATATTTCCAGTGAGCCTGGGTTGATCAAAACCAAGAGAGTAAATATAACCGGCTTAAAACTGGAGGCAGTGGGAGTCAGCGCGTTCAGTAGAGCGTCATCCAGAGATGGCTAGATATAAATAAGCCCAGAATGTCTTAAGCAAACAGAAATTATACAAAATTAATTAGCGAGCCCCGGATGATAATTACCGGTGGTGAGTTGCTGGGCCCTTGCGTGGGGCTGGAAAGAGCCCAGGCACAACAGAATTTGGGAGGATGTGGCGCGAGTCTGCGTTTGCAGCCTGCTGCCGCCTCCACACAAACCTCTGTAATTACTAACTTACATTTCTCTCGTTCGCCTTCACCTTTCATTTCGTAGTCATTTGGGAGAGCCAAGGTAAACCAGAGGACTAATTGGCAATAGACGATTCCACTGGTGAGGCGTAATGCATTAAAGATGTGGGGCTCTGGCTAGTTATGAGCAGCCAAATAAACATTAGCCTTTAGCCATGCAGCTAACCTTCAGTATCCTGCCCCCTACACACAATCCCCCTCCTTCTGTCTGTCTCTCTTTCTCTGCCTGTCTCTCTCTCCATCGCAGTACTTTATTGCCAATGCATCAATAGACATACCAAAAGCCGTTCCAAGTCCTTTACTGGCATTACTGCCATACATTCAATTTTTCCAAAACATTAACACACAACAAAATCAGTCACATGAATATATTTTGTAATCCGATAAAATAGCAGTGAGAATTTAAGAAAAATATAAATAAATTAAGGTAAGTGGTGGGGAATATTCAGTGATTTTTTTATGTTAACTACAGTACATCATTTTAATGAGTCTTTATGGGAGAATTACTTGAATCATTTGTTGAACCGATTTGTTCTTTAAAGAACAAAACAAGTTTCCAGAATCTGTGGTGTCAGAAAACAGTACAAACAAACCAACCCTGTCCTTCCTCTCTCTCAATTTTAATTTTAAAACTGCTTTACTGGCATTGTTAGGTCTATAAATACAACATTGCCAAAACATCAACATACACCACAAAATAGAATAGAATAGAATACACCTGTTCCTCTTTCTATCACTTTTCCTGTCTCTCTCTTCATCTGTCTCTCTCTCTGGCTGATTCTCTCTCAGCCAGTGTTTCTCCCACTCCCTCTATGTTCTTAAGCATGATGAGTTCTGTAGCTCATGCTGAATGATAGTTGAATGACAGAAGAAACTTCTTCAAACAGAGGGCTGAGGTCTTGTGTATGACAATAGGATGCCCAGCTGTCAAAACACTGAGGTGTGTATGCATGTGTGTCTATACTACATGCTAACGAAAGGCAGCTGCGTTCTGTCACAAACATGCCCTGTGCAATGGACTGGAAATCATGGCAGCACCTCCTATGTGGTCTGTATGTTTTCCAGAAGCCGCAAAGGCAGGAATTCTATCTTTGGCAGGGACCTCAGTGTAGCGTCCATGCCTTAATGTACAATGATGTGTAAAGTAATCTGCCATTTAAGAAAAACGGCCTGGTGGGAAGATCCTATTCAACTTTAAAGACTCTCTGTGTTTCCACAGGAAAGCTTTGCATATAAATGTCTGGAAACACGAAATATAGAAGTGAAAATAATCAAACCTGAATTGTAAGATATCTTATGTATGACTGATTTGAGTAAAACAATATTTGGTGTTTTTCATCAAAATATGGCCTTCGTGAACAATGGCTTCAATTAGAATTACTGTGTCTGTATTACATGAACAGTTTAAATTATTTCAAAATGATAAACATGCTTTGTATTTGCAATAATACATGTGAATTCATGAGTCCTATGTCCATTCATATCCACAGTGACATGCTGCATTCTAAGAATGTCTCAGAGCAATGCTCTATCAAATAGAATACATGCATTGTCCTGCTAATTATACCAATTTTCCAAATGATCTACTTGTATATTAATCAACATCACTTTTCATAGATGTGAGTCATTCTATGCTTATGCATATTCAGAAGGTTCTCTTTGGCTATCAATCAGAGGAAACAAGTAGAAATGACGCTGAAATGAGTGTATTAAAAAGCACCAAATACACTATTATACAGGGAAAACTATATTTGACTACGAAAGTATCATGTGAAAATTAAAATTTGAGTAATTGCTGCTGAAAATTCAGCTTCATAAAAACTGAAGTTTTATTTTAAATAATAATAATATTTTACACTATTACTGTATATATATATATATTTTTTTTTACAGTAGCATAAGTAATTGATATAAGAGCTTAAGAGACTTCTTTTCTTTCCAACACAAAACTTTTGAACACTACTTTATCTATGCCTATTGATTTGAGAATTCTTGTAACATTCAGGAATCCCAGGTTGGGAAAACCCTGCTGTAGAGTGTAATGGTTAAAGTTCAGATATTTATGTTTCTTTAAAATGTCATAGCAAGATCACAAACATAAGGGGTTATAGTTTAACTTCAGATTCTGGCACATCTGGTGAACGACAGCTTTGGAGGGGGGCTTGTATGGATATTCTGTGAATAAAACATGCAGAGAGCAGAATGGAAATGGTTCTGCTTGTCAAATTGGCAATGACTGATAGGCACCCCAATGCAATGAACAGAGAGACACCTGCTATTTGGCCATGCCTCACCGTGTGCTGTACGCTGAATGGACCGGGTCCCGACTGCCATAAAGAAATGCTACATATTTTTGTGCCCCCGCCCCCAGTTTAAATGTCGTACAATGTAAATGTATCTGTTATATATATATATATATATGTATATAAATTTTATTAAATTTTTTTAAGGAATAGTTCACTCAAAAATTTCAATTCTGTTAATCATATACTTGCCCTGATGTCGTTCCCCTTTTCCCACGGAACACATAATTAGGCATTTTGAAGTTTTCCATGCAATTACACTGAACAAGGACTCAAGCTTTCAAGTTTCAAAATGATGCAAAAACAGTATAAGTATCATAAAAGTGGTCCATGCATCTATATTTTACATCTTCTGTAGAAAGCGATAGCTTTGTGTGAGAAACAGACTGAAACATAAATCTTAGGAATTTTGTGTTTCACAGAAGAAAAAATTGGGAGCGAATTTTTATTTTTTTGTGAACTATCTCTTCAAATTATTGTAGCTCCCTTCACTCTAAAAAGTGTTGATGACTTAACTTAAAAAAATTGAGGAAACCCGTTGCCTTAAAATTATTAAGTAAATAATAATAATAAAAAAAAGTTAAGTGACAATTCACTTAACTTATACTTTTTTGTTATTAATTACTTAATAATTTTAAGGCAATGTGTTTCCTCAATTTTTTTAAGTTAAGTCAACTTATCACTGTTTACAGTGAAAAGAAGCCTATTTATGAAATATTGTGTGTCATCAAGCAGCACGCAGACTCAACCAGAGTAAAACAAGCAAAGTTTCACAAAAGTAAAATATTTAATTGTGTTTGGGGCAAATATCTGCACTCCTTGAATGCCGAATTTGGGGGCTGTAGCTAACTGCTATAATCACTGTAAAAAAAAAAAAGAAAATTGTTGTTTCATCTTAAAATAATTTGTTAACCCGCTGACTTAAAATGTTTAGTTTAGTCAACGAAAATATTCCAGTTGTCCCTTAAATTAACATTGAGTATGTTAAAATTTCTAGTTGACTAAACTAAACATTTTTTAACAAGTCAGCGGGTTAACAAATTATTTTAAGTTGAAACAACTTTTTGAAACATTTTTTTTTACAGTGTTAAGACAGTCTTGTTTGTAACTGAGGGTTTAGATGAAAGGAAAAATAAGGATTTTTTAATGAATATGTGCTCATACTTGCATTACTGTTTAATGAAACTGGACACTGGGTTAAATGTGTGTGTGTGTGTGTGTGTGTGTGTGTTGGATGGGGGAGGTGTGAATATTGAATGCCTGTTTGCGGTCTGTACTTCCATGCTTACAGGCCAATACATCAAAAAAATTAAAATATTCAGCATCAAAAAGGCAAAGGGTACATGCCTGATGATCTTAATTGCCCCATATTTTTGATGTCAAGCAATCATAACACCTTCAAAGTGACACAAATTGATTTGTACATCGACAGCCTCGTGCTTGTAAAAAAAGACGGCGATGCGGTTAATAGAATGAGTCTGTCTTAGCGGCTTCGGACGCCTTTTCAAACTCAAGAGAAATGCAAATGCGTTCATACTTGAGTAGCTCAGACATCTGCGGGGTTAATGGAGGTCTGAATATTGCTGTCCACCGCAATGTTATTCCTTTAAAGACAGAATCAATCATAAACAACGACTCAAAGAAACGCTTGCCTTTAGAGTCAATTAAAAGTAGAGTGACATAACACAAAAATACTCCCAGCATAAATTAAGTGGCCCGCCATCATTGTTTTCTTGTTTACCATGTTATGAAGGCGATGTTTGATGTACACGCGAACCGCTCTGGGCGATAGTTTATGATCATTATTATTTAAATGAGCTGTTGTGTTTTGAAGGTCTTAAATCACTGAACAGGAATTTCTGAAGTCCAGAATTATAAATGGCTTTCCATGCAAATGGGGGAACGCTGCTCTCTTGACTGCATTCATTTTGCGGTGCAAACGTATTCTTGTTCGCTATTTAGAATAACATTAGTCGCAATGTAAAGTTTGGTATTTACGCTTAAACTATTAGCAACTTTATGAAGTCGATGTTTTTCATTCTATGGCCCCTGATGTGCGCGCTACGATTGCTTGTTGCTGAACATACTTTCCAAAGAATGATTAATGACATATTTTTAATGAGGGACAGCACTGAACCCCTGCCATGCCATAGCTAAACACGCCACAAATGAGCGACTCACTGTGGCCTAGTGGACTGAAGCTTTGGCATCATTATCAACAGACCATACGCTCCTATAAACAGCTCGCAGGTCTCAATTCTCCTGATGCAAAGAGAAAAGCAACAGTGCTGCACCGCATTACACAGATTCACAGGAAGATGCTCATGCAGTCGATACTGAAATGGTCAAATTGATAGAAAACTACTCAAACTGTTTCACAAACTGCCATCATTTCCCTAAATCTACGCAAAACTGAGGTTGCTGCTTGTTTATGCCAGGAAATAAAGATGCCAAAGGGAGCCTCTGGGAGCACAAATGAAAAAAAAAAATAAAGAGGGGGGGGGGGGGGGGGGGGGATAAAATAAGTTTAAGTGTGAGGAACTTTTAAAAGCATTTTGTCAATGAATCATACAATTGAATATGATACAGCAGGACTCCATGAAGGTGCCCCTATAAATGGGCCTCATGCTGTAATTTAGTTTGAAAGCCCATTGCAATGGGAAGATGAGTGGCCCCATCAACTCTTAGTGCCCCAGCCACTTTGTCCAGTTTTGCACTGAGTGATGTAGATATTTCAGGAAAAAAAGCACTTTGGACATTTAAACAGTTTCTCGTTAACTAGAACATGACCACTTGAAAGTGTATTAATGACATAAAAACCTTCATATAGGCTCTTTGGTGAGGTTTGCTGGATGAGAAGGTTAAAATGGTCAACTCATCAAATGCATGATTTTTATAATTTTTTCCTCATTAAAAAGTTTAACCACTTAAGAAATCAGGAGCACTGTTGAAAATTATTTTTAGTTCCCTTACATTTTTTAGCAGAGGTGCCTGTGAAAAGCCAAAAGTCAAACTCGATTGAGGGCTGTGGGCGAAAAGGCTGCATTATATATAACTATAGCATAATAAAATGACATAAACTTCTAATTCATTAAAGGGTTTCTCCACCCCAAAATGAACATTTTGTCATTAATCACTTACCCCCATGTCGTTCCAAAACCGTAAAAGCTTAGTTCGTCTTTGGAATATAATTTAAGATATTTTGGATGAAAACCGGTAAGCTTGTAACTGTCCCATTGACTGCCAAACAATTAACACTGTCAAGGCACAGAAAAGTATAAAAAACATAATCAGAATAGTCCATCTGCCATCAGTGGTTCAACCGTAACGTTATGTAGCTACGAGAATATTTTTTGTACGCGAAGAAAAAATAATTAACGAATTTATTCAACAATTCGTCGTCTCTGTGTCAGTGTAGTGCCATTTTGGAGACTATCAGATGGACACAAACTGAGTATGCTGTTCTGTGTCAGCCGCTCCACAAGGATACGCTGTTTTCATTCAAATAAATGCATAAACAAACGTAGAAGACGTATCCGTAAGATGTGGCTGACACCATAGAACCATGGAACAACATGGGGGTAAGTGATTAATGACAAAATGTTTATTTTGGGATGGAGTAACCCTTTAATATTCTCTACATTTTAGAGCGATTAAAAAATTAAATGAAAATATGCTTAAATTACTTTTTTCCCCGACCCAAATCAAAGGTCGTCACGAGCCAAATTTGGGCATCTCTGCTCTATATGGTAGAAAACTGTAATAAAAAGTGAAATGCAATTGTGAAGTAAAATACTGCTAAATTGACATTCCCAGAACTCTCTTTGTAACAGATCACATTTGATGTTCTTTCACTTAAATAATTACATTTCGTCTTATTTTTGTATTAGTTATGTAAATTAGGGTGTTATGTTACATCATGTTAATTTAGTATTTATTACATTATTTTAGTGTCACGTTTGTTTGCTGGTTTTAACACTATTTTTCAGTCCTCCATTCAGATCACATGATCAGCCGAATGCTACTCACTTTATCGCAATAACCCCCTATTATCGAACACTTTAATTCACAGAATAAAGAAATCATGTCTGACGGCAAATAGCGCATTTCTTCAAAATTGGTACACTACAAACACTGTACATCCACAGCACTAGGTGTCAGTATAAATCCAAGATGACAGCACATCATAAACAGAAAATTACATAAGTAAGTGCACCTTTAACATTCATTTACAGCACAGAGACTAAATATAAGCATTTTTAAAAGAACCACAGGTTTGCTACAGAAGGTCAGACACCCATTACTTCTAATTGTGGAGTCCAGCGAGATATTTAAGTCTGTGTAGGTGAGTTCGCTTTCGGCTCGTTCTCTGGTTCGGTGTCTGTCAGCCCCAATCTTCCCATTTCTCAGCTCTCCCCATCCCTGGAGGTGATTCATCTAACACAGGCAGATTAACACATTATCGCTGTACCTTCCTTAGCTCTCGAAATTGTATGCCTCGCTTAAACATTCCTTTCATTTACTGCTTATTTGCTGCTTAAAGCCTCTGTGATCAAGAGAGGGGAATGAGCAATTGTCTGGGACGCCGGTCTGTTTGCATATGTAAAAAGAAAGAGGGGAACTGACTTGGACGTGAAGAGCTCAAGCGTTCAGGTAAAAGATGAATTGCACACAGACACTGGGGATTTGCCCAGTGGACAATTCCATCATGCACGCAGACAGCAAAGTAATTTGGAATAGATCTTGATTGGTTTCTCATTGTGTGTCCGGAAAATCCCTTGTGTGCGGGAAAGCTTTAATTGAGTTTGACATTTCAGGATTATGAATCCTATGGCTATGTTAAATGGCCAATTTACATCTTAATTTAAAATTCCACATGGATAAAAAGTTATTAATTACATTATGCAGGGAATGAAATTCAAGTTGTTGTTTTTTTCCTTATTTTAATTTCAACCTCAGGGCATTCAAAAGAGAGCTGTTTATTTGAATCTCAGAGCAGTAAGAAACCAGGCCAGTACATTCAGTTTACATTCTTCACTGATCACACCAAGCACGCCAGTCGATTCCACTTCACAATATGACTGGGAACTCAGATTGTACTGAACGTATCGTGTTTGCAAAATGAATGAAAAGATTATTTTATGTGAAAATCAAACTTTCATTGGCATGGCAGAAACAGAGGAAGTCTTGAAATGGCATGCAACAGAGTAAAAAAGTTACTAAAGAAACATTAGAAGCCAAATATCATCACATATATCAATATTTACTCCCAAATTAAGAAAATGAATTAATATTCCAATATTTAACATAATAATGTATTTTATTCTTTATACATATATATTTATGTATGTATTTTTTATGCTTACCAAGGCTGCATTATTTGATCAAAAATACAGCAAAACAGAAGCTAATATTGTAAAATATTATTACAATTTTGAAATAACTGTTTTCTAGTTTAACACATTTTAAATGCAATTTATTTCATGAAACAATGGAGCGTTCAAAAGAACATTTATTTGAAACAGAAATCTTTTGTAACATTACACGAGTTTTCTTTCTTTCTTTCTTTCTTTCTTTCTTTCTTTCTTTCTTTCTTTCTTTCTTTCTTTCTTTCTTTCAACACCTTACTGACCCCCAAACTTATATATTGTACAAAGTATGATGTATAAACTTCTATACATAAATAAAATAAAGTAATATTACTTTTAAAGTTTGTAGATTTAGACTTGGTACTTTAAGCAAGATGCATTGTGGTATCTTCAAAGTGTCCTTTAAGTGGCCATTCCCGCTTTCCTGAGAGTAAAAAAAAAAAAAAGAACCAAAACATATCAGTCAACAGACAGCCTGGTTTTGACACATGAAACAAACAAGGCAGTGTTTGTCATTGAGATTAGAGCCGATCAAAGGCTGTGGTGACCATAAAATGCATCGCCTTATGAAGAAGAGAGAGAATAAAAATCAAAAAGTGAATTGTATCTTCCCGAGGAGGTGGAAAAATACAATTTTATGTGATAAAAAACGTGCGAGGGAACTACTGCATTATAGACTGCTCTCTCAATGAGAATGTAAAAGGTAATTTCACATATAAAAAGAACTCTAATGCATGGTAGTAATGTCGTGGGGAAGGAACAAAGGCAAACTTTCATCTCTTTAAGCTTGGATGGAGAAAACCTTTGATGCTTTGAAAATGATAATAAAAATCTCAGACTGAACCACTGAATACGATGCAGGCCCCCCAGCACTTAATGCAGACACATGGGCCATCTACAGGGAGAAAAAAGACTTCAAATTGTGACACTTAGGGTGGCCAAATTATACCCTGAACAAACACAAAAGTGCGAGGAACAAAAAATCCTATTATATCAAAAATTAGTCGAAATCTCAGCATGCTAAGAGACAGAATTTATGTTCAAATGATGTTCTACATTTTGCGAAGCAATATTAATATATAACCGTGATATATTAAAAAGAGAGCCGGGAAAGATTTAAAGATGGCTTTAAGCGCAATAAGGCAAAATGCAAAAGTTTGATTGGATAGAAATAAGTTATTGCCCTTCTGAAACTAAAAAGCCCTTTTGTGAGTGATGGGAAAAAGACACAAGGCCTGTTCTGTGGTCTTTAGAAGAGGAAATTAGCCGTGAAAATTAGACTTTCCACCAACATAAAGGGACAGTCCAGCGGCCCCATGCCTGGGGTCCATCCAGCAGGAGAGATGATAGGACAACTCTGTCTGTCCTCACTAAACGCATTCCCCCCTGAACCCCTGACCCTGGTGTGCATCGAAATAACCCATTAGCTGCGTAATGTATTTAGACCAATGTCTTACACTCCACCCCCTCCTTCTCAGAAACACATTTTGACTCTATATTTCCAATTATTCAAACCATTTCCTTTGACTAGGCATGTCCATGTTCTCTGAGAGTTAGGGTGTTCATCATCACTTCTTGTAGATGTTTACCAAAGCTGGCATACATTGTCCTTGGAAAATAACAAGAATACTCACCCTCAAGTTGTCTGAATAATGTTCTGGTCGCTCATTTCCATACGATTACAATGAATTGGGACCAGAGCTTTCAAAATGGAGCCAAAAGCATAATGAAATTATGTATTATGCATTATGTATTCCAGGTCTTCTGAAGTCCTATGATAGATAGATAGATAGATAGATAGATAGATAGATAGATAGATAGATAGATAGATAGATAGATAGATAGATAGATAGATAGATAGATAGATAGATCACAAACTCATACGGTTCTCAAATTTGATTAATTCACAGCAGTTCATTGCAACTAAGCTTAAATTTCTTTTATTCACAGAAAACTGTTCAAATAGAGAATAATTTGCATATATTTGCATGGAAATACATTTTGCATCCTTATTACAGCAATTGGGTTTAATTGGTAGACAAAAGCACAGAAGAAATAAAGTCAATAAAGTTTGTTAACAACATCTTGGTGAGTTTGAGTGAACTATTTCTTTACCAACGTTTGGAATTTAAATGAGGCAATAAGTACTTGCAGAAGCATGTATCCAGAAGATAACTGAATTAATATTTTACATTTCAACTAAATTCGCCAGAGGAGAGTTGAAGTTTGAGAATCAAAAAAGGGGAGCTTTGAGCTCTCTAATGTTATTCAAATATACTGACCCAAGTGCAGAAAAAATCCTCTCTTGTTCCAGTCAAGGACATTATCAGGTCTTTCATTTTTATATTCAATGCAATTTTGAGGTTGAATGATATTTTGCATGGGTATGGAAGGCAGACTAAAGGAACGCTTTAAGATAAGTGTTATTGGAGTCAGAGGGAATTTGAATGGACAGTTCATGGCAATGCAAAGACGCTGATTGGATACTGTTCCTCTGAAATGCCTATGGTTGACTCCTTACATACCAAAAAGTGGTTCTGATCACAGCATCAGTCCCAGTGCAGTCATCTCTCCAAATGAGGGAGGGAAGCAAAACAACATGGCCAGGGACCCTGCATCCAAATTTACATACTTCGCTGCTATACAGTACATTAAAAGCATCATATAAAATTATTAGGAGTTACAGACCCAAATCAACTCCATTATAAAGTGCATTCATTTCAACTAAAATAAAACGAACGTTCCATAATGATGTCTCCCTGACAAGCTGAACTGCCAATATTCAAACACAGATAGGAATTGAAACGGGAACATTTCTTAAAATTAATGCCACGCCTCTTTGAAACACTGAGGCTTTTTACAAAAGAGAGCGAAAGAAAGAAGAAAAACAGCACTGCTTATCTTTTAGTTTTGGTTTAGGCTGAAACTCTCCGGAGGTGTATTCAATCCCCATGATAACCAAGTATGAATCCTGATCTTCACAGCATAATTGCAGCTTTTGAGGAGTGAAACATGAGAGAATGCAACGCTAACACCAACTTTTTATTTCTAACTTTTCCTACAGTACAGATCCCTGGATCTCTTATGAGCAAAAAAAGCTAAGCTATAATTATTGAAAAGCTAAGCTTTAAGTTACAGCTATTTTCGGGTGCAGCATTTTGCTGATGTCTGACTTGGCGGCGCTCGTTTTGAAAAGGGCATGTTTGGTTAAAAAGAAAACTTGGGAACTTGGGGTAAAATGGAAATTGTCATTTAATTAAAACTCTTAAAATGGCCTATAAAAACAACCATTAAACTGACCGTTCCTTCATTTTGCAACACATTACATCATATACAAAGTACGCAACCATAATTATGTGAGAAAGGCCTTTTTGGACTTACAAGTTGAGACATTTCCAAGCACACACCTCCCTCTTCCAAAAGTAGAGACGTGCCCGAAATGGACCTCCTGCAAGGCTCTCAATGGTAAACAGATAAAACCTCACACCCACATCTGCTACGCCTCTCTCACCGCCTGGCATGGAGGTGAAAACCCCCCACCAGTGCACCCTCATGGGGATAAACAAGTCTTTAGGTCAAGTCTAAAGCAGCTCGGATGCGTTCCTGCCCGTTATTAATAAGGTCTTAGAGGATACCGCTACATCTCGCGAATATTCAACCGAAGCGCCCGGCCTTCTACGTGCCTTTAATTGCCCTAGAGGTTGGCCAGGTTACAGAGGGCCATGCCTGGTGAAAATAATGCATTATTTATTCTGATCTGCCTACTTCTCAATGAGCGTGCATCAGGGCTAATAGATTAATGAGGTCACATTAACATTTCTCTCACAGCCCGGAACAAGATGGCTGTTGATGGAAATTAGATTAAGCCGGCCTAGATTAAGCACATTTACTTCAATACAATCTCAGGTACTTTCTACTAACACTATATAATGGCATCGCAGCACGCATATAATGCGTATCCCATTACAAGCTGCATTTAAAAAATCAAATAAAACTATGTAATTTTTGGCCAAAAAGTAAGAAACACTCACCAAATGCATCATTACAGGCCTGCACGTCCGTTGTTTAAGGCATTAAGGTAATTTAACAATGTCAAGAGGAAAGTGTAATGGCCATGATGGATTTTTGTTTTTCTCATGGTCTATGGCTGATAATATTTTTATAGTCTTTTTCTTGTGTACTTAAGCCATTAAAGACTCCAAATGTAAGAAAATTGTCTGTCAATTTGTCAGTTATTTGCTCACTAAATGTTGTAGCACTTACTGTCATTTGTGGTGATCAATACTTAATAAATTAGGATGTTCACCTCAGTTTAAGACACGGATGTACAGCACCTTCTCGGCCCCCGAGGGGCCCGGACTGATGGAAGCTTCTCTCTAATGTAGCCAAAGTGAGCCCTTTCTGCAAATTGCTTTTGTAAATTCAGTTGCACTGAAATACAACTCAACCTCGACTTTCATTAAACGGGACGCTGAAAGTCAGAGAAAGCAAGAAAAAGAGAGGGCGGAGGAAGAGGAGGGGCACATGGCTGGAAGACGTTTATGTACAGTAATGCATCGAAGATTGTGCTCTGTCCAAAACAATCCCATTTGCAATATTGAATTATCAGGCAGAACATCAATGCTTGTCGTCACCGAGAAACACACTCCCTACGTCCAATCCAATTAAATACGTTTGTTAAATAATGTAATGATTGCTTTAACCATTCTCTCACTCACAGTCCATTCATTATGAATACTAAAAATGCCATCGTACAGTACTTGGGGAAAAGGTTACGTGGACCGATAGAATTAATTGTCCCGCTGAAGAAAAATGTCATGGGAACAATTAGATTTTTGTGATGCCCGATTCCTCCTCCCCAGCCAGTTAGTGGCATGGCGTTTTAATTTGTAACCTGACATGATAATATGCTGTTAGTGGGGAAAAGTGGCGAATATATTTCATATTGATTAAAAGATATGAGCTAATGTTTCAATGTGAGGAAAAGCTGCTTTGTGCAGATGTAGGTGCCTCTCTGATTCATAATTAGCACAAATCCCATCAGGTTACCAACACCCTGAAATAAATACTGAACATTTATGCAGACCAACCACTTAAACAGGCCAGTGGTAACTTTAATTATATTATATATATTTGGGGGGTAACGCATTGTGGGTAATGCAAGTTTCATAATCAGATTACTTTTTCCAAGTAACTAGTAAAGTAAAAGATTACTTTTAAATTCACAATAAAATATCAGAGTTCCTTTTTCAAATAAGTACTGTAAGTACTTGTTTTCCCATTTATTCACTGACACCTCTCCTGTCCCCTTTTTGAGACAAACTGGGAGTGAGGTGCAGAGGCACTTCCTTTAGCCTGAGGCTTATTAATTTCACTTTTGATGTATGGCCCTTCAATAGAACTTTTGAGTTTTTGTTTGTTAAATAATTAACGCAAAAGTAACACAATGCATTACTTTCCATAAAAAGTAACTAAGTAATGCAATTAGCCACTTTTTATATTATATTGTAATGCATTACTTTTAAAAGTAACTTGCCCCAATATACAGTGCACATATGCAGTCAGAAACTGGAGCTTCTAACAGCAGTGATGTGATAAGGCTCGTTTACTCTTTTTAGAAGACGGGACTTATTTTACAATATTGCCTGTTGCACATTCTCCTATTCATCGTAATACGAGTGAACCATCTTGGTATATATATGCAGTCAGTGCTTATATGAATTATTACAAATGTGTTGATACAAATATTGATACAAATGTGTGTTGACATATTGGAGGACCAATATATGTGGCATCGCAACTGAAATACTGTAAATTAAAATACATATTTTAGATCAGGTGTGATAGTCCAATAAACATGTGAATTTATTGCAGACTAAGATTATTGTCATGCTAAAGATTTAAACGGTTTATTATTACAGCATGCACTTTTATTTTAATGTACGGACAAAAACAAAAAGGATGAATAAGACCTAGGACATCAATTTAAACAAAGACGGTTGCCATAATGCCAAATTAAAACAATAATGCAGGATTTAGTGTCGCAAAACTGTCATTTTGAATATTAGTGTGGCCGATCAAAGAGCTTGTACATCTCACAAAAATGTGTTTTTTTTGGTACTTTGTACATACTAAATGCAAAATCAGAACGCTTTTAATTAAATGGTGTTAAAGTTAAATTCGATAATTATGAGGAGACAAACCAAAGAACATGAAAGTCACAAGATGCTCTACAGATCAAAGTTCACAATTTTCATCGTAACACCATTTGGAAGTAATCAGAAACCTACGTTGTCACATAACCTTGCGAATAAGGTGTCAGCGAGCTCCTTTCAAAGGGAAAAAAATAAATAAAGCGTTGCTCCAGCAGATAAAAAGTGTTCAAATTACAAAAGGAAAGGATGGAAACATAACTGCAATTTACACTCATTTTCACCTTTTGTTGCAAGTTTTCTGTCCTGGGATTGGCGCGGCCGGGGAGAGGAGGCTATTCTCCGGGGAGCGGGGCGTGTGTGCGGCAGGACAATGGACCGAGGCTCACACAAGGCCCGGTGCGTCACACCTGCTGAGAGAATAAATGACACACTTCGTTCTCTGCCGTTGTCTGCCTGGCATTTCACACACGCTCCAAATTCATCACCTTTGTCTTCAAAACAAAGGCAAGAGAAGAAAAAAAGGAGAAATTGCCTGGTCTGAGGTGAGCTTAAGGAAATATTTCCAGAGACGGAAAGGGACAATAACCTTT
This sequence comes from Barbus barbus, assembly GCF_936440315.1. Classification (NCBI taxonomy): domain Eukaryota; kingdom Metazoa; phylum Chordata; class Actinopteri; order Cypriniformes; family Cyprinidae; genus Barbus; species Barbus barbus. Next base: position 15,335,623 of record NC_136724.1, read on the forward strand.
TGTATGCTTTGTGCTAGTACACAGACAAAAGCCTCAAATACAAACTTGCTTTTCACTGTTTGATGGAGAGAGAGAAGATCTAACTCCATCAGAGGTGGAGTTTTATGGAGGTTTGTATTAGAGATGCCTAGCCGATACACGTTTCTGCATGGCAGGTCTATTAATATTCTTCCAAGTTGTGATTGGAAATTAAGCTGGATGGACATTTCCCAAAGGTCTTGTAGGAAACCGACAGCAGGTTGGATAGCATCTCATGAATCTGTGTACAAATGTGCTGGCTGCAATAATCAGACAGTGAGAAGTGGGGACTTTATGTGTGGAAGACAGTCAATTAAACGGGAAGCAGGACTAAAGAGGAGTGATTATGACCTGACCTTTAGCAGTGCATTAAAACCCCCAGCACCTGAGATCTTGAGAAAGAGGTGTCATCCCTGAGCAACCAATGAATGCAGGCCAATAAAACTCACTCGCTTGTATGAGGATCAAAAATTATGTCCAAATATACGCAGCTACCTAGATTTATGTACAAACAATCCTACTAACTGGTTTAGGCAAGCAAAACTGAGCTGCGCATACAAATGTCAGGCTTTAACACAGTGCTCATTTACCCTACAGTCACATCTTGTATCTCATGAATCATTTGTTACCCAAGCTACACATTTATTGCCTTTAATTCTTCCTTAAATCCGTTTCGGCAGCTGCAATTGTAGGGATTACAGAATTAAAAGTGTAAAGTCAAGCCTCTTTGTTTTCAACCAGTCTAGCTTATCATTACTGTGCTTTTCCGTGCTAAGACACGATTACCTACAATGCACTGCGGTACTCTTCCTCTCACTGTTGGAGATAGTTTGAAAGCAATTCGAAAGGTTTCAAAAGTGAAAATTCCCAAATCATGAACATTAATCTTTATTGTTATTGATAATATGGTTAATAATAATGAGATACCATATGCCATATATTTTTCTGGCCAAAATATATGCAAAATATATGTCATAATATATATATATATATATATATATATATATTTATTTATTTTTTTTTCAGATTTAAGCATTAAACCCTTAAAAGCCAAAACTTCAAGGGGCAAATAGATAAAGAAATTTAAACAGTAAATAAATAAATACATTTAGATTTTAAATGTAAGTATAAAAAGGTAAAAATAAATAAATTAATAAATAAATACAAATAAATAAATAAATTACTACAACTTACCAAAAGTAAATGTATGCTATTTAAAAAAAAAATCTATATTAGCAATATGTTTTTGGCCTTAAAAAAATATAATAAAAATAAAAAAATACATAAGTTTTTTAACCTGTGCTCAATTTTTTCCTCCTCGAGGGCTCATAAAACGTGTGTTTTTAGTCACTTGACATTTAGAGCTCAGAACGCTGCCTCAAAATAAAATTGTCACATACTTGAGTGGTGCAACTAAAACTGCCATTGAAATGAATGTGAATGCTAACAGCTTTCCTCAGGTATTTTAGACCTCCTTGGGTACAAAAACACTGTGTTTTCACTAAGGAGAGAAATGGCTTCATCTGTTAACACACTGCAATTCTGTTGATTCACGAGCATATTCAGGTTAGAGCAAGTGATTAAGAGACTATGCATAATTTAGGATAAAACAACCTTTGGCATTTGCTATATATCGTATCTGCATTACATTAAAATGTGTGGATTCTTTTGCTTTCATGTGCTATGAGTCTTAAACATCAGTTTATCGCTCTCTTTGGTTTTTAAGTGGTATATATTAACTCATGTATTAAGCTGTTTTTTCATTTCAAGTAATGTTTTAAACTGCTTTTGTTCTGTATTTTTTGGGGAACTCCACTATGCATTGCATAGTGAAGCTTCCTCATCCTCAGCCTCAAACAGGAGCCTGGTTTAAGACCAGCGTAATCCCTCAAAATGGTGCTCTAATTTCATAATCCCCCCCAGGAAAGTAATTTGGAACTGGCTCCAAATGTTCAGAAATAAAAATGGGAAATTAATGCTCCAGTGCATGGGTGGCTCTTACATTTTCTTCTGCTTTTTTTCTAAAAAAAATGAAGTTGTAACAAAAATCTCGATCATCCTCAGGGGATGTCTTCTCCTCTTTCAAAAAGAGCTGATTAGCAGGATATTGTAATGCAGATAACAGCCTCCACCTCTTCTCTGGTATTAAGCCTGAGGGTGTGTAGCTGGGGTTCTGTCTGTGAGTGCTGTTCCCCAGTGTATGCATACATTTTTAGTTTCATCTGATCTCAGTGCATATAGCTAAACTCAGAGGATGGAGGCGATTTAGCATTCTATTTTGTGGGAAGCGGTTTGTCTTTGTGCTGCAACTGCCTGGAATCGGTTAAGGAGCTGAATTGTGCAAAATTCGGAATTGAGTTGGAATTTGGATTGAATTGGCCACAACTAACAAGAAGCTGAATTGGAATTGCAGGAAGAGAACGAGTTTTACTGAATTACAAATGACAAAATTCAACACAGGTAATGCATTCAGGGTAATGAAGTGTACTTCCACACACCTTGGGCCATAAAAGTTAACAAGCTAGCTAACTGACTAACTTACGGTGACCACATTTCCTCTTTATCCTGGAAATATCCTTGCCAGGGTTTCTAAATAGCCCAAAATGCCACTATTGGTTGATTATGTACAATGATGATGATGCCTGTACGCTATTGGTCAAACTACATTTCAGTCCTTACCTTCAGCAGGTATAAAAAACAAAGCCAAAACTTGAACATTGTAACCAATTTAGAAATTCCAGCCAGGTCATGTCTGGAAAAATGGACGTATGGCCATCCCAAACAAAAAATAAACTATAAAAATCAGAAGTTGAGAAAACTCAAAAAAGTCCTGTTTTTGAGTTTTCTCAATTATGGAGGAAAAAAAATAAAAAATTTGTATCAACAAAAATAATGTTTTTGGATAAAATTTTAATAAGCTTGCATTTTAAACAGTTAAGCTTAGTATTAACATTACATAAAAGTGACCACCATCAAACTTATACTAAATGGCCTAAATTGTCACCTAATTTGACTATTATTATCATTATTATTATTTTGTCAGCATCTTCTATAAATTTGAAAGTTCGGTCACACTTTTCAAGGTCCAATTCTCGCTATTAACAAACCATTTACAATGACTTTTGCCTAAATAAATTTGCTGCTTATTAATAGTAAGGTAGTTGTTAAGTTATTGGATAGGATTAGGGATGCAGAATATGGTCATGAAGAATATGAGCTTTATAAGTACTAATAAACAGCCAAAAATGTTAATAATAGGCATGCTAATAAGCAACTAGGTAATAGTGAGAATTGGTTCCTATACTAAAGTGTTACCAAAAGTTCAAACTACCTTTACTTTTTTTTAAACATAGGCCTATATCTAACAGTATCTATCTTCAAACTTCAAGCTTTTAGCTTGTTTTAAACTTTCAATCAAGGCTTTATTAAGCCAACAGTTTTAATAAATTTAGGTTTTTAGTTAAAAACAGTCATATTTTTTTCAGATTTCAATAAACTGTAATTGTACTGTAATTCCATTTTATTGAATTTACATTTAAAAGACTTGTGTTATTATACCATCCTGTTTGCTCAATTCAATGTTGCAAATCAATATGAATTTAAAAGACACTCTTAATTCAATTCTGAATGGCCCGTTAAGGTAACCTGTTGAGGAGTATAGGTTGGGTGAAGCTGGAGTTCCTAGTGGTTTGGTGGTGGAGGTCAGTGATTCAGAACTGGACAAAGAACACGGAAATGCAAAAGAGAGAACTGAAAAGAAAGCCTGTGACCCTCACTGCCATTTTAAATTCAGAGCTAGTATAACGGTTTCGCTTTCCACACATTGTTGCTTCAGAAAGCGTGTGTCTGATTGGCGAATGTTGTGAAGTCCTGTCTCGATAGAGGAGGTAATCAGTGGCGTAGTCTCCCGCCTTATTATGTGGAATAATGGAGCTAAATGTCTGTATTAACACATCATATCGCTCTCGCCATCACAGCAGTCAATGATATATAAAAACCATTTATAATTATCCCCCTGCAATGAACTGTCATCAGCCCGTTTGGTATGAAGAGGAAATCTCATTTCCCTCAAATCACATTCATAGGCAGGGACTGGCAGGTAGCAGAGGAAATGCTGAGTGGGGTTTCCACAGGGGGAAAAAGACAAGGTCCAGGAGACCCAGCTCAGGGAAGATAGCAAAAATATTATGCTAATGCCTCCACAGTGGGCTAATCACCACGACCCTGAATTAAAAGGCCAGATAATTAATTCCAGAGTACTAGTTTATCTACTTTGGCTATTGTCTCCACCAGAGAAAAGGAGAAAGGATTCATCCCGTTGTCTGTGTTTAACAAGACAGATAAGGTAGGCCTGAACTCGCCTGGCATGTTCTGCTGGAAATTAGAGCATGGATGTGTAAAAAGAGGTTCTGCTTTATTGCAAAGACGAAAAAAGGCAAGCTGACCTCCTTACGATGTCCTTCCACATCCAGAAAAGAAACTGCGGCTGACTTGTTTGGGCAGGAAGGGCAGCTGAAGTCCTTTGTGGTGGTCCTGAGAAGTGTGATATTGCGTGGTACTTTATTTATCCTGTCCTTTTGGCCTGACACAGCTTCTACTTTTCCAGGACAGATCTCATTTAAAGGATACGTGAAGGTCTTTCCGCCGGCCTAGGTGAATGATGTGAAACAGAATCACGTGTAATCATGGCAAAAAGTAATGTGATTTACTGTGCTTGTTTATTGTTTTCTGACCATATTTGAGTAAAAAAGAAAAGATAATACGGGAAACAACTAGGGAAGATCTCTTGCATTAATAGCACAGTTCAATGTGTCTGAAGTACTAAATGTGTGCTAACTGCTGGGGTCTAACTCTAACATAACCATTCCTTAGCAACTTTTCCTAGATGTAGATTTGGAACATTAACGGTGGGGTATGTAATTTTTCAAAGATACTTTAGAAAACTGAGTCGGGGCTCAGTACCAAAACAAACTTGTAGCCAATCAGCATAAAGGGGCGTGTCTACTCATGATGTGGAGGAGAAAGCGTTCACTGCACAGCCGAGCCGAGCAACAGAAAGTGAAGTGAAGTGAAGTGAAGTGAAGTGAAGTGAAGTGACATACTGCCAAGTATGGTGACCCATACTCGGAATTCGTGCTCTGCATTTAACCCATCCAACGTGCACACACACAGCAGTGAACACACACACACCGTGAACACACACCCGGAGCAGTGGGCAGCCATTTATGCTGCGGCGCCCGGGGAGCAGTTGGGGGTTCGGTGCCTTACTCAAGGGCACCTCAGTCGTGGTATTGAGGGTGGAGAGAGCACTGGACATTCACTTCCCCCACCTACAATCCCTGCCGGCCCGAGACTCGGACCTTTGGATTACGAGTCCGACTCTCTAACCATTAGGCCACGAAAGACAGAGATGGTGTTTAAAAAACAAAAGAGGAAAACATCAGCGGAATGCTAAGGCAAGAAGTAGGACCCGTGTAAATATCGGATCAGCTTTCCAGCGCTGGAGAGAACTCAAGTAGCGAAAGGCCTGCAATCGGACGCCGAGGTTGCTTTGTTTCTTCTCGATAGGTGAGTAACACCATGTCTACATCGGACACACCGCAACAGCTAAAGTCTGCCTACAATGGACGCTATAAAGCGACCGTTGAAAATCATTTGAAATTTGTGTCAGTACGTCATAAATAGAATGCGGCAGCAGTTTACTGTCAGGGATTTGTTGCGCCGCGCAGCATCCAGTGTAGACAGCATCACTGATTATAATGACTTCTATAGTATTTTGTAGCGCCACGGTGTAACATTGGTTTTGCTTTGTTTCAAATATCAACAGTGGCTACCAGAAATCGTTTACCCCACCTTTAATGGTGAATACAGTAACAATGCAAAAACATTATTTAAATAAAGAAAAGATGAAGGAAAAACATTTTAAAATTGAATATTGCAACAGCACCTGTCCAGTTTTTCAGCAGCCTTGGTTCCTAAGACTGAAAAAAAAGTGAAATAAAATAAATATTAACTGAAAAAACAACAACAAATATTTTTGCTAAACATTTCTCATTTTCATTTAGTTGATATACTAAAAATAATAACAATAATTAAAAAATATAATTAATTAAAAAATGTATAAAACCTATATGGACTACAAACAAACAAACAAACAAATAAATAAATAAATAAAAATTAAAGGACAAAATCACTTACTTTTATATTTCCATCTGAAAACAAAAAAGAAAATATTTTAAAATATTAATAAATCCTACATGGTCATTTTTATTATTATTATTTTATTATTATTATTTTTTTGTAATTGTAGAAATATAGTAGAAATTTCTGAGTGAAAAATAGTTTCTATTTTCTAGTGTATAATAGTATTTTAATGGTACTACTAAAAAACAGTAGTTACATAGTTTTAAGACTCTGTTTTAAGACTCCAGCTACCAGGACGAATCACAACATTATAACCTTAATTAAAAGCAAAAAAGTTGAAATAGTGCTGGCTGATGGCTTCAACAACAGCATATACCGTAGATTAACAACCTTGTAGCTGAAAATAAGTCACAGCTTTTTAACAGTTTTGTTATAAATCAGTTCCCCTATGGAGAAAATGAATGGAGTTTTACTCCCAGAACCTGACATTTGCAGTCTATTAAAGTATAGCTCTGTTAACTTACCAACATGCTTACATACAACTCAACTGATATCAAGTGTGAATCTCCCTTGTGGAGCACCACATATTTTATGACAGCTGCTGCTTGTGTACAGTGTTTAAAATCAGTCAATTATGAGGTTCCATAACAGTTAAGGTGCCGCCCTAGAAGTTAGCTGCTTATGTAGACAGGTTTTGCTAACAAACTACTCTTTAAATTAAATTAAGTGTCACTATTGTATAATTTTTTTCAATGGAACTACAGTACATGTAGAGAAGCCTCTTGATACAAAAAGACTACATATAGCACTTAGATCTGGTTTTTTCCATACACAATCCTTGCTATAGTACCAGCAGCATTGTGTCGTTCTACCAGAGCTGGGCTTCAGCGGGCCCAGCTGCAGTTTGAAGTCCTTTCTCTTGGACAGGCTGGGAGTAGAGCACCTCTGCGCAATCCCATAATCCACTGTCCACGCTCTGTCAAATGCAAACCTGTCTGCGCCTCCCCAGCAGTGCAGAGGCGAGGTGAATTATTCATCTGTACCATGGGGTGAGGAGTCAAATAAGCCCATTTTGTCAGCAGTGGGCAGTGGAGTTGATGAGAGCAGAAGCAGGGGCTGCTGGGAAAGGGGTGACCATCTCTGCCTGAGCTGTCGCTTCTGCTACCTCAACCAACTGGATGAGAAAGAGAGAGAAAGAGAGAGAGAGAAATGTAATGAGAGCAGGTCTCATGCATTATTCAGCAGTAGGACGTCTCACAAAGAAATATAGAAACACTGGGCAGATTTTTGACAAGGCAGGTCTGCAATCATGCACACCGCACTCCCAGAGGAAATGTGATAAGTCTGGTCAGGAGCAGAGAGAGAAAGAGAGAAGGAAGAGTAGGGGGTGGAGGGGCATGTGAATGCTGGCCTCTACTAAGAAAAGCTGAAGGCTTTTCAAATGAAGTGGAATTTACCTAAGCGTCATGCAAAGCTTAGCAGCATCAGACTCACTGTTTACACCTGTTAATGTTGCTTAGTAGGCATTTACTTTGAAGTATCAGGCCCCGTATCCTGTAGTGGGAGAAATCCTAGGTTCAGAGTGTTTTTAACAGGTATAAAAACATAATATGTCAGGCGGGATGTGTATTACCTGCCAAATTTACATATGTTAAGTGCGGCAAATGTAGGGCGATACATCTGCCGACAGTAAAGCGGATTAAAGGCTGAAGTGTTTGGCTTGCCTAAATGTAATTTGCTGAAAACTTAATGCGTTCATTGTAAAGGTTGACTGTCGGAGAGAGGAAAACCAGGAGAGGAGAAGAAAACTGACACATGAAAAAACTGTCGGGACGGAAGGGAAACAGGGAACGATGAGAAAGGAATGAGATAATAAGCGCAAGTCTGGATGTTTTATAAATAGAACAAAGCAGGTGAAGTTTAGACACTTCACATATGGAGTTTTGTTGCTCTTCTTGTGCAAGCCGATATCATTTCACATGCAATTTAAATGATTAACCACAGACGTCACCAGGGGCCGTGAATATCCCATTGAGTTATACATTACATTTACAGTACATTGACCATTCATGGCATTTATTAGACCTTGCAAACTATAGCAGGGTCTGCTTTGAAACTGTAACTTGTCAAGCTGCTCATGATTTAAAAATTAGTTCAGCTGCAGTCAACCATTTGAATATAATTAGCTTAGCTATCTACTACTAATAAAATACATTTGTATATAATTATAAATGCACAAAACAATGAGATTCACATTGGAGTTTAGTGTACACTGATTTTAGTATAATCACCAGAAAACACCATAATTTATATAAATCAACAACTTCAATGATATGATATGATGAGTATTTTATAATACTTTAGATTATTCTATGAGCATATTTTAGAAGCCTTAATCCTATAACTAAACCTAATAACTACCTTACTAAACTGTTAATAATAAGCAGCAAACTAGGAGTTTATTGAAGTAAAAGTCAATAGTTAGTGAGAATTAGTCCCCAAACTAAGTATTTTACTAAATATATTATTTAAAAAAAATAATAATAATAATAATTTGCATTTTAAAGCATGTTGTATATCACTAAAAAAGACATGAAATGCAGTGGTGTCTGCATAGTTACTTAAATGAATCAGCGAATCATTTATTTGTTTGAACTGGTTTATTCAAAGGAACCATCTAAATGAACAGATTCACTAAAAACGATTTTTTTTCAATTTTAGGTTTTCAGTTTCATTTAAAAATGCTTAAGGAACGAAATGAACAATTTGGGGAAATGAGTGCAGTGATTTTAATTTTATTCTGCACAGGGACTAGATGAATTAGTAAATTACTTTTTAACAGGTTCCATCTAAACAAGTCAATTCACTAAAATGAATCAAACTTTTCCATTCAAATTAAAAATGCTTAAATCAAAAGACACAATGCACATTTGGGTGAATGTGTGTAATGGTTTTAATTTTATTCTGCAGGGACTAGATTAATTAGTGAATCACTTTTGAACAGGTTACATCTAAACAAGCGAATTTACTAAAATGAATCAATGAAATTGATCAATTAAAAATGCTTAATTTGAGAGATTCAACAATTTGGGTGAGCATGTTGATTATTACCTCAATTCTCTTGGCTATAAAGATGAGCTTGCGATTTAGTTTCGATTTTAGACAAGCTCAGTCGTTTTCAAAACAAGTTTTCTAATGTGATACTATTTTAAAATGTTTGCAGCATTACTTCTACCTAGATGCTCCCCAACCAAAATAAGTGTCGATAGCTTGGTTTTGATGAGAACTGCTCTGATTGGCTTAGACTTAGTTTTTCACAACAGGTTACACAGTCAAAGAAGAGAAGGGAGCAACATTCTTCGATAAAAATGAGAGCACTTTAAATTCATAGACCCTGTGATATCCTCCCACCAACGACCATGGATGCGATTTAAGCACAGTTGTAATGAAAATGTCAGCATTTTGCTCCTTTTTTCCACCACTGTTGACAAATAATACAAACATATCACCTGTTTCTCTAATGCAAAACCCCCAACCCAATGCATCAAAGTGCCATTAGGATTTTCATATTGCTTGGATTATTTAAAGCGTCTCACAGAACAGAACCGTTCACTCTGTACAACACTGTAACCACACACACAGACAAACCGAACGCTCACAAACCTTAACCAAAGAAATTCTCAGTTCTCTTTCATTCTTTACCCTTCTATCTTGCTATCAATCCTCCCTGCTGGATTATGTTGACTGAATGGCATTTTCTGTCTTCCTCTCTCCCTCTCTCTCCCTCTCTTGCTCTCTCTCTCTCTCTCTCTCTCTCTCTCTCAGGCAGTGATATATGGCTGTAGGCAAGGGCTGAGATGAAGTAGAGAAAAGTAAATACTAATGCAATTATTCCAGCCAAAGTGTCTTATTGATATATAGGGTTCTCTAATCCTTTTTATATCAGTGCTTTCTATATTACAGAAACAGTGTGAATATAGTAATAAACATAAGCATTTTAAATATCTCTGCTTCCACATTTATTCACTATTTTAGAGAAGAAACTCTTAGAAAAGAAAATATTACATTTAATTATATCTTTTCTACTTTAGTCCACCAGTAAAAGGTAACACAAAATACCAGACAACAAAAGATTCAGTATATGTACAGATAGAAATAGATCCCTTAAAGCGACATCTTTGTACCAACTTTTCCCCCAAAAGATTCTTAGTAGTACCTTAAGATTACATATTGCTACTCTATGGTACTAATATACACCTTTTAGGGGTAGATAAGGTACAAAGTTTTCCCTGCAAGGGAACTGCCCTACTTACAAGATGTTGTACCCCTAAAGGTATAATTTTCACACATTTTTTCTGACAGTATATGAAATGTGAACTTCATGAATATAAAAAATAGTTTCAGGTGTACTCACAGATATCAGTTCTGGAGCAGCTAATGTGAAACAGATTTCAGCTAGGTCTCATTTGAAGGACACAAATTCAGTCTGAAGAGAGCTTATATCTCATGAAGTCACCGATACACTAAAAACAATGAAAAACAGAGCCGAGTGCACTTTTAATAGTCAGTTCATAATTAGCAATCATAACATTGAACATTAGATGCTTTTAGAGACCGTCTTCAGGTCAAGCTCTGTTGTTTTCTTTAAGAACACGGCTATGAAACAAATTAAATTAGATTGAATAAATGATGAACTGAAAGTAGGTCAAGGGCTCTTCAGTAAACAAAACTGTAACCGAGTTATGAAGGAAGCGACTGCAAAAACCCTCATTCTCCATTTTTTTATAATCTATACGACCATCTTTCCAAATACATTTAAGAGAGGCCCCGGAGAAGATCTGATCATAGGCAGGCCAAACACTGATGTTACATGTATGTGTTTATCTAAAGGAAAACAACATGGATCCTTAATTAAGTGCTTGCTTCTTTTTAAGGAGGCCTCGTCGGTGTATCTGGTGAGAAAAACTCTACATGTAAGAGCAAAAAAAATTCACTGATCCGTAAAACTTCTCTCCTTAGGTTGGCTCACTCTCTCTGTGTTTTGAGTGAAGGGAATGTAATCTTAATGAAATGACCCTTTAAAGTGAGCGTGTGCCCTCACCTGATAAGTTATTCCTGACTCGCTTTTAAGCTGCTGTCAAACAATTTCCCTTGAAACTCCGCTTTGTTTTTTGGGGGGGCTTTGAGTGAACTCCCACCGGAGGAGGAAAGGCGTGTGCTGACACTGTACGGGAGGTGCGGGGAGACATCACGCAGCTGACAGAGCTTTAATTGAAATGACAGATTATTTTAATGTGTAGGAAAGTCATTAAAACTCTGCACAGCATAGCAGCATCCATTATCCTTGCTGAAAATAGCTCAGCTTCTCAAACAGCTCGGTAAATATGCTAAACTTGTAAAATAAGACTGGATCAGGCTGCTTTGTCAGTCACTCTTGTATATCTTGAGAAATCAGCAGATGGTGATGCTGAGAAATGCCCACATAACAGAAGTCCATGGGACAGATCAACAACTGATTCAAATGATGGTGGGAAGAGCTTCAGTGTTGATAACACTGCCATATGACGCTGTTTGTGATTATTGCCATATGATGCTGTTTATGGTTAGATGCATAGGTATTAGAGCTGTAGCTGACCAACATAGCGTTGCATTGGCTGATATTGTGATATCTGACATCTGAGGGCGCTGATGACTGATATTGTTAAAAAATCTGTAGGTGCATAAATGAACAATTTAATCGTAATTCTCTTAAAATATTTAAAATGAAAAGTTACTTTTGTTGTATGTGTGAGTGTGGAAAATAATAAGCAGCACAAGTTTTTTAAACATTAACAGTTTATATATATATATATATATATATATATATATATATATATATATATATATATATATATATATATACATACATAAATTCAGCTTTGCCATCAGAGGAATAACACATTTTAAAATATTTAAAAATAGAAAACATTTATTTCAAATTGTAAAAATATTTCACAATATTACAGTTTTTACGGTTTGTATTTTTGATCAAATAAATGCAGCTTTGATGACTTCTTTGAAGAACATGGAAAAAAAAAATCAGCATTTTTGTTAACTATAATCAAACACACCAGAATATAAACTGATGCAATAATCTCGAAATTGTAAAATATCAATTGAATAATCGGCCTGGCAAGAATCCCTTGTGGTAGACCGACATAAAAAAAACAGAACACTTTTATTTGCATTACAATTGTATTTGAGAGCATTTTTTTGTTGTTGTGCAAAAGCTCCTTGAAGGATGTCCAAATAATCTAGAAATCTCTAAAACATGAGCTGACAGCTGATTTCCTTTAATACGGTACTAATTGCAGCAGACATAAGTAAATCAAAGTTTTTTAAGTACAATCGGAGACCGTTAGACAAGCAGCACCATAAAGCAGTTTGTGTTTCTAACCTGAGGACAAATGAATAGTAGATTAGAATTCAGCAGGAGCCCTAAACGCCAAAGCTCATTTAAATGATCTACTGGGAAACATTAAGCGTGATGACTGCAGTAACAATTGATCTAAACGAGCGAGGAAATGCGTTTGATTTATTTCAGTTGTTACCTGTTACTGGCGCAGGGGCTCTAATTTTTGTTTAGTTGTTCCACACGCTTCTTACCGAGAGGTATGTATTTCTCAGGCGTGTTGATTTGTCTTTCATTATTGGGCCCCGACGCGTTAAAGGCGACACGCTCAGAATTGACCCACCACTCCAGCATTTCACCCAGTGTCCTTTCACCCTGTGTTCTGATGGACATTCAGGGCTGATTTTTGATGGGGGAATTGTTTTCCCAACAGCATCTCAATCTCTCTCTTAATTTAGGATTCCTTAAACAATCCTGCGGTGCAGGTTGGTGAATTATAGACACGCGGCGGCTGCGGCTGCATTTTGATCAACTGATAGGAAATTCCATTTTCTGCTGCGCAGTGTCTCTAAGCTCTCCACGCGGCTGCTTAAGACTATAAGCACCAGTGAGGGACTCACAATTTGGAGCTTATTTTCCTCGACTCCCATTGTCAGTCAGCAGAGGTAAATATTTAAAGAGGGTATTGAGCAGAGCATGGCGTACTCTGGACATGGCAGCAATGTATATGGAGGAGAGCGTTTTATTAAGAGCAATGGCAGTCATATTAAAGTAAAGAATGTCTGACATGGGCAGGAAATTGCCAGTATATGACACAATTCCTCAATATACAGCAGTCAGCTGTACTGTAATTTTTCAGGACAGATGACAGAGGCAGAAAAATCCATCTAAAACAGCTGATTATAGTCTGCGAGCACATTCGGCTTGATAATTATGCCGACCACAATAATTCTGACAGGGTTCGGGATATTTTCATTCCGATTTCCAAATTTGAGAATATTTGCGTTGTATAATCAAGAGAACAAATGCTATTTAAGGCAGCCATTTTCACCTTTAAGAGCTTTTGCCATTCAGCCTCTAGTCATAGGTCTATTTACCTGTCTGCAACGTGTAATCAAACAGGCACTGACATTAGAAACGGCCTTAATGTAAGTTAAAAGCTGATCTGTCTAAGTTCACACAGGCGCATGTTAGTCAGGTGGTCGATACACTTGCCCTGTTTATGTAGTGTTCTCAAAGCAGTGGGCCAATAAAAACAAACTGTATCCTGTTCACTCGCCCGGGTTTTGCTGCTATTGGCATAATTCTTATCTTGGTGCAATCATTTCTTGCATTCTCTTCCTATTTTTCGATGCATCTCTTCCTGTCCCTGCTGTTCCCTTCCTCTGGGCTTTGACTGGAGCTATTTTACAGGTTTTCAAATCAATTTTATTCCAATAGGTCATTTTCTCCCAATGGTACGCAACCAGCACAAGCATCACAGATCCCAAGTACTCAAATTATTTACAATGACCAGTCTTTAAAAAATAAAATAAAATTTTAATAATCTATTTTTTATTAGTTTCAAACTCCTAAAAACCAAATTAGTCCCTCCTGATTCCGAAAGGGTTTTGCGCCACATATGGTTCATCTAATACACACAATCCTGTTTAATTGAATGCAATTTAAGATGTTTCCACATTAAGGATTCAATTAAGCAAAGTCATATTCTGATAAAGAATGCATAATTGAAATATTACAGTTTTCAAAATACAAATTAACAGCCCTGCATGTTCACCAGATTCCCAGTGTCTTCTTATGCCATTAGAGATAAAAAAGTAGCAGGAAATAATGTATTTAATTAATATTCAAGCTGAGATAAACACATCCACGAGGCTTAAATCACCAGAGCTGTAATGATCATTTCAGTTCATCGTCTGAAGCAAAATGGGATATAATTACAAACACTCATGATCCACACTCATTCCCACACTTAACATGCGTCACAGTTTCAGACAATGGCTGTTCAACATATATTGATGTAAATGATCACAGATGATTTACATCTGTAAAACACTAAATGTAATAACATATTTTGTTTCATGAATAAACAATGTGGATTTGAACGGGAAGGGAACAGTGAACTATTATAGTGAATAGCTGTAATATGTCAGAGAGAGGTTGAGGCTGTGATTGAGAATGATTTTAATGGTGACTATTATCCCTCTGCACATGCAATAATATGAGAGCTGTCATACCTTTTATCAAGATACTCTGGTGAACAAACAACATTTCTCATATTTAATCTATTTACAGTAATGCGCTTTTTATCAGGATGTTGAATGTTTACCATTTCTTATGACCAAATCAATCTAGAGGGTAATAAAGAAAATGAAATACATTTAATCTGAGATATGGAATGCGTTTAATTCCAATGCAAAAAATTGCTGTCCATATGCACTGAATTCATGCAGAGCTCTTTGTGCTGGAGATTTCCCCTGTATTTATATGCCAATAGAGGGCAGCAGATGAGAGAGAGAGAGAGAGAGAGAGAGAGAGAGAGAGAGAGAGAGAGAGAGAGAGATGACAGACAATGACAGCTGAGAAACGTGTACCTCACGTTTGGGTTTTGACATGAACGCTCCATTGTTACAGTAAGATAATACATCCCAACATGCAAATCCCTTTGCATTAACCAGCAATAAAAATGTCAGATTAGGATATTTTGTAGCATATTCAGGATCCACTCCCCCTGCTCTCAAGTCAGTACACCAGCACACCTAAGCCTGTGTTTAACTGATGCTGAGTTATAAACTGAAGACACACATTTTTTCAGTTTATGAATCAAACTAAAATTCAATAATTAATTAATCACAATTCTCCATTCAAGCCTCCAAATGAAGATAATTCAATATATATATATATATATATATTTTTTTTTTTTTGTGGCATTTTCAACAAATAATGAGAAAAGACGGGCAAAATAAGGGGGAAAAAAATGAGCCAGGATGGTAAATTTATTTTCTATAATTAATCACAATGAATTTAAACACTAAATTGACAGTCCTATGTTGAACCAAATGCAGATAATAAACATCCACACTAGAAATGAACAACAGAGCCTCTCGGTGAACTGAAAATTCAGAGGGTGTAACATTATCAAACACAATTCTGCTCTCTTTGATCAAATTCCAAGATGGACGCCTCTTTCCCAGCACCCCGAACACGCTGTGACAGAGGCCATTTGTTAAAATGAAGTGAAACGTCCAAATCGAGATAATGACACGAGACAGACGGGCTGTGAGGAAGCCGTCTGAGAACATTATGGATTCAACCCCCACCCAATGGTGTGCTCTTACTAGAAAAATGATAAAAACAAACAGGAAATTACTTGGTGTGAGTATTTTGACTGAAGAACGTACTTGTGCTGTCTGTACAATGACGATGTGATGCTTCTACTCTATTTTCGAGAGCAAAAGTAACCAGTTGCCACTCCTGCCTGAATCCCAGCGATCTGTCAGAAACTCCAAAGTATAGCTGCAAGTCTTTTTCCACCCCACTTCCATAATTTACATAATTTCATGCATATTTTATACCAATGCATTACATCTTTTAGTATTGGTCACATTTCATTTGAGGCCTTTGTAATAATGTGGAATTTGTTTTAATGAATTATTCCGTTGCTACACAACCAGAGAGGCATTTCAAGTGCTAAGTGTTAAGCAAATGCTACATCTAAGAGTTATACCGAGGAAAAAAGTGAGCATGCACATGATGTTCTTTATTAAAAATTCAATATTACATGCATGTATTGCCATTATCATAATTACTATTTCATAAAGTGCTGTAATTAAGTCTTACAGGCAGACGGACTATGAGGATACACTTTGCCCCCTGCCCCGCCGACTCTACCTGTCCCACTTTAGGTGTTGAAAGCTGACCTGCAGTGACACACACACATATACGGCACGAACAAAAGCACCACCTTAGCTTATATTAGAACAGTTTGCACTAATCTCCAATGGAAAATGATTCCTACCGAGCCAATTAAAATTAGCAGAAACACTGGGCGCATCCTCTTGAAATCTGACAGTTGCACTGGGCTTGGATTACGAAAAAAGAAGGCAAAATACTAGAAAATGATGTTAAAAGTCAAAGAAGCCTGAGGCTAACAAACTTTTCATTGCCCCCCTCCCTTCTTTTGGCACTTATCTTTCAAACTCCAAGACTTTGCCCATCTAAATAGCTAACGATCTTTCCTGGCATGCTCGCGTTTGCGCTTAACGCTGCCCATGTGAAAGATGAGGGGGATGGGGGAGACGAGGGGGGGACAATTGCAGCGTCTGTGGTCAGGCGCCCTGCCAGCGCAAACCGCTATTCTCCCCGTTCGACTGGCAGCACAAGTGCACCTTATTCAGAACCTACATATCCCCGGCTATTACAGCCTGGAACCCCGCCAAGCCAAATTTCTCAAGCATGCCAGAATCTAATGCCCTTTTTGATATGTGGCGGAAAAACCACCGAGGGCTTCTGCAGGGTCCACTAAATTCTTATCATTCGCTCTTCTTCGCGCCCCACCCGCATACATTCATATGGAGATGTCTATACCGCTGCTATCATGAACCTTAAACATGCAGGAAGCATACATTATCAAAAACAGGCTGGAAATGGAGGGAGAAGATAGAGAAGTAGGTTGGCTTGATGAAATGGAAATGGATGAGGGACCTGATTGGCCCTCAGATAACTTCTGTCCGCTCCAGATGGAGTTCTCATTTAGGCCCTGTCATCTCGGTCTTGTTTTGATGGAGCTGTCTAAATGAACGCATTTATTTTTTCACCTGAATGCTCTAGTCGCCACTACAACGGGAAGACATGTGCTGAGGGGGGGGGGGTCACAGTCAATTTAACTGCAGTCCACTCTAATAGCCTACATAGATGAACTTAGCCGTCTTAAAGGTGGGAGCTTCTGTACGCACACTGGGGAAAATCTGTTTGATATTCGGTTAGACCGAGCGCAGAGGGCCCAAGTGTTAGCTATCATCTCCTGTGAGCATCTGATAGAGAGATCGAGGAGATGAGATGGTTATCAGACTGTTTTCTCACCTAGGAAGCAAGGGAGAGCAAGATTATCAGATACGGTCTTAAACGGTGATGCAACCAAACAGCGAATTCATTTGCTTAATGCTAAAGTAAATTTACTTAAAGTAATACATGCATAATGAGGCCATGTATAAATAATGCAAACGTATAGAAATCACTGATAGGTTAAAGGACTTGCTCTGACGACAAACATGAATTAATATACAGTTTTTGCTTAAACTGGCAGTACAGAGCGCAGAAAAGTAAAGGGATTTGTGGACATGGTTAGTTTCTTTTCATAATCTGCCTATTAGCACTAAACTGTGAAATTCACAAACCCATGACAGGGCCACTGTTACTGGCAAACTCACAGGGCTGTGGTTCGACTTCCCTAGAGAATGCTCTCTCTCACTGTCTCTCTCCTGTCTTATAAATCCATTTGAACGTCCCAGCCGCATTACAATGATAGAGCGGGAGAGTACGCGCCGATATTGCGTTAATAGGTGTGAAATTTTTATTGCCGGAGCAAGAGGCGCCTTTATTGGTGCAAACTTTCAAAGATACGTTTGATTTTAATTCTACACACTGTCATTCTGGATTGCGCTGCTTGTCATTTAATGGAGTGGGGATGCCAGGGCCTGTAATTGCATTTGTAAATACATAGCACTTTGCCGGCACAACTTTTGTGAATTTACAGGCCTAATTTGGCCTGAGTTTCATCTCTTTGTGCTAATAGACTTGTAGAGAAGGTGTGAGATAGAAAGTGACAGGTAAAAAAAAAAAAAAGTTATGTGTTTTTGGATCTGACACAGCACAATTAGCTAAATTTACTGAAGGGATGACAATCAATAAATAAACTAAATGAAAAATTTAACAATTTCCCACATTACTCTAGTGTTTTAAATATATAAGCAAAATAATAAAAATCTTCAGAATGTACAAGAAAAAAAAAGTATCAAAATCTATTGTACAATTTCTTGAGAAACTCTCTAAGGGGTTTATATTTTTTGAAAGAACTTAATACGTTTTTTAGCAAAAATGCATTAAATTGATCAAAAGTTTAGCCTATTTATTTATTTATTTATTTTAACTAAATGCTTTCTATTCAACAAAGAATCCTGAAAAAAATGTTTTACAGTTTCAACAAAAATATAAAGCAGCACCACTGTTTTATCGACAAGAAATGTTTTTAAACATCAAAACAATGTATAAGAATGATTTATGAAGGATCATGTGAAAATGAAGATGAGTAATAGCTGAGGAAAATCAACTTTGCCATCATAATATATAAATAATAAATTACATGTAATAAATTGTAATATATTTCACAATATGACTATTCTACTGTATTTTTGATCAAATAAATGCAGCCCTGGTGAGCAAAAGAGCCTTTCAAAAACATTACAAAAAAAATAACTGACCCTATCTTGAGATAAAGGTCTGAAAATAGTGCCGTATATGCTTCTTAGCGGTGCTATAAACAGTCAGTTTTAGTAATCATAATCAAAAAAACGATATTATTGAGGTCAAATGGCCCTTTTGGTGCTGTTTTAAATACATTCCAGATTCGGTGTGGCTGAGTGATGCTGCTGTTATTGTGAGCCTGTCAGATGGTATTTTAGCATTTTGCTTAGATATGTCATCCTCCATTACGGATCAGCTTGATTCACTGCGTACGCACACAAGCTCCCTCACTGTTGTCAAATTCTGACACCACACACATCAGCTTGCCATTGGGAGCTTCTGACCTCATGTGACACCTTCATTTTGTCATTCTCTGGAAGAGATTACACTGGCGTTGATTTTTATACTATATATGCTAATGACTGAACAATGAACACCCAGTGGCACCCAATGGCTTCATATGTAACACCCACTATACAGCAAAGGTTGAGGGGAGGCATTATAAAGTGGATCTGTGCTGTTTCTTACCTCAAATGGAGCTTGTGACATGCTTAAATATTCACATATTGTCCATATTTTCTGAGCCAAAGCTTTGGCACTCCTGAGTTTAGGTTCTGCCCCGAGGTCCTTTCCTGATCCCGTTCCCCTCTTGGCTCTCAGCTCGACTGCTTCCTGTCTCTCTTTAAACTGTCCTGTCTAATAAAGACAAATACTGATGCAAATATAAAAAAATGGGGTTGGTAAGATTTTTGAAAGAAGCATCTTATACTCTCTATAAGGGCACAATTTTTGATAAAAAATACAGTAAAAAAAGAACACACACACATATATATATATATATATACACACACACACACACACACACACATACAGTATAAAATGTAATTTACTCCTGTAATAGCAAAGCCAAATTTAAGCAGCCATTCAGCCTTCAGCGTCACATGATCACAGATGTCATTCTAATATGGTAATTTGGTGTCCCAGATACTTTTATTATTATAATTAATGCTTGAAACAGTTGTGCTGCTTAATATTTTTGTGGAAACTGCAATACGTTTTTTTCCAAGTTTTTTTAATGGATAGAAAGTTCAAAAGAAAAGCATTTATTTGAAATAGAAATATTTTGTCACATTATACTATAAATGTCTTTGCTGTCACTTTTGATCAGTTCAATGCATCCTTGCTGGAAAAAACTATTAATTTCTTTCCAAAAAAAAAAAAAAAATGATAGTGTATATTTATAAGTATTGCATGCTGTGCTTTGGCATTAAGACATTTAAAATCCCAGAAAAATACATTATTTTGTGTGTGTGTGTGTGTGTGTGGGGGGGGGGGGGGGGAATTGAAATTATGTTTTAATATATACTAGCGGAAAAAATTGTAATGCTAAATATGGTGCTTAAGTTTGAAATAGCCAATCACCTTTTTCAAAGAGGCATCAGTATGGTGGCTATAATAATGGAAGTCCAGCCTTAAAAAGTTAAGAGAATATTGTCTGTTTATGTTGAATTTATAGCTAAAAAACACACAATTCATGAATCTATTATTATCAGATCGTATTCCTAAACTAAAATATGCTATTAAAACACATTTGTCTATTCATTTCTCTTGACTAAATAGAAACTGCACTGCATGACTTGAATTCGGTTTTTAAAATCTGTACTTTTGCACATCCCAGCCACATATGCATGAATATGTCCCCACAGTTCCCCTCCTTTAGCAAAGCAATTAGACTATAGTCAGCGCATGAACTCAAGGCTAGATTAATTTCTCCACACTGATAACAAAACACCCCTGTCCTAAGATGTCATTAGCTAAAAAATTGAATTATATGATTTTTCTAATATGGAGAATGAAGTGCTCACTGATCTTCATTCGTCAGGTTCCATCTCCAATGAGTGGGCTCAGGGGAGATTTCCTCATTCAGTGGGAATCTTTCAAGGTTGAATAAAAGAAATGGTGGTGGGTCCCTGAGAGAGGGAAGTGATCATCATTTTCACCTTCAACTTCTCTTTGATGTGGCAGAGTCAATTTTTAATCAGCTACCATCGGGCCTGGCTTCATTTCTCCTTACAAAGTCCTATTACTCCCCACTTTCTGGGAGGAGGTGATAAGGACAATGCTCTCCTCTCTCCCTCACGTATGATGAGTCCCTTTGGAGAGGCTTGATAAAAAAGAGAGGACTGAGCTAGGAAGGATAAAGGTCACCTCTCTTTCAGGATTAACCCTTTGCGTCCCACTCCGGGTAACAGGGGCGAAGAGGATCTTGTAGGAGCCTGGGGGATTCAGGGGTTAAAATCCTCTCAATGGGCCACACCTAACAGCGGAGTCCGTTTTTTCCTTAAATGTAGATGCTGATTTCCAGACATCATTTAAATGAGCTTGATCTTGACACATGATCACACAGAGCGTTTGGTATCAATTGCGTGAGGGAAGGTGAAAAGAGCCCACATATCCCCTGCCCTCAAGGGCAACCGTGACCTAGGTAGGGTCGTGAAGTAGTTTTACATTTCTCCCCTGCCTTTCTTCACTAATCAGGACTAGTTAGGCTTCCACATGCATGATTCTTTGTCTGGAAATGAGTGCAGACATGACCCTGCATACAAGTTCACATTCAGATACCATAAAGCTGCAGTTGGTAATCAGCACAGAGTGGCCCAATCTAAGCTCAGCGTGGCCCAGACAGACATCTCTCAACCCTCTTTTACAGTCCAATCAGGTGCATATGCCCTGCATCTGTCTGCCTTTTCTCCTTTCAGTCTTAAAAAGCCAATTTAACGAGTGCTGCTCAGGTTCTGCTCGCCAGTACCTATAATGTTCCTTTAACAGACAAGTTTATTTATAACATCCATTATAATTTCCTAGTGATTTAACAAACTAAATTACATTCAATGAAAGCATTATGCACTTAAATTCAGTAACAAGATCAGGGTTGTGGTATACTGCTACCAGTAGTTTGACTAATTAAAACGCTTTCAAATTAGAAATACAGTAATATTTAAATGCATGTATCTGCTAAAAGTGAATTTTGCCACCAAAACTGCAATTTTCCTTTCATCTGAACTTTTAACAGATCTAAAAGTTAGCGCAAACATAAAACATTTTCATGAACTAAAATAAATATAAAAACTAACATAAAAAAAATTATAAAATTTATTTTAGATGCATGGTATAGGGATGGTAAGATTCACCAATTCACATCGGTGCATCAGCATACAAGTTAATGATACAAGTTGAAATTTGTATCGTGATGCATTGTTTCTAACATATTTGCATAAGTAAAAACTGGTTTATTTGTATAGAATTATTAGTAGATGCGCTGTACTTTTATTATTTAGAAAGTGATCAATAATTTGTGACCAATATTTTATTGTATCGTATTGCATTAAATCACATTATGTTGAACTGAATCGGACCGCACTGCATCGTAATATAGGTGAATCATATCACCTCGGTAGCTGCTTTATATACTTTTAATGCATCGTATCGTTGGCTATGTATCGAGATGCGTATTGCATCGGCCTCAGTTATGAAGATGCACATCCCTAGTTTATATATAAAAACTGAAACCTTTACACCACATATATTAAACATGAAAATGCCTATACGTAGCAATAAATCTATACTATGCTAGGAACCGTAAACATTTTGAAATGCTGTTAAACATTTTTGAATTATACCCTTCAGTGTGTTAACTTTGGCAGCCCTAACAAAAACTATAATAAAAATCACCACTGAAATTGAAAATAGAAAACAATGAAACTAAAATGAACAATGTTGAGTTTGACATCTCAATATTCAAAAAATAGCCAGTCCATTGGACAGACAAACAGACATAGAGATAAATAATAAAGTGAAAAGGGCAAAAATAAAAGTGTGGGTGTTCTTGAATGCAACACGGAGCTATGATCTGTCATGATGAATTCTGACTCCTTTATGACTGTGGAAATTTCCCTCACACAAACACACAGCTGGTTTGATGATTCTCCTGAATGTCTGTCATTGGTAAGAGACCATTCGGTTACTTGCTGAAACGGAGCAGAAATTTCAGGCCAAGCTGGTGTGCCCATCGTCCATATGCCTCGTCTTAACGTCATTTGCAACAGCCGAGTTCAAGGTGAGAAAATGAACACATGTGTAATGCATTTGCGTGCGCGTATGGCATGAAGGGCCCAGAGTTATTTTCATTTCCAATGCTGAAATAAAATAATGCACCATAATCTCATGGGTAATTGTCAACATCCCTGGCTGGAGAGGGCTCCCACAGTTTGCGTCAAGAGGAAAAAAAGCTAATTTTGGGAGGGACGAAAGTACTGCATGGCAATATTTTCACGGTACCATCATTTTCCAGAGGACCACACGCACTACGACCACATCTTCATTAACTCAAATTATAGCAGGAAGTCAGGGAGGAGACAATACTGGTCTCATTTTTTTCTTTTAATAAAAAGTGCTCGCTATGTTGAAAATAAGAACTTATGTTCAAGAGGGGTTTTTTGAGGCAGGAAGGGGGCAAAATTAATCCCTCTTCTAGGCTAAAATGAGTTAAAAACACATCAAAAGCCAGCTTAACCTTAAAAACCCTCATCGGGTTTTAAACAACAACAAATGATGATTCCACACCATTGTTTCCAAGAGACTCTTTCTTCCCGGTACTTTTGGCTTTGGCTTGGAATCTTAAAAGCCTGTGGTTTTATTTTTAATGACTATGCCATGGATGTGAGGCTAAAATGTGTGTGCATGCATTAAAAAGGAGTATTTTTAACTGTGACATTGCAAATGACTAATACCACTAACAAGCCATGTCTTCCCTCATTAAAATGTATAATCCTTGGGTTAAGAAAAAAAATCAGTTGGTTAATGTTGCTTTGCCTCTTGCAGATGAGAGTGAATGCCACACTAAGAGTCCTGTATATCAAAACAGTCCCTCATTAACACAGTGAAACGGCTTCTTTTCTTCACAGAAGGGCCATTTCAAAGAGCAGTCTTAAATGTCTATTTGTTTAGCCAACAGAGCCTGGTCCTTTTCAGTTTTTTCGTCTATTATTCATTCCATGGCATTCACCAACATTCAAGACACATTTCTACTTAAGGGTGTCTATACGTGCGTTTGTGTGAGTGACAGTGAAAAAGAAAAAAAGATGGATTGTGGAATACAGGAGTTCATTGGATGATCAAACAGAAGAGCAATCATGAGCTGTTTTCAAAACAGAAGAGCTGTTTTCATGAGATGCAGAAACGAATAAATCACAAGCATCGGCATGTTTGATTTTATGCCTGCTGTAAATACAGCAAGGATTTTAAACAACAACAAGCTGTTCATTTTTTAGTGGTGCTTACTATGGCAAACATCATTACTGTTGCACCTTCTTAGAGTGACGGACTTGAAGAAACCTCTAACTGTAAACTTTCTAGCATTATGGCAGTGTTTCTGAAGGAAACATACAATATTACGTTAGTTTTAAGATGTTCTCACACATTGTTAAAAGAACGCAAGTTAAGAGAACCAAGGGCAACATGTTCATAATATAACATTATTTTGTATAAACAAAGACACAAAAGTCTTGTCAAGTAATACACACTTGTCATAGAGCGCATGTCATAATTGTAAATGATTATATCCATGATAATCAACTGCTGCCGTCTTCATTAAAGTAAAAGGTGTTCTTAGCAAACAAAAAGAAATTGGCCAGCCATGGCGGTAACAAACTGGCCCAAAATAACAATGTATTATTAACATGCACAGCGCAGGCAAAGGGTGAATCATCCCTTTGCTTATTTATGAGCAGAATCACTAGGCACAGATGAGAGCTCATTTTCTCAGTAAAATATATGGCCTCAGAACTGGGCTGCAGTGCACACATGCGAAAATATACACCTCAACTACCAAAACTTCAACATGAACAAAACAATCCGTGGCACGTGTGTACATATTTTACAACTTGAAATACAGACACACCACTGTCAATAAATGAAAAAAAAATCTTTGCATTTGCAACCTGTTTGATTTTCTATACAGTATCTCTTTCCATACCTTGAAAGTATATCATGACAGAAGCTCTCAGGCTCCAAAAAGGACAAAAAAGCACCAAAAATCTAATCCATACATCATAAATAAGCAGTGACGGAAGGTTTATTCTGTGTACAGTGTCCTTTTACAACTGTGGTTCTCAACCAGGAAGCTTCAAAGCAAATGACTTAAAATTGATTAAAATAAGACAAAATTACCAAAACGAATGGCCACCTAAAAGTAAAGATATTTGAAAGGTGGCATAAAATGAAAAATGACCTACTTTAATGTACTTTAAATGTACATTATTGATCTGGTAAACAATTTGTCCATGCATATGCTTCATTGCATGCATATCATTTATTTTATTTATTTATTTTAAATTTTTGTTCTTATAATGTTCAGTCAAAATGTCATAACCTTCTAGTGAAAACAATAGACTTCTCTCCAGGGACATATGCTAGACTCTGTCTAATTTAAAATTCAATCAACAATTTTTTTTTCTTCTGATGTTACACTTCGATGTACATCACAATTAACAGCTCCCACTGTCTTGAAAAACATTGTTGTCATGAATGGGGGACCTTGGAGTCAAAGGGGTTAGTAACCATTGCTTTTAGAGGCCATTTTTCTACTGTATAAATTGTCTCCACATCCTTTTTCTTTCTCTTTTCCTTCTCCGTTACCTTTCTTCAAAATTCCCTTTGCTTTTTCTTTCTCCTTTCCTATTGCTACAGCAATCAATTGAATCAATTTCTCCAGGCTGTGAATAATTAAAGGTTGTAAGGGTGCTCTTAAAGGTACAGTATAGGTTCTGAATCATTTGGGTCACTTCATAGACAGGCCACATCACACTCTGCATGTCAGAAAGCTTTCTCACAGGTGTGTCAACAGCTCATTTCTGGTTCCAGGAGGCCGTGTTTAGTGATGAGGTGCAACGTTTCTCTCTCTTCTTCTAGGTGGTGGCAGGTCAGAGCTGAGTGTAACTGGGGTGGGTGTGAAGGCTCATGGGAAAGGAGAATGAAGGGTGAGATCGAGCATTGTGCACTGCCTGCTGACAGCTGCCGTTCCAGCTGTGTTGTAGACTTCTCTCCTTCTCCAGCTTCCTGTTCTTCTGGTTCCTTCTGCTGCACAGCTGCAGGGACACGCACCGGCTCCTCGTTACCTACACTGTTTATGGAATTATAACACATTTGGTCTAATTAAGCACACAGTGTGTGTTTATGCATGTCAGAATCCACTGTAGAGAACAAGGCAATATTTATACAAGCCTCAGCCCGCCTGGAGCACAGAGGCTCGCCTGTGAATATTTGGGGCACGTGTTGATCGTGTTCCACAAAATTGCACGGGCCACTTAATGAAAATTGCAACACTGTTGCTTCGCTTCATTGGGTTGTTGATCAACCTCCGATGGAACTTGCCATTCATAGCTAGACAGAGTGCTCGGAGGGAGCAACGGTTCCAAACATGTCGGAGTAAACATGCATGACATTTAGGAGCCATTAATCGGCAGCCATTATGCCACAGGAACATTTCTCACGGCTGGTTTCACGCATAAGGCTTTGAAAATGCAAATGGCATATATAATCTGTTTTCTAGGTCGTGTTTTGTTTGGTAGGAATGCATAGACATGATATAATGGTGCAATTTTCACATGAAAATGACCAATTTAAGAGATTAGAGCTGTTAATTTACAGCCGATTTCTAGCGTGAACCATGAAACTAAACAAATAATAGCCTCCAAACGTGATTAGACAATCACTTCATAGAAAACACTGACACGTCTTTGATATGGCATTCTGAGTGGTAATAAACCATCCTGGTAGAACGAGTTATAATGCAAACATGTTACAACAATCCAGAGTAGTGCCACTGAACTCAAGATTCAGACTGAGTCCGTGTATTAAATAAAAGAATTTGAAATATTATAATACTAATTTTTGAGCTTGAATGCTAACTTAAGGAATGTTCTGTGTTTGATACAAGTTAAGCTATATTGATAGCATTTATAGTGTCATAATGTCACTTACTATTTGACTAAAATTAAAACCAGGCACTAAACACTAAAACTTTTACATAAATTAATCTCAACACTATAATGTTTTTATAAAGTTCAAGACTGGTGTCAGACTAGTGTGATAGAATTTTATTTGATGAAAATACAGTAAAAAGAGTAATATATTATTATATAGATAGATACATATATAATTAATATTCTTACTAATCCCAAACATTTAAATGGTAGACTATATCCAATATTTCAACTTTGGTGTTATAAAATCATACCAGGCACTCAAACCAGACTTGCTTATAGCTGTAGATACAGGAGACAGATGCATAAAGACATAATGAGACATATGCACTCCTCTTCAATCAAAGATCTGAGACAATAATCTGTTGGTACTACAGGTGCATTATTCTCACACTGCGATTATACCCATCGAATTATGGCCTCTCATCCCAAACTTCATTTGCACTCCGGAGGTTATCCATCTAATCAAATGGGCTGGGAACGCTGTGATTACAAGCCTATCTAACAGTAATCAATAGAGCGGCCACCAGTGAATGGTTGATGGTTTGTGAAGTATAATCATACGCAGGTCTCATCTGCATAACTCCTCTCGGTCTAGACAAGGTTTGATCAGCTCATACTCTTTATGACATGCTAAACAACTGATTATACTCAATGTTTTCTCCCACAAGGCATGTTAATTAATTACCCCGTGACCCTTCTTATGTAATTTCTAATTAACTTTGCATTCAAGAGTTCAAGTGAATGTTTCTCAGCTTCGCGTAATTATACAACAGCTAATGACATTCTCAAATATTAACCCAGGTCTATAAAGAGGCACAGGTCTTTCCCCTGACTAACTAACCTTGTTAGGTGTCATTTTCCACATCAAGGTGGAAATAAGCAATGAGAGAAGACAGATTGGCCTTGTGTACCACAGGGAACGTCTCACATCTGTATGACACCAGCCACTCACAAAGATACAGACTAATACTCATTTCTTTGTTAAATAGAGAAAAAAAAAATCAAGGTGACATCCAATTACTTCCAACTACAGGCTGTGTCAATTAAAAGTTGTGAGTTAACAAGATATAGATTTGTATGAACTTTGGTTCGCAGGAAGCTTTCCAGTGCCAGTGCTGTCACTGAATATACACTATAATTTAATTCCAGGCCTAATCACTGAAGTATAAACAAGGAAAAAAAACACTGATGGATCTTAGGCAGTCAACAGTATGATGTTTTTGGTCATAACCGCATTCAATCTAGCTCATTTCATTCATAAAAGGACGTGAATTATGGGCCGTTATGAATAGAGAGTGCAGAAATTAGAAATCAAATCCTGTCTGACTTTATTCTTGCCCTGCAATCTATGCAGATTAGACAGGGGCAATTTAGTCGCAGCTGCCATGCTCATTTTCCTGCCATTACGCTGGAATGAAGTAAGACATTCCATTATTATTTAGAGCAGGAACGACGGCTAGGGGAAGTTGCTGAAAATTATGGAGATTTTTTTTTTTGGACCGACTTAGTGCGGTCATTACTTCAAACATCTTAGTTTGAATCAATATCAGTAATGATTCATTTTTTTGATTAAGAGGCAACTCCATCTGTAGGTGTCAGGTAATTACCGCCATGACCTGTAATGAGAATATTTCACAAGACTCCTACTTCCACTTTCCCTTTCTGCCTCTATCTACTCTCTCTCTCTCTGGCTGCTGTAATTACCTCCTGTTCTGTTGAGAGCTGTCCACAGTTATCAGTCACTGACACTGGACTCAGGGTAGGCTGCAGTGAGGAGAGATGAAGGGTCCTACAGTACCAGATTCACCTGAACACTTCCCAAACCTCATTAGACACATTAACTGATGAGAAGACAGCAGATCAAACAACAACCAGCAAGATGTTACAGCCCTTAGGGAGAAGGGAAAATTCAGGTGATCCCTTACAACAACTTCCAATAAGGAAAACCAAACTCAGACCTCTTGAATTGAACCAAGTGATAAAGAATCTAGTTTTTTTATTTTAATTTTTTTTTTTTATTGCGTTCACAATATCCCTTATCTTAAAAGTGGATCTCATTCGTTCGTTCGTTCGTTCTATTCTATTCTATTGTAAATAACAAACCCTCATTGAATTCACACTATTCCACTATATATATATATATATATATATATATATATATATAATAATTTATGAATAATAGTAATAATAATAATAATAATAATTATTATTATTATTGTAAGAGGGGTCTGAGTTCAGTAGGAACGTTCATATAACAAAGCTTGATTTCTGACTGTCAGACATATGAAATGAACCAGGTGTGGAAAAAGTGTATTTCCATTAACAAATGAACACTGCACAAACACAAATTTTACTTATAAAGTATTTGAAAAAATAAGTGCATACATACATAAATAAATAAATAAAAACAATCAAGCATTTAATTTACCTCTAACAGCAATCCATGAGTATAAATGACTAATCTACATGGCCTGTTTAGATAATTTCACAATTTAATTTTTTTATTGCAGCATTGCTATATAATGTGAGATTTAAGTGTTTTCCCCTTCTTTTGAAAATCTCAGCATGGTATGGTGAACATAAACATTTTATCTTTATCAAAAGAGAAACCTAAATGGGAAATGTCACACTTTTACTTATTCCTGATAAGATCCATTTTCTTTTTTTCTTTTAAGGCCTTTGCCATTTATCTGAGGAAGTGAAACAGCTTTTAACTTAGTTTTTTCTCTCTCTTTTTTTCAAGTGCACGTCTTTCATGGATTTGAAATCAGACAGAAGGCAGAGCATCAGAGCTTGCTGCTCTGATGGCTGGACTCACGGCGGGCCGAGTGACTTCACCTGCTAGTTAAGACAGGAACAGCTCTCACGCTGGGTCGTGTGGGCTTTGTCAGGAAGACCGAGAGAGTTTCTTTGTGAAAAAGGAGTTTCATCTACTGCCTTTAAAGGTTTCTGAACTGTAGTTTGGCATTAGGACGAAATGGCATTGCTAAAGTGCTCAGCTGTGCTATCAACTGTTCGCAAGGGAAATGGATTTAGTTACATGTGCACCAGAGGAACCTACACATCCGTGTTACTATCATCATCATAAAGAGCTCTGAGGCCTTTGCATCATACCTGTCTGCAAACTCTAACGGCCTTCATATTGGATTTCAGCTTTGATGGAACATCTTCAATTTGACTGAAGTTACAGGCAACCAGATTATCACGCTGACTCCCGTGCATGAGAGAGAAATGAAGCCAACGGGGCCATCAAATGCATTGCTGAGGAGGAAAACACAGCTTTGTTAAGGCTTTCAGACAATAAGAATGGTTCTGATAACAATACCCTGTTTAGGAAAAGTAGACATAACAGAAGAAATATAGTTCTGTTGGTGCTGACCAACAGAAAACTGCAGAAAGTGTGAGCTGTCCTAAACAAACTTTTTTCCCCCAAAAAATCTTGCTGAAATTTTGCTAATGTGCCCATACATTAAAAGGAATAGTTCACCCCCCAAAAATGAAAATTTTGTCATTATTTACTCTCCTACATGTCATTCTAAACCTGTATAAGTTTCTTTCTTATGTTGAACACAAAAGAAGATATTTTGAAGAATTTTGAGGAACCAAACAGAAATACTATGGAAGTCAATGGGGACCATCAAGTGTTTGATTACCAGCGTTATCTTCTTTTATATGTTCAACGTAAGAAAGAAACACATACAGGTTTAGAACGACATGAGGGTGAGTAAATGATATGAAATATTTTAACTTTGGGGTGAACTATTCATTTATGACCAAAATGAGCCTATTGCCAAGTCTCTATGATATTCTGCTCCTTAAATAGCTTCGGCCCCATATTTAAGTTTATAAGATTTTACTTTAGCTTTGTTGTCTAGATGAAAATCGTAGGTGTGATCACTTAGAAAAGCAACATTACGAGTTATAATGTATGATTTACCACTCAAGTCCACAGAACAAAAAAAAAAAACAAGGAGTTTGGGGTTTGTTTAAATCCCTAACCTTAAGTATGAGCAATAATAATAGTGATGCTCGCCTAAGCAAGCACTGCTAATAAACATGGACGTGGAGATTTCATAACAATAACAATAAAAATGCTGGGGCTTGAGAGTCTCAAAGAATGTACTATCCATTAAAATGCTTTAAACATGACATCTCTCTGTTGTCTCTGAATCTTTTGAAAGGAGTTGTCCATCTAATTAATCCTCTACAGCACACTGAGCATAACATAACCTTCTCTTCCAGACATCCAAACAGCCCATTTTATTATCTTAGTAAAGAGCAATGAACAGGAAGGGGACCATCATGCTTGAGTTTCATATTCATCTCTAATGAATTCATCTCTAATGTAAGTTGAAAATGAGAAAGAGGAAAAGAAGAAAGCCAAGACGCAACATGCCAATTATGAAGATTTTTTTTTTAAGAATAAGATTCTGTTTGACGAGACATAACAATCCTCTTTAAGAAATGTTGTTTGGTAATTTTCATCAGACTGTATCTAATCAATTGATATTAAAGAGCACGGTTTGCATGGCCATGGAAAAAAAACAACAACAAGATCAACTAGAGCTTTTCTTAATAAAGATTGCAATAACACAGGCCTTGCCATGTCCCACAGTAATGAGACCCCATTTCCTAGCACACCAATTGCATGTCTAGAGAACAAAAAAGGGAAAGAAATTAAAAGAAAAGATGGCAAAAAAAAGAAGAAAAAAGGCCTCGTACTTTATTTTCAGACAAAAATTAGAAGACCATAACTAGACGCTGCTCCAAGCTTTCACCAGCCAAATATTTAATATCTGCAATATTTCTGCCAGACATATTTTTTAACTATATGAGGTTTCATCTAATAAAGTACTAATTGCACCTTCTCTGCTTTCTGTCTTTGGCATCCTGGACTGGGAAGGAGTTTGCGTTAATTCTGATGTATTACAGCTGTACGTCTAAGCTGTTTTTTAGGACAGAGAAGCATTTCAAGAGCCAAGTTAGTCATCGTCTTCCTGGCTTTGCGTGCCAACCATTAATAAACAAGTTGAGCCTGAAAGATCCCTCTGGTCTATCTTGTCAAATAGTTTTCTAATTAAAACCCTTTTTTCCTTTGTGCAACAATAAAGTATAGTACTTTATGGATGCAAAAATGAACCAGAAACAGAAAGAGACATGGGGCATCTTTGGTGAGTAATTGCACACACATAAAATTTTAATATCCTGCTTAATTCATAAACATGGCCTGCTTTATATACAGTATGCCATAACTGAAATATATGATCGCTGTTTAGCAGCTTTTACTCAAGTGAATATTTCTCAGAGTAGGTTTATTTTCAAAAGCCAGATTTTGGCTGAAGTATTGGCAACAAAAAAACTACTGAATATGTTCACTGTTATTAAGTAGGAAAAATGATACAGGCCATGAAAAGTTGTTTCTTTGTGGTACCGGGACCAGCTGGCTAAACCTATTTTTTGGAAACCAAAAATGGAAATGGTAACACATAAAACTATCAAACCAGTGATCACTTTTTTTTTTTTTAATTCACACTTTTTTTCAGAAAGGATGAAAAAACCCTGAAAACCTAACGTTTAATGTAAATAAAAAATGTAGAATGAATGAACGAACGAACGAACGAACGAACGAATGAATGAAAACTAAACTTAATCCTAAAGCCGAAATTCACTACACTTTTATGCAACCCATGTTTATTATCATCCTGACCGAAGCACTAAACCTCACCACATGCCTCTCTATTTCCAAATCCCAATCAGTGGCCCTGTAATTTCACTAATTAGCCTGTGATCTGTTGACAACTTGACTGGATTATGGGGCGACTGATGCCTTCTGGTGTCTGAGCGTCTGGTGTTGTGTTTGCAGTAATCCACGCTTGTAATCATTTTCCGTTTGCTAATTAAGAGCAGATAATTGCGGCTTGATTTAGTGTTTTGCTGACTGTTGACAAATTGTTGCAGGCGTGTGCCGGTGGTGGCAGCTGTTAGGGGAGGGAGAGAGACTAGATGAGCTTTAATACACGGCCGTCTGTGTCGGAACAGCTCCCTAACACATGCTGTCACTCTAATCGGCGACTATTAAACTTCACGATGCGCAAACAGCATTACGGGATGTAGCAATTTGTCCATTTCAACATATTTACGCGGGATATTTTTCAACAAGGCATCTCTACATATGTTGCAGTGGCATCGTATTTGCATGATTCTATTACTTGTGTGGTAATTGTTTTGTTTTCCAAGAATTTCCCATATAAAAACAATACAGCAAAGTGGAATTTGGGAGTACAACAGCTGCCCTTGTTTTGAATAGGCCAGCTGAGACCCCTTAGAGATGACCACTAGGGAACCAACGTATATGGTCAGATCTGGACGCCCTGAGTGTCTCATCCATAATGCATTGGCTCCAATAAAGGTGCCGATTAGAAGCTAATTTTAGCAGCTAATTCAAGGCTGTACTCAAATATAGGAGTTTTCATTTGCATAGATATAAAAAATGAATGAACCTCTGGATATATAGTCTGACAACAGGACAAGCCTTAAAGACATCTAATAACAGCCTCACGTCATGCTGACTGCCTTCCTAGCGCTCTTATGGAAGAGGCAGGATTGAGATTTTAAAATTGCATAATGATATTATACTGATATATGAGTCCAAGACTGACACACATGCAAATAACGTGACTTATCTCAGCTCACACGCATACAAGCTGTATATGTGAACCACAAGTAATGAAAAAGAAAATGTAGAGCGAAAGGCAGGCGTTTCCTTCGACCGCCCTTATCGGCTCAATTTAGATTATTATATATGCCTTTATCCACATTGGATCAACAGATTTATATGAATTCCGTTTTGGCAATTATTAAAATAGACAAGGGAGCTATTCATCTTGCCGTCAAACTCCATCATTAAACTGACTGACAGCGGGCGCTGCATCTGAAGCCAATCAGATGCAAAGTAAACGAGTGGAGTATGAACACAAACCAGGGTGGGTCATTAAGCATGCACAGAGGGCAGTTCATGAGTCCTAATGAGGGGTCAGGCTTTAGGTGGGTCACGGCTAGAGGCAGGTTTTCTATCTCATCACATCACTCCTTTTAATCTTCTATTCTCTTAATGAAACGAATAGAGGAGCTGTCGTTGATTAATGGTGCTCGACAGAGGCTGGGAAGTATTAGTTTGGAATTTTATCGGTCTTTATTTCCTCCAGAGCTACGGCTGGTCATTATTTATGAATGGGACTTCTTTTTTTGATGGACAGACGGATGAGGTTGCAAAGTCTGTGATATCATAATTGACTTAAAGGGATAGTTCACCTGAAAATGAAAATGTCATTCCAAGCCTGTACGGCTTTCTGCTGTGGAACACACAAAATAAATAGGTTTTGAAAATTGCTTTAATGTTATTGTTATTACAATTAAATATAGGCAAAAATAGCTGAAGCATTCTTGAAAATAACTTTTTTGATGGAATTTGCAATTCTGTAATGATTTTGCAATTATGGAAGATAAACAAGGTTCCACATACATTACCATTCAGAAGTTTGGGATCAGTAAGATTTGTAATGTTTTTTTTTTTAAGAAGTGTCCCATCAAGGCTGCATTTATTTGATCAAAAATACATTAAAAACTGTAATTTGTGAAATATGATTACAATTTAAAATAGCAGTTTTAATACACTTTAAATCATAATTTATTCCTGTGTTGGCAAGGCTGAATTTTTATTTTAAATTGTAATAATATTTTTGCAACATTTTTGATGAAATAAAGGTAGCCTTGATGAGCATAAGGTTTAAAAGAATAGATAAATGAATGAATGAATGAATATATTAATTAATGAATGAGTGAAATGTCTTACTGATCCCAAACTTTTGAATAGTAGTGTACATCCATAACTGTAATTATATATATATATTTAATATATAAATTGATATAATATATATATATATATACATTCTTAAAAATAACGGTTCCCGAAGGGTTTTTTTTATTAACGATGCCATAGAAGAACAATGTTTTGTTCCCCAAAGAACATTTTAGTGAACAGGTCCAACTGTTTTTTTTTTTATATTTTTCATGTGAAGAACATCTTAAGGACTTTTTCCACTGAAAAGAACCTTTTCCATCAGAAATTTTCCTTTGATGTGATGCGTATACATAATTTTATTTTTCTAATATAGAATTAAATGTATAAAATTTAAAAAATACTTTGTTGTTTATTTATACTTGCTCAGAAAGTATTAAAAAGCTTATAAATCACAAAAATTCACCAGATATACACAACCCATGTTTATTCAAGATAAAACACATGATGTAACAAGCTACTAATACAGCATTTACCACATAAATCATACAGGTTTGAAATGACATGAGTGTGAGGAAAAGATGAAAGTCTTTTCATTTTGGGGTGGACTGTCCCTTTAAGAGAGCACGGGGTCAGACTGAATAATAGCTTTTTTACCTGAAACCAAAGGAAAGAGTGAAGTGTTTTACATACATTGATGTAAAAGGCATACGTGACCAACGTCTATGTATCAGAATTGGGTACTCACTCGTCCACCTCCAGACGACCTCATAGCTGATTAAGAAGTGCTTGCTGATTAGAAGAGTGACTGTGGATGGCCTGAGTGATAGAGCGGGAGAAGAAAGAAAAGTTCATTAACTCTTGGTGCATTAACAGTGATGAAATGTAATACAAGCCTCATGAATCCTCCCAGCCAATCAGAGAATGCGAGGGACAGTGAGGAATGGCCCTGTAGAGGGCAGCACTGTGACCTTGTGGCTCATTAACTCTTTTGCATATGCACACAGGAACCGGCGAGTGATGTAACATGGGGTGAGATGTAACACAAGCAGTTTAACCGATTACAAATGAGCCACGGGGTGAAATCGCTATCATACCTGTCTGTCGCCTTCCTGATGTGACAGCAGAATGCAAAAATGCAAAGGCAAAATTTACTGATATCATCAGGATGCGTGTAGCAGTGTAAACATATTTACTGAATGACATTCACCTGATAACCACTGTGAGGAAAAAATAAAACTGTTTTTCAAGTTTGCATCTCAAAGCAAACATATATAGCATAGGATTTAAAAATTAAATAAATAAAATGAAAAAAAATATATATATATCAGTGACAGATACAGTTAAGAGATCAGACAGAAATCAGATCCTCCCCATTTAACGTTGTTAGAAGGGAAGTCAGTGCTGACAGAGCTGGTGACAGATTACTTTTACCTTTAACCGTCACTGCTTGGCCTCCTCCTCATCTGCCTGAGCTCTAAGGGTCCTCAGTGCCACCTCCAAGGCATCTCGGCATGCCTGCAGACAACTGTTGCAGAGAAAACACATAGAGAGTACTTACTGTAGCTTTCCAAATAGTGACATAAAGACACACAAACAATCAAATTTCTGCTTACATAAAGATATATAAAAATAATTAAAATAGGATACTATTGAGTAACAGAAAACATTATTTGCTATATGCATGCTTCATTTTCTAATGACAACATATTTGAATGTAGCCAAAGAAAGGCTTTGTCAAACTAAACTTGTACTATTAGATTTTTTCTAAAGATTTTTTTATGTTTCTGAAAAGCCTCTTTTGGTCACCAATGCTGCATTTATTTTATCAAAACTTCAGTAAAACAATAAATTTATAAAATATTATAACAATTTAAAAGAACTGTTTTCTATTTTAATATAAAAAAAGAAAATTTATTCCTGTGATGGCAAACTGATTTTTCAACCATTACTTCAGTCTGCAGTGTCACATGATCCTTCAGAAATCATTCTAATTGGCTGATTTATTTTAAGTATCAGGATGCTTAGATTAATTTTTTTTTTCTTGAAAATTACTTTCAAGATACTTAAATAGAAAATTCAAAAGAACAGCATTTATTTGACATTTGAATTGTTTAGTAACATTATAAATGTCTTTAGTGTCACTTTTCATAATTTACAGCACCGTTTATGAATAAAAGAGCTGAATAAAAGTATTCATTAAAAACAATGTACTCATCCCAAACTTTTGAACAGTAGCATATATTATCTGGGTTTTAATTATATTTTAAACTACATTAAAATGAGCTAACAGTGCAGTATTAAACTAGTTCATCCCACTTAATAAAAAAGTCACTTATTTTAGAGTTGACATTGAGACTGTATTCTTCAAATCTACGCTCATTTCTTTTCCAAGCCAAGTAGGAATATTTATACAGCTGTTCATAATGATCATTAGCAAATCACACAATGAAACGCTCAATACATCCTGCAAGTAAATTACTGTAGGCATCATCAGTCTGATTCTAACAAATGACTGCCTTACACATTATCAAGACCCCGTCGCTGTCTCCTACAGTGAGGTGGGACATGTTTTAGCTGTTTTAGCTGATGATCTGATGTGACAGTCTCATGATGGTCTTAGTCACTAATGGGAGACAACATTCCTCAGCATCTCCACCCACACTCAAACAGGGCTTCCTAGAAACTCCCAACAAGCTTAATAAAACATCAATAGTGCCAAACGCACCGTACGGTGAATCAATCCGAAGCATCAGTCGGGCTGCAGCCTGACAGGCACAAAAAACTCCCTGAGCTCCTCCTGTCTCACTGTAGAGACCACGGGACGCTGCGGCCTGACACCAGAACTCATCACGTGGCTTTGATCACACGGAGAGAACCACATGATGTGTCGCAGCTGCGCGACGAAACGCTGCATCTGTCAGATGTCGCTGACAGTCCCGCCCTGCACACAGGTACTGATCTCTATAAGTGGAGACTGAGAGGTACGCTTACTGACGGATGAAGGTGACCCAGTTTGTAAGGAGAACTATTAGCATAGTTTTTTTGTAGCTCTGGGAGAGAACAATGTAACTTCTGATAAACAAGTGGGGAATTGAGGACAGCATCTTAACTGGTAGTGATTTGTTAGATCAGTTAGAACTTCTGAATCTTTAACGCCGTAGAATTTTCTGGCCTAAATTTTAAGATTAGCATCTTTATCTGAATCCAATATTATATGGCTATGAGATGACTAAAAGTGCTATCATTTTTTTTAATGTTACAATAATTTCTCCTAAGTTTAATATGCAGAGATAACTGAGCAAGCCATCCAAAAATTTGCATCAGTGCTGTTATTAAGTAAAGCCAACTAAATTAAACTACATTAAAAATTGTTTTACGTATTTGAAATGTTTAAAAAGCTTAAATATAGTGCCTTTATAAAGCTATCTATTGCTCCAAAAGACTTGAAATATACTGTAGTCAGGACAGATATGGACCACTTTTATGAAATTCATAGTGTTTTCTTCCTTCGTTTGCTTTTGTTATATGTAAAAGAGCAGCCAGTGTAGTCTTCATCATTTCTTCTTTTTTGCTTCACAGAAAGCTCTACAGGTTTGCAATGACATATGGGTGAGTAAATGATGACAGAATTGTAATTTTCAGTAAACGATCTCTTTAAATTAAGGCGGTGAACATATATTCTAACTACAAAGATGACTATTATGTTTTAGCACACAGTGATGACAGCACTAAAATGAAGAAAACAAGACAATAGAGCTGAGTTACAGAATGGAGCAATAACATCTGCGCTATCATTAAACAAAGCCGAGACAGTTCAGTGGCAATGAAAAACCCATCAACCATCTGGGGGACAAAGAAAAATCATATAATTGTTCAGACTTATGAAAAACTAAAGAAAGAGAGAGAGAGAGAGAGAGTGCTTCGCTTGGCCATTGACTCCAGTTTCAGACAGTTGAACTAGAACCAGAAATGTAAATTCCAGAGAGCATGACATCTGCCTTTCTCCGAAGTTTAGGCCTCATCTGTTAAAAATTATTCCCATCTGATGGGAAAGAGGGGGAAAAAGTTAAATGCATTAGAGATGGAACTTTTATATAACATGGTTTGCAGTGGCTATGCTCAAACTACTAATTCCTCCAATACACTTAATGGAAAAGAAGAGCTATTCATTTCCTCACAAACACATCCATTAGGAGCAGAGATGGCTGGCGTAGGAATCTGTGTTGATGTGCTGCTCTTTACGGCATGTAAAA
The DNA here is from genome assembly GCF_936440315.1 of Barbus barbus. Lineage (NCBI taxonomy): Eukaryota > Metazoa > Chordata > Actinopteri > Cypriniformes > Cyprinidae > Barbus > Barbus barbus. The sequence goes on from NC_136724.1 coordinate 15,374,737, forward strand.
GAGAAGCTGAACTGATCGGTAGGGCATGCATACATGCATTCTCTCTCTCTCTCTCTCTCTCTCTTGCTCTATCCTCTATTCTCTGGGGTAAAATTATCTTTTGGAGCTGTGCCAGCTGTCTTTGTTGAAATGGCAGAGGAAAGTGGACATGTTCTTGTCTGAAACCAGCTCCAGATAAAGTGATTATGTCTTACATTATGCCACACTGGGATTTCTTCATCATGCAAAGTAGCAGGGAAAAGAAAAACGGAGGAATGAAACATAAGCAAGAATTAAAATGAGAGTGAGATAAATGGCTACAGCGCTATCAGCCATCTTGTAGCACTTCATATCATCCATTTGGACTCAGTCACAAGTCACCAGCCATTCCAGCAGATGGGTTATTAGAATCATATGAAAGATGCACACAGAAGCGATATGTTGAAAAAATTGAGAGAGAACATACAGCACCACGTCAGATTTTAAGTTTAAATACTGCTTCAAAAATAAAATACATTTAAAAATAAAATAAAATAACATAAAATAAATATATAAATATAAATATACTTTTTTTTTTTTAATTGCTCATTTCTTATCAAAATAGTTGCATGACACCCCTGGAGACCCACATTAGAATTATTGAGATAATCTTTTTTTCCATTTTAACTTGTGTTAAAATTTTAGTAATTTTGTATTTAAATATAATAAATACATATATATTCCAGTTTTAGTATTAGTTATTTTAGTAGTTAAGCAAAGATATAAGAAATATTATCTTGGCAACTAGCTGAAATAATTTATTTTTAATATTTTACTTTATTTCAGTTAACATTTATTTTAGTCTTAGTTAACTATAATAACCCTAAACATTACATCTGTTAGAATGCACAGCTTTGAAACATTCATACGCATGCAGAAATAATAAGAAACATCTTTTTCACAAATAACGAAAGAAAATGTCTTAACTAATGCTTCACAGATTAAAAGTGTAATTTTATTACTCAGATGAGGTTGTGAATGAACACATTGGACTTTTGGATGTCACGGTAGACGAGTGTGTTCTCAATAATTTCCTTTTATCTCATTGGATCCGGCTGGAGAGAAAAGAAATCTGTTTTAATAAAAGACATAATCTTATTTTAAATAAATATGAGATCAATTCCCCAATATCGAATTCAGGGATGAAAACTGAAGCAGTAATGGGGCGACCGTGACAATGGGCTGAGAGATGGAATTGGGAATTGGATGGAAAAATAGAGGCATTATTCATAATACGTTCATCTTCCAGTGCAAGCAGACTAGATTCATCTCTCTCTTCTTTTTCTTCTTTCTACAGTTCTTCACTCTTATAATGGCCATTCTGCATCCCCATTTCCCAGCTAACAGCACAGATCACATCAGAGCCGTCCATTCATTTGGAGCAGCGCGAAGAGAGCTAAGGGTGCGGAGAGCGAGCCAAACCGGGAAGCTCTAACGCTTACACAGGCTTCGCGTGTGCTTTGTGTCAGATGCCTTGACCATCTAAATGAGGGGTGCAGAGTAGTATCGCTTCGACATATGGCTAACAAACCACTTGGCTTTCAGGCCTTTTGATTTTGTTTGAAAGCGGGAGACAATCCTCAGCCAAATTGACAAGATGGTGCGAAGCCAAGAAAGCAGCGAATGAATAGCCCTCTACGAACACCATTAGCCAACCAGAGAGCACCTCAAACTTCTAGAGTCTTCAGCTTGTCCAGCGAATGACTGTTTGGATTCATTAACAGGAAGCTGCAAATTGAACGGAAGGATGTTATGTCTCCTGCTCAAGTGAATGTTATGCGAGAAGGTGAAGGGGACTTAAAACAACCTCAGACAATGAATGGCGCTGAGGGCTGTTTAGGATAAGCGAAGAAGAAACCGATAAAAAGATGTTTGCTTTGTCAGTGCTGATGGTGTTCAAAAGCTTGTTCTGTTCTTTGATCCATCCAGCCAGCCTCTTACAAGCAGAGCTTTTGAACAGTACAATACAGCCGAGATGAATGCTGAAAATGTAGCGTCCATTTATAATGCATGCTAGGTCATAAAATAGGCTGCAAAGACTACTGTATGCTAATAATAAAATAGAAATTTAATTCAAAAGACAGCATGCAAAAAAGGTTGCTACATATTTTTTCCACAAGTGCCAATGTGAATACTTGACCAATGCATTGAAAACAAACATTTCTATTGAGCATACTTAACATGCTGTAACACACCTCAGAAGTTGGAGGAAAAAGATTTCTTAATTAGTTTTTCTCTTGTTTTCCAGTAAAAATATCAAATGTACTTGCTAAATAAGATATTAAGCTTTAGATTCTATGTTGAAAAGAAGTGTATGTTGTTTTCCTGCACTTGCAGATTTTTGTAGTCAGAAGAAATGGTAACACTTTATTTTAAGGTGTCCTTGTTACACGTTACTATTATAATAACAATAAATGATGCATAATTACATGCAAGTAACCCCAAAACAAACCATAATCCTAACCATATAATAAGTACATGTAGTTAATTAATATTACTCAGTACTTAATTATATAATTACACTGTAATGAAGTGTAACCAAAAAAAAAAAAATACTCATTATTTAAAAGCCTAAATGCAATCATAAGGTGTGGTTACAAAAGCAAAACATACAAAATTTCACAGAAAAAAAGGTCCATCATTCATTGTTAATATTGTATTGTAAGCGCTACTTATATGACACTTAAGCATTTTTATATTGGTCAACACAGCAAATAAACATGTTTAAGGTCCAACAATCTTGAATCCAATGCAATATCTGCTTGGGGAAGCTTACTATCAACATATCGAGTTTAGCTAACTTTAAGAAGGTACTGTATGTTGCTCTGTCATTACAATAGTTGACCTAAAGTTGACCTTTTTATAGTCCACTTGAGAACTTTGTTAATATATGCATAGCGTTATTAATTATGGTCTGACGCATATTGAAATGCAATAGCACAAAATTGCACTTGCATAGCCAAACATAATTGCATAGAACTAATCAAATCCTACTCCAAGTTTTTCAGAAAATCGAGAAGCAAGTGTGTCAAGACACTTCAAAATTCACAAATCTCTAAAGCAATGCACTTTGTATTTAGGAGAGCCAGATGCATAAACTTGTTCCATGTGTTAAACGCTTAGATTTGACCTGCTGTTGACTCTTAATGTGCAGCATTTCAGTTTGAGGTGTCAACAAGGGCCTTTCATTCATATTCCTTAATGCTCTAAATCACATTGCTGCAAAGACAAACATGGAAGACAAGGTCATCATGGATTATGTTGGGTTTGAAAGGTAGAACTACGATATGAAGCCGTTTTTTCTCTTTAAGATCATCAACGTCATTCGATTTTGAACAACGCAGCACAAATGGAACTCAATAAGCATGTGTGAATGTTGTGGAGTTTAGACCCCAGGAAGGTAATCGTGGGCGATAAAGCATTACTAAACAGCATGTAACAACAATGATCCTAGACTCAATGGCTTTCATCAGAGCTGATTGTATCATGATTGGGCTTAAATTGCAAATCAAACACTGTAGTTGTAATCAGAGCAAGAGAGAGATACAAAGGGAAACAAAGCATAGCAAATGTGTGCCTTCTTCAAGTACAGACTTGGAAAAAAAAAGAACAAAAACCAAGGTTAACCTCTAAAGATATAGCCTGCCCTGCTCTTCAAAAAGACTGCATGGGGATTCATGGGGGCTTTGATATTTTTCTTTTGACATTTCTTAATTAACTAGCCAAATTAATGTAATCCTTTATTATTCAACCAAACCACAAAATGTGGGTGGTCCAGGAAGGTTGTCGTGCCACCGGGCCGCACATCATTAGGCAATAACCCTTCAATGAGCATTACCTCAGACATCACTATAAAAAGCCATTGTTCGCCATTCAAAAGTGATATGAAATATGGGCAGAGTTTTATGAAGCTCATTTGCAATGAGGTCTTGTCGATGTGCTTGGAGGGCAAACGTGTTTAATATGTACGGTAATAGTAACCAGGGAGGGCTGAGAGAAATGAAGGAATGGGGAATAAGAGGGGAAAAAATTAAATGCGCAAGTTAACTACACAGCATTAAAGAGAAGGCAAGACTTAATGTTTACATGGTAGCTGGGCGATATTTTAAAAACTCACAATGATTGTCATGACAGCACAATTGAGAATGTGGCAATGCATTTATATAACAGTTCAATAAAGTTTATATTTACTTACATTTTGACACAGTTGAATACTTGGACTGAGCTTCTCTGTTTCTAAGCGCCACTAAAAATGACTGTCTGCAAGAAGACTTAAAAATTTTCAAGGACAAAAGCAAGAGATTTTTGCTGGACAGAGCAAAACTAGAACTAATAACTAAAGCTTCAAGTGCAGTTAATTATTTGTCATGCTATTCGTGCATTATTGTTTCCCACTCGTACAAAAAATGTGCCTTCTTGCTTAAAGCCATGCTCTTTTGTTTGTCATCAAATGGTTGACCACTGCTGTGTGTGTATCCTGTTGCAAAATGCGGCGAAAAGTCTTACGCTGCGTAAAAGTGTGATTAAAATGTGTACATGTCTATATTGCACTAATGCGACTAAAAAAACTTAACTTCCAGATTTGGTAAACTTTACGATTTGTGTTTACTTCGAGTATGACTTTAGCCGGATTAAACAATCACATGGTAGATTCTTAATCTTATTCTTAAGTATTGTCTTAGTCGTATTATTACAATGCTGACTGGCTACCGTTAATTGTTTGGTTGACAACATTACTCTAAATATTTTGTTTTGTGCGCAACAGAAGAAAGAAACACAGGTTTGGAATTTAATTAGTAAATGATGACAGAATCTTCATTTCTGGGTGAAATATCCATTTAACTATAATGGCTGACTGGGCATAATTATCAAAAAGTAATTTCAGAGCGAACACATTTCAAGAAATCTTTTGAATAATGTCAAAAGCCTGAAAAATATTGAGATTTTTAAAGTAAATCCCCCAGCCCTTGTATCCATGTGACACATAAGAGGGGCGTGAGAATTCTGGGAACTTGGAAATGTCAATGGAAAACTTCTGGACACGGTGTGTGCGCATTTAAGCGTGTCCATGTTGAGGGTAGCTCCACATACTTGTGCTCTTTGATCCAATGACTGAGGTTGCTGACCAGCGGTGTGCACTCCTGGCAGAGGTGAATGGTGTCTATGTGGGATTCCTCCAGGGCCCAGCTTAACCGCTGCAGCTGTGCAAGGGAGAGACGGGATCAAAGCACACCCAAAAAACACACTATATGAACACACACTCTCTCCATCACTAATAATAACCACCTCGGCCCAGAATCCAGTCTCCTCTCTCGCTGGCCCGGCTCTCTGCTCACATAATCAGGGTTTCCTTCTACATGCTATTAATTGATTCAGTATGCTTGGAAGAAGTGGTTCCCGCGTTCCCATGTCTCAGATTTTCTTGTTTATTATGCTAACCGAACATGAGACTCCCGCACTCTTGAGGGGGTGGAATTCTAATCAGGTGAATTCAATTACAGAGCTCCTGATCCTGATTTTCTGCTGGGCTCCAAGTGCACAACAAGTCCTGTTGAGAGCGTACATGGGTGTCAGCTTAAAACTTCTTTCTTTAGGGTTATTTTTCTCTCTCTTTTTTTCCTCTGTCTCTGCTAGAAGGCATGCATGTATTAAACATTAAGCAAAAATGGTCGAAGTTCATAACTGGATTCAATCAAAATACTGGGACCCCACCTGAAACAAAAGCAGACGGCACAGACTAATGTAGAACAAATGTGTTTAGTTTCAACCCCATGTCTAGAGATTATTAGTGGACAAGCTGAAATATAGCAAACATATACAGAAGCAATATATTTAAAACACAAAAGACAGACAACTTAAGTGTATAATTTCTATTGTTCACATTTTCTCTAAAAATATAATATAATAAAAATATATATCTCACTGACATTTATTTCTTGATTCAATTAAATAGAAAAATCAGATTTTTATTTAACTTTCTTGTATTTTGTATTATTATTTTTGCAAAACATGACACATAACATGAACTTGTAGAGTACTGCTAAGAAAAACTGGGGTCAGTAAAGAAAGAGATTATTTTTAATCTCTTTCACTCATTATGGCTGCATTTATTTGATAAAAAATACTGTAAAAAAGTAACACTGAAATATTATTACACATTAAAATAACTGCTTTCTATTTGAATATATTTTAAAATGTAATTTATTCATGTGATGACAATCTGAATTTTCAGCAGCAGCCTTTTCTTTTCCGCAAATTTATATTAATTTTTATTTTCCGCAAATGTATTCAATATCTGAAATTTTTAGAAAATTCGATTTCTATCTTTACTCTCACATGCACAAAAACATATCGTATTATTATTATTATTATTATTATATACAAAACAACAGACTGAACATTATACTAAACAATTATTTTTGCTCTTTAATTTTTGCTAGTTAATGTTTGCTTAAACTATCCATTTAAACTATCTATTTATCAAACTACAATCCAATATCAGAGACCAGTAACCAAAATCTAACATAAGCATTTTTTTTTAAACATGGGAGAGCATGGGAGACATACAGGCAAAGAGAAAATAATGAGACAGTGAAAGTGAGGGATAGAGAGAGAGGGAAAGAGGAAGAGGGAGAGGGCGAGGAAGAGAGAATCCCCTCTGAATGTTCTGTAAGCCATATGTTGTGCATATAAAGTGCTGCTGTGTGCCGAAGTGATTCATGACTCCTAATATTTCTCCAGAAACTGTTAGGACTCTGAGACAGTCACTAAATATTCTGTCTAGACACCACTTGTGAGAATTACGCAGTTCAAAACACTCACAAAGAGAGAGGGGAACTTCAAATGATGACTCAATTCAATCGGCAATCCATTCTTCTCTCTTCTTTCCATTTTTCCATAATGTGGCTATTTTCAAGCTCCATGTCAAATGTTTTTAAATGATTTTCAGTCTAATGGCTAGAGGCTGTATGAACACTGGACCTTGTGCATATTAAGTTAATGGGGGCGGTTCTATGCATGGCTGCACTGTGTGAATATATGCTACATCCAGCACTCCATGTGCTGATTATATAGATAGATAGATAGATAGATAGATAGAGAGAGAGAGAGAGAGAGAGAGAGAGAGAGCAAATGCGGAAGAGGGGGAGGGAAAGAGAAGGAGAAACAGACAGGGAGAAAGAGAAAACAGAGACCTAGAGGTGGCAGCTCATGATGATTAAAATGGAGATTAAGCAGTTTCAGTTATCAGTGTGTGCATTTGGTTTGTCAGTTATCTCACCTCCTGTAGGTAAATCTCAGTCATCTCCAAAGAAATGCTGTTACAGACCGGTTCAGGTGCTGGCATCTAATCTCATATTCTAACACATGACGAGTGCCATAAAACTGGTTGCTAACAGGTTTTCCAGGAATTCCTTTGAATAGGGTGTTCAATGTTTAGCTGTACTATTGTCCTATACTATATTCTGAATTTGCAGCCTGCGGAATCAGTGAAGAGAGATGTATATTCCTACAGAAATGTTTCTAGTTTGGCCAATCTCATCAAAACATTTTAAGAATATACCTAGGCCAAATTTAATCTCAAAATCTAAAGAAATGGATAAAAAGTTATGTTTTGCATAAAGAAAATGAATAAGATTGAATAAGATTTTCTGACATTAAGCATATTGCTCCTTAAGTCTGATTGTTGTACAACCTTTCATTTATGACTTATACTATAAATAAAATAATATATTGTTCATCCAACAGAAAAACTTTACAATTTGTCATTTTAATAAATTGCACTTACTGTCAGGTAATTTTATTACCAAAAACTATTTTTCTTAATGGAAATAAAGCTAAAATAAAACAAATATTAGACGATGAAAAAATTAACTAAGCAAAATTTATAAATGTAGCCTTGGCAGCTAACTGAAATAAGATGAAGTATAATTCACTGGAAATTAATAAAAAACTAAAACTGAACAAAAAAATTATAATAATCAATGAAATCTGAATAATAATTAAAGAACAATAAAAAATAACAAAAACGCATAAAACAGTTGCAAAATATTTGTCATATTTAATCTAAAATTACAAAAACTGAAAATATAAAAAAATTAAATTCCAAATTTTGATTTAATAAAAAATCAAAATGAATTGCATAATGAGCATCTCCACTGTGAATAATGAGAATTCCTGGGAACTGCAATAAAACTCAATGGTAAAAATGGCCAGTTGCATTATAGTAATAAGAATTTGTGGTGAAAATGTGCATATAGTACACATCACAAAAATTTGAATATAGAAATAAAAAATAAAGTCTGAATGCAATAAAGAAAATGCTTTAGTGTAAAAATGGCTACAATGTTCAGTTTTTGAGCATATGTCATTAGCATGTTCATTTCTAAGTGACCACAGAATGTGCTACAGTACCTCCAAAATCATCAGAAGTGTCAGTGTTTGGTTGTGTTTGTGGCCTGGAGGGCAGCCCACACACAGGTGTACTGTGTGCCAGACCAGAGAGGTTGTGTTTGTGAGTGCAACATCTAAAATAGGGGCAGAAACAAAGCCTGTGACCTCCTGTGTCCTGAAGTCAAACTCCTCCAAAAGCAGGTCCCAGTTCTCGCTCTCTGGTTGCTGCTCTGACAGGTTACTGAAGCTGCTTCAGGTGTACTGTAGCTATAAGCTTGGACCGCTGCTACACTCACTCATCTAAAGAGCACACACACACACACACACACACACACACACACACACAGACAGCTAGATTGAGTTCCTTGTTTAGAACTGCAGAAACATCCATTTTATGGTTCCTTTTCAAGAGCAGAAAATCACAAAACAGTACTGTGGTATATATATAAAAACGTACTTTTTGTTAGTGAAGCAGCATTTTGAGATTTTAAGTCTCCATACCATATCTAATATTAGTACTAAATATACAATTTGCATGAATCAGAATCACATTATTATAGTAAAAACATGGTACAATTTGTTAAGGAGAAACAAAATGTTTTGAATGTCCAGACTGGAAGGTGCTAGGCAGCTATACTACATAAAACAAGACAATAACAGCCAGTGAGCCAGTAACAAGCCCATCGACACAAACAAAAAGACGAGCCCGGACCACCCTGATTTACAGTGCAAAAAACCCTGAGTGTGTGTGTGTGTGTTCTCTTGGATGCAGTGCAGCGACAATGGCACAAGCCACCTCTCAAAGCTGTTAAGGGTCTTTCTTCCAGCGCCACATAAAGTAAGACATTAATTCAGTATTAATTATACAACACGTCAAACTACATCTCAGTCCCGGCTCCCCCGGAGTCTCTTGAGCGTTCTTAATGACAGTAATTACCACTCATAAAAAGACCCATCTAAAATTAACATTTCTTCTCCGCCTTGATAGAGAAAATGTAAATAGCAGTGAAGTACAGATGTTATGATTAGGTCCAAATTGCACATCGTTCTTTTGTTTCCATGTGTGTCGGACAGAACAATGGCAACTTGACAAAAGCACCACAGGCCAAATTTCTTAAAGGAGGGGGAATGCGGACCACTTCAGGAGGGAACCTGCTTAACATTTAGATTGTTTCTTCTAATGGGGGGTGGGCAAGATATGTATGTATGTGTGTGTGTGTGGTTGTATAGAATTCTGTGTAGCAGTATCGTGTAAAATAAAATGAAAGAGAAGACAATGTTGTCCACTAAAGTGAGATCTGATTTCAGATCCTGCAGCACAGGGGTAACATGGCGTGACATTATAAGATCTCATTCTTTGTAGGTGACTTTCACCACGCAAATGTGGACGAAACGGGTTCAGTTTGGATCATTTAGCTTCTAGCATTAGTATGGTTATAGGCCAACCAAAACCATATTAATAACCATACATCTGAAATAAAAACCAGTTGTTTAGCACAAAAGAATAAATAAATCATGAGACAGAGCCATTTCATCCTTTACTGGGATAAGTTGACCCCATACACCTACCCTTGGGGTAAACTTAGCAAAACTATTATCCGTTTTGCAGAAAATGTAAAATAAATCTAATAAATGTAATCTGGTCAGTTTTTTTTCAATGTTTTTTTAATAACCATACATAAGAGAGAAGTGTCTTATGTTCACCAAGACTGGATTTGATCAAAAATACAGTAATAACTGTAGTATTGTGTGTGTGTGTGTGTTTCTACACACCTGGTATGCCTATAAATAAATATATATGCTTTTATTTTTATAGTTTTATTTTTATAGTTTTATACATTAAATTGATCAGGAGACATTTATAATGTTAACAAAGATTTCAGTTTCAAATAATGTTGTTCTCTTATACTTCCTATTCTTCAAAAAAAAAAAAAAAAAAAAAAAAAAACAATATATATATATATATATATATATATATATATATATATATATATATATATATATATATATGTAAAAAAAATATATATATGTATATATATATATATATATATATATATATATATATATATATATATATATATATATATATATATATATATATATATATATATATATGTGTGTGTGTGTGTGTGTGTGTGTGTGTGTGTGTGTGTGTATATATAAAATCTTATGTCATCTTGTAATGGCTATAAATAAACATATATGCTTTTATTTTTATAGTTTTATTCAACTACAATATATTAAATTGATCAGAATACATTTATAATGTTAATGAAGATTTCCGATTAAAATAATGTTGTTCTCTTATCGTTAGAAGAAGAATAAGAAGAAAATATGTTCAAATGAGACTTTCAGATCTATGTAAAAACATGTTTCGAATGCAAATGTTCAGTTTGGAGCCTTAAGTAAACTGATAAGTCTATTTCTGTCTTCTTAGATGACAAGGCATATCTCCTCCCAGCCTCTCTGTTTCTCAGTCTCCCTTACTGATGGTTAATAAATATGGGAGTGCTAATCTGCTACGATTTTCTCTGCCCTGGCTATGTCCATCACGCTGTCACCTGCCCCCATATGTTTGACAGTTTATTCTGCCTCAAAGCAAACACAGCAAAATCACTTTCCAATCTGCAGCCAAATCCACTCCTGGGTAATCACCAATAAGTGGCTTTCTGTATGCACAACTAAAGAGAGAGACGGAGGAGAGAGAGACACAGAGAGAAAGAGAGAGACAGCAAGAAACATACCAAGAAGAGAGATTAAAGAAAGGCGATTAAGAGAGAAGGAAACACACACAGCGTTCACTATAGTGTGTCAATTACTGCTGCACTACAGAGTGCTTTAGAGGACCTTGTCTAATGTATGTTAAAGGCAGGCTCAGCTCTTTTGTTAATATATCCCATATTTTTCACCACTGTGCCACACACGCACATTTATGCTCGGAGATGCGAGGTGTCCCCTCCCAATGTGTTCACATGGCCGCCTGCAAAGGCTCAAAGCCACGGAAATTATTCTATGGCAACAGTCTAATGAGATTTCACAAGTGTGAAGTCATGGAAATCTATAGATCTATCGATGAAAATGGCACAAGTGGTCACATAAATTCACAGACACATCATCACAAGAGCTGGTTTTAGGACTGTGGACAGTAGGAAGCCATTTGTCTTCACAAAACACATGTGACGGATGATGTATTTTTGTTCTGTCTGTGCAGGGTCAGAAAGCTCTTGGATTTCATCAAAAATATCCTAATTTGGGTTTGGATTGACATAAGGGTGAGAAATTAATGACAGGATTTTAATTTTTGGGTGAACTAACCCTTTAACTCAAGTTAAAGATATTTTCACAGAGATTATTTTCATTAATAATCAAAAAGCCAATGGAAAAATCCATTGGGTTTTTGTTGAGGGAACCAGGGTCACATGACAAAGACAACATAATGACTGGTGTATACTGTAATTTATATTCCGGTACATCTGGAATACATTCATACAATATAGAGCAACAGTCGTGAAGCACTTATTCAAAAGTATTCCTACTAAGAAAGCCCATGTCTGTTCCAAAACCTAGTGAGCCGCCTTGCTGTCTACATAGCCAGCTCCCCTTTAAGGCAGCATCCTATCCATCATTGAACCTTATAGGTAACTGATTTTGAACTCTCTACATAGGAAACAACTTCTCATGCCACAGAAAAAGTCCTTTGCATAGGAGACATAATTGATTCTAGTAGAGACATTATGATATTAGCATGTTCCTAGGCTAACAATGTAACAGTCTACGGTAGCATGTACACATTGAACACACAAATATTGGGTAAAATATAATTTCCAAAAATATATATAATTAAGATATTTGTCACCTTCGCTGTCATCTTGGAGTTATTTTTTTTTACTAAGCTGATCGCAGTGCATTATGGGACTGACTTATCTGTGAAGAATGCAATAAAGTTCAACAAAGTGAATAAAGTTAAAATGCCAACCTTTTGAAACAGCTTTGATGCCGAAAGTGCCTTAAAATGTTGCCTACATAGGCAGCTTGCTTTGCTTTGAAACAGAGCAACTGATAAAATGTATGAATGTATGTACATTTATTTACATAGAAGTGTCTGTAAAATGCATAAACTGCATTTGCATTGCCTTTCCACCCCCAGAATGTATTTCTATTTGTAGGAGTTGCCACTCAACATGACTTATTTACAGCACTTTCATTAAACCAACTAGAGATTTTATATGCAACCAATCATGGACTTTTTTCATGTGAAGCGCTTTTTAAAGCATAAGAACAAGATATGAGTTCAATTACAGGAAAGTGGAGCATGTGAATATTCTGTAAACATTTAAATGGTAGTTTATGCTTGACTTACAAAGCAGATGAGGATCTATAGGATGACATGACTCTGAACATGCAGGTTTTTAATCTTGGCAGTGGCATTGAATAAATGTTGAATGGTGCTGTAGAGCTTTGTGGAGTTAAGCACCTTTAGATGGCTGTTTGCTCGTAAAACCACTCAATCTCTCACTCTCTCTCTCACTCATACACACTTACACATTTACCCTTCACTGTCTTTTTGCATATTAAACCCCATTTTGCAGTGAAAAAAGCAGTGCAGACAATGCAGACGCAAGCTGTCTTGTATATCATGCTCTTGCTTTCCCTTGCGACACACACACACACACACACACACACACACGGATCCAAAAGTGATTTGTGTCAATTTTCTTTACCTCAGACTGAATGGTCTCACATCTGCATGGATTAGAGAGAGGCAAATAGAATGGAAGGGATGTCACTCCGCCACTGAAATAAAGACAATTCTGTTGTATCATGTGTCAACCTCTGGTGCTCGGGGGATCCGGGATTAAACACCAGCTATTGACACCGCAAGCTTGAAAATGGGAAGGCTTCCACATTCACCAGAGATACGGGTTAAAGAATTATTCTAATCCAAAACATACAGATAGAGACAGAAAGAGTGGAGAAAGAAAAAAAGGGAGACAGGCTGGAGATGAATGCAAGCATGTGTGAAGGCGTTGGATGTCTCTAGTGACGGATCACTTCCTGGAATCTTAACCGAAGATGAATCAACAGACAACGAGAATGTATACAGAAAGCATGATTCACTAGAATTATTAGTAATATTAAGGAGATTTTTACATTTCCTGAAGAAAATGTGAGTGGTGCTTGTCTGGTGCAAAACAGGGCATTAATTATGGTTGCTAGGGCATCAGGTTTTGTGAGGGGTTGTTTAGTATGTTGCTAGTTGCATACTTATATGGTGGCACAGTAATGCACAACACAATGAAATCTCCATAACACATCAAAATCGCCACAACAACATTGGAATCTTTTTGTTGTGTTGTGCTAATTTCACTGTGTTGTGGCTTGTTTCCATTGTGTTGTGCTAATTTCATTGTGTTGCAGTTTGTTTCCATTGTGTTGTGCTAATTTCACTGTTTTGTAGCTTGTTTCCATTGTGTTGTGCTAATTTCATTGTGTTGCAGTTTGTTTCCATTGTGTTGTGCTAATTTCACTGTTTTGTAGCTTGTTTCCGTAGTGTTGCAGTTTGTTTCCGTTGTGTTGTGCTAATTTCGCTGTGTTGTGACTTGTTTCCATAGTATTGCGTCTTGTTGTCATTGTGCTGTGGTAATTTCATTGTGTTGCGGCTTGTTTCTGTTGTGTTGTACTAATTTCACTGTTTTGTAGCTTGTTTCCATAGTCTTGCAGTTTGTTTCCATTGTGTTATGCTAATTTCGCTGTGTTGTGACTTGTTTCCATAGTATTGCAGCTTCTTGTCGTTGTGCTGTGCTAATTTTGTTGTGTTGCGGCTTGTTTTCGTTGTTTTGTTCGAATTATGTTGTGTTGTGGCTTGTTTCCGTTGTGTTGCTAATTGTTACTTTTGTGTTGGGACTTTCTTCCATTGTTTTGCGCTAATAAAGAGAGGTGTGATTGGGAAAGGACCAAGAGCCGGGATTTGAACTCAGGACGCCTGAGGTCATATAGGTCATCGCACTGCCCACGAGGCCAACACAATGCAAGACACTTAAAACGTTTCCCCTGACTAAAAACACGTGACCTTCTACAAGTTTGAAAAACTACCGTGACAAGTTATGCATTAAATTTTAATACAAAGTGTTAGGGGGTTTGACAAAGTATGCAACTGTGCGTGTGATGCTCTACTAATAAAGAAAAAAAATTACATGTTAACAAACTATTAGACATTTGCTTATGTTCAGCAATTAAATATATTTAATCACATACAAAAGCTGAAATAATTGGCCTCGGGCTCCAGCATGCTCATCATCAACATAGTTACTACTTGAATTAAAATATTGCAGCCATGTATTGTTAAACACAGCATTAAAAATTTATCTATTCCAATAATTAAAAGGCTCCGCAGATGATGAATTAGTTAAATATGTATATTAATAATGACACACTACTAAATTAAACATACAAGTTTGACAAGTAGAAAACGTGATGGATTAAGACTTGCCCCAATGTACAAGTGTATGCATGTGTCCTCGTGTCACCGCCACAGTTACATTTTAAAAACCAAGAGCAGTCAGAGAGCATGCGATTCCTTACAGATAACACTAATGGATTCGTTAATTGCTCCAGTACCAGCAACAATTTTCATGGCGACCACCTAATGCCTTAGTAACGGCACTTCAGTGATGAAATATTGGCAGGATGGAGACACAGAACGAGAGATACTTTAAAACAGGGTTGGGTAAAGTAATTAAGCGAGTCCCTATACGACAAGTCCAAAATACCCTTCACGAGAGCATGCTGTAGGGCTCTCTTCCTCACAGCCAATCAGCTCTCAGGAATGGCATGTCCTTCCGTCTTGATATGTGTGGCCTTTTTCAATCAGAGAGGATGAGTGCTTTCAATCAAGAGCGGATGGTAAATAGACCTCAGTAAAAGCTGATGCGTGATTGCAAAGGGAAGGGGGAGGAGGTCCATCCAAACCCATTCTGAGTCGCACTACAATGGGGTGAAAGTGTGCGCTCGGCCTTCACAGCTATTGTGCATGGCCCATGTGTTCGTCAGGGCTTTTGTGTCAGCTCTATGCACCTCTATTGTTTTTACTGGAGTGGCTTGACTCAATATGTGTTTATTTCTTACTGTTAGCCGTATACACAAATAGCCAGACTGAACCATTTTTAATGAAAGCAGGGAAAAGTGTGTGCTGGAAGAACAATAACTTTGGCAGAAGACAACAGTAAGTTGACCTTCAAATCTTTGAATTAAGACAGCATGCATGACTGTGAGTGTCCGCCTGTAGCTGAAGAAGAAACGTGTGAAAGGTGAGGAGGAGGAAGACAACGACAGATGAAGGGCATTTGTACCTTTGCATGCAGAAGAGCTGTGACTGAAGGTGAATGTAGATTTGAGTTCTCCAGGTGTTTAGTGCAGTTTAGAACTTCTCCTCTCAACCATGAGCTTGCATTCTCTAAACAAGCAAATCCAGTGAGCATTCACACTGCACAGCTGCATGCTGAGAAATAAACAATATATATATATATATATTATTTTCTCACTTCAAATAATTCTCGTTACACTTTTACTTTTAACTTTTATTTTGTTTAATTTTGTTCAAACACAATTCATCAATACAACTTGAAAAGCATTTATTTGATCAGTTAAAAACATTAATATTGTAAAATATGACTATAATTTTTAATAACTGCTCTCTATTTAAAAAAAAAAGTCTTCAATAAAATCTTAAAGGGGTCATATGATTTGATTTCAAGTTTTCCTTTGTCTTTGGAGTGTTACAAGCTGTTTGTGCATATAATAGATCCATAAGTTCCAAAGACTAATGTCTCAAAATCAAAGAGATATTCTTAAAGTTAAGACCATGCCTTCCTAAAACGCCTCATTTAAACACGCTCCCACATATCTACGTCACTGTGTTGGAAGATTTGCATAACGCCGCCCAAATGTTACAAAAAGTCGTAACTTTTATTCTCGCTGTAGTATTGTTGCTGCCGCCACCATCATGCCGTGGAGACGCTGTGTGTTTCGAAATATGGTAAGGGGCGTAACATTTCCTTCACATACTTGAGGTATTTGGCTAATCACAACGCACTGGATAGCTGGCCAATCAGAGCACACCTCGCTTTTGTGTGCGATCATTTTTGAATGATGAGCTTTGTAAAAATTTACATATTTCAGAAAGGCGGGGCAGGGAGGAGCAACAATGTATTTTTTTTTACCTTAAACCGTGTAAACACTGCATTACACAAAATAATGATTTTTTTAGCATTGTCACATGACCCCTTTAATATCTTAAAAAACTAATTTTTTGAATCGGAATGGCAGTGTAAATTCATGTGGTTGGAAAATTTTTAAGATGCTTATGAGGTTCAAATGATAGATCACAGTAATTGACCTCTGCATAAACTGACATCACAAGCCAGAGAATGTTTACTAAGTAAAATTGAGTAATAAAAGTAAAATAGCATTCACAAGCTGAGAAAGAAAATCTTAAGAGTGGAAGGGAAGTAGATATAAGATGTTTGAAAATCAATGAAAATGAGCCAGGAATGATTCGGCAGATGACAACAAATGGTACAAGGTAGCAATGAATCCATCCTCCAGCTGACCCTCATCTGCTTACGTCTGAACTAAACTGCACCAGTTACTCAGCTCCAATTATCATTTCATTACTTCTGTCATCTTCAAACATCTGTCTGGAAGGTCATTCTCTGTTCGTCTAAGTTCTGTTCATTAAATGTATCTTAATTAAGCTGCTGTCGTAAATGGAAACTAACTAAAAACCAGACGTCAGTACATCATTACAATCAAAACTGAGTGTATACTCCTGCCACAGACCTCTTTGCATGTTCTGCAGCTCTACCAGCTCAGCTGAGAGGCGGGCCACTACAGACTCCTGCTAATAGAAACAAAGAGTTCAGTATGCAAGTGCAGGAGCTTATGCAATAACACAAACAAAACAACATAAGCAATAATTCTTCCTGCCTGCTGAGGTTACTCAGAGATAATGAGGTGTGTGTATGCATTGGTCGGTGCTGTAGGAGCAGCAGGGAACCACAGATGGGATGCAGCAAGGTACAGGGGACAAACCACACTCTGTTATCCTGTTTTAAAGCTGGTACAGTAAGCTTTCCCTCACTCACATTAAACCCTCAATACATTGACATATTAAAATTAAGAGTGTTACAAAGTCATCTATCTATCTATCTATCTATCTATCTATCTATCTATCTATCTATCTATCTATCTATCTATCTATCTATCTATCTATCTATCTATCTATCTATCTATCTATCTATCTATCTATCTATCTATCTATCTATCTGAGGTGCCCTTGAGCAAGGCACCAAACCCCCAACTGCTCCCTGGGCGCCGCAGCATAAATGGCTGCCCACTGCTCCGGGAGTGTGTTCACGGTGTGTGTGTGTTCACTGCTGTGTGTGCGCATGTTGGATGGGTTAAATGCAGAGCACGAATTCCGAGTATGGGTCACCATACTTGGCAGTATGTCACTTCACTTCACGTCACCATCTACTGTATCTTCAAATTATTTTTTACATACTATAATATTAGTACATATAAATATAAGTATATATTATAATAATTGTGTATGTGTGTGTGTACATCACAAAATGCATGCAACAATTATTTTAAATACAAGCAAATAATAATAATATATTATTATTGTATATTTATAAAACAACATCAGATTCTTTTTGTGATTATATGATATTATATTAAATTATATTAAAATACAACTACATAAAACATTATGGTCTACTGTCATTTCTTTACGAACACATACAGTATGGCTTTGAAAAGTTATCATCCATGCAATGTGGCAAATCCAAATCCATTATGGTGCTACTGAATGCAAGTTATGATGTATACAAAAAACACTCTATGATGAACAGGCCTAGCATCAGCTCTACATAGAGAAAATATTCAGCTCGTTTCAGATACTGTTCTCGCAGTCAACTACAGAGCACACACAGTGACACACTGACATGGAGAAGACCAGCGACAATATGCATGTCCGGATAATTAAAATATAATTTCTGCAATTACTGACAAATGGCCATCGTTTTGCTGTGGCTTCACAAAAGCAGGCGGCAAACTGTCTGTCCAGTGGAGGTAATTCTGAACTAATTCTGCAACACTCAAAATCCACTTAGAAGATATAGCAAGTAATGGCTTTGACCCAAGCAGATGAGGCTGTTTCAAAGCCAATTTCCTTTGGATTCATCAAGCTTGACCATTTCTCCAGCCATAATAATCCTCTGGCAGGTTGGCTTCATATTCCCAGGCTGGGTTACAGACAAGTTTAATGCCCCATAGAAAAACACTCACACAGGAACAAAGAGAACTCATGAACCAGGCAGCGTGCCTACATCAGACAGGGCCCCGTCTCTGCTCACCCTGACCGCTATTAGAGAAACCCCCTGCAATTATCTACAGCCCATTTATAGTCTGCACTGACAGGACGATGTGTATTATAGACCAAGGATGGAGGTTGCCTTTGGAATGAAATATGTTGATGGTAAATTAATTCTCAACTCAACATATAAAACTACAAATAAAGAAGAGCCGAAAATGTAGCACTTACAGTACCATATTATTACTTCAGGCTGAAAATTGCTTCCTGTTCTCATATCATAAACTGGGCGAAAACAAGTATTTATTGTTCATTTATTGTTTATACAAAGCTTACCCAGTAGAGAAGGCATAGATGCCCCCGCCTGTGTTTGAAGGAGTGGGTTCGGAACAAATTGCTGCCATCTTTGAAGTACAGGTAAAGAATGATTATCCGAGAGGGCAAGATTTGGTCCAATTAGCTTCCTTTTTGATAGATGCCACAAATACGGCATTCTCCTGTTCTGCAGGTTACAATGAAGACATTTATAATGTTACAAAATATTCTATTTATTATATTTCTATTATAAATATATGTTGTTCTATTGAACTTTCTATGAATCAAATGGCCCTGAAAAACAAAATTATTAAGCAGCACACACACACACACATTGGTTTTTGTCTTTTATGGAGACTCTCCATAGGCGTAATGGTTTTTATACTGAACAAACTGTGTGTGCTATTGCCCTACACCAACCCTACACCTAAACTTAGCCCTCACAGGAGACTTTGTGCAGTTTTAGATTTACAAAAAAACACCATTTAGTATGTTTTTTAAGCCTTTTGAATTACGGGGACATAGGCAGTGTCCTCATAAACCACCTTCATATTGTAATACCTCTGTCATACCCATGTCATTATACAAATTTGTGTCCTCATAAACCACATAAACACACATACATATATATATACACATACATATACACATACATATACATATACATATACATATACATATATATATATATATATATATAAATAAATTAAATATATAAAATGATTAATATTTTAAATATATGTAAAATATTCAAATATAAACGTTATTTTTTAATTTCTATATTATTTCTGTATTTTGAGCAAATAATGATGCAGCATTGTTGAGCATAAGACACCTTTGAAAAAAAAATCAATAAAATAAAAACAAAAAATAAAAAAATCCCTGATCCCTGATCTTCTGCGCCTGTTTTGGGGCTTCTCATTGTGGTCTTGTTCCAGTTACAATTGAATATTTCCTGGTGCAACATACACACACACACACACACACACACACAGAGAGAAATATACAGCAGACAACAGGAAGGCAGCCCAGTTAGAACTGGTGAACAAAGGCTTTTTACATTTTCACAGTTCTGCCTTTGGGGGCTCTGGGCTTAAATCTCACCAAAAATATTTGATGTGTCCACAGCATAAACCTGAAGGCCTGGCAGGATATAAAAGAATGAATCCAGCTAGTTTTGAGTCACAAAATCTAGTGACCAAAAATTGACTCTGCCCTGGAAAAGAAAAAAAACACTGTGTTAATGGGGCTCATTAGCTCATGATTGTACAACATAATTACTAAAAGTTACCAGTTAAATCAGTGACAAAATTTCCAGCATCTGATAGTCTTCCTAGTAACAGTGTACAAAAATAAAAACCTAAAAACAAAAGCCAAATGTTCTCCACTACCGTGAATCCAGGATAGACAATCCATATTAAATGCATCTGCCAGGTAAACACCAAGAGCGAAAAGTTAGCATACATGTAGAAATGTAAATGTTGCTCTTTGCTAGTCCAAAAAAGCCTGTAGTGCTTATTAAAGTCATTGGATAAAGCCGTAGCAGGCTGAGAGGTAGTCTAATATTAACACCTAATAAAAGAATGATATAAAAGTTTATTGCAGTGAAGTCAGGCTAAATTAAAACACCAGTCCCACAGGTGCAACGTGGGTGGGAGAACATCTGCCCTCATCTTAGGAGATTTGTGACATTAATATAAATGAATTTAGAAAACACATTGGGGAAAAATAGAGAACGAGAATATTATTTTCAAACTTCATGCTCGCGATTACAAATCTTCACCTACACCTCTCTCTCTCTCTGCCTTTTTCTTTTTCTTCCTCCAGAACCTCATTTGGAAAGCATCTGATGGTGGAGAGGAATGCAATCACTTGATACGGACGACGGGCTCATTCAAGGTAAATGTGTATTACCTTTAATGGGAGCTGCTAATTAAAGTGTCTGAGGAAAGCAGAGAAGTGTGTCTCGTTCTTACCGCCATTAGATGAGCAATATTGCGGAAAATACACGCTTACATTAAAACACATCAGTCTGCTGAGGTTGCATTTAGGCACGCGGCATTAAATCAGCATTATTACAAAGCATAGGTGCACTTCAGAAACTATATCATAGGTAGAAACCACATCTAAATAATGTGATTAGTCAATTAAACCTTCAATCGTACAGTCAGCCTCATTTAAAAGCTTTTAAATTAGTCAAATTATCCAGTTCGCCAGTTGCTGTTTTCTAGCAGTGAGTGTGTATAATGACTGTGCTGATAATGTCAATGGCCATTATGGTGAGGGACTGTAGTTTTATGACGGCCATAAGCCTGCTGCATTCAGCTCACTAATAGAGGCCTGAAGGACACAGAAACACGGCACCGTGACCTGTGACACCGCGCACACCAACCGGGAACATGCCAATCATGTTTGCATTTAGCCGGCACCTCTTCTATCCCACTCTGCGCCCGCTTTCACCCATCATCTCTCCGCTGACTGTGCGTTTCCAAAGGATTTTTAATCGGTGCCATTCCAGCAAGTGGGACCAATCAGGGTAAATGAAGATCAATAATGAGCCAATGGGTACGCTTTATTTGGTAGATGAGGTGAATCATTAAAACGCAGCGTGCTAATTTGACAGCTGATGCGCCAGGGTGGGCACTTAGGAGTAATGATGCCATCAGAGCAACAGACAGAGAGAGAGATAGAGAAAGAGAGACTGCTACACAAACTGCTTCATTTCACACAGGAGAGAAAGAGGGCGAGAAATGGACTCTTTAAAATTCTTTTGACATTTTAATGTTATGAATCCATACACACATCTCATCACGCTATTACATGTAATGAGGCGACACACGTGAACCGCAACACGAATGGAGATGATTGTGTTTAAAATGACGAGCATTATCCCACCGTCCGCTTGCATGACGGATGAACGGGACAAAAAAATTTAAATCGCACAATAAGAGTGAGAGAGGGCACTCGACACTGTCTAGTGAACCACCTGCCCATCTCACCCTTCTGTGAGTTTAAAGTATTCCCACAAAACGTGTGTGTGTGTGTGTGTGTGTGTGCTGAAGAATGAGAGCTGGAGAGCGTTCCGGGTCTGTATTGATCCTGCTAGCGGATCAGTATCCTTTTCCCACTGTGGTCACTGAATAGGACAAAAGTTCAATACAAAAAAATCGTCTGCTCATCCAGTTCTCACAAAAGCAATTTGTAATATAGATTTATCTGGGCTGCCGACAAAACCAGCTGCTGTTTTTACTATTTAAAAGCTTTGATCGGATAACCGGAGATGCTTCATCTTTTTTAAGGGTTGGGTGGCGTGATTCATTTGCAATGTAGGTGGCCTAAAATTTTACCTAAAATAAGCACAGCTATGGATTGCTTGAAATAAAAGAGGAAGCAAATGGATTGAATTCAACAGGCCTGTCTGCGGTGGGCATCACTAGTGCTGCTAAATCTACAAGCACTTAATCCAGAGCTGCTTTGGCATTAATTATGAATATTTAAAACTTTGCTTTTGACAGCAATTGGGTCTGTTTCACACCACACACACAAGGAGCGTGTAAGCAGTGTAAAAGCAACAGCAGGTGTTTCTGTGGCTCTATAATAACAATAAAAAGATTTCTGGGTTACTACATGGAGTATTTCAAACTTGTTCATTGTGGAATCAAACATCACATTAACATTCACTGGTAATTATTTTACGTGGAATGGAACCTGAAGTACACACACAAACCTATAAACCAATATAGTCTTGCAATTCATAACCATTTTAGGTTTTTTAATTTGGTGAATTGGTGGAATACTTTGAATGTTCTCATAGCTGATTTGTACAGTCACACATAGTATGTACAAGTTCTTCTGCTTACGCTTTTCTTATGGGTTAGGTGCTTACTTTATGCTTGCTTTTTTTTTAAACTCATACATTTCCATATAAATCACACTGTACAAATTCATACAATATCACCACCTCATAAAACTGTTATGGATTCTTATTAAATAGGATTGTAAAGTATTAACTGGTCTAATAAATTGTCTTTGTTTTTAAAATAATGTGTGCGCTGCTAAGAGTAAAACAAAACAAAAAAACTGCTCAAAGCAGCCTGGTCATAGCTGGTTTGCAGACTGGTTTTAGAGGGGTTTTGACCACTTCTTAAGATGGTCAGACCAACCAGCTAAAGCCAGCTGAACACCAGCTTGGCCAAGCTGGGAGACCAGCTAAAACCAGCTACTTCCAGCCTAAACCAGCTAAGACCAGCAAACCAGCTTAGGCTGCTTTTAGCTGGGAGCTTTTTTTTTCAGCAGGGATGTAGTTCATTCAATCATTTAGCTACTCCATTAAAATCTGTAATGAAAGATGATGTTGATGAATATATTTTCAGAGCATTCTCTCTATATTCTCCTCAACAAGAGTGCTTCAGTGCTTCAACTATGCTATGCTAATGCTACATCCCCATTATGAATACTGTTAATATGGTTGAATAGTTTGCTCCAATATTTAATATTATTTCATGTATTATTAAAGATCACTTTGACAAATAGATTTCAAGAGCTTTTTTCTCCATACTTTACTCAAAAATAGGCTCAGTGCTAAAACAATTTTAGCTAGGCTAATGCTACTTGGAACAAAACACATCGCCTTTCACTAAAGAAAGAAAAGTTTTGGAACTGCATGAGGATCAGAAAATGAGACTTATTATTTTCCAGGTAAACTAGCCCTTTTATATGGGCGAATAGTTTGCTCCATTATTTAACCGACTCCTACTATATGGTGAAAGATCATGTAGACAAATAGATTCCCAGAGCATTTTGTTGTACTGAAACTATATGCTATGTAGCACTATGAATTCTGTTATCTGTTAATATTGGTGCCAAAATAAAAGTGTGTGTCGCTTGCGTATGTATGTGTTGAGAAACAGTCCTTATGCTTAGTGCACAGAACGTTTTCCTTTTAAGCAAACGAAGGCAATGAGGTAAATAAATACTTGATTTTCCCCAAACGAGAGAGTGTTGCTTTGTGAGATGTGTGAAGTGAAGGTGCGAGGTAGCTGATTATAACTCTCTCTCTCTCTCTCGTTTCTTGTTCGCTCTCTGTCTCTCTTCCAGAGGTGATGAGAGTGCTGGGTGGTCGATATGACACTGTCTCAGCCCGCCGTAATTAGCTAGCGTACGCAGGGTCCATCACAGATCAAACGACACATAAAAATGATCCCGATCTCTCCCAGTCACTGTTAAGCTACCTCAAGCTTTACCTTTGTAAACCCACCGGTGTATTTAGCTTACCTCACACCTCAAAGAAAAGAAAGGGAGGGAGAAAAAGAAAGAGAGGAGCATTAATTATTTATCACTGGAAGTTTCTAACCACAAAAAAGACAGAAGGAGTTGAAGGGAATTTAAATGATTTCAAAGGAACTTGCAGAGACTTGGATTAATGAAGTCTCAGGCTTTGTGAAGCGCCTACCTGACAACAGTTATCCAATCTGAGACCCGCATGTACGACATTATGAAATATTACATGTTGGAATTAAGGCTCTAAAGTACCTTTCCACATTTAGTCCTCTCATACCAGAACAAGATAATCCTTGTGCTGTCACATGACATTCCTTGCTAATCAAAGCCGAGAACATTGCAAATCCTCTAGTTCACCTCCTGCCGAGGAGAACCAGCCTGCTGACAGGGGCTTCAAGTGCATGAATAAATAACAAACAAGCCACGGTCACGGCCCTACGGCGAACATGCTTACGTGTGTATGTTGGTAGGTGAGTGTGTTTTTGTGTGTGTGTGTGTGTGATCCGAAAATTATGGGACTTGGACACAGCTGACCTTTAAGGCTGTGAGTGAGAAGTGTAGGAACAGACTCTGCTGGCCTTTATGGATGTTTGGGGTGTCACACTTGGAGAGTATAAGAGGACCAAGACTGTGTGTGTATGTGTGTAAAAAAAAAAAAAAAAAGTAGTTATCTTTTCTTATCCTTAATTCTTATCCACTTAATTGCAAACAACTGGAAAAGTCATTGGGCCTTTGATTTATTTTGAGGACAATGGGGAACCTTGTCCTCACATGATAATATGTTACTTTAACATTTGAACATACAATTTATTATTAATAATAATAATAATAATAAATATTACTAATACTCCTTTGTAGTACAAATAAAAATACAAATTTGTAAAACAAAGATTATTGGATTACAAAGATTGTTTTACAATAAAATATTCCAGATTTTCTACTGTGAAATTTCACTTTAAATTTAACGGGTTACTTGCCATTTTTTGCAACTGATTGTGAAATAAACTAGCAATTTCTGAGTGAAATTGTTTCTACGCCAATTTTCATTGTTAGAAATAATATGGGATAAGAAAATTACACAAGCAAGATTCAAACGTCCACCCCCATAAGAGCACCAAATCTCAACATAAACCACTGCACCACATCCCCGACATATAATTCTCCTTTCAAGTTTTAAAACCTCACACCAACACATGGCCGAAGCATCAGCACATCCGATTGTGCAGAATGACTCATAAATCTTTTCCCAGAAAGTTATTGTGCTCTCAGGCCTGTTATTCTGATCCAGATCAAATCTCCATTCTCACAGTAACACATAATGACTCTCATTCAGCGACATTAGCATGAAACTTGAGAGCGGTCTCAAATACTGTCATTCGTACAAAGCTTTCTGACATCCATCTTCGGTCCCACTGTAACTGTGGCACCTTAAATCAGCCATAATGACACCCCTCGCAAGCCCACCAGGTAGCGGGCACTAATCTTAAATCAGAGAATGCGGCAGCAGTCCTGAAGTTGGATTAAGGCAGAGCTTTCCTTCGCGCCAAGGGGGCCAGCATAAAGATGGTTTTATCAGAGGTCATTCAAATTTCTCTGCATAGGAGACAATGGGACCCATGGCAGCAGGGAGCCTCGTTCCCAAGCCTGGAAGTCTGGCTATAAAGAAAGAATCGATGAAGTGTCTATTTCTGCTCGGCCACAATGGGAACTGGCTGCCGTGGCAAAAAGAGATCAATACAACAAATTATTACAATTTCCACAACCTCCACTGGACATTCCGTGGGGCGCGAACATGCGTGCGGTCACCCCTCCTCTGCATTAGTGCAGTCAAATAGCAGGGGGTAAGAGATAAAATAGACTTAAACACACACCTCACAAATGCCTATTCAGCCACAATCAGTCAGCTTATATGATGGAGCTCAAAAGATTGCTGGCGGTTTGAATGATGGTTTATGAATAATTGCAGTGCATGTAGGTTGTTGTGCAGAAATGCCTTTAATAAAGGGTTTTGACCATGAGTCCACTCGCTGCGGAGACCACCGAGAAGAAAGTAGTGATTTAAAACAATATGTCAGGATGGATTTGAATTTGTCCAAGGGAGAGAGAAATGCTGTATGAGAAACGCACAGAAATGCTGTATGAGAGTATGCGGTGCATTTGAACACAGAACTTTTAGTAATGTTACATATTGGGCCATGCTAGACCACTTTCACAGTCAGAACTGTGATAGTGGTAAAAGGGAAATGGGAGGGGGAAGAATAGGGAAAAAAGGGTTTGCCTCGGTTAATCAATGACTAAATAAGTAGTGTTTTGTGTGAATTTACACATGTTGGAATAAGTGGTTTATGGAGACTCTTCATAGGCGTAATGGTTTTTAGACTGTATAAACTGTATTTTCTATTCCCCACAGCATGCCCCTAAACCCACCCCCCACAGTAGAGTTTCTGCATTTTTAGATTTTCCAAAACCAAAAAAACATTAAGTATGTTTTTAAGCCTTTTGAATTATGGGAGCACAGGAAGTTTCCTCATAAACCACCTTCACATTGGTAATACCTATGTCATACCTATATCAATATACAAATTTGTGTCCTCATAAACCACCTTGACTGGTTTCAGACAGGAATCAAATGCACCATAACGTAATGTCAAATGGTCTAAAATAACTTTAGGTGAGCTTCAGAGATAACCAAGCAAGTATACACTAAAAAGTTTGGGTCAGTAATTGTGTGGGTTTTTGATTTTAGTCATTTTGAATTTTTAGTTTATATACATGTCTATATTGTATAGTTTTTATTCATTTTTATTTCAGTTTTAGTTATTTTAGTATATAATTAAAAATGTATTGCTTTGGCAACTAGCTGAAATAAAATGTTTTCACATTTTATTTTATTTTATATGTATTTTTCTTCGGTTAATGTTTATGTTGTTATAATGAAAAAATCTAATGGTTTTAATTTTAGCTTCAGTTTTACTTTTACTTAACTATAATAACCCTGGTGGGGTATCATAATTAAAAATTCAAAAGCAAATTCAAGTGAGCTTGACAAATAGATTTAGTGACTACAATGCTTGATTCTTGGCCAAATAAATAAATAAAATATAATTTTCTGTCCACTATCTACCAAATTACAATCACAGAACTGTAAGATATCATAGGCAGTGAAGGACACGTCTATGCTGCCTCCAAACTCCAGCCACATGAAGATATCTTAGTGGACAGGATAGATTTGGATGTGCCTTGTTGCCATCCTATCTCTGTATACCGTCTGCGAAGGCAGCATTTCTCGTCTTTCAGGACCCAGCCAAAGAGAGCATGAGAACGAGTATAGGAGGAACCAGGGAGTTCCCAGAAACAGCTGAAACACATTTGGCATCATGCTTTTGGCTTAATAATTAAAATTTCTGCGCTAAGCCAAACATGAGATCCAGTCTGCGAGCAGTGAGCGTGCATGTTAACAACTTACAAAAAAAAAAAAAAAAAAAAATGAAACCCTAAATTAGACTGATTAGTCACCCGGCAAACATAGATCAAACTAAATACTGCAAAGGGCAAAGCATTTGTTACAGGAGCACATGCTGCTCTGAAACTGACGTATGTGCAGATTACACCCAGATGCTGTGAACTTACACTGACTCAAAGCACACATAACAGCAGAAAGAAAAAAGTAGGGTGGCTACAGGAAGAGGGGCGGCTCAGCTAGAGGCAGGGGTGCGGGAAGGTGAGATAACGCAACTCTGTAGGTAGATCCGGTAAGATGAGATGGATGGAATCACACAGCGTTTCCAGGAAGAGTCAAGAGTAACTTTTAAAGAAATAGGTTTGATATAAGTAAAGCTTATTAGCTTATTCTACAGAGATTGCTGAATGATGTTGATTATGTTGTTTTTCTTTTCTTAAACACTTTTAACACTTTTAATCAGGAAGAAAGCGTTAAAATTGATCAATAAAGAAGACCATTATAAATGAAGGTATAATGTTATAAAAGAGTTGTATTTGAAATAAATGCTATTCTTTTGAACTGTGAAAGAATCATAAAAAATGCATCAGTTTTCACAAAAATATTAAGCAGCAACACTGTTTTCAGCGTTGATAATAACAAATATGTTTCTTGGGCACCAAATCAGCACATTAGAATGATTTCTGAAGGATCGTGTGAAATTGAAGACTGGAGTAATAGCTGATGAAAATTCAGCTTTGTAATTACTGTATTTTTGCTAAATAACTGTGGCCTTGGTGAGAATATAAGAGATTTCTTTCAAAAATATTACAAAATCTTACGGACCCCAAACTTTTGAACAGCAGTGTGTATATATATGTTTAAAATAAAAATTTTGTAGTAGGAAATATTGTGCCTTTTGAGCTCCAGCTTCTTGGTATAATTCAATGTTTACTAGTTAACAACCTTTACAGATGTTATGCTGAACTGACAAAGAAAAAAAAGGTTATGTACAAACAAGACTATTAAGCAATTCTAAATGTAATATTTAAGTTTTGTGGCAATAAACAATGTGAATGGGCCCAATTTACTTCTATTCAAAATCCCTTACTCTAAATTCAAATGTTTATTTATATAATCAGGAATAAGTCCAAACAAAAAATCTGTAGAAGTTAACATTATCTACAGTATATTACCTGTGGTGGTGTGAGCATACAGTAAAATAAATTCTATACAATTAGTGAATCGGAAAAATATATATATATAAACAGATATAAATAATTTCTAGGTTGACTCAACCTGAAATGTAGTAACACCATGGTGTTGTAGTGGTTTCAAAACCTGACAACCAGCGCAGGGACACTGATTCAACCAAT
The DNA here is from genome assembly GCF_936440315.1 of Barbus barbus. Taxonomy (NCBI): domain Eukaryota; kingdom Metazoa; phylum Chordata; class Actinopteri; order Cypriniformes; family Cyprinidae; genus Barbus; species Barbus barbus. The sequence goes on from NC_136724.1 coordinate 15,403,931, forward strand.
GGTGTGAGTTTTGGGCAGCACTATCCATCTGACCAATCAAGACATGTTCGGAAAACCTTTTTTTCCCTCCGTTTTGTTATAATGGAGGCAGAATATACAATCCTCAGCTAATAAAAGCATCAGCTAAATGACAAGTATCTAATATATCTTACTGTAAAATGTGAGTTGGAGCTGGGTGGTGCAGAACTGCCTGGGGCTCTGGTCTGGTCTTTCATAATGCTTTCATACACTGCCCAGTCCTCTGACACCACTACAAACACACACACACACACACAGACAGAAAGAGGGGGAGAAGAGAGAGGTTCACTCACTCGGTTTCATTTGATTACTAACAAATCAATATTCAAAATGTGTTACAAAAAAAAAATACTTGATCATATTATATATTTTTAAGAGTATATGATATTTGACACAAAGCACTGATTCCAAGTGTTTTCTAAATTTGATTATTTAATATCAATAATTTCTCTACAAAACTGCAGAGAGCGCATTGAACCAATCTTTTGTTCACCAAAATAGAAATTCCTGTCTCCATCAATAGATGGCACTCTTTGCTTTGTGCCTGACACACATGCCCTAGCAAGACAAGAAACAAAACACTGCTCTGCACTTAGTACATTTAATGTATCAATATCAAGTGTGCATACAAAACATATCACTCTATGTATATTCAAAAGGGTGTTGAATTTCTACATCTGGTTTAATGCTGGATACAACCTACATTATATCTCAGCACTACTGTGGTCAAATAAAAACGCCACATGCTCAAATGTACAGGTGCATTTATTTCAAGGGGGATGATTTTTGTCTGAGGCTTACTGAGTGGCAATGAATATATATAGTGAATCACGGCTTTGAGGTTTCTGCGGATGTCTGCGGCATTATAAAGGACATCAGATGTGATGGGTTGGGGAGATTTCAAAGAGGGGCAACTAAAAACCGAATACTAAAATCCACGGCCACAAATGATTAATTTATAGCTTTGCAGGGTCCAAACTGTTTAAACAAGAGCCATAGGAAATTGAAGAGCCAAATAAAACCACTAAATATTTACTAAACACAAACACGGCAACTAAATTCGAGAACCTCAAGGTAAAATCTTGTTAAAAATCTACGTAATCAATAAATATAGGTAGAGAGAGATGTGGTGCAAAAGAAAAGATTGATTAAAATTTAATCTTTTCGTTTTAAAGGGGGAGAAAAAAAAGAGTTTTAGTGTAAGCCTTCAAGCCTTCGGTACATCCTACAAGCGAACTGGGAAGAGCAAATTAATTGTGTATAGCCTGTTCTGCTCCTCTTACCAGCCAACACAGGTAGAGGTCAAGAGTGCTGGAAGTACATAAACGGGATACTGCTTTCACCGAGCCCCACCTCTGAAATTTGTCTGTTAAGAGCACCAGGGTGCTCTGCCGGTACATTAAGGAGGAAAAACATATTTTTAATTCTGACGGCTTAGTGAAGAGGCCATACAAATGAATACTAGCGCTTTCACCTGTTCCCGTGTTTTAATACCGGACACTGGTTTCCACCTCACATCTGTGTGACTTTGAGCTGGACGGGGCCGGGAGGGGTACTATATGAAACAGCCCCTGTAGGTGTCATCATCCTAACCTCCGAGGCAGCTTCAGTCATCTGGGGGGCTTTTAAATTCAATCTCGGATGTGCGCCTGGATACGAACGGGTGGAGGTTAAAAAATTGCATCAAATAAAGGTTTACCTTTGCTTTTGGTTTGGGCTAGCGTTGATTTCAAGCCAGAGGTACTTACAGCTTTTGCCTTATTTACAGTCCCTTTGGCAGACGTACAACGGCCCCGGGCTATAACACAGTGTACCTAATGTTCAAACTGGCAGGTAATCTAATGTCAAACATTCCCCTTTGATATAAAATGATCAATAGATTCTTGTGAAAAAGTAATTTCTCTGATGTTTCAACTCTAGATTTACTTTTATTACAATACATATATAATTCATATTTTTTTCTGATCGCTGAGAGGTGCTTCTCAGAATACAGGGACCATTGTAGGACAGAGCGCAATAAAGAGAGCAGAGAAATTGTGTGTTTAGATGTTTCCGGAGTACAACAATTTTTCAATCAATACTCTATGTAACACAATTATCTGCAGTAATCTGGTTGTATTGGAAAAGACTTTTGCACCAGCCCACTCCGGGGATTCGGTCTGAACAGCTAACTGATAATTCCATCATATTTAAAATTTATAACTTGCAGTGAAATGGACAGAATCACACTTCTTGCAAACCTTGTAACATTAGGCAGCTAAAGTAATGAAAGTGTATATTACAGGAAGAAGTAAAATAACAATGAGTGTCCGAATTCTATGATTCCATGAAGTTACACATAAAACATTATTGTAAATATATAAGCAAAAAAAAACTAAAAAAACTAATTGAATGTAACTTCATAGAATTGTTAGAATTTGCAGACATATGTATACTGTATATATACTTACATATATACTATATTACTTCAAAGTGAATAAAACAGATTATTGTTTTACATGAAAATACTACGTCTTTCTATTTCAAAATTTCATGCTTAATTAAATGTGTTAGTGGCTGTTTCTTTGCAATTATTTGTAATTTTGAATATTATATAAAAATATAATACTATATAACATTTTTATTATATATATATATATATATATATATATATATATATATATATATATATATATATATATATATATAATTGTTATATTTTTAAATTATGCATATAACATTATTTTATATATAAAATTGTTACATTTACATAAATTTGAATATTAAAATAAAATTACAATGTTTAATACTACTACTAATACATGGTATAATATTCTATTTTAAAAAAATGATAAGGTGGTTAATATGGTGTTTGGTCAACAGTAAATGGTTATTTACCAGAAATATGAAATGTACTACTTTGGTCTAATCCATTTTGTTCACCTTATTTTTCATACTTCAGAGCTAATGCAGCTTTCTAAATCCTGCAATTCAAAGAGAGGTCTGCCATGCATTGATACAGCTCAGAGAGGGAGTTCTGCTCTCCTATAGTCATTTTTGTATATGCATCATGAACGCTGCCTACAGCAGGCTGCTCAACCTCCATCATTCACCCCATTAAGAGGCGATTTTTCACCTTTCCTGAATTAATAGCGTTCGCATTTAAACATTCCTACTGTAGGAAGGATGCGCCGAGGATTCTTCAATTAGAATGCCATGTATCATTTCCAGCAGGTCCTCGCCACGGCTACCACTGCGCCGCTGATGCGCAAAACAGGATCATAAATCATGTCACTGCCAGCCAATCAGCGGCTGCCGTTTCTGCTGGATAGGCGCAGGCTGAGGCATAAAGTTATATTCCTGCATGTAATGTATTATTCCTCAGCATATTTTAACGCCCAGCGGCCTTAATGCTACAGAATAAACACCTCCAGCTAACAGCTTCAAACCACTGAGGTCAGAAAACTCATGTAAAGCAGTGGCGAACACACGGCAATGAGCGGCGCAGGCAATAGTTTCAAGGATAAGATTGTGTTAAGAGTGACCAAATTCTCAAATAATGACGTTAGAGCAACATTACGGTATTTACCTTGCAAAAAACCTCAAAATACGAGAACCATATGCACTTAACAGAAATGCACTCGATCGATCATTGGTACAATGGTACACTCGTGAGTTGGAGTGCATGTATGGGTCACACAAAGAATGCTGGGGAATGCGATTCATCCATGCCAAGGGCTCGTGGCATTCTTGTGAAGTGGGAAGGGGGCAGGGCCGTTCTCTTCACCCATGCTGCTGAAGTCTGGAAGGATTCTTCGATGGCGCTCTCTTCTCCTGGTTTGATTTGGTCCAGCTGCCTTCAAACAGTTCAATCACCCACTTGAACTCTCATGGTTCTTGGCACTTCCTCCTTTGCCTCTGATTTTTCCCCTAGTTGAGGCACGGGAAGGAGATTTTCAAATGCAATCCATCACTTATGGCTGGTCAACACCAATTCCAATCAAACCGCACCGAAATCTTTACGTTTTACATTTTAAACACCAGGGAAATCGATATGGCATGCCGCTCTCCGGGAGGCTTTGAAGTTATGGGGCATCTACGCTCATCTCATCAACTGCAACTGTTGCCTTGACACCCGGGAATGAACACAGACAAGGGAATAAAACGATGAACTGATCTTATGCTTGGGTGAGACACCACAGTCCCCGTCAACCTGAGCAGGCTCAAAAGCACTCAAATAAGACATTACTGTCTGACACGAAATTATAGACTCCACTGTAGATCTAAGGAGAAAAGGACAAATCCAGACAGAATACATAACAATTATTTGACATGCCTCGAGGAGCATGAAAACGGCAGCACGGACACATCCGCTTGTGCCGGCAACGTGGTGTTTATCGGTTGCGGTGGTGTAATGAGCGAGTGAGGGCGGTTGGTGATGTTCTACTGAGAGAGATAGTCGCCGTGCATGCTTCAGAATGAGATCATAACCAGCATGCTGTGGACAAATGGGGAGGTTTCAAATGACTCCTGATAATCAAGGCGCTTGGGCTGGAGGGCCAGCTGGCTTTGGGGTGGGGATTGATCTATCTCTCGCTCTCTTCTGTCGCTACTGAGGATGCCCACGTTAATTCTTAATGAGACATTCCTGCATGCGTAACAACACTGTCTGCACAAAACAACAAAGGCCTCCCAGACTGCAAATGAGGAGTTCTCTACAGCCAGCCCAGCCAGCATCGCATCATTACCACACACACTCACAAACGCTGCCACCATCACACAGCCCATCATTAAGGTGAGATGTACTTCCTGCTTGTGTGTGTTTGTGTATATTGTCTACGCGTGCAGCTTGTCTGTTTTGTACAGGCCAGTCCATAGCGAGTTTGAAAACGTGAGGGGGAGTAATATGTCATAACAGTTTGCACCATCAGCCTAAAAACCAGAGGAAAAAAAATATTATATATATATATATATATATATGTGTGTGTATTTATTTATTTATTATATAGGCTATTTTGCCATGATTATTTATTTATTTGTTACTAATTTATATTGAGATCATTTAAATATTAGCATTTAAAGGTATTCTTTGACTGTCAGTATAAAAAAAATCTCACAAAATGGACAAGGCACCCATTTCATAAAGTAACTTAACACAGATACTGTTGTTAATAATAATAATAATTAATTACATGTAATTTTGTACATGAACAATAATAGCAAACGGCCAAAATCTCTTGGAAAAACAATGCTTCTATTCACTAAGAGTAAAGATTTTGTCACATCAAGGCTCAGATAGTGAAATGCAAAAATATAAAGTATATTAGAGATTTTTTTCAAGGATTTATGCTCAGGTGGGCTCCTCAAGGACAAATTTTCTTCAGCCACATGTTTGAGGACTCTTTCTGCCTTGTGATAATTTTCACATTCACAGACACCTCTTTCCTTTTAAGGGTTATCTTCATGTACACCTGCTCAACTTCAGCATGGATGCTTCAGCTCTTCAGTCCTCTGCAAAGCCAAGATTTAGAGGAACTGACAGAGACAGACCAGGCTTAAAACCATTGGATGAATTTTTCCCTGAAAACTGAACATATTTCCCTAAGGTCTACTTATAATGTAAGATTTTCCTGGCTATTTTCTGCTTTTTAACAGTTCAATTTCTTTTTCTGCTGTGCCAAACAAATGCCCCTTTTAAATGTGCATTTTTGTTATGTCCAATATAGTTTCAACCCTCTCACCCTTAATACTCTCTTTGCAAAACTTGCAAGTAACTGTAAGCATGAAACAATCTAGATTTTCTGAAAAATAAACTTCACCCGCTAGTTTTTAACGTTGGTATTCTTCAGAAGGATATTCAGCTACAGTACACAAAACCAGCAACAACACAAGGTTTGGTGAACATCCCGCATATTATTAATAGTTCTTCTGATGTTCAAGGATAATAGCATTCATCCAGCTTTCTTCACCAATTTTCTCATCATCCAATAGCCATCACTGGACAGTCACATGTTGATGTATTTCGGTGTCAGAATGAGACAGTTGAATAAATGCTCTCTTTGGACTAGAAATTACAATTTGTTTTCATAGCATATCAAGCTCTTTTATCCTACAAGAATCCCCTTTAAATGCATACTCAATTTTCAAAATGAGTTAATGAATCCATAACTAATCTCACATAACTACACAACAAGCAGTCCCACAGTGCACATGTTATGTTTGCAGATGCCACCATCAGTTTGCAATTTGCATTCTGGGACATTATTATTTAATCACCTTAATTACACTCATGTATGTGACAACGCTGCCTATTACAAAACGTGTCCCTGCATAAACTTGAACAAGCACTTAGCATGTATAATACATAAGCACTTAGGTGTCTTAATGTGGCCTTGATATTCAAATCAGCTGAGCGCTTGTGAATAGCCGCTGATGTGACCCGACAACAACAACATGCCAGCAGGGGCATGTTCTGCAGCAGAAACGCATGTCTGTTGCCCCAGCTACTCTTTATTGAATGAGAGCCTGTTATTTTCCCTCAGGTGCCCGTGAATGGCTGGTTTTCTCCCTTGGCACAATTCCACGCCATTCTTTATCGGCCCGCCATCACCGGCTCCGCTGATTTGAATATTTAGTGTCCTTTCATGCTTTAATTGGAGTCAATTGCATTCACTTGGCACGTTTTGCTGGAAATTAATCCTGGGGCCTAATTTGTTTCTGTCAGGCAATCAAAGCCTGAGTGAATAATGGCAAATGTTATTACAGATCCCCTAGTCTCCAAATACCCCAACTATGTATTTAACTAAAGCCTTTAATTATTTGCGCAGCATAGTTGTAGTAGGGCTCAGAGTCAGACAGGCCAAATGAATGAGGTTTTAAGGGGGCGACTGGGAGTGTTGGCGAGCGCTGCTAACATAACAAACATTTGACTGGAGCGCTTGCTGAGAACGCCGTCGATGAGCTGTGATTGGAGACAGAGAGGCTACGTGGATGCCGGAGACAGAGGATAATTGACAGATACCGGGAACGCTCAACCGATGAGGAGACCAACTTGCTAAAGGATAAAACACACCGCAAGGCAATTTGCTGGAGCAAAAAGAGACGGTAAGTATATTATTGGTTACCTGACATGATCCAGCCTTTCACTGTGATACTAAACTTTCTATCTGAACTAAACTTGTATACTCTCTAAAATGTGGAGCGGAAACCAATATTTCTGCATTAAGGAAAAAAAAGCACACATGCGTCTTCCTCCCCATAAGTGTATAAAATAAACTGGTAATTATAAATGAGCAACAGGAGTTCATCTGATGCCAATATAATAAACAATGTATTTCATATATACTGTATATGCACTAAATGCAAAAAGTACCAAAAGGTACCATGCCAATGTTTTGGACATACGCCATTCCTTTTAAAAATAAGCATCTTTCGGTTTCATGAAGAACCTTTAAATGTTTCTGGTTCTTTTAAAACTGTTCACTGTTCTTCTAATGTCCTGCTGCAAAAAAAAAAAAAAAAAAAAAACTTTTGGAACCTTTATTTTAAGGGTATGGCAACACCACAGTATTCTTTGTACCTTGGAGTAACACACAATGGTATATGAATATAGTATGTGGAGTTGGAGTAGAAATATCAATGCAAAAAAAAATAAAAAATTTAATTCAAAATGGATTTTTAATTTTAAGTGCAATAAAAAAAAATCTAAATCTAATAATATTAAAAATAAATAATTAAAAATAATTATAAAAAATTTAATTAAAATTTAAAAATATAGTAAAAAGTTTAGAATATAAAAGTTTAGTATATTAGAGCACCACCTAATGCCATCATTATACAATAGTACTTCCCCAGTACTTGTTTGCACTACCACAAATTCACTTCTCTAACCTGATCTTTTATGATATTAAACATCTTGAAAGCACCTCTCTAGTTGTTTTAGGTCCATGTGGTTGGGCTGTGGCCATCATCATGGTACTCAGACTGAACGGTGTGATTCAGACTTGGCCCTTCCAGCATCTTCCTGTGCAGCTGGAACACCAGTTTTAGGGCCTCTATGCTGATGCCTCATACTCCTCTCTGAAAGACTGAGTCTGCCAACACCTGTACTGTGAATCACATAAGAATCAGTCACAAAATGATGGATTAACAAACATGCTGAGTCTCATAGCAACGCTAAACACTTGTTTTCTCACTCAGAATTATATCTGTCTGATATCCACTCACGTAAAAACATGCATTGTGAGCAACCTGATAATCATATTTTGAGAAGGATCCAAAGAGAATCTCATGCTTCAGTGGAAACAAGAACATGGGGAAGTCGTGGCCTAATGGTTAGAGAGTCGGACTCATAATCCAAAGGTTGTGGGTTCGAGTCACGGGCCGGCAGTAATTGTAGGTGGGGGGAGTGAATGTCCAGCGCTCTCTCCACCCTCAATACCATGACTGAGGTGCCCTTGAGCAAGGCACCGAACCCCCAACTGCTCCCCGGGCGCTGCAGCATAAATGGCTGCCCACTGCTCCGGGTGTGTGTTCACTGCTGTGTGTGTGTTCACTGCTGTGTGTGTGCACGTTGGATGGGTTAAATGCAGAGCACGAATTCCGAGTATGGGTCACCATACTTGAAGTATGTCACTTCACTTAACATCTGACTGTCTGTAAAAAGTTCACATGGTTCAAATGGTTGTTACAAATCTGATCATTTGATTAGTGACCCATAAACAGTGTAGAATTTCTTATTCATTCTGTATTTATTTGCTTACAATTTTTCGATTTAAAAAAAGATTTCTCCTACTTTAGACCTCTATATTTATAAAGACAATGGGAGAATAGTTATACCTTAAATTCAGAAGTAATGCCACTCAAGCAGATATATTGGAGAAGAAAAAAGTTTTCAGATGCAAGATAAATGAAAGAAAGCAGTAGCGCTTCAAAAATAGCCACTGTACTTCACTGCTCACAGATTTATCCCTCAACTACAGAACAGTATCAGTCTTATTAATGAATGTAACAAAGTATAAAATACAGTCATTCTTCAAATCGGTAACTCTTTTATAAAGCACAAATTAAATTTGATTTGATTAAAATTATATTCCGCCAGTCTGACCTTGTAGGCTGCAGTTTGGCTCATACAAATTAAATTTTTCTGCAATAAAAATGATTCATTTGTTGCCAGGCATTGTAAATGTCTTCAAAAAGACGCAAAACCAAAGTTACATCAGGGGTGCTTGATTCATTTGTCACCCAAGGATGCCCCAAACAGGGCAACTGCAGTGGCTAACCAATATTAATGAATCCTGGCGCAAGCACAAAATTGCTTGGCAAGGATAATGCTGGGAGATTATTAGTAGATTCTGTGTATGCTCCAAATAAACTGAGTTTTCTTTAAACAGTGAAATATGAGGCCAAACAAATGGACACATCACCTTGAAAGAATAATAATGCATAGAAATGTCCGAATATCTAAAACCTGAATTGCAGAGATTGCACAAATCAGAGAGAGAAAAAGGTCACAGAAAACACTGCAAAAAAACATTTTGTTAGTCAGGATTTCACTAGTAAAACATCATTGAAACAAGATTAATTTACTTAGTAATTAGCATAATAATAATAAGCAATAATAAACTTGTTTTCATAGAATATATCTTGATATATATATTTTTTTACATTTCAGGACATTTTGTATGTAAAATGTAAATGTAAAATATAAATTCATAAATGTGGAGGGTTAAAAAATAATGAATAATAAATCCTACACTGCAATTACACTGAAAAAAAAAAAGGTTTGGTTCAGACCTTAAGTTTTGATTTCATATTTCACCCCCCCCGATATAAAGATATATATTATTCTTAGGAGCACTGATGCGAGTTTGACTACAAACCATTTTTGGTGGCTGTCCATTTTCTCTCTTAATCTCTCAATTTCTTCCTTGCACTGGTGTATTTTCCCCGTCTGGCTCTTCAGATTGTCCTGGGCTGCTTGGAGCTCTTCTGTTAGCTGGTCCATTGCCTCTTCAGGGTGTTCCATACGGATGACTTTCTGGACATAGCGAGACTTCGGGTTGGAGACTTCTGCTCTTAAAATTCAGACTTCTGCCTGGGCCTTTAGAACAGCACATTACAGAAAAACTCCATAGACGTGATCACACAAATGTGCACAATAAGAACAAAAAGCAGTCTCTTGTGTGATAACCACATATTCCACCAACTGTCATAGTTACAAAGGTTATTTTACAGTAAAATAGTCATTTTTCATAAGGCATTCCTGAGGCCATTTTTAATAGCTTCACTTTCAGGTTCCTTTTCTGTAAGTCATTTTGTTTAATTTCCTCGTTCTGATGCCGGCGGTTTGCAGTGTCAAGCTAGCCAGGTCCATAATGAAAATTTACTGGTTTAATGTAGTATCTATGTTTTTTTGTTTGAACCTGTGCATTAGCATGCAAGAACAATGTTAAATTCGCCCAAAACTCATCTTAATCTGAGGCGGGGACCCTAAAAGTTGTAAAATATGACCATGCACTTAGATCGACCCCCGTAATGTAGTTAGCATGAGAGGATCAAGAGCTAGCATGCCATCTGAACACTGCAATAATAATAATAGGAGACTAATGCCACAAACCTTCATTCATCATTCAAGATTACTTTCACATGGAGCACCTAGTGGTATCAAAAGATTTGATCCTGGACTGAATCTACAAGACCAGAAAGAGCAAGAGGTTTTTGTTCCAGAAATCAATCAGATATTACATTTTTAAGGTAAGTAAAGAGACGCATGCAAAATGCATATCTGCAGATCTTTCTCTGAATTCTTATGGAATGTAAACGGAGTGAATATAATGTATTATCACAGCAAACAGGCAAAGTTGTTCTGGCTAAAGAACACAGAGAACTCCTTCTGGGTGCGGATGAGAGGGTCCTTGTAATATCAGGCACAGTTATGCGCTATGTGAGGGGCTTTCAGACCCTGAACCATAGAGAGAAATTCTCTCAACACTAGACTGAGTGGTTAAATTCAAGTTTTTATCTGGAATGTCATCAAGTTTCCATTGCGCTCTCAAATGAATCTTGAAAGCCCTCGTAGACGTGAGTACAATTAAAGCATATTTATGTCTAACCTAATCATCGTGATCAAATACTGCGGAACCTTATTTGCTTACTAATTTAGTTTTGATGAATTCATGTTCCAAATACTCTGTATGAATGTCCTGTTTTGTGACTTCAGAATTTGATGAGATTATGGTGTTTTGTAACTTTAAAGAGCTTTTCTTTTGCTTGTCTTTCATTTTCTTTGATAAATGACATTAACAGTGCATAATGACTTTGATATGCTGCTCTTGTGACTGTAATAAAAAACTTACGGTCATAACAGCACTTTCTGAAGGCTTGTTAACGAAGGACCACGTTCCAAGTGACCTTGAAGCCGTTACATTAAATTTGCTGGCTTATTTAATCTTTTGCTATCTGTGTCTATCACATGCCGTTGTGGTGGTGCACATAAGAAAGTTCTTTAATGCTAAGCAATGCTGTTTTTTGCCCTGACTGATTTTAATCTATGATGAGGACAAGCCTTTAATCTTTAAAAATCAATTAAGCACTTCTTGCTGCACTCAAACTCCTGTTTTACAAACTCTCCTAATGATGGGTTCGGGGCCAGTGCTTCACAAACAGCGCAGTGAGTGTGACCTTAAAACAAAGTAGGCTAAAACATTGCAGCTGTAAAAAAAAAAATACTATTAAGCACTGAGTTTTAGTCCATCTGAAAATGCCACAAAGTCGCCAAAGACTTCAAACAAACACCTGCAGTGTAATATCAACTGTGCAAATGCTAAATTTTTTCAAAAAACAACGCAATAAATAAACAAATAGAGGTCCATTTCTGCACTATTTCACTGTAAGAGAAAGCTAATTAATCTCACAGCACACCTGTGCTGTAGTTTAGATGCATTACAGTACCTTCACAAAAAGAGGTGTGTGCTGAGTTTTTGAGTGGGCCTTATTTTATGATTTTTTTTTTTTAGATGTTTAAATAAATAAATAAATAGTTTAAATGACAAAAAGGGCAACAAATTGCAAATTAATAATAGAAAGTGATTCATGCTATAATTATATAATGAATAATTATTTACACATTTATATATTCAGAATTATAATTAAATAATACCTTTTTATAGATAAAAAAATACCTGCATATACTCAAGATAACTATACATAAACATTTAATTTACAATTATATAGTCAGAATTATAATTATATATTCACAATTTACACTTACGTATTCAGACTTATAAATATATTTTTGGATTTACTTCTATATATTCAGACTTATAACTATATTCAGATTTACCTCTATACATATATTTATTCAGTTTTGTATCTATACATTCAGACTTACATCTATATTAAAATTCACATTTATTTATTCAGATTTAATTCTGTATATTCACAATTTGCATTTATATATTTAGACTTAGAATTATAATGTATATTATTTACATTTATTCATTTTTGTATCTGTATATTCAGACTTTTATATAAGTTCCAATTTACATTTATATATTCTGATTTATTATTATACATTATTTACATTTACACATTTATATATTCAGTTTTTTATCTATATATTCAGACATATCTATATAGAGACTTATATCTCTAATTGTGTGTGTGTGTGTGTGTGTGTGTGTGCAATGTCAATAATAAACGAAAGGTAAAAGCCATATGCAAATCAAGTCTATTATTTTAGAACAACAATATAACAAAATTAAACAAACCAGTAGAAAATTAGGGGGATACATATTTGTTCCCACTGTTTTAATTCAGCTACAAAATGAAAAATTTAATTATTTGTAACCAAATGCAATAAAATGACACAGCATTTTGTCAATGGCTTGGTTTCCAATTCATGTAGTTATTCCTTTACACAAATTGTTTGATTGACATCTGCTGCATTAGCTGCAGTTGGCTTTGACTCTACAGACTGTCCCGCCCCTCCTGTCCAGTCACAGGTGTCAGTCAGCGCATGCGCGTGGACCCGCGGCTTCCTCACCCCCTCATTAAGCCTGCTGACCTCAGCCTGCCATGATACCAGCTACACACATACGCGCCCAAACACCTTCACGTACGCCACCGCAATACACCAAAGTTCAACATCATCTGTATTCATAGCCTGGCTAAATATTGAAAATTATTCCGCTGCTCCCAAACACACACTCATGAATTTTTCATGAGTCAGTAAACAGATGGGTGGCGGTAAAGATGCAGGAGGGGTCAGTGAGGACACACACCTTCTACTCTAAAAACACACACACACACACACCGATACAAACCACCTCTAAAGAAAAAGGCTGAGCACCTTGCTGAGCAAAAAAAAAAACCTGAATACAGTCTCTCATCTATGCCTCCCTAATATACATCTATGTCTAATATCCATTCTCAAAAAAATATATTTTTTGGCCAAAAAAAAAAATACACACACTTTCTCTTTTAAACACTTATAAAACATGACTCACCTTTTTCTGTGAGGCCAACTTTAGTGTTTCCCCGAGTTCTCATTGAAACACCTAAAAGTCATCAATGAAGGATCAAAAAAAGTCTCCGTCTCAATTCTTTCTGCAGGGCTTCTCTGTTTATAGTCTTAAAGTTTATTTTTATTCTTTGAGAACTCCTTGCAAGAGGTTTGCTGTAATGTTTCCTTCTCCATCTCTTCCTGTGCTTCCTGGGAATTCTTCTTCTTCTATCTCATCCCTTGCAGAATCGCATGCACCTAAAAAAACAGCCATCAAACAATGTCAAAAAAACAACTTACGATAAATTATAGCATTAAAAAAGAAGCTCATTCCACTTAAATTAGACACTTTGGTGGAAATAAATTCACTTTCCACTATATTTTATCCCAGATTCCACAAACATTCACAATTAATGCTGACATTGTAGACTGAATCATTTCAATGTGTTTTATACCATATACTATCATAGCCTGTCAAAATACTAATTGATCAAATAAAATAAATGATAAATATTATAATGAAAATAAATGAATTTAAATAATTAACAAATTATACATAAAATAATTACAAAAATAAATTAACATTCCACTATACAGTATGTTATCCTATTTTCCACACACATTTAAAATGTATAATCATAGCCTGCGGTAATAATAACTGATAAAACATAATAAAATAAAATAACATATAAATAACATTATACATAAAAATGATTACAAATAAATTCATTTTCCACTATATTTTTCCAAAAGCATTTCAAATTGATCCTCATATTGTCAAATTAAGCATTTCAATGCATTTTATCCCATATATAATTGTAACCTGTAAATACTTCGTCCGTAAATAAAAATTTAATAATAATACTCAAAAGAAAAGAAAAGAAAAGAAAAAGAAAAGAAAATGAAAAGAAAATGTGTTTTGTATGCTATGGGCTGAGAACATTGTACAGGTAGTATGTCCTATACCTTGAAAATCTTTTGTTTGAAATATAAGGCTCCAAGTGGCAGAAAATCTATTTTAAAAGTGTTTTTAAAGAAAAAAATAAATAATAATAATAATAATCTCTATAGGGTATAAAAAGAGACACTCCAAACCTCGTACACTTCATAGCTTTACCCTGCAGCTGGTTCACCCTCCGCCTGTGGTTCCACCATGTCTGTCTCTCCACCTGCTGATGCCACTGAACACAGCTCAGAAATGAAACAAACACATGTGAAATGCTCTCAAAACATCTTATTACAATTACAGACAATGTGGTGTGAAACACAAAAGGATGCTGTCAGACTGGAGGCTTTATTATATTTTGATTTTTGTGTGTGTGTGTGTGTGTGTGTGTGTGATATCTATATCTACATCAGTAAACAAAGAAATAGAATTGTTCAAAGACTTGCCTTCTTTTCAAAATCCAATAGTTTTTTTTTTTTTTCCAATAGTCTTCTGTAATTCCTTTGAGGCAGCTACAGTTTTTTTGCCTCTAGTAAATCTGTAAATAACAAAATCACAGACAACCACAATGTTAATTTTCATTTAAGTTTCATCCTAAGATTTTTTGAAACAGAGATTTATGTTCTTTCTCTCATTCGCTTGTTTTGTAGCATTCCACTATTTTTCTAAACCTATTATTTAAATATAATATTAGTAATAACAGCTTGACAAAGACAACACTGCACTACAAATACGCTGCATTATTAATGTATTCTCACTGATCGCATTTGCTTTTGTCTTTGTGTTCAATTGCATGGCCTAATAAGTCTCTTTATATTCTGAGAGTCCATCTGTGCTTTCAACAACATCTTCAATCTCAGCCTTTGTAACTTGTTTCTTTAAAATGAGATATTAGCTTCAATCATCATGTGGGGGTGAACGAACCGATCTCGCCACACTCATTGCTCCCCGCAAGAACTCATGTCTTACGCAGCCCATCCCCTAAACACAGAAATATGTATCGCCCCCAATTCAGCATATAGAGCAACTTATGGGACGTGAAAGGTCATTTGTAACTGTCCGCAGGATTGATGGAGTTAAGATAGCTCCTTGACCTTCACCCTGCACTCATGAAGAACAGTCTCAAATGACGGAGCATCGGAGCAACTTTAGAGCGAAATGTTATTTCACCACTTTTTCCCGCATGCCTTTCCAGTGGCTGGACAGCGAAGAGCCACACAAATGCAGCCTGAGATTTAATTACCGCAGTTTCCCCTTCATTAAGGGCTAACCTGTCATCCAATACTACTCGCCAATGTCTCCAATTTGCACTAATTCCTGCATTTCTGTTTGCTTTTGGCTGTCCTTTCAAAGCTATATTCAGAGAATAATTGCTTTTGTGGCCTATGCAAACATAGTCAGGATCAATCGAAACAGAGCTTAAACAATTTTGTATTGGTCATCTGTCTGTGGCTGATGCCTTCAACTCTGAAACTAAGCAGCAAAGGCATTGTAGCTCTGAGCAAGGGCAAACACTCCGGCTCAGAGCGAAGCTGATATTTTACATGAAGAAAAGGTCTGGAGTTCAAGACCTCTAAATGCTCAAAACAGCAACCTCGAGTGAAACTAAAATACAGCAGAAAGAGTAGGAAGAAACCGTATTGAATAAAATGTGAACGGGTGTTTGGGCACTTTCAGCAAATAAACTCCTTTAAAATGCATTTTTCAATTTTACTTGCACTATTTGTCCACTAACAATGGATAAGCATATATCTCATGTGAATTCTGTCATTTTTTTGTCATTTATTTCCAAAATGAAAAATCATTTTTATCATTTCGCAATTATGCACTGTACTTAACATTCCATGATATTGCTTAAAAAAGACTTTTAAAAATTACATTTTAAACTTTAAATGAGAGTCTACTTTGTTTTGCGAAGGCAAATTTCACACTTGGCATTTAATTTATCCTAAATACCCACAAATGAGTAAAAAATGTAATACTTTTTCACTTTTCTAAATTGATAAAATTGCAGCTTGACTGAAATCGAAGGACAAGAAACGTGATATTTACTTGGTTGTGACATTTTTCATTGTTCTCCTCACATATTATTTTTTCCTTTCTTTTTCCTTTCCTACACATCAAATTTCATTATATTTAACTGACTCTTTTCGCACCTTGGTAAATAAAATAAAATATGGATTTTTTGTTGTTATGACAATGATACCACAAATAAGCATGGTTATTTGTAAATAATTATAGTAAATAATAGTAAATAATTTTAGTAAATATTAATAGTAAACAATTTCCACATTAAATATTTAAATGATTAGTTCAGGCTTTGTTTAAATTATCATAGTTTTAAAAATGTAATAATTCAAAATTTTATAGTGGCTCTAGTTCTGGTATTAGATAATTACATTTAACATCAAAGGCCTTTAAAAAAAATAATAATAAATAAATAAATAAAATGGCATAAAATTATAATGGTAAAAATTTTTTATGTGACCTTCATATCACAAAGGAAAAAACTGATGAAATCTGTTAATTTTTTAATAAAAATCATAACATAAAAAGGCCACAAACACTCAAAAACTGATTTTAATACAAAATTATAAATAATTCTAGGTATTCAAAAAGCTCACAGGTCATCTAAAGCACGCACAACAAAATGAGTGTGTGAGCATGAGTGCATGTGTGTATGTGTAAGCGAGTTCTTCAATGTCCATGAATGCACCATTAGACAGCAGCATCATTTTGCCGGTGGCCACAAAAACATTGCATTTAAAATGTATCACAGAGTGCCTCCGCAAGACTTGAGAGAACTGTATCATATCTGTAGTGCATAATTTCATTGTGTTTGTACATTTCATGCATGCATAATATATTGCGTTACACCCTTCCAAAGCACATTTAGCAGGCTCATTGTGGCACAATTGCATAGGCCTGACATGTGATGTGCTCCAGTGCACAGCGACTGACATTAACCGCATCTGAAAGCACGGGGAGAGAAAAAAAAACAGAAAAACGAAGAAAAAAAAGCAAAGTGTGAATGCATCGCTCCTAAAAGAAGGATGTAACCTTCTCATGAAACATTAAAAGCAAATCAGCTTTTATAGCACATTAGAAATGCAGGAACTGAGGTAGCACAACGCCGTATTTGTTGTTATTATACACTTTGTTTCCATTCTACCTTTGTGATATTCCAAACTCAAATTAAATGTCAAACTACAGAAGCTCATTTAGACCATCGGATAAATAATTTTAAGACTAAACTGAATTTTCTGCAGAGTAGAACAGATGTTCTTTGCTACAGAGCAAAAGTAATAAAATCGAAGCGCATCTTAGAAGTAGTAAGCTGACCCCAATATAAAGGTCAACGATATATGGAATCGCATTACGGTGCATTAGACGAGACGCATAAGAAGTATTACAAAAATAATGCGAAATACGACTATAAACTGCACTCTTGATAAGTTACGCTGCTGCCACTTTGTGACAGCCGCAAGCCTTTGTTGATTATTTAGCAAAGCAAAACATGTCACAAGCAGCTAGCACGTAGCACAACCCACCACCAACTGGGTCAATCACTCACAACTTTTAGACGAGAACTTTATGCTAAAAGATGTGCATTATGGACAGGAAGCCCCTGAAATCAAGGAGGAGGAGGTATTTTTAAATCAATCACTACATCTCGTATCTCCACGGCCCCTCCCTGCACACACTCCCCGGCTTCAAATACTGACAAAAAGAGAATCCCATCTGACGTTTAGACATCCTATACAGAGAACAGAGGGAGATCTGGGAATAAGTGTGATATATCCAACCAACAAACAAGCAAATAAACAAATAGAGTGAGTGACACTCACATCCAATATTTATGGAGAAGCGGGTTTATTAAGACTTTGTGAACTGAAAGAGTTGACAAGAGTTCTTCTACGAGGAGAGTTGGGTCTGACGTTTGATTAGAACTGCAAAGTCATTTCGACGGCCAGAGTCAATTTCGTCCTCTTAAATTACTGACGAAATCTGTAATTAAAACGTATTTCGTTAAAAGCAAAGATGGAAGGAGATATGTCCATCACAACTATTAAACACTTAATATTAATATACTGTTGAAAAATATAACAAAAATAATTTCTCAAGATATTAACATGTCATCATTCGTATGTTTAAGAAGAAACAAATTTGGAAAGAATTTGAATCTCTAAAAGAGTATTTTTAATTATAGCATATACATACATATATACACAAAGATATAAGAGACTTCTTTCTGATATTAGAAAAGATAGATAGATAGATAGATAGATAGATAGATAGATAGATAGATAGATAGATAGATAGATAGATAGATAGATAGATAGATAGATAGATAGATAGATAGATAGATAGATAGATAGTATATAAGTATTACAAACTTTGCTATATTTACTCTGTAAATGATCACATAATTATCACATAAAACACATCATCAAAGAGTCCACGTAAGTCACTCTAGCCAGTCGGCAGCAGGGGCTGATGGGTAATGTGAGGAGGAATGGAATGCATCATGGCCCCTGCCGCGGAGGCCTTTGTTATTGTCTGTCTCCTCTGATGTGCACTAACTTCAGAGGGACAAATTATCTTCCCTCATGTCTCCTCACTAATGGAGGCCAGGGTCGAGCAAGTAAAACACTGGGTTTTGTTGTCTTTGACATCTTATTAATTTAGTAGCATTCGGAAAGGGGGAAAAACAAACCCCTCTGTGTACCTCGTTCCTCTGTGTGGAAGGGATGATCTGTTCAAACAAATCCAGAGAAATGAAAACGAAGTGCTTGGTCCAGCGCCGCTGAAAGCATAAATATCAGACCCCGGCAATGGGAGGAGTTCTTTCAAACCAAACTATTAAGGCTATTTGTTCAGCTGCGCTAACGGAGGAACTTCGCTGGAACAAAAGATATTATTGTTCAATGCATTTTCCTCCTCATCTCCCCTTTTCCAACAGGAAACAGACAGTGGCAAAGTTACAGTAGTTCAACATATGAGATCAGAGAGAAGGTTTTCGCAGCGAAACAGAAACAGATGTGGAAACAGTAACGGGACCCATGCAGAACTTAATGTCTGTTTGGTTTGACTAAGAAGATAAAAGTCCCAGAGATGAATTGAAACCCATCACCAGACACATATGTTTGCCTATACATATATTTATTCGCAGGGGTCGGGAGGTTAAAGGGCCAGTTGTTTGTGCAGCGGAGGAATTAAATGCATATCGCCAAACATCTACTTTGTCTCAGGGAAAATTAGGTTAACCCATCTGAAGCTTCACACTTGGACATTTCCAGCCCTCTTCATCTGATATTCATTTAAAGCAAAAAGAAGACAGCTTTGCTCTGTTGAGAAAACACTTAAAACACTGAAACCTTTGCCAGTTTGGATTTGACACAGCCGTGCTGTTTTCTTTCTACACAAAGTTAGTCCTCTGTGATTACAAAAATACGGTAACGTATGCGTTTCAGTGAACGCCAACACAAATACAAGCTGTCTCTGAATGGTGAAATTTAGATAAGACACTGTAAAATTTGTGTAATAGACTCCGTATTCCTCTAAACCAACACATCCTGGGAATTCAGCATCACAGGGGAGGAGAGAAGTTCAGAGACACTTTTTTTCCCTTTTTTTGGAAGGAGGGACGAGAGAGCGAGCGAGAAAGAGAGAGAGAGAGACATTTTTAGAGACTTTTTACCTTATTGCCAGCTGCTTTCCTGGTGTCTTTGAGAGTTTGGCTTGCCCTACTTAGAGCCTCCTGCTGCTTGCGAATTTGATCTTGCAGCTGTTGGGATTGTTCTGTCTTTTCCTGTAATTTGGACTTGAGCGGGCTGACTTCTAAGCCCTGGCTATTAACTTTCTCCTCGCTGGCCTGCAACTAAAAGAGAGAGGGAGAAAAATTAAATGCCCTTAAAATCAACATGACCATCCTTTTAAGATTCCTGCAGGGGTAGAGAAGTAGTGAGGTTAATAAAAATGAAACAAAAAGATTTTAGCATAAGAAGGTCACATAAAATCCTGTGAAGCATATAGAGTTCTACTTTAGAATGAGTAACAGCTCTTTATCAGTAAACAGCATGTCCACAGACTGGGTAAATAAAGATCAAACAGAAACAACAAGCAGAAAAACTGAATTCAGTAGGAGGGACAAAACACATTCATATTGATCTAATAATACGTCATTGCAAATTACTCATTGTCCCTCTTGATATTTATCCATCCTGACAGCGATTAAGTATTAAAGATCATCATTATTTATTAACTGAATCTAGTGATTGGGATTGCTTTCTGATCTTACATTAGCGATTAATATTAAAACAAAGACCCCACTGAGAAGTTGAATAGATAATGAGTGAAATATTAAATCTGATTAGGTGTGTTGAGGAACTTAGCGGTCGGATAGCAGCTGCTAAAATCCAATGACTTTTGTTTTCTCAAGGGCAAAATGTTTGGACACTCTAAATGAGTTATCCCATCATGCACCGGTGGAGGAAGAATCTGCAAAAAGTGCTTAAAGGAAAAACCCAAAGCCAATTATATTCATCATTAGTATGCTTCCTTAATGTTCTCATTTATTATTCAATGGAAGTCATAAAACGTTAAATTCACTATTTCACATCTCAGCACTAAATGACATTCAAATGAAGCAAAAGTCCTTGATTTACTCTGCACAAACTCTCTGCGGATGCAGGCAGTTCTTAGTATTGGCTGTGATAATCTTTATAGGAAAATAAATGGCATTGCTAGGGTTTTGGAGCTTGTGCTACATGTTGGCACAACCCTGGGTGAGCAAACGGCTGTTTCGTGGCTACTTGTACAACAACAACACACGGAAAGCTGAGCAATTAAGGGCCAGAATAATTAAATGGACACAAACTGGGCTTTTAATTAATATACTAAGCTAATTTTCACCTTAAAGGAATAGGTCACCAAAAAAAGCTAAAAATATCCTTCAAGTGGTAATATCAAAAATAATTGTTTTTATTAAGGCAAAAATATAAACCTGATTTCAACAAGAGTCAAAAAATAGCTCTTTAAGGTAACATACATTTTTTTTTTTACTTTTTACAGTGTAAAATGAATGGAAAAAATGCATTTGTAATAATACCGTTCCAAAAGAAAAGAGTGGGATGGAGTATTTAAAAGCAAATGTCAAGCTCTTTGTATTTTCCCTTGCAAAATGTCTTAGTTACACATTTTCTTATTTCAAGAGGTCGCATAGAAATTAACTGGTTTTATTAGGTCAAAAATATTAATATGACCCAATCAACCTGACTCCATTAGGTTACACTAACAGAAGAAAAGTAAAAAAAGAGTCAAGATACATTCACTTACATTCAGAAACATAGCTCGTAAAAGAATAAATGTGAAACTCTAATTTATTTAGCTTTGTTCTGTTTTGCTTTGTAGTTTTTGGTTCTGTTTTGTTTTGCTTTGTTGTTTTTTGTTTTCTTTTGTTTTCTTTTCTTTGGGGTTTTATTTTGTTTTGCTTTGTTGTTTTTTGTTTTGTTTTGTTTTGTTTTCTTTTCTTTTGTTTTGTTTTGCTTTGTTGTTTTTTGTTTTGTTTTCTTTTCTTTTGGGTTTTGTTTTGTTTTGTTTTGCTCTGTTGTTTTTTGTTTTGTTTTCTTTTGGGTTTTGTTTTGTTTTACTGGCAAGAAATTAAAGACTAATATTTTAACTGTATTTAACTTTAAAATCACTTTGGTCATATTTTGTTATTTTCAGATGTGCAGTACAAATAAATATGCCTCAGACTGTTTTGTAAGAATAGCTCTTTTATAAAGCATTCAGTAATAATTTTCTTACATATTAGACCAGAGCTAGAATTAGTTAGGGTTATAAATTAAGAATAAGAATGAGAATTGCCATTTTCCAACATTTCAGACAGATGTAAATGGAAGTATGTCCGAAAATGAAATAAATATGAAAATGTAATGTTGCAAAGTGTCTCCAGAATAGACAGGAAAAAAGTTTTGAGAAGCTCTATGACTCAGATTAAGGAAACCTCATTCTAGTTACACATGTAGAACATGTTGACAAATAACCCATGAGTAAATTCCACATCACTGTCAGGTCTGTAGCCGCACCGAGAAAACACAAAGGCAGAATGTTTTTAAAAGATAGCAAGTAGACTGGGAATTCTGGGGAAAGAGAGTTTACAGAGAAATTTCAGCTTTCAAATGCCTTCAACTCAGAGAACGGCTTCTTCCGATAGCTAAAGCCCCAAACCATCTTTGACAACAATGAATGATTTTGAACACCTGGCTCTTTTAAGTTGGTGAGTGCTCGCTTGAGCTGACTTAAGAGTCTGCTCCAATGACAACCGCATCTGTGTTGAATGTGAGATTAAAGCTCCACAGCTCACTCTGTCCATTAGAAACAACACTTGTGGGAACGTGATAGAAAAAGTCTATTACTAATACATGTTTCAGGATTTGTATTTGCAACAAAAGCCGCCTTTTAAAATGCTGTCAAAAAACATACAGCCATCACTCCGTCACAACTGAGAGAGGGCAAAATGGCCGCTGTTTCATTATGGTGAAGAGAGGAGATTGAATGTGATGGTTATCAAAGAGTAACCGGGTCCTTCTCACACTCTGTGTGCGTTTCTGTTTATGCATCTTTAAGAGAACATAACAGATCTAAAAAGGCATGAAGACATATCATTCCTGTTATGAATATGAAATTATTTATATATATATATATATATATATATATATATATATATATATATATATATATATATATATATATATATATATATATATATATATATATATATATAAATCAAAATAAACAAAAATAATAATAATAATAAAATAAAAGTTTGGTTTGAAATATTGTGAATAGAGAACAGATAAAAGATACATTTAGTAAAAGTTTCCTTATTTTAAATGATCAGGAAAATCCATAAATTGATTTGCAATTACAGTAAATTTTGATTAGAGAAAAAAAAATTATAAAAGAAGACTCTTAATAAATTGGCATTTTTTTAAGTTACAAGATGGAAAAAATGCAGCATCCACTCAAAAAAGTTGTCAAAATTCACCCACATTCATTTAACTTTTAATTTGTTATACATTAAAACTAATGATTTCAATCTTTAAAGATGAGTTGAGCATTTACCCATTAAGACACTTGAAAATGTACTGAATAGAAATGAACCAGTTTAGCTAAATATTACAATTCAAAGTGTTGTTGATCCACAAAATGATAAAATTCAAGCTTTGTCGGCTAACAAATCTTCCTCACATTTTTGTGTTTCAGTGAAGGGTGCATTAAATCATTTTGCCCTGTCATGTCACAGGCAAGAGGTATTGTGCAAATGCTCCCACAACAGAGAGGAAGATCTGGCAGACAAAGCAGATGCGCGCAGTGACTGGAGCGTTTATGGCCTCAGGAGGTTCCACAGCAGACAGAGGGGTTACTCCGTGACTGTGAGGACTCCAGAGAACATTGTCAGGCATTGTGGGATGTGTGAGGGAGTTTTTAATGTTCGCTTCTAACACACACACAGACATAAATGCTGAATGGGTCTAGTCAGCGCCGATGGCAGAGTATACGGGTTCACTAGCACTGTGAGAATAGAGCACAGCTGAAGCAGGAAAAATCCCCTCACAGAGACGCAAGTGACAACGACGGCCACACTGTTAAAAAAAAAATGAAAGGAAAATCGTCCTCCTGCAAAAATATGTAGCCTAAATATCACTCAAAGAAGGTACATTCACTTTATACTAAATCAATAATACCTGTTTTTAGAATTAAGATAATTTTTCTTGAAGCAAGATTTTTTTTTTACTTTTTATTTATTTATTTATTTTTGTCTTTTAACCTAATGTTAAAAGACAAAACGTTTTTTTTTAGGAAAACAAAATAAAATAAAAACTTTATTTTTAATTTTTATATATTTTTTTTCTTATGTAAATGTATCAGTGTATCTTGTTTTAGGATACTTTTTATGATACTTATCAAAACAAAAATACAGATTTTATTTAATGCAGAAAAAGTATGACAAAATTAATAAGAAATCTGGTTCTGCACTTCAATAGAATAGAATAGAACAGAATAGAATAGAAGAATATATTTTAAATAAAAAATGCAACAAAGGAATTATGGATTTATGAACCCACCATGTGTTGTACCAATACCAATTTATGTAATTTTATCAAATACTGTGGATATTCAGATATTCAGTGGATGATTCAGAATAATGGGGGAAATATATATATATATATATATATATATATATATATATATATATATATATATATATATATATATATATATATATATATATATACACACATACACATTACATAAAACGTATTACATTTTTAAAAATGCTAAATAAAATAATTATGGATTTTTCAAGTCACCTTATATGTTACATGTACATTTAAAAGTACGCAAACTCACCAGCACAGCATACACAGTCTTTCAAGCTAAAACACTAGAAAAAGCCAATTAGACATTTCCATCTACCACAAGGCAATTAGAGCAATCCTTGAAGGAGCTTCAAATGAAAGGCCCCTGAACCTTGTAATTTTTACCCCTGGTTTCATCAACAGGTCTTGTGACTGGATGGATAAAAAGTGCTAATGTCACTTTTGAGATTGCTTTTTTTTTCCTGAATCTCTGAACTCTTTCTGCATGGCCTGCTCTCCCCTCAGCTTATTCTCTCATAGTTGAGCTCTGAGGCTGTGGAGTTTGTTCTCTGTGTGTCTTATTTGTGTAGAGGAAGGTCGCAGAGGATTGTACAAAGTTGAGAGTGCCAGTGAATGAGGGTCAGAAAGAGTTGCAGTAAAAAGAGTGTGGGAGTGTTGCCGGGGAGAATAGAAGAGAAGGTGTGGAGAAACAAACCTCAGTGGTTAAAATGTTTTGTTCACATTGTGAGCTGATGCTTTTGGCTTGGAGGTGCACTGGTAATCATCTACTGTCTACTCGTGGTGAGCTCTCTAGGTTAGCAAAATTCCTGAATGCAGAATCTTCCCCTCTGCCTTCAGTATCACCCTCTGCGAAACAAATAAATTTAATTAATAAATATACAAATATATTACATATAATATAATTCAAGGTAATATTATATTTTATTTAGCAAGGATGCATTAAATGAATCAATGCTACAAATTTCTATACCAAAATTAAAATAAAGAAATAAATAAAAATTAAATAGAAACATTTATTGACCAAATCAATATATTAGAATGATTTCTAAAGTATGATGTGATACTGAAGACTGCTGAAAATTCAGCTTTGCCATTACAGGAATAAATTACATTTTGAAATATATAAATGTAATTTGAAATGTAAAATTTTTGTAAAAACACTACTGAAAAAAACTGTTAATATGTTAACAGTGAGTTCCTGTACTATATACAAGGAAAACCTGTAAAAGATCTAACCAGGCATTTCATGTAATTTTAAAAGTAAAAAATAAGTAGTAAAAAATAACAAATCAACGTATAATTTACAGTCAAAAACTGTAAACTGATATTCCCAGAATTCCCTGCATGACACTCCACATTTGAAAGTATTTTGTTTAAATAATCATGTTTTTAAGTTTTTGTTATCAGTTATGTACATTTGGGCTTTGTTACATCTTCTGTTTACATAAAAAAAATCCTGTTTGTAAATTACAGTTTTATACTGTAAATTTTGCAGTTTTGTTCTGTAAATGTGTTTACAGTTTTTCTGTATTTTACAAAATTATTCTGGCAACCACAGCTGCCAGAATTATTTTGTAAAAACTGCAGAATTGTTTTTTTACAGTGCACAATAATACTGTTATTACTGTATGTGTCACGGTTGGTGGTTGTAGTAATCGGCACCCACGATGATGAATAACAAAAGATATCTTTATTTAGCATCAACTCACATAAAACCATTGTAAACTTAAGATCCGACAAGGATTGGGACAAAACTGAATGCTTATAAAGAAACAGGAAACAAAGGAGCAAACTAGATAATTAATCAAACACAGGTGACAAGACTAAATGATGATTACTAATTAACTAAATAAGAACAGGAACTACCAAATAAGGTCAAAACAGAACTGAAAGGAAACCCGACATGTGACAGTATGTATATACAGTAATAAATTAAGTACAGGTGATCAGTTTAGGTTAACTATGTATTTAATGTAACAGGTGCCACACTGTAATTCCTAAAAATAGTATTCAAATAATATTTTAATTTATATAAAACCAGCTAATTTAGACATAAGCACATTTCTTAATTATGTTTTACAGTGCACTATCAATCTCAATTTCAGAAAATCTCCAAAAGACAAAAGAAAAGTCTGTTAAAATTATCTCATGGAAAGAACTGTAAATGTCATGCTTCTTCTGATTCAATGGGGAAAATTGATAACCATTTAGGATCCTACCTCTGCGCAAGGCATGACAGCGAGAGCCCTAGTCTTCAGACTGACAAATCAGATGATGAAAACTTCATTTTATAATTTCTGAGGTCTCAATTGACCCCCGCTGAACGGAAGCGCTCCAAATAGAATATCAAATTGCTAAATGTGAAATGAGGGCTTAAACCTAAATATTATTTCAGAGGGCTTTGGCTGGAGAAAGGGACCTATCTGGAAAGGACATAATAAGCTAATTATTTTGCCAATCAAAGTCCCCCAGGAGATTTTTGCTGGGCCTGTATGTCCCATTCAGTCCGGTATTGAATCTCCTGACTGCAAAACCCACCCGCATTAATCCCTGATTGGCCAAAGCTCTTCCTACACTCCAGATTTTAACGAGATAGAAAAGGGACAATGTGCTAGTTATACTTTGTTCAAAACCATCTGGACTTTATGAAATAAAATGATTTACCAAGGACATTTCAACAGCAAGCCGAGAGTTTAAAGTGACAGAAAAAGGTGCGTGATTTTGAATCTCTGTAACAGAGATTAAAAACTTGAAAAGGGACTTTCAGTGGAACAACCTTTGCAGTTTATTGTCCACATGGCCTGTCCGTTGTACAGTGTCTGGCACAATGCACGGATTCAGTATAGAAGTAAATACAGTTCATCTTTGACATTAATAATAACCTTCCTGATTCATGATTGCATAAAGCTTCAGCCTTCAAAATAATTAAACCATTGACAAGTCCATGTTGTACCTCTTCCTTTGAGTAAATAGTAAGGTGACAATGGCAGCTTCTATAAAGCCCATCATGCACCTGGGCTTAACGAAGGCCAAGAGGTCGTCAAGGTCAAAATTTAATTTCATATCCACGTGCAAAAGCAAAGCCTGGTAAAGACACACACAAAGCTCCTACAAAATGACCAACATTTTGAAAAACAAAGCGTCTATACAGAATTCACAGAAAAGTTTCATAATGGTGAATGAAGTGGATTTATTATATGATTCCGGCAAGGGAGAAAAATCAATCTCCCTTCATGCTAGCTCAGGTGAGCCATGTACATGTGGAAAGCACGTGATTTGTCTTGCATTATGAAGTGGACTCTATGGACACAATGTCATGATTTACTGTGGATGATGGAGAAAAGACAGGAAAAGGAAGTTGCTTCATACAATTTATATATTCTTTTGTTAAACTTCCTCAGAGAGTGAAAAAGAGATTGCAATGTTCATCTGATTCCACATGCTCCATGCACACATGCATGTTTTTTCACACATGTGGGTCGGTCTATCAATAGACGTAATTCAATTGATCACATTGACGATCCATTAGCTCCATACATGCGGGAGGATAAAATGAGGATTATTCAAGGCACATCTGTGGAGTCTATAAATGATGAAGATAATGCTTTCCCAGAAACCACAGCCAATGGTGTTAGAACAGGGGGGAAAAGCTTTTTAGCTTTCAGCACAAACACTAGGTATCACTTGAATATATAATATAATCTGAGCTGACACTGGAACCAAAGCCTTGGTTATTAAGCCCTATATCTAGCTTTTCCCGAACCAGGCCTTCTCAGGACAAACGCTCTCAATCAATTTCTATCCAATTGCTTAAGTCACTACAGCAGCGTAAAACATCCCTCGCCACTCCCGTTTTCTCCCAAGAACCCAACACAGGGGTCGTAAAAGTGCAGTTAGCTAAATGTTCTCAGGATAATAATATACCCAATTCAATATCGTATGCTAACGTCCTAAATGAGAGTGTGGTGGGGTTATTCTCTGCAGAGGCACAGTGAAAAATTATTCTTAAACTGGAGAACAATGCAAACAGATTAAATGTATAAAATAGGCATATCCTCCCCATGTATAAAGTGACATTATGCTATTTTCTTGCCATGTAGGAAATGGCTAAATGGAAACATATCATCCCACTGTTACTGTTTGAACATTTAGACAAACAAGGAAAGCTGGATGGGTGTAATTTTCTGGATTTCACCAAAATTAACATGTGGAGGAGACTATAAATAAGACATCTGTAAAATAATTTTTCCCAAAAGTTAAACGCTGGGTCTCAGCAGTGCTATCAAAACAATACGTTGTTTCAAATATATCAATAATAGAGATGCACCAATTTTTTAATTCTACTATTAAAAATAAACTATTTTGTCTAAATAATAAAAATAAAACACACACAAAATCATTTGAATCAATCATTTTAAATGCAACAAGTGAATATAGAATACAGAATTCAATTTATGTTTATTTGTATAGCGTATTATTTGTATATTCTGTTTATTCAAATAGAAAAAAACATTGACTTACTGTAACCAAAGGGGTGGGACTATCATCAAACAACCAATGTCAAATCGCTACTACTTTTTTTTGCAAGTCCAGTTGGTGATGTCAGCAGCTCAGAAATCACACACTCTGGATTTAATAATAACTCTGTGATTGTAAATGAAAAGGCCTTTGAATAGTCACAGGTCGTTAAGGTTGATGTCTTGGCAAGCTGGCAGCAGGCAGCACATGGCAGAGAGATGCCAAAGTGGCCTGGTCTGATGAACTGTTGGGAGAGAAAGAGAGCTGACTGTGGAGACAGCGGAAGAGTGATTGATTTTAGATGGAAAAAAACAGGCTCATCGGAGAGAAAAAAAGTGCCTGTAATGACATTTCAGAAGAATAATATTCTGCTGCTTTTCCTACATTTCACGAAGACTTTCAAAGTGAAATGTCCAGTAAGTTGCGCTACAAGCACATTCAGTTTTATCTGAAACAGATGAACAAGAATCTAGCAACGTTTTATTATGTTGGTTGTTGTACAGATTGTGTCAGTTTGGAAAATAAATGTTTGGTAAGTGGGGCTAAAAGGTTAATGCTCTATTGTGTTGCATTGTATTGCCATACCATGCTACACTAAACGTAACCAATAATGTTAACAAAAGCAAATGTCAGATAAAACTGCATTTGCTGAAGCAACCATGCCATTTTAGCTTGCTTGTATGAAATTTTAAGCTGTTTTATATTGACTTACGTTTCACAAGTTTCATACTAGTGCTACACTTTGCATGTAAAATTTTATACCAGGTGGGCTACTGAGCAAGTTTACTACAACAGTAAAGTCATACAAATAAAGCAGTTTATATGATGCAAACATTATGTAAACGCATTTTGAACTAATTGTACAAGAAAGTCTGTATTAACTGATAAACTGCCCCCGTAAAAGTTGTTTGTGCTTTATTGTCACTAGTGGTCATTTCAGCTGGAAACTACAGTGAAGTTTTTGCACACAACCGTATGTTTTTGGAGTTGGAGAATATAAGTAGCGGCACATATTTCTAATGAACCAAGATTGAAGAAGAAAAAGAGAGAGAATGATGAATTCTTTGTTCAATGATGAATGCTAACACACATACACACACACACACACACACATATATGTCACGGATCTGTCTGTCCTGCTCCCTCACCAATCACAGCACACGCCCTCACCTGGTTTCACTTGACCATTGATTGAACACACCTGCACATAATTTGGATTCTCATCACCACGCACCATAAAAGCTACACATCTCACATCACTCAGACATCCAGTCTTGTTTACACGTTCCTACGATGTAGACTCCTGAATGCTATCACAGCGACTTACCTGCCTGTCTACTTACCTCCTGTGTTCCCTCCAGCGTCTTGACGATCCGTCTCCTGGTTCCAGTTTCGTCTAACGATCTCCTTCTAGCCCAGTCTCTGTCTCACAGTGAGGTGTGTGGTTCTCCTGTCAAGACAATTCAGTCCAGTTATCTACTCCTCTATTCCTACAACGTATATTTGCACGTAATACCTACTATCTCATCATCCGTTGAATACTGTCAATAAACACCACTGCTTTGAAATATCCTTTGTGTGAAGTCTGCTTCCCGTTTTATATATATATGTGAGTGCCTTTTTGGGAACACGTACACACTCATACCAAAAATAAACATCCCATCACTGAAGCACATCTAGCAAATATGTACACACACACACATATATAACAGAAGTCAAAATTATACCTCAGGATCCTTCTTGCAACGCGCACAAACACTCAAGCTGGGTGATTTAGTATCAGCAAGTGACATTCTCAACGGGTACTCAAGCGCAAACACTGCCATATGGAGCCTCCACACCTCTCATTATGGGAGCGTGACGGGGAGAAATTATCGCCGGGACCAGATTTCATCAAACATACTAAACTGGTGCCAAGGCCAAACATCAGATAATGAAGACGCAGCTCAAATGGGACGGCGCCACAGACAATTAATTAAGTAATTAGGCTAATGACTTCTTTACTCAAGTCCTTTTCCTTTGGCTGTAGATATGAATTAATTAGCACGGGTAATTAAATTAAGCAGGTTGTAATTTCACAGCTGCTCATGTCGGCTTCCTCCCCTCTCTGCTCTGGGGCTAATCAGCGCTAGCTCCAGGTGGGAAAAAACCACTCGGTTTCATCTCTGATGTCTTCTTCAGTGAAGCCCTGGCATGCCACCAAAAACCCCACTCATATGCAAATCAAGCATGCGTGTGTGTGTGCGCTTCGCACGTGTGCGCGAGGAGCACTTTGACATTTTGAGATGAGAGGCTTCCTCAAAGGCCTCTCTTGCCTTGAAAGTACAACCTCCACATGCAACTACAGAAAATGAGCAAATAAAATAAATCACACATTACTGAATGATGTCAATAAGGGGTTTGATACAAGCCTGGCATCGATGGGCTTATTATAATGAACTAGAGCTGCTCTCATTTCTGGCCTGTACTACAGACGCCGGCAAAATCATTACATATAACAACAGGCACTGATCAAAGGCCCCGTGCACTGGGAGGAGAGGCATTTGCCTCCTTTAGAGAAGGTATGGGATGAGTCTACCGCCTGTGTGTCTGCAGGATCCGCTCCATTAAAACAGTTTGGGCTCCCTTTCATTCTAGTCTGGCTTCTTAGAGCGCATGGATGTGAAACAAAGCACAGATGTCTGATGTCTGACAACTAAATGATAAAATTATACAGCATGCATACATTGGGTTCCATAAGTCAGATTTTTTTTAAATCATAATTTGAGTGAAATTGAATGAACCAAATAAAAATAAAGTAATAATAATAATGCATAATAATACTTAAAAAAAATGATATATATTTATTTTTTACAAAAAAACAATTACAATTAATTTTATTTCAAAGTATGAATTTTTAACAATGAATAATTGTTAGGATTTTTCCATCTGATTAATCTATTATCAAAATAATCATTAGATGCAGCCCCAGATTCCATGTTTAAATAAAATCTCAATGATTTTCAATGCAGTATCACAATTTTGTATCTTACTGTATGATTAGTGCACACAAATAATGTAATTAACCCTGCTGCAAAAATTTGCCTAAACTTGTTTACTGCTTTGCTGGTTTTACATGGTTTAAAATGGTTTCCTAGCCTAGGCAAGCTGGTGTTTAACTCAACAGCCAGCTGAATTCCCATCCTGTCCAGCTGAAAAGTGCCCAAAACCCATCTAAAACCAGCCAATAAAGCAGCCTGTCCAGGCTGGGAAGACCAGCTTGGACAGGGTTAAGATTTTATCTTTCTTTTAGCAGGGAATATGCTATTAAAGCAAGACTATGCATTTGTACAACTTCAAACACGTTTACTAGTGTGCTATGTTTCACAAACAATAAAAAGCACCAAAGCAGTAGCTTCAACTCTTTAGAATCATTCATTTTTCGAACCAACCCTTGGTAGAAATGTCAAATATATGCTATAACTCTAGAGGATGAGAAAAAAACAATACTGAAAGATTATAGAGGCAGGATGGGAAACGGAAGCATATTACCCAAGCAACAACCATTCCCTATGATCTGTACACCATCTGCGATTTATTTATCTAGGAATGGGTGGCTCAGAATCACATACAATGTTCACAGACACATGAATTGTGATGCATGAAATTTAAGGGCTGATGATTCTTCGGATTCTCTTTCCTGCTGCCTCCCCATGAGAATGAATGCACATCTGGACTTGCGGCCACAGCTCGGTGCTTCCAACTACAAACACACACACACTGGAATCTGACTTTTCCGGTCTGTTCTGACTGATTTGTGAAAAAAAAAAACATACTAAGGGTCTTCAAACACACCTCTTCGCCATCAACTCCATCCCAGCATGCACCGGGGCATGGCGTGGTCCTGAGTGCGAGAACAATTGGGCTAAATGTGGTGAAAATGAGCAGGATGAGTGTATTGGGGAAAAAGGAGGAGGGGGTGTTGGGGGGTCTGTCTCTTGGCAGTGATGCAGCTAGTAAATCTAAGTTAAAAAGAAGCAGCATTTTTCATAACTTTCACAGATGGAGACTGGGTTCATCTTTTATGTGGTTGCATGTGAATGGGAACCAATTGCTGAAAGGGAATGACCGAAAAACACACACTTTTGAATCTGCTGTAGACTGAACAACCACCATGAGTGATAGTTATCTATCTATTAAAAGATAAATTATTAGACACTATTGATTTATTAAGAGATTTTTAAGAGAGTAAGGGATTAGTTGCTATTGTTCTAAGCAAGATTAAGCGATTCTCAAAAAGTATTAAGGAAAATACGATTGGTTATTGCACGCAAAATATCTGAAGCTTAGACAAATGCCTGAGTTTTCAAAAGTAATTAAGAGATTTTGATAATGATCAGTTTATTATAAGCAAGAGTGTACAATTCTTAAAAGCATCAACTTTTAAGTAAAAAAAGAAATAAAAAAAGAAATAGGCAGTTGTCAAAGTGTTTAATGCAGGTTTACCTTTTTACAAATGCTGATTTCTCCAAAGGTCAGTTTGTTCTTGGATCAACTGAATATATAATCTCATTATAAAAGTTGTGCGAGAAATTGTGGTATTCGACTGTTTGGTGGTGTTAACAAAAATCAAGTTTCCTGGTGCACACTCTGCCCTGTCAACCAGTCCTGTCAGGATTAATAAAAAAATTCATATTTGGAGGCATAAGACAAGGCCCTGCCACAATATATATAATATTTATGATTATTTCCCCTTTCATTTGCATCACACTCCCTCTCTCTCTCTACACAGCCCTGACTAAAAATGTTGTTAATCAAGTTTCCGTTTCAAATGACAAAATGTGAGACGCATGGGGTGGGGGAGGAAGTTTTCCTGATATGGTAATTTGAAGCAGATATATCATTTTGTTAATAAAATGCTGAGGCCTGTGATTAACTGGCGCTCACTAGAGATAGCACGCTGATTAATTTCACCCTCTTCAGCCAATGCCAAGGTCCTTACACTTTCCCTCGTTGTGCTAAGGGTGAAAATTAAATCAGTTCCTCTTATACATTTTTCAATAACCTTGTGCCATTTTTTCCCATGTGACATGTGTTCCCAAAGAGACAAAAGCCTTCTTAGGCTCTCAGAAAAGAAAACAAGAGCTACATAAAATGCTTTTCGTAGCCCATTATTGTTAGCACACTTGTTTTTAAGATCGACTACACCAAAACAACAGAGTGGGGATTTATTTAAACATTCTCCAATTGTCTTGACAGACATAAAACCCTCTAAACAAAGAATCAAAGCTTGTTTTCCACAGCCTGAAACCTGTAATGATGAATACAGGTAATTGGGCCTTTCAATATGGTATCTCCCTGGGTATACCTTTGTCAATAAACACACCACTTACACCATCGCTGCGAATAATAAAGATATAAATAAAGCTCAAACAAACCACCCGCATTAAACAGTAACACTGTACACATGTCAATATCATTGCATTTTTGAGGACGAGTCTAGGTATGTATGGTATAGGCAACACAATGAGCATAAGAACCGAGATGATTCCCTAGTGAAACATAAGCAGTCGACTGTGCTAGCAGAGTGAGATACACACACGAACACTTGCACAAACACCATTTACTCTTCAACTGCCATGCTAAATTCCATATATTCAGGTTCTAATCAGCAAACATGTTATCGCCCCTGGATTCCAGGCTCAGAAAATTTAATTTCTGCATGCACTTTTATCTAGAAAAATGACGGCAATAATGAGAAATGGGAAATAATAAGCGGAATACAATAAGCAAACGGCAGATCATTAAGGTGGCATTTGCTTGTTGATGCAAGCAGGGAATAATCAAGATCGTACCTTAATAACATTATAGTGTCATAAGAATAACAGAATGATCAAATTACAGGATTTAGTTAATGAAAAATGGACGGACCAACACAAGTCTCCTTTCATTTCAGGAACGCTGTTCTGCACGTCCCCAAACCCAACCGGAAAAAGTCAATGGGATATTAGAAGGCTGAAAGCTACACGTCCTTATGGAAAACCTTCATCGGCCTTATTGCCGGACAACGTTGTAAAGCCATCATCCTGTTTATAGAGGTTTAATTGAAGGCAGCATAAAACGATAAACTAAGAAACATGCATGGTTGACTTCTCCAATTCAAGCCATAAATCATTGTGATGTTCAGACAAGTCAGCCAGACACAAATTCAGATGATAGATTACCCATTTACCTTTGATTTTTGAGAGCAATGAGCTCTCCTGCAATAGCTCACACTGAGTAATGCCGCAGATGCGCGGGCAAGAGGCGATGAGAAATCCCCTTTCCTCCGTGCCGCGGATGCTTTGGAATAATCGCACAAATGACCATTATTAAAATGCTGTGGTCCTGCCGGTGAGAGAGAGAGAGCAAAAGAGAGAGAGAGAGGATTTGCATTAGCAGGCTGTAATGTTCTGATGATTTGTGATATAAAACAGTCATCAGCAAACTAATTTATCAGCCCCTGTATCTATAATGATACATGCATATACGCAGCTATAAATATTAGTATAGCAGTACAGACAGTCAAAGATACATAAATCAGGGGGTTGCACGTGGTTATACAGTATGAGGATGCTCTCGATAATGTTTTTGCTATGAAAACAACCTCATATGGTCCACAAAAAAGGAATAAACCCCATTTAGCCGGCACACAATTATAGAAATTAGATGCCGCCGGTAAGTTTAGAAGTCATTACTATTTCATATCTCCTCTCACTGTGCTTTTAAATGAGCAAGTGTCCTGTGCCTATTGAAGCCGGTCAATTATTCATTCAAGACATGCAAAAGCAGTTAGTAAAGTAGATAAAACTGTCAGTGTGCCACCGAACACAGGAAATTCCAGCTGGTGGCTCTCTCTGCTCACCGCTGTGTGTGTGAGAGAGAGAAAAGAGAGGAGCGATTCACTGAGCAGGTATTCTAATGCAAGGCCAGAGGAGGGAGAAAGAGGGGAAGAGAGGGATTGAGAGAGAGGGAAGGAAGGAGAGAAAAGCTGCTCTCCCTGGGGAACCTGTTTAGCCACACGCCGTAATGCCAGACTTTCAGTCTTGTTAGTAAGCAGTCTGCCAGGATATGAGCCAGGAGAGCTTCAAGAACAGTAAACATTAAATTGAATTCATTAACAAAGGCCACCATTTGCTGCTGGATGAAAGGTCCCAATGCCCAGCTCAAACACCCCTTCCTCGCTACTAAACCCTCTATGTGTCACCTGTTTTATTCATCAGTCTTTTGTTTGTGTACACAGCTTTGTTTGCTGGCTGCCGGAGAGCTGGTTGGTTAATTTGGCTTCTGTTGATGAAGGTTTTCCAGGTCTTTCTGGAGGCTGCCGCTGCTTGGCATGTCTAATTGTCGACAGCCCTGCAGACAACTGCTCAGTTCCAAAACCTAGATAGTTGACTTCTGAGGCAGTATCCTAACTAAAATAGAACCTCATAAATGATTGATATAAAACTCACTACATACAGTAGTCAGCAGCAAGTGGACACAACTAAATATCAGTGAAAGCTCAAGAAAGGCTTCACTCACAATATGTAGATATATGTCCCAAATGACGCACTCTATGCACTATGTACTCTATTGTCTAGTGTATGAATTTCATAAGGTTATTCTGTCAACCAACAAGTGTCTAATATTCCATCTTTTTTGTTGTTGAATAATTAAGCCCATCATTCAGGTATTTAAAGTGCACTTTTTCTTTTTGGTTCCAATGTGAACACACTACTTGCACCATTTACACAACAAACTGAAACACACACATATTTTGGTCTTAGCATTTGTTGATGCTTTTCATTTTTGGATGAATATATGTTTATATTAAGTATCTTTATATCTAAAGTATATTTACAAGTAACATTTATGTAACACTTTACTTGAGCCCTTTAATGCATTATAAAAGTAGTTTTAATGCATTAATTATGCCTTGTTATGCATCTTATAATGCATTGTACAATCTCATAAATAATTGTAACCACAGTTAATAGCCTACATTATAACACTTATCAATTCATTGTTACACTATGCATTTTAAATTCAGTTATAATTATTTACCACATTATATAATGTATTACATTATAACATCATATAATGTATTAACGCACATTAAGAATAATTATAATGCATTATACCCTCTAATAACCTTTTATAATGCATTATACTTAAAGACTTAAAGACAACATTTCTTTCATCTTATTTGTTCTTTCATTAACATTTATTATTTCTTCTCTCCACCATTTTGGATTAATTGTTTTATTGCAATTTTTTTTTTATCCTCAGGTTTTTGTTTGTTTGTTTCTTTTGGGAAAAAATGTCCTTTAAAAATTGGAAGTTTTTGTCATTATTTGCAAAAGAAAAAAAAATGAAATGAATGTCAAATAAAACTACATAACACAAATATTGGTTAAAATACTCTATTTTTAGTAAGACTTAAGTATTTTTGTTTGGATTAATGTTATTGTTATTTTTTAAATAAGTATACTTATAATTAACATTATATTTATTTGGATTTTTTTTTCTTTTCACCACATTGGATTTTTTTTCTTGTCTACCTTTCAGAACAGCCTTCAACAGTCCTGAGAGAATAAAGTGCAAAGATGTATTCTGTCAACATTTACTGACCCTTACATCATTTCAAAGATGTTTGAAAAAAATAGAGTTATTTAAACCAATGTCCAAGCTGCTCTTTTTCCAGACAATGAAATTGTCTCAATGTTCTATTCTAGACAGAGACTAACATTGTTTGGAATGACAAGAAGGTGAATAAATGAGAGAATTTTCATTTTGGTGTGAATTAATCCTTTAAGGCACATAAAATGTTGTCTAGGTAGACTGATCAGTAGGTTTTGGAACAGAGCCCTAGACTCTGAAACACTGAGAGAGAGGACAAGGACTGAATAAGCAAAAAGGATGTCAACAGAAATAGAGATAAGACCGCTCGGACATACTAAAACATATCGAGCAAAAACAAAGATTAAGTGGACATACATCAAATAAAATTGATGACGGACAAAACAGAGCATCCAGAGAAAGGACACTGTGGAAAAATGTGAAACGTGACCCTCACGCAGGCCTCCTGCCCGTCCCTGACCCATCAGAACTCCTCTGCCCCTCCTCCAGCACTCAGAAGAGAGCAAAAAACTGTGATATTTAGATGGATGAGTCTGGCACTGAGAGCAGAAAACTACCAAACAGCGACCTAAAGCGATCCCTTGTCTTCACATGCTTGATTTCATCCCTTAATTAGAGTCATTCATCAACGGTCTTGAGATACGAGGTTTCACCCCGGCTCCCGCCTCACCACACCTTGCCAGCTGTCAAAATTACAGCGTTCAGTTCATGCGCCATCCCTCAAATAGTTATTTTCTACAAGCTTGGCTGCATCTCACAATTCACTATTTACTGTATTGTCTTGCCCCTTGCCGCGTAGCCCACACACACGTGAACGCTCGCACACACACACGCTCACCCGGGGGAGTAGGCGTAATGTCAGCCGGTGCTAATAGTCATTAAGCCTCAGCTCAATTCCAATTAAAGGTCATTAGCCATGTTATTACAGAGATGATTATTGTTTTTAGACTTCAGCCAAACAACGGGCTGCTTGTCCTTGGTTGGCATGTGGGAAAACAGAGCAGAGCCTAATGAGCTAACAGCATATAGATCTGTTATGCATTATGAAAGCATGCCAGAGACCAAGGTGGATGTAAGAAAAGGAAAACATCATATTTCAAGGCTGACAGAGCAAACTTTGGATGTTGTGATCGTTTGAGAAAACGCTTTAATTCAGTGTGAGCAACATCAATTATTTAATTCCTGAAATACTGCTTTTATTCCTCGTACATTACACCTTGTTTGCAAACACAAAATGTGGCAGAACATCAATAATTTTGCTGAGATGAGTCTGTTAGCATCATCAGTTTCACCTTGGCTTCAGCGTCTCCCTCATTACAGCGCTGCAGGTTCTGAAGGAACCTCTGTTCCAGAACAACAAAATCCGATTTGAGGAAGAAGAAAGCGGTGGACCGGGTCTCCTCAGCCAGAGCTAAAATTACCTGACCTAGAGCACTCCTGCAGGGCCTCCACTAAAACAACAAAACATTCAGATACACTCTGTTCCCTGCACAGATATTCAACCTGCAGCACAGTGGTCCGTGTTCAAAAAGAGACTGAAAGTAGGCTGCTGAAAGGACAATTACTCCATCAAGAAACCAACATCTTTCCATTTTTGCTCATTTGATGCAAAAGACTATTCATAAATTCATAAATGTATAACTATTCTTCAGACAAACAGATTGTTAAAATATATACCGTCGTTCCACTTCTAGCATCTTATGGAAATAAAGTCTTGCTTGAACCATGTCTGACACAATCATGTTTTCGCAATCAATTTTCAATATCTCTATTCAGTTTTTGGCATCTGAATCAATCAATCAATCAATCATTATTAGGTTATATTAAATATACAATATAATATATTTTACAATATATATCTATTGCTGATTTTCAGGATAGAAATTTTACCTTGTGCTGCATCTACATCTTAAAAAGTGTTATTTTCAATAAAATGCCTATTTGCAGATGAGCTGTCATCTTAAAGGGACAGTTCACACAAAAAATTAAAACTCTGTTGAACATCTTTTTTGTTTTTTCAATTTTAAAGTAAAAGTTCTCCATCCACTTTCATTTTATGGAAAACAGCAGCTTGATGATTTTAATATCTTAAAATCATCAGAAGTCGTCCTACAGGTATGAAATGCCACGAGGGTGACACTGTAAAAAGTCATTTGTTAAGTTTACTTAATTGCATTGTGCAAACTCGTTGCCTTAATTCAATTAAGTAATCTTAACTTAACTGAATTAAGTTACTAATATATTACAAGTATTTCTTACTTATTTTAAGTCCTATTTACTTAAGCCATTTACACTCACCTAAAGGATTATTAGGAACACCTGTTCAATTTCTCATTAATGCAATTATCTAATCAACCAATCACATGGCAGTTGCTTCAATGCATTTAGGGGTGTGGTCCTGGTCAAGACAATCTCCGGAACTCCAAACTGAATGTCAGAATGGGAAAGAAAGGTGATTTAAGCAATTTTGAGCGTGGCATGGTTGTTGGTGCCAGACGGGCCGGTCTGAGTATTTCACAATCTGCTCAGTTACTGGGATTTTCACGCACAACCATTTCTAGGGTTTACAAAGAATGGTGTGAAAAGGGAAAAACATCCAGTATGCGGCAGTCCTGTGGGCGAAAATGCCTTGTTGATGCTAGAGGTCAGAGGAGAATGGGCCGACTGATTCAAGCTGATAGAAGAGCAACTTTGACTGAAATAACCACTCGTTACAACCGAGGTATGCAGCAAAGCATTTGTGAAGCCACAACACGCACAACCTTGAGGCGGATGGGCTACAACAGCAGAAGACCCCACCGGGTACCACTCATCTCCACTACAAATAGGAAAAAGAGGCTACAATTTGCACGAGCTCACCAAAATTGGACGGTTGAAGACTGGAAAAATGTTGCCTGGTCTGATGAGTCTCGATTTCTGTTGAGACATTCAGAT
The DNA here is from genome assembly GCF_936440315.1 of Barbus barbus. Classification (NCBI taxonomy): domain Eukaryota; kingdom Metazoa; phylum Chordata; class Actinopteri; order Cypriniformes; family Cyprinidae; genus Barbus; species Barbus barbus. The sequence continues at coordinate 15,444,639 of NC_136724.1, forward strand.
GGTAGAGTCAGAATTTGGCGTAAACAGAATGAGAACATGGATCCATCATGCCTTGTTACCACTGTGCAGGCTGCTGGTGGTGGTGTAATGGTGTGGGGGATGTTTTCTTGGCACACTTTAGGCCCCTTAGTGCCAATTGGGCATCGTTTAAATGCCACGGCCTACCTGAGCATTCTTTCTGACCATGTCCATCCCTTTATGACCACCATGTACCCATCCTCTGATGGCTACTTCCAGCAGGATAATGCACCATGTCACAAAGCTTGAATCATTTCAAATTGGTTTCTTGAACATGACAATGAGTTCACTGTACTAAAATGGCCCCCACAGTCACCAGATTTCAACCCAATAGAGCATCTTTGGGATGTGGTGGATCGGGAGCTTCGTGCCCTGGATGTGCATCCCACAAATCTCCATCAACTGCAAGATGCTATCCTATCAATATGGGCCAACATTTCTAAAGAATGCTTTCAGCACCTTGTTAACTTAATTGAATCTTAATTGAATCTGAGGAACACTGAGAGTAGCTATACCTAGTTAAAAAAAACACAGCTCTCCATTCACATTTCAAGACATTTATTTTTCAAAATGTAGAAAAATACTGTAAATCAACATGGTAATTTGTAATAGTTGCCATTAACAATGCTTGAATCAGAAAAAAATCCCAAATTAAATGTTAAGAGTTGTACATTTACATTTAGTCATTTAGCAGACGTTTTTATCCAAAGTGATTTACAAATGTGGACAATAGAAGCAATCAAAACCAACAAAAGAGCATTTGAGAAAAATAATATTCCCTGAGCACATAAAAACAATAAAAAGAATGCACACTCAATATACTTCAACTTACATAGTAACAAAAACATTTGCTCATACTGTCTAACTCCTTTGACATGTATTGCAATGTCAACCTGTGTCATCAAGTAAACACAATAGCTGAAAACATGAAAACATGAAAATAAACACGCAAGACCTTTCCTCTCTGTGTTGTGCCCAAGCAGGACAGAAATGCCATGAGAACTGCAGTGTGTTGAAGAGTAACCTCAGTTTCCTGAAAAGAGGGAAGAATATATAAAATGAGATTCAATGTTACTCTGTATGTGTAAAGAATGTCTTATTTATTGTTTGCTGACAATCCATTTAATTTAATGAGGTAGTCCTTCTAAAAATTTAAATTCTCTTATCATTTATCACCCTCATGCTAACCTCCATGTATATTACTTTCTTCTGATAAATATGATTTTTAGAAAATTAATCAATCTCTGTGAGTCCATATTTGATGCTTTAAAAAAAACACACACACAGCAATTGTGACAGTAATTCATATGAGCCCAGTGGAGGAATAAATATCTACTAAAGACATCTTCACAACATCTCTCTCGTTTTTGAAGCATTAACTTTAATTCAAACACTGAATACTGCGCGGATATATTTAGCAGGCGCGACATAGATGACATAACAAAATATATCATATAATCAAGTTCCTTAACATTAAACTCAAACTTATATGTATAAATACTCACCAGTTTTATTGTTTATCAGCCGAGGTCTTCCACAAAACAAGATGGCAAAATTCTCAGTCCAAACCCTGATCAACAAACAAATCATGTAACCTTAACCAAAGACTATTGACTTTGCCTTAACTAGGGACATTTGAGTAACTAGGACTTTTAGCACAAATAGTAAGATATAATAGATCTACATCAGTAAGGTAAACAAACAATAGCACTTTATGTAAAGTCAACAAAAAAAACTGAGTTAGCAGGTTTGTTAGATTTTACTGTGGAGTAAATGATGCCAGAATTTTCATTTTGGGGTGAACTGTCCCTTTAAGCATGACAGTCCGCCTCATCAGTCAGGATGGTTCCTTCATTTGTTCCATCAAACACATTCTGTTCAGCCCTACACATTTTTTTCCCCAGTCTTTGTAGGCATCAGACGTTTTTAAAGCACAAGACAGTCACATGGGGATTTCTAGATTAAACAAACAAAAAAATAATAATTACAACTGGGTATTAATAACACTGCAAATATTAATCTTAGAAGTAAACACTAAGCGGCTTAAAGAAAATTGCAAATAAATCAGATTATCCTATAGGAATATACTTACAAAGGATCTGAAGGTCCATGCTTTTTTTTTCATAAGTATTTGTAATAGGTAGGCAGCACCAAGCAATTCATAAGGTATTCGGGCGCATACATATTTCAGCTTCAATTTCATTTTTTCATAAATCGCACAGCCACAAGGTAGATTCAATTAGGTTTTTCTGATTGGGTCACTGCCATTCTGTCAGGTCATTCAAAGGTTAAGGAATTCAGCGCTACAAACATGATTAGGCCACTGCGGCATCTGATCAGGCCTTCTGTTTATCATGTAGACCCACTGGGTTTTGCAAGTCTGACAGTAATGACGGCGGGAAGCTTTGCTGCAGGTAACGGTTGGGGTATTTTACATCCTAAATTACTTTATTAACACACTTTTACGTTTAAACACTTCGGGGGAGAAAAAACGGAGTCACCACAGGACTGACATCACTGCGCCTCGATGCTAAAAGCGGAGTACATATTAAATCATTTTTATGTACTGAAGGTATGGGCAACATAATGTCATTTCCCCTCACTACAGGACTCTAAGAGAGCGAGAGAGGGAGAAAGAGAGAGAATGAAAGCAAAAAAGAAATAATTACACACATAATTCGATCTGTCTGGATTCTGTGTCCATCTGCTCCCTGTCTATAGTCGTCTCCATTTATATGTCATGTTATAAATTCACATTTTATTGTGGAAAAAATTTCTGTATAATTATCAGATGAACTGGATATTCCAGAGGAAGAAGATGAAGTGCAGCATATGTGAATTACATTCAAGTTTTCCCACTTACAAAGAATGGAGAGATCTGTAATTTTCATCGTAGGTACACCTCAACGGTGAGAGACACATTCTATGATTTTTGAATAATTAATTTCCATTTTATTGCATGAAATAAGTATTTGATACAATAGAAAAATAGAACTTAATATTTGGTACAGAAACCTTTGTTTACAATTACAGAGGTCAGATGTTTCCTGTAGTTCTTGACCAGGTTTGCACACACTGCAGCAGGGATTTTGGCCCACTCCTCCATACAGGTCTTCTCCAGATATTTCAGGTTTTGTGGCTGTCGCTGGGCAACACGGAGTTTCAGCTCCCTCCATAGATTTTCTATTGGGTTCAGGTCTGGAGACTGGCTAGGCCACTCCAGGACCTTGAAATGCTTCTTATGGAGTCACTCCTTAGTTGCCCTTACTGTGTGTTTGGGGTCATTGTCATGCTGGAAGACCCAGCCACGACCCATCTTCAGTGCTCTTACTGAGGGAAGGAGGTTGTTGCTCAAAATCTCGCGATACATGGCTCCATCCATCCTCCCCTCAATAAGGTGCAATCGTTCTGTCCCCTTTGCAGAAAAGCACCCCCAAAGCATGATGTTTCCACCCCCATGCTTCACGGTTGGGATGGTGTTCTTGGGATTGTACTCATCCTTCTTCTTCCTCCAAACACGGTGAGTGGAGTTTATAAAATAAGTTATATTTTGGTCTCATCTGACCACATGACCTTCTCCCATGCCTCCTCTGGATCATCCAGATGGTCTTTGGCAAACTTCAGACAGGCCTGGACATGTGCTGTCTTGAGCAGGGGGACCTTGCGCACGCTGCAGGATTTGAATCCATGACGGTGTAGTGTGTTACTAATGGTAACCGTTGAGACTGTGGTCCCAGCTCTCTTCGGGTCATTGACCAGGTCCTCCCGTGTAGTTCTAGGCTGATCCCTCACCTTTCTCAGGATCATTGATACTCCACGAGGCGAGATCCTGCATGGAGCCCCAGTCCGAGGGAGATTGACAGTCATCTTGAATTTCTTCCATTTTCTAATAATTGCGCCAACAGTTGTTGAGTTCTCACCAAGCTGTTTGCCTATTGTCCTGTAGCCCATCCCAGCCTTGTGCAGGTCTACAATTTTGTCCCTAGTGTCCTTAGACAGCTCTTTGGTCTTGCCCCTAGTGGAGAGGTTGGAGTCTGATTGATTGAGTGTGTGAACAGGTGTCTTTTATACAGGTAACAAGTTCAAATAGGTGCAATTAACACAGGTAATGAGTGGAGGATAGGAGGGCTTCTTAAAAGACAAACTAACAGGTCTGTGAGAGCCAGAATTCTTGCTGGTTGGTAGGTGATCAAATACTTATTTCATGCAATAAAATGGTAATTAATTATTCAAAAATCATACAATGTGATTTTCTGGATTTTTTTTATTTTATATTCTGTCTCTCACAGTTGAGGAGTACCTACGATGAAAATGACAGATCTCTCCATTCTTTGTAAGTGGGAGAACTTGAAAAATCGGCAGTGTATCAAATACTTATTTGCCCCACTGTGTGTATATATATATACACATACACACACACACACACACACATACACACCTATCATTATTAGCAGCAGTAGTAGAAATATAAATAAAAATAATGTACAGTATTATATATATACAACCAATTTATTAAAGCTGCTATAACAATTTATTGTCATATTTATCACGTATACATCATTTTTATACAATAAAACTATGATCATAGTCTGTGTGTATTTATACACACATTAGTAGTAGTAGCAGTATAAATAAAACTATAATAATGTACAATAATAATTATATAAATTACAATAGTATAATGTATATTATTATTTTTACCATTACTTATAATGGTAGTAACCAAATACAATGATAGTTATTATTGAAGTATATGAATTTGTACTTATCCATATATCGGCCTGTCTTTACACGCTGATAACTCTCATCAAGTCCTTTCATATCCTACAAGTGCACAGCTGTCTCTCTCTCTCTCTCTCTCTCTCTCTGTGTTTCTGATACCACTGCTGGTCCCCAGATGCTGTGTGTCTGCTCTGTCTCTACCTCAAACACACATACACACACAAAACACTCCAACAAGGGATAGCAGACAATGTGAATAATGTATGAAGCATTTTATACTGCGATTGATGGTTGTCAATCACGTCTGCCTAAATCAAGACAGCACAGATCATTTCCATTGCTGCTATTGGATATTCGAGTTGAAAGCACTTTTCCAGAACCACACATAACCAGTCAATCTAAGCATCAGCGCAGGGAAGAGATCCCTCGTTGTGCCTTAATTAACATTGGGAAGACCAAAGTCTCACCCAGACCTCGCTTATTCAACCTACGCATTCAATATCTGTATTTACATGCCAGCATTACTGAGCAAACAAGCTCATTTAAAAGTTCATATGCTAATGTGTGACATTTAAAGCAAACTTTACACGAGAAAAGGACATACAACAATAGGCTTTGATTCTTTTCCGTGATGTGAACTTATGCCGTTTCCATATTTATGACTTTAAAACTGTGACACCTTTGGAGGAAAAGCTTGCAGAGGTATTTCCTCAGCCATCCTTCTGCATTAAAAAAATGTGAACAAAGTAAGGATTAAATCTACACTACATCTAGAATTAAGAAAAATCAGCACAAGGCATCTAAATAAAATCACAGTGATTGTAATCACTTGCAATGTTACTGAAATTGTATAGATTTTGAATGTGACTGAACATGACTTTAAAAAATTGCTTTTCTTAATTTAACTATTTTACAAAATTTTCAAAATCAAAAAAGACTTATGTTAATTTTAAACATAAATTATAAGCATAACATCTTAAAACAATCAATTACAACAACTTAAAAGTTTATTTGTGACCCTGAACCACAAAACCAGTCATAAATAGCACGGGTAAATTTGTAGCAATAGCCAACATTGTATGGGTCAAAATTACCAAAAAAATGATTGGGATATTAACGATCATGTTCCATCAAGATATTTTGCCAATTTCCTACCTTAAATATATACAAACTTAATTTGTGATTAGTAATATGCATTGCTAGGAACTTCATTTGAACAACTTTAAAGGCGATTTTCTCAATATTTAGATTTTTTTTGCACCCTCAGTTTCCAGATTTTCAAATAGTTGTATCTCAGCCAAATCCTAACAACCATACATCAATGGAAAGCTTATTAAAGCATTGTATAAATCTCAATTTAAAAAAAAATTACCCTTATGACTGGTTTTGTGGCCCTGGGTCACATTTCATAAAATAAATTAAAATAACACCCAAAAATAAAAACTGTCTCATAATTTTATTCATCTCATTGTCATTTCAAACCTTTTTATGCCTTTATTTACTTTACACAAAAATATGAGCCCTTTTTTCCAGATATATTGTAATCAAGAGATGTTTCAGTCAAGTCGACATGAAATGAAAATTAACCTGGAATCTTATAAGTCTTATTTTGAACAATTTCTTCAGGCATATGTTTCTTTCTTTCTTTCTTTCTTTCTTTCTTTCTTTCTTTCCTCATAATGTTGTAACTGAACTGTTATGTGACATCATTCATTTGCAGTTTACGCCACTTCTGCAAGCTCATATTCATCTTTCTCCACTTTAAAGTGAAAGCCCAATCAACAACCAATGCTCTGATGTACATCACAATATGGAAGAAAAGACCTGCCACTACTTCCATTTCATCACAACTTTAGGTTGGAAAAACTTTTTTCAACCGTACACTGAATGCATGCTTACCACCAAGAACAATTAAAACTGTGAGTGAGTTTCGAGTAGCAGGTTTTAAGCACACAGCAGGGGTTTGTTCTGCTCTAGCAGATGCTGTAGGTGTTCTATATGGGAGGTCAATCTCACATCTCCTTGTCTCTTGTTTCCTCATTGATCTAAACCATCAGATACTTCAGCTCCCACACTCAGGCAACCAATGCAAAAGTGATGACAAAATACGCCATTAAAATTCAAGACTCCAATATTCACAGAGATACATTTAATCAAAACAATCCCTAATATATTTCACAGTCTGTGCACAAACAGCACTCTTAAATCTCCAACTGGCTTTTCATACTTCACCGAGCACGGCAGAGAAACCGGCAGGAAAGAAAAAACTCCTGTTGCGTCTTTGACTGCGCTTCACTTTCCGAAGGCTGTGAGATTTGACGTGAAGGATAAACCACAATGTCAACCAATTGCGCCTTGCTTAAAGACCTTCATGATCGATCGGCCAGACGGCAGATGAACGGGGGCCCATTTCAGCAGTTTGCTGTACAAACCACTCATTCATTAAAAGATGCTCTTCCTTATTGATTTTAGCTTAAGTAATGAGGAAGCTTATCCAAAAATCTTTAACATTTGGTCTTAAGTTAAGGAAATCAATGGCACCATTCCCATATGAACAGCATATTTGAAGTTTATGTGCAAAAGACAAGGCAAATCTAAATTGGATAAATCAATAGGCTTTGTCGATTTAATGTAAAACTGACCTATAGCTTTTTAGCACTTAAAGTGAGCTGTACATATATGAAGACTAATCACTTCTGATGCATTTCCATCATCAGGGCTTTAAATATTAAAATTACAAAGACAAAGACGCACAATTAAAATGACAAATTTGTGCTACTTTTCATACAAGTCAAAAGTTCTTAAAACAAGTCAGATGTTCAAGGTGAAAGCAGACTCTGGGAAATCTAATCCTTATATAAAGCTCATACTGGCATTAGCATTAAAGTGTGAATCTTGCTAAAGCTGGAGGAGGAGAAATGTGTAGGAATGTGTAGGTATAAGCTCAAAGTGTGAGGAGCTGTGTATTAAACTCCAGTCACCTTTTGAGTTCTTCTCAGCACGGAGAGTTCTTTTAAAGTTCAATCAATGGATCTAAGCTAATCTCTGCCGCTGAATAGCATACAGTTTTAAGCAAAGGTCCAGCAGGCGGTGGAGAAGAAAGTTGACAATAAGTTTGCTACGTCTTTCAAATAGGTAGAACTCATTAAAACATTTGCTGTGTGGCAAAATATCAGCATGGGGCCCTATAAAGCAAACAATCTATAGTAGATATTGTTGTGCGGTCCTCAGACATTTCCTGTAAATAATGAAAACCTTATTTGTTGTGTTAATATTGCTGTATGTATTACAAAATATCCCACCTGACATATAACACAGCTCTCAAATCCACAGATATTGCAGGCAGGAGATTTCCTTTCACATGTTTCACATATAAAAAAACAACAGTGGTGCGGGGAGGAGAAAGCGAGAGAGGAGGCAGAAACAGACTGATGGAGAGTGAGGGCAGAAATGACATCCAAATATAGCAGCAGCTGGAGCAGAGATGCCTGCTGGGGATTCCGTCTCTGATGCCACCGAGCCAAAGGTGAGGTGTATGTTAGTAAAGCTAAGCTGCAGACAACATTTCCCAGAGGTAATTGTTCTGCTCATTAATATTCATTTGAACCTGATTTCCTTTACATCAGTGACAAGTTCTGGCTTTGATGTGCCGGATCACGTGCCTCAGTGCCACTTTTTTCCCCGTGCCCAAATATGCAAAAAACGTTCTCACACATCTTTAAAAAAACAGCACAGGATTTGCTCTGTTTGTCTGCACCTTCGTGCTTCTCTTCCCACCCATTTTGTTGTCTGGTCAGACAGTGTTTTCCATTTAGCAGGGACGGTTTAATCACGCGTTAAAAATTACAGGCTCCTCTCTTGGCCAAGCATGACATTTCAATTGTGAACCAATAAAAATACTACATGAAGAGGGCTGAGATGATGGACTAACAGCAAAGCCTGGAGATCCAGGTTACCATGGTGAACTATCTTCTCCATTTGTGCAAGGTCAAGATTAAGAAGCCTGATGCAAAAAGCTCTGTTTTATGTTTTATTGTTCAGATAGGCATATAAAATGTAAAAGAATATAATTTTTAAATGATCATTTAATCATAATAATTATATATATATATATATATATATATGTGGTAATATTACATTAAAAATGCAATTTAAACAACATTTAAATAATCAAATTAAAAAGTACACAAATTATATATTATATACATAATATTATTATAAATAATTATATGAAAAATGACAAACAATACACAATAAATATACGTGTGTGTGTGTCTGTGTGTGTGCACATGTATATCTATATCTAATATCTATATCTATATATCCATTAAAAATCATGTAAATTTGATAATGTCTTTGTACATTTTATATCATACTTAATGTCATAAATTCACTTATGTGATTAGTGACCTAGAAAATATTTAAAATATTTCTTATTCACTTTTGTCACACACTATTTTAAATGTACTCTTTTGAAATTGAAAAAAAAAAAAAGCCAGCCATTTCTAACCATCCTGACTATCAAAATATCATTCATCTTGAGAACTGGAAACCCACAACTTCAAAATCCTAAACTACTTAGGTACTCAGAAATTAGTCATTCAATTTCAGTTAAAAGTGTGTTTTGATATGCCGTATGAAAAAAAGCTTTTCTGGTTTTGATTTTTCTGGGTTTGGAGATATGGTTATAAAATATTCAGGACAGATATGCAGCAACAGATACCAGCTGTCATGTGTAAGCTAGCGAATGTTATGACAAGAGTTTTAAAACATTTATGTGCAGAGTATAGTGTATAAAAGACTCATTAGGTCCAAGGGACTAGGCCATCGTGTTCAGCTAAGTATGGTAACAAAGCTAACAGAGAAACCTAAGATGCATCAGGAACATACAGTACAAGCTAGAAAAACACCAAAAAACGATAGATATTCATCACTATCGCCTATGCAAAATGTGAAATTTATCTCTATCTGAAGCTGCAAACATCACAGTTACTGTGACAATTTTTTCTGCATCATTCTTAAATAGGCTGTTCATGTGTCTAATTAGATTAGTTTTTTCTCAGCACATTAGCAGCAAAGTAAATAATAACCATGTCTTTTGTTTCTTCAGTTGCCAAACATTTACTAAACTAGTGCTATAAAGACAACAAATCCCTTTTTTCCTATTACAACAGCATAATTTTGAATCCATTAAGTCCTAAAACTGGCCAAAAGCCAATATAAAGTCCTGGAACGATTGACTTTGTGAGCAAAAAGTTGCTTATTAACACACATGTAAGAGACTTTGCATCTCAGAAAGCTGGTGTCAAGCACTCTGAAAGCATTCAAATGTAACCTGCATGTTTTCAGAAGCAGCTTGAAATAAATCAAAGTCCGACCCATATAATCCGATCAAAGGAAGACATTAGACTCGTTAGGAGAGTAAATCATTTAGACTAATGTACATCTCCTGAATGCTACTTCATCTTCCACCGAGATATGACGACATTTAAAGTGAATCTATTATCTCCCCTTTACCTTCGCTTCCCCCAAAACCATCGCCCACCCCAAGCGGACACCACTATTTACAATTCTGATGGGATGGATTGTAATTAGAGGCCGGATCATTTTACACAATTAGACAAGGGCACAGGACTGGTGAATCAGCAAATCTGATAAATTATCTTTTCATGGCAATGTACTCCCATTAGGGTTGTGTGTTGGTGTGCTTTTTAGAGTCTGATGCAAAGACCCCCAGCTCAATTCAAAGCACACTTTCCCATTAGCGTGCGTAATGGACACTTCTTATGCAAAGTGGCCGTGAGTGAGGACGCGGTGGCAGAAATGGGATTAAATCTTGCTAACTCCTCAAGATTTAACGGAGGAAGCGCAGCGGGATAAGCGGCATAACTCTCGCTCCATCTCTCTGTCTCTCTATCCATCCGAGAGTACAACAGTGTTTTGAGAGCCGTCACCTAATCACTCTGTGTCTTAAAGGCCCTCTGGGAACATGCTTACTTCAACTAATATGCTCTAATGACTTTGAACTAACTTTCATTTCTGCTGCTTTGCATTTTACTGTCCTGAGGATTTTCCAGGGAGGATTATCATGATGGAAAGAAAGACAGCAGAGCAGCCACAGGTTTTCAGATGCGGGAGACTTATTTGTTTTAATAGAGAATTGTCATATCAGATCAGATATGCGGATATTTCATAGAAAATTGGAAAAACATGCTAGACAAACACTGAAATTTCCATAAAAGACAAAACACCAGAACAGAAGAGTTTCACTCATACCAAAAGACTGCTGTGCCATCTCTGATCGCTCAGTCACTCACGTAGCCTGTGGCCAAAATACAAGACAATAGGGTACAACAGGGCCACATGGGACAACAGCCCCTTTTGATTTTTTTTTCTCTCTTTCTTGATTTTTTCTTTCACATAAAACACCAACACCTTCACTAAACATGTGTCTACTATGCACTGAAAAAATTTCCTTATCAACCAGATCATCATGTGCGATGAAAAAAGATTGAATCTGAGGTAATCTTTTATTTTTTTATTTTTTAATCTTGCAGATTTTTAAAGTTAATAAGAATCGTTATTACTTTTATTTTTTCTCTTTTTCAGGGTGATTCATTTATTTTCAGTATCTGAAAAAAAGAAAGACAGACAAAATACTGTTATGTCAAAGGAGGATGAAATTAGAATACCTTTACTGCAATTGAAATAAAAGAGAACAGATTTATACTAAGGAAAAAAGGTGCACATTGACTGCCCCAGTCACAATGGATATTAATTTATAAAATATGCCTGCACTAACATAGCCTCAAGACTAGCAGTTAAATGAAAGGAAAAAAACCTAAAAGTGATTAGATAAAGCAAAAATAGTGCTTATTTTGTATTAGTATACTCTTAAATGTTGCTCATAAAATACATTGCTGATAAAAAATATTTGCATACTGTATGTTTATATGTTATAATATGTGCATACTATGTTTCCCTTCTATTTACCCAAAACTCGAGATAAAAAAAACTGCTCTGGCTGGCTTTATATTTACTTACAACAAACTTTTGTTTTAGCATGTATTTTTTATTTATCTTATTTGTTATCTAAATTAATGATTAAACTTTATTTTAAGGTCCAATTCTCACCATTAACAAACCATTAACTATGAATATCTGTGTCACAGCAAATGAAACCTTTGGCACCAGTCACGATGAGTTCCTGTTAAGCATACATCTTGTCTGAGTTTCCCTCAGTACCACTGTCTCTTTAAGTAGATGCCTGTGGTTCTCACACCACATTTCATGTATCATGCCAGGAACGTATAGAGGACCGTGATGCGTTGACCACAGCGGAAAGCCAGCCTCCATCCTATACGAACACGGAACGGGCTTTCTCCACCTCTGTAAACAACAAAGCCATCTTGTCTCAATCCCACATTCATAATAAATGTCAAAAGCTGCGGTTAGCTTCAAAAAAACGTCTCCACATTTTGCTGTGGAGCTCTCTGACCACCGGGAACACTGTCTCTTTCATATACTCAGATGCAATAACAATCACTCGACAAAACTAAAGGAAATAAATCGCACAATTAGAGGCCATTTACCCTTAATCTTTACATAAACACAGGCCACTTCAGACATATTAAATAACCTCATCCACGCACCGCAGGCCGTTCATCCTCACCATATTCACCTTACTCAACAGTTCTAGGACGTTGTCAAAACAGTAACGGCTGCAAGAAAAACACAAAAAGAGTAAACGTCCATGTCTAAATGTGTACTAAAAATGAAAAGCTGGAGACAGGCCGCTTAAAGCTGCGACAAGCGCAAAAAGCTGGGCTAGTTTGCTTGAAAGAGCAAAAATAGAAATCTAAGCCGGCTGCTAGTTAATAGAATAAATATGGTCATGGTGCCACTGTAATCTGGAAGCAGAGGGGGCTTTGTCACAGAATCTTGCCCTTATAAAGACCCACGGCGCTTCGGCCTCCATCTGCGCTTGATGAGAATTACAACTTCCATTTAGATGCAAATACAATTAGCTCTCCCTGCCATGCACATTAGAGCCCTTAGCAAACACAAGTGAGATTTTTCTCTGCCTCTTAAGAGGGCATCTGTGTCCCCATACGCAGCGCAGGTGGAGGAGGGGAACGTGGCGATGCCAGTCAGCACCAGTTGGCACGGTGTCAAGATTCGGTGGGTAAACACCTCTGATGCCTGGTAGCTTATCACAATATGCCACATTATTAGGTAATTAGCAGAGGCGGAACCTCTCCACTTCAGCATCAGTGCCAGGCAAACAGATGCAGGAATGCACGTGCAGATAAATATTTGTTCTGACAGCTTGACACTTGGACGGGAAAATATGTATCTGGGATTTGACGTCGCACTTTTGCTTTGATAATTCGCAGCGGTGAAGTGCGGGTATCAGGCTTAGCACATAATACAGTCATTAGCGAAATCCCGAGTTCATTAACATACAGACGTTAATGCGGCGACAAACGCGAAACATCTTGTTGGCACATTTCCAGCGAGCACTCGTAGCCCCTTTGATCAGCACGTGCGGAATCGAGGAGAATACAAACGCGTGGCCCTAGTCCACGAGGTTAATGATATTATTGCACCTATCTGCATATTTAATTACGCTCCTTGTTAACGATAAGTGCTGTTCATTCAATTTGCTTCATTTTGTAGCTGGCACGTTTTCAATGGGAGCCCGCCAGCCAGGCTGTCGGGGAGTACAGACAATTAAAAATGCATTCATCGAATCTGTAAAACAGATGCTAACAATCAGGTGCTTTCTCTCAACAAGATCTCTTCAATCTTTCATTATCATTATGCCAGTTAGACGTAATTATCCCGTTGCCAGCTCATGCCAGCTCGCTTCTTATTCCAAAAGGTTGCTAGAGTGTTCTTCTGAAGTATCAACAGCAGTGGGGCTCTTAAAACACAGACACATTCAGTGAAATTAAGCATTTTCTCATTAGCCGGAGGCTATTGGGCTTATAAATTATTCATTCCTTCCTCACAAAAGAACATTAATCAATTATGAAGATATAAAGAAATTAAACATGGGGAGAAAGACAAGACTTTCATATTAATATGCAGACAGATAGTACTGCTACCGCTGGAAAATCAATACTTCTGTGAGTAATCTGCACGCTTCGGCGGCAATATGAATGCGTAATCAGATGTGATCTCGGTTCTGGATAGAGAAAAAAGCTTATTCTTTTATTGTTTGCTATATAGAGCATCTACAAAAAGAAAATTAACCCTGTAAGTAAATAAATAAACAAACAAACCAACAGGAGAAACAAATAAAATCACCCTTGCAAAGAAGTGAAAAACGCTGCAAGTGGAAATTCTGGCAGATGCACCACCAGGGACCGTAGCAGACTGAGCCATGCAATCGGTTTGAACCCCGTGCCGCACAAATTTGTTTTTAATGCATTTTTAAAGTTTTACTGCCATTCAAGGACACTCGGGAAATAAAACTCATCCATTCAAAGTGTTGACCTGATTGGTATTAACAGCTGAAACAAATCTGCTTGGCTCCATCAGCACTCCCTGAGCTAAGAGACACAAACCTGTCTCCTATCAAAGGCCAGCCATGCTGCGAAATTCTGTTGGACAAATCATTTGCAGTATAGCAACCAAATAACTTCACTACGTAGGAATAAAATGATTCAGACATTTAAAGGGGTCATTGGATGGCCATTTTCCACAAATTGATATCATTCTTTAGGGTCTTAATGAAAAGTTACATACTTTGGTTAAAATTTCTCAATGGTAGTGTAAAAAAACACCCTTTTTACCCTGTCAAAATCAGCTCTGTTTTCAGTAAGCTGTTTTTTAGTCCATGTCGTTTTAAATGCTAATGAGCTCTGCTGACCCCGCCCCTCTCTTCCATGGGGCGACGAGCAGACTGTAAACTTCACATTACAACTAGCACATTATTAGGAAAGGCGATTTGCAAAGATTGATAAAAAACCCTTTTACTCACTTCTGTAGATGAATCTAGATCACGAATGATTTGCGCAAATATAAATGCATTTAGACAGATCGGGGATCGGTGCATTCCCTTCAAAAACGAAAGTAACTTAATCCTCTGCATCTTCAGCGGCTCAGATGTTGGAGTAAATGACGACTGCTATATTCATTATTACATCCAACAAAAAACACCTCAATTGCTTAATCGAAGACATCTTGTCTTCCCCTGCACCGGAGTCGACACAATGGCAAACTGATGACTGCTCACTCAGGGCGGGTCTAAGGTAAGACGGCCTTGTCAATCAACTATCGTGGGAGGGGCCTGTACAGAACTACGTCATTCTGACAGGAATCTCAGAACAGCCGGATTTGAGAAAGGGTTTTTAAAATAGGGATTTAAAAAATTAAAATTAAAAAATGAAATAAAATAAAATTCAAATATTTAACAATTCTGTCTGTATGTGAGTAACTATCTGCTGTTCTGATAGAAAAGATTGTTATAGACTTTTGAACCTGTCAAATGTTTATGCTTATAGAAAACTTTTAAAATATATTTTTTTACAAATTTGGGCACCAAGTGAGCTAAGACTAAAAACAAAACAAAACAAAACAAAACAAAACAAAACAAAATTAAATTAAATTAAATTAAATTAAATTAAATTAAATTAAATTAAATTAAATTAAATTAAATTAAATTAAGTATACTGCCAAGTATGGTGACCCATACTCGGAATTCGTGCTCTGCATTTAACCCATCTAACGTGCACACACACAGCAGTGAACACACACACACACCGTGAACATACACCCGGAGCAGTGGGCAGCCATTTATGCTGCGGCGCCCGGGGAGCAGTTGGGGGTTCGGTGCCTTGCTCAAGGGCACCTCAGTCGTGGTATTGAGGGTGGAGAGAGCGCTGTACATTCACTCCCCCCACCTACAATCCCTGCTGGCCCGAGACTCGAACCCACAACCTTTGGATTACGAGTCCGACTCTCTAACCATTAGGCCAGACAGATAGAACATGTTGTAACACTTTCCCCTAATGCTTATTTGCTACATGAGCAAACTGGCATGAGGGGGAATATAAAAAGGTGAGACAATCTGCATTTTGGCTTCATCATGTCTCATAACACTTTTGGAATATATTATCTAACACAACAGCTCTGTGAATAATTTTCCTAAAACCACATAAAAATCATTACCCCAAGCTGCTCGAGTCAAAATCACACCGAGAGAAAGACGTGAGACTCATTTAGATCTGTTTGTTCAAAGAGCATCATCTACGTCATCTTATTCAAATATGTTTTTAGTTTTAGTTACTTTTTCTTATTTGTAAGTCGCTTTGGACAAAAGCGTCTGCTAAATGACAAAAGTAAAAAAGTAAAGAGTGTAAAGACCATCGACTCTACCGTGCGACTCCACCGGGCAGGGACACCGGCAAGGGATAGTAGTAGCTTTTTATTTAATTTTTTCATTGATATGTTTATTATTGAAATGTTGTTGTTATATGCATGTGTTAATTTTATTTAATTTCTTTATTTTCTTAAATATGTGGGTAGATAGTATTTATAGAGTTGTAACTTTTTAGTTTTAGTTACTTTTTCTTATTTGTAAGTCGCTTTGGACAAAAGCGTCTGCTAAATGACAAAAGTAAGTAAAGTAAGTAAGTAAATATGTGTCCTGACTGATGAGGTCACGGGAAGTTGCATAACCATAATTCCCTCCATGCCCATTCCTGATGCCCTCATTACTGTCCAGAGCCCATATCAGAATGTTTATCTGTATGCTTTTGGAGAAACAGTGATAAATCCATCCTCAATTAAAGATTATATGTCAGAGGTTCTGGGCTGAAATTGAATTAAAGGGAAAAAAGGCTCCTTAATATCCAGTTGATATATCCCTGCAGGTGACAGCTGTATCATATAAACCTTTTCTTCTTGCTTAGCAGACAACTGCTGAGCCACACTGAGATTCATCTGTAAAAGCTACAGTACTTACAACACCTTCACTCGCAGAACTGACAATATCATTGTCCTGATAGGCTAATTCACTTCTCATCATACTGGTTTATTGAGTATAACACATTTCAATTTCTGGTTCTGTGTCTGGAAAAGGGGATTTTTTTTTAAGTACTGGGCATAAAAATCGAGTGCATTATAAGGAGCTCTATTCATTTCTTATGATCATAGCCAATCAGTGACCCTGCTGTGAGTTTCTCATTAAAAACCTCATTTTTTGGATGTGCAGCAAATTAATGTCACTCTGTGCAATACAGCTAAAGGTTATAAGGATGATGGCTGTATTTGCTTTTACACACTCACCTTTTACCAAAGTGTGTGAGCCTTTTCTTGCAGACCCTCTTGCAGTGGCCAAATGCTTGACTTTCTCTTCTTTCTTACTTGCTCCACCTGTCAAATCACACACACACACATACATTACATCAAAAAGAAATATTCAGATCAGCAGGCATCCGTCAGTGCATCTTCATGCTCAGAACAGAGTGAGCTCATAGATTCTGCCATTTGCTTGATTACAAAGGACCTTGTGTGAGCAAACAGACTCTTCTGCTGGAATGGAGTAGACTTATAATGATGGAGAGGAGGAAGGTAAGAAGGCAGACAGAGTTTAAGCAGCCGTGTTCCTCTGGGAGGAACACAAATTAACCCTCGCCTCATCCTGCCTGCCTGCAGCATCCTGATGTTTAGTACCCAGTTTAGTGATGGTGGCATCTCTACTGATGATCTGCATCATATTCTGCATTTCCAGAATCTAAATATCAAATTCAAAATTGCTTTATTTGCATGACTGTAAATAATTCAATATTGCCAAAGCTTGGAATATATGTACAAAAAGATCATAAAAATAAATAGGCCTATCAAATTAATAGGAGAAAATATTATAACTTAATTTCAATAAATAGTGTAAAAACTTAGAACATGTGTAAATAAATATCAACATGTTGGAATAGTTTTCAGAGGGAGTGATGTCACTTGCAGGAGAATAATGTCATTAAAGATTTTACTATATAAAATAATTGCAATATTCTTTGAATACCTAATGAAAATGTAAAAGAAAAAAATGTGTGTGTGTGCGTGCATGCATGCGAGTTTAAGTTGTTTTAATATATATAGGCCTATATATAGACAGACAGACAGACAGATAGACAGATAGATAGATAGATAGATAGATAGATAGATAGATAGATAGATAGATAGATAGATAGATAGATAATATTATCAATATAGATAAAACTACTTAAATTCTGAATTGTGTGTGTGTGTGTGTGTGTGTAAGGGATAATCAACGGCTAGCCTTGCATTAAAACATTTTCATGCATGACGTGGAGGCAAAGTACCGCCCGACGGGAAGCAGAAGGTGGTTGCCTCCGCGATCTTTAATGCACGGCTAGCTGTTGATTATCCCGCTTATTCCATGGTCATTTGCTAAGTTATAACTAGTTAAAACTTGTGGCAATATTTGACCGGAAGGGTAAAAATGACGGTTATTTCCGTCAGTTATGGCTCCTTAGCGCTAGCATTCTGCCAGCTTCAAATCAGACATAGAGATGAAATAGGGCGGTAAGACTACATTTATTTGAATGAATTATAACATGTATTTCAATTAATTGCCGATTGAGAGAGAGAGAGAGAGAGAGAGAGAGAGAGAGAGGGAGATGATAGTTATGTGTACCTGCTTGCTGCGTCTGCGCGTCTCTCTCTACAAACAATTACTTCAAAAACAGCGATTTTATCACCTCATTGCTGGGGAATATAATGTAGCGATCTAGTATCTTTCTTTTATTTTAGTAATAAAAATCGCGGGGAAGCGTTGACAAGTTAATGTGTCTCCGACCTCTCTCTCTCTTCCTCCGTGCGTGCGTGTTAGTGTGCCTCAATTAAAGCAGCGCATTAATATGGAACGGTGATTAAACTGACCTGGAACTACCTGTGCAGTTAAACGAATTTGATCAACACCTGCCAGCCAATCAAAATTGAGTATTCAGACAGACCATGGAATAATATATTTAATGTACGGCTAGCCGTTGATTATCCCTTATATATAAACAAAGTAACACTTATTGACTTTCTCAAATTGTGTAAATCCAGTTCGTGCTCAGAGTATAATTTTTTATCCACAGTAATTTCACACTTGTCTAGTACAAATATGTCGCTCAAAAATTGGAAGTGAAATGTGACAACATGCCCCGTAGGTGGGGTACATTGTAACAGCTGAGGGGCACGTTGTAACATGACCATATATGACACCCTAAAATGTTATCAATAAATCAATAAATGTTAATAAAATAATGGCGTTTTTGTAATAATTAAAAGTAATCTCATTTTTGAGTTTGACAATGAACACATTGCAACCATACCTGGGACGGCCCATATAAACGAGCCAAAATGCTTTCCATGTCCTGAAATAATAATTTCTGAACATTAAACAATGATTGTCAGTCTTTATTCAACTGTTGCTCGTTGTTTCTCATTAAAATGTATTAAAGTAAATAGTGGGAATTACATTGCTAATGGCATAGAATAGCACGGCAGGGCAGATTGTAACTCAGTGTTACTTACCCCATCTGCTCAACTTTCATTTAAAACCGGTTAGTGTCTTCTGCTAGTTATCAAGGCATTAGAAAACTATCTAAACTGATAAATAACAGATTGGAGATTAAAATAATAGCAGATTTATCTCTTTTTAAATTAGTAATAAAAACTGAGATGAAAAATTTACTTAAGCCAGAAATATAATTTTATTATGGTAAAATAAATGTTCAGCGATATCTTCAAAAGACTTTTGAATTTTGGCGCACTTTTTTCTCTATATAATGTTGATATGGAAACTAGTAAATACTGTAAATTTGGTTATGCTAGCATGTGTGGAAATATTTCAAAAACGTGTGTTACAACTAACCCCACGTTACTTTGTGCCCCGCGCTCCCCTATGTAAAATTACTTAAAAAGCACTTTTGTTCACTTGTGATATTGTGATACAAATATGTAACTAACAATTTCCATCTTTAAAAATAGTTTTTTTATTTTATATTTAGGAGTTTATAAGAGAAATACAAACTGGTCATCATTCGAAACCTTTGCTTGGCCAACAGCCAAAAATACCATTTTAATCAGTCAAATTTTTCATGTAAGAATGTATAAGGAATATTTTCAAGTGCACATTCTTGATATTGGAGGCTGTGCCATATGTGACGAAAAACACACTGTTTATATTTAGGCTTACTGCAACCATCAATTTGTAAAGACATAACCCACAGACAATAAAACAGCAGTGGTTTTAATTTGGTAACACCTCATATGGAGGGGTAGGAGGCAGTAAAAGCAAGTCTCAGTCGAGATGCCATTTCTAGCCTTCAGGGTTCACAATATTTGCCTCTTGTCGCAGAACGAAAGCGCCGCCTAATACACAACACATGTAAGGCTTAGAGTGCAATCAGCACGCAATATTGTTCAAATTCAGCTGCATCTAAAAGTTGTTTCTATTCAATCAAAGAGGACGGGGAAAAGGGATTTTGTCGTCTCCGTACCTCATTCGTCTTTTGTGCTCTCTGGAACAAAGGAGTCTTAATTTCCTCTTTCAGACTTTGAATAATCCTATTCTTGGCCTTGAGCTGTTTCCTCAGATCTTCCACCTGAGCCTTCATAGGTCCTCTGGCTTTGGACTGTGAACGAGAGGCCACAGAGAATATTAAGTGCAACTTGAAGCCTTTCAATTCTTAAATGCGCTTTGAGATGTAAACAGCACATATTTCAACCATAGATTTCGATTATGAAAACACATGCAGTACAAATATACATCTAACATTCACATTTTTCCTCTCAAAATGACTAAGATTAGCAACTATACTTAAAATATACTTAGCAGCAAAGCATTCGTGCTGTAAAAACAACATGCAAGCTTTCAAAAGATGCTCGCAATTTGTGTGAGACATTTATAAGGAGCCATTAGTTGTTCTTGTGAAAAGCTGACTAAAATTGTTCCAGACACTATTCTGCTCCTAATGGCACCTCTGTGGCTTTGTTAGAGTTTCAAAGGTAATGGGGCTCTAATGAGAAAGTCTTAATGAATCTCCCAATCTGCATTGTATAGTTTGTATAGTTTTTTCCACTTTCTTTCTCTTTCTTTTCTCCTCAGAACCCCCTGGTGAGCTCCATAATTACTATGAAGTGAGTAGGGCATTCTTTATGCTGTTAATTCTGTGTGGCCCGTGTGTCTCACTCCCCTCCTTCCTGCATCATTATTGTCACACTGTCACTCACCGGGGGGCGGGCGTTCAACCACACACCTGGAGTGCAGCGGAATTGGGGTTGAACCGCACACAGAGCACAAACGCCCCACAAACACAACATGTATGACTTGTGTCTCTATAGTCATTATTTTTAGTACACAATGAGGCTACTTATGTGGGACAGCTGTTTAGTGAATCTTGCATCTTATTCACTAACCACCTGCAATCTAGTTTGACCAGGTGCCATCTGCACTGATATATGTTCCTAGCATATTTCAATTAAATAGTTGTTTTAAGCATGAAAAAGTCTCCTTTCTATGCAAATTAGGCTTGTTATACTTTGTGCCTTATTCCTCAAGAATTACTCACTATTTGCTAATTATTTCCACATAAAACAATACTTCTAGCAAACATGGCAGCAGTGATTCATCAAATGATATAAAAAAGCATCATAAAGCAGGTATATATCTATACCAGGTTTATTATCATTAATCATAAAAAAGCATATGTGTGTGTATACTATATATATATATATATATATATATATATATATATATATATATATATGTATATATATATATATATATATATATATATACACACATATTACTTATTTTAATACACACACAAACTTATTTTCTTTCATTTTTAACTAATATACACTAAAATAAAATCATAAAAGAATATAAAAATAAACTGTAATTCAAAATATTAACATAAACTATAATAGTATATTAATGATACTAAAATAACATGGATCCAGGCACAGATACAGTACGCTTCCAGGATTTTAAAGAGCTGTAAAGTTTACTAGATTACACCAAATTGCATTTTGCGTTTTTTGGGGGTTTTTTTGGGTTTTTTTTGGACTGTTCTGCATCATTTCCTGGTTTTCCCAATTATTGTAGTGCCAAATTATGTGCGTTCAAATAAAAAACACTTTACAATAATGTTCAGTTAAATATAAGTTAAGGCATTGTGTACCATAAAATATTATAAAATAACAATAAATACAAATATTTTTCAACATTATTTTTTCTAGGTTAATGTTAATTTGTAAATACTGCATACTATTGTTAAATCATGTTTGTTGAAAATATATTAATATTAATTTGTACAACTTAAATTATTAAAAATGTATAGTACCTGTTAAAATTAAGATTAATAAATGAATTAAACATGATTGCTAATGTTGAATTTTGAACGGAATTTTATTGTAAATTGTTACTACACTGTACAAAGTGGTTCCATTAAAGAGGCGTTTCTACCTGATTCAACCCATATAAATCATTTTCTTTTTCTAAATTAATGCATTTAGATTGACTCCGAGATGTCAAATACGCTCATGTTATAATTTTTTAAGTGTATAAACGGTGCTATCGGTGGCAGCAGTGAAAATTTAAACACGGCCGATAGATCTGAAAAATTAGTGAATTAACTGAAAGGAACTATGCTGACACCTTTGTCCAAAACACTATCAAAAACAATAAATCAGGTTGTGGAGTTGCATCCACTTGCACAAATACATGCAGAGCTCAACAGGAAGCAGCTAGGCCCTGACCGCTGTGACACTCATCAACAGCGATAAGGAAAGGAGAGGCAGAGGCTGAGTTTTGGCAGATTTTGGACAGGCGATCCAGAGGGGCCAGGCAGCAGAGAGGGCTCTTGATGTGACAGAGCATGAGATGGAGGGTTGGAGGAGTCGGTGCACTTCCTTCACACTGAGCTCGGCTCCCTGAACCTCTCCAGCTCAGCACGACACTCTAAACTTCTCTGACAGAGCGGGCAGGCAGTGCCGGTTTCCTGATGAGCTCTGCGAAGCTGCTAGCGACAGCTGTCAAGCGCCATGCTATCAACCACCTCTCGACTGATATCCCAGCCACATCCTATAAATATTGCTTCTTAATGTTTCCACTGCAAAAACTCATGCACCCCGTGCTTATATTTGGATATGTAAATGGCGGCTTTATAGAAAACTAACACAGAGGCTCACGCAAGCTTCTTTTCCCCTGAATGTTGTCCCGTGTCATCAAAAGCATAAGGAGATAAACTGATGTGCGGAATGATGGCGGAATCGGGTGCGAAACAGAGGGGGGAATGTGAGACATGCTCTACATCATGGAAAGATTGAGGGGAAAACTAAGAAATCACAAAACATTAGTGGAAAGTAGTGCAGGTCTCAAAACAGTCACCTGATCTCTCGACTTAATGAAGTATCAACAGGGAGGACACAGATATATGCTTAAAGGAATGTAACTGCTTTTTTTTAAAAAAGGAGATATTTTGAAAAATGCCTCTTTTCAAGGTCAATGACATTCTTTATAATGTCATAAAATGTATTGGTAATTTTCTGCCAGGACATTATTGGGTAAGTACACAGACATTTCTTTTAACCCTTTAACACAATGCAATGCAGAAATAAAGTAAAACACCTGTGAAAAATCTACATGCAAAATTCCTTCATATTAACCCAGTACACTGTGCCCTATTTATACTGACTTTTCTTAAAGTGTAACAAGAAAACCAGTTGACACATTCATCAAAATCTCTTTATTTTGTGTAAAATGTACAGACACAGAGAACATTGATATAATATAGTTAACTACAAAATGAAAATTCTCTCTTCATGTTGCTCTAAAACTTATTGGCTTACTTTCTTTTGTGGAAACACGCTTATTTTGAAGTGGCATTCATCTTCATTGTAAAAACTCTGTAGAAAAACAGAAAAGGTTTTAGTAACTTTCTGCCAGGACATTATCAGGATATTTCCTTTAACAAAATGCAATGCACAATTCAAAATGGTGAAAAAAAAAATCAATTTGGGAAATTCCTTTAAATTAACACAACACATTGTCCACTACTTTTACTGACTTTCTTTTAAAGTGTATGGACAAAAACAGTTAAACATTCTTCAAAATATCTTAATTTGTGTCAGAGTATACAGTAGACAGGGAGGACATGGATATATACACCCCAAAATAGTGAACAGAAATAATTACTGTAACCCCAAAAGTAAAACTTTCACGTTGTTCCAAACATTATGATTTTCTTTCTTCAGTGGAAATACAAAAATTGATAGTTGGTTGGAATGAATGAATGAGTGAAAATCTATTTTGTCCATACAATCAAAGTCAATGATATTTATTATATGAACAAAACATTCTTCAAAATATCTTGTTTTGTGTTTCACAGAAGAAGCAGGGCTGAAGGAGAATGAGGGTTGAGTAAATGATAAGACTGCAAATACACTGCTTATTAGAAATTCGAAACAGACACATTTGAAATCTGACGTCCACTGTATAACAACTACAAAGCGATTCACAATGGACTTATGGCAAGAACATCTCATTTTTAATCAATTTACAGCTCAGGCCTGGTTTGTTTCAATTACTCGCAATTACATCACACATTTGAGCATTTTATCCAGTGCCGGTTGCCAAATATCAGTCATCTGACATTCATGGAAAAACTTGTGAAGTGCGAGATGAAAATGAAAGCTCTGTGAATAGACGAGAGGTTTTTGAAAGGTAACTAACTGCAGTCAATTTGAGTCCCATTTCCTCTCCGAGACATTTTCAAAAAGCAGCCTGTTCCACTGGCGGATTGTTCCAGGCTCTCCCATGCTGGGTAAAAGGCTCCCGTCTTTTCTTTGGGGCCCGGATTCCGCTCCGCACACACCCCTGACAGCCAGTCAATGCACAGGGGCCAAGGGAGGCGTGCAAATTGCCACTCTCAGACTCCGAAACCCAGAGGGCATCCATTTAGCCCTTCACTACAGCCATGTGTGTGCGCAGGGGCGCCTGTGCATGCTAGCGTACATGTGCGTTCGCGCCCGGTGATCGCAGCCCCTTAACGTGTCAGTACATCAGCCTTCATGCCGCCTCTGATGCCAAAATGATATGCGATTAATCATTCATCATGACATGCATATGCTCACACTTATTGCATCAAAAACACATGCCAAACAGAATGCGTAAAATTGCCCTAGACGAACAAAAGACTACAATGCTGCTCTGAGATCACCTAGCGGTATTCTGACTTCCAGACGTGTTATTATTTCGTATTTTTAAAAATTTAGTTTTTTATGTGCAAGAATCTTTGGAGATACCGAACAACCGTGTTGCAATTAACGTTCAGAACTTATTTGTTAATGTTTAATACGCCGTAGTTTCATGTTGAAACACAATTTCCAAACATTAATGCATTATAATGTGCCATGGTAAGTGACGTAAAAAAATGGCTTCCACGCACTAAGATAAAATTAGAGAACTAAACAGATTACATCATGTCAGGCTGACAAATGAAACAACCTGCTATATTTAGCAGCTCAGAATCTTAATGATCATTCAGCGCCCGGTGTTGTAGACCAGCAAGAGAAATGGCGGTGTGTTTTGTTGGCTGTAAAAACAGCTTCTCAATTTTTCAATCCGTCATTCTGCTCTATTAGCAAAGCCTAACACAATTAGTTATGAATATGCAGTAATAACATGCAAATTGTTCCCTCCCAATTGCCCTTAGGCAGTGGTCTTTGCCTCTCTAAACTCAATTCTTTCTACATCATTACAGAGGCATGGCATAATTCATCAGAAACAGGATGGAAAAAAAAAAACACCTTGGCCCAATTGCCTGCGCCTGGCTCGGCTAACCAATCGGCAACTGTTAACCGGAGTGTGACGGTGGTAGCGGGTAGCGTTAACCAAGCTTTTCCCCGGCACCTTCCCACTCTGTCACTTGTACACATCTCCCCTGGGTAATGTTAGACACTGCATTTGAGCCTGCCAGAACAATTAACCCTTCTGTTAATTAGAAGGAAATGTCAGACGCACAGATGGCACAAGCTGGCACCCAGCCATCCCGCCAACTGACGCTGAAAGAGTCTTCCCTGCTGCTGACAGCTGCTCTCTCGTATCCCAAACCAGCAGATGTCAAAACCTTCCAGCTGGGGAGGTCTGACGGGGTGATTTGAAGGAGAAGGGCAGTGTGAGGAGGGGGTTGTTCCACTCCCTAAGAGTGATAGCACTTTACAGCCATAGGATCTGTTGCTCAGGATCAAAACATGAACAACATCTGCCAGAAATCCAGTACAAATGTGTCTCTGGCCAAAGGGGGGAAAATTCTGTATTTTTCATTTAATATTAATTGAAAACTGCTTTTGTTTGTCACCTGAATTTTTTTTTTAATAATAATTATAATAATATAATAATAATATTTTTTTATTATTATAACATAATTATATTTTTTTCAGGAGGGAGGAATTAATAAACTTATTAATATAATAATTAATAAAACTAGTGTTCAGCAGAAAACAACTGTAGTGGAACTTGCTTTCTGGAATGCAAATATTGGCGAACAGGAGGGCTGAAGAGTGAGGCAGATGATTGGCTGGATTGTTAGTGACAGTGGGCCGGAGCTCTCATGTCTGCACTCCAGCCACAGTGTAGTATATTGATTTGTTTGCTTCCCTAATAAGCGGAGAAGACGAGAACCTGGAAAAAGTCAATAGAAGAAAAAAAAATTGTGTCCAACCCCAAAGCAAGCTCTCTGAAAAGTGTAATTTCACTCTTTCAAAAAGCAATGATATTTCTGCTTCTCGAGGAAAATGAACAAGAACGAGAGAAAAAGAGATAAGAGATAATAGAGATAATATTATGCAATATTTGCTTGTGTTCTTTAATAAAAATTTAATAATAATAATCATTATTATTTTACTCTGCAACAGAATATTATATATATATATATATATATATATATATATATATATATATATATTAGTGGTCAAACGATGAATCGTATCCCAAATAAAAGTTTTGTTTGTATAATATGTGTTCTGTGTATATTATGTATATATAAATACAAACACATACAGTATATATTTTGAAAATATTTACATGTATTTACGTCTATATTTATATTCATATAATTTATATTATAAATAAATATATTTAATATATAAAAAATTTTCTGAAATATATACATGCATGTGTGTGTATTTCTATTTACATAAATATACACAGCACACACACATATTGTCACAGTCTACTGTGTAGGAGCGAGGAACATGGAGACGAAGGAGAATCACAAACAGTCTTTAATAATCCGTAAAAAGGGGTAATACAAGACAAGCAGGTCACACACGTAGCACTTCCATGAAGACGTACGGTGCCTATAAAAAAAGTCTTCATACCCCTTCATTTTTTTCACATTTTATAATGTTGCTGCCTTATGTTAAACTGCTTTACATTACTTTTTCACTCTATACACCATAATGGCATAGCAAAAAACAGGTTTTTAACATCTTAAAATTTATAAAAAATAAAAAACTTAAATGATTCCATTGCATAAGTAATCATACCCTTAGCTGAGACAGTTGAAATTTAGCTCTGGAGCATTCATATTGCTTGTAGATTTTACTGCACTTCGAGTGAAGTTATCCTGTGGCAAATTCAATTGAATGGGTATGATTTGGAAAGGCACACGTGTCTTAATAAAAGGTCTAACAGCTGAAAATGCATATCAGAGCAAAACCATTGCTCTGAGGTCAAACAAACTGCCTGTATAGCTCAGAGACAAGATTGCATCAAACTACACATCTGGGGAAGAGTTCAGAAAACAATTATGCTGCATAGAAGTTTCACAGAAGCATGTAGTCTCCATTATCCTTAATGGAAGAAGTTTGGAACAACCAGGACTCTTCCTACAGCTGGCCTCCTGGCCAAACTGAGCAGGGACTGAGGGACTCGTCAGATTAGAAGAAAAGCTCAGTGCACCAAAATACTGAGATAGTGTTAATGAAAACCCAGTCCAGAGCATTCAGAACCTCAGACTGGGCAGAAGATTCTACTTCCAACAGGACAATGACCCTAAGCACACAGCAAGAGCGGCTTATAGACAACTCTGTGAATGAGTGGCCCAGCCACAGCCTGGGCTTGAATGCAATCAAAAATGTCTGGAGAAACCTGAAAATGTGCATCTGCCCCCATCCAATCTGACAGAGCTTGAGACGTGAAGAGATGAGGAGAAAAATAGCAGAAAATTGCCAAATTCTGATATGCAAAGCTTGTCATATCATACCCAAAAAGACTTAAGGCTGTGAAGGTGCTTCAGCTAAGTACTGAGTTAAGGGTATGAAGACTTAAGCAATGTACTTATTTCAGTTTTTTTTTTTATATTAATTTTAGAAGTTGTGACAATTCTGTTTTTGCTTTGAGTGACATACATACTGCCAAGTATGGTGACCCATACTCGGAATTCGTGCTCTGCATTTAACCCATCCAACGTGCACACACACAGCAGTGAACACACACACACCGTGAACACACACCCGGAGCAGTGGGCAGCCATTTATGCTACGGCGCCCGGGGAGCAGTTGGGGGTTCGGTGCCTTGCTCAAGGGCACCTCAGTCGTGGTATTGAGGGTGGAGAGAGCGCTGGACATTCACTCCCCCCACCTACAATCCTTGCCGGCCTGAGACTCGAACCCGCAACCTTTGGATTACGAGTCCGACTCTCTAACCATTAGGCCACGACTTCCCCTTGTCATTATGGTGTATGGAGTGTAGATTAATGTGGGGTGGGGAAAAAAAAGTAATTCAAAAGCAGTTTAACGAAAGGATGCAACATAAAAAAAAATTAGGGGTATGAAGACTTTTTACAGGCACTTTATATCAGAATGTAAACCCAACAAAGACAGAACACACAGACTGGGACTTAAATACATGGGGTAATGAGGACAATTAACACGACACACCTGAATCACATGAACACAATCAAACCAGGGAGAAACTGGGTCACGGGGAGCACATGGGGAGAAAAAAAAACAAAAAAAAAAAAACACAAACATGTAGTGTAGTCCCGAGGTGATGGATGGTTGACGACGGACCAATTGAAGCCGAAAGGATGAGCCAGTGGACTGATGGGCCATGGCGGACAGGAGGGAACTAGGAGCCATGGTGGAGCTGCTGGGTCTATGGGCCGAGGCGGAGTCCGGGACCCAGAAGGCGGAGGCAAGGGATTGAGAGACTGGCAGACCCGGAGGCTGAGGGTGAGCAGAGGGGCTGCCAGAGGACAGCGGTGGAGGAGGCAGGAGCGGTAGGGTGGGTGGGCATTTTTGAGCCTCCGGAATCTCAGGGATGCAAACAGGAGCAGAAGCCCTCCCTAGGCCAAATTCAGGAACAGGAGCCCTCTCTGGGCCGATCTTGGGAACGGAGGCCCTTTCTGGGCTGTATTCAGGAACAGGAGCCCTCTCTGGGCTAAACTCAGGAACAGAAGTCCTCTCTGGGCTGATCTTGGGAACGGAAGCCCTCTCTGGGCTGGATTCATGAACAGGAGCCCTCTCTGGGCTGAGCTTGGGAACAGACTCTCTTTTACCCCTTTTCCACCAAAGCAGTTCCAGGTGCTAGTTCAGAGCCAGTACTATAGCCGGTTCTTAGTTCGACTGGCGAGCCCTTTAAGAACCGGTTGCTTTTCCACAAGCTAGAGAGCCAATACAGAGCCAGGTCTTACGTCACTGAATACGTTTCATGTTTCGGATCACTAGCGCAGCACAACAGGCATCTGTACAAAGCAACAGCGCCACGCAGATCGATCATTCGGCACACAACACACTAAAGCACCGCGAGAGCGATCCAAAAGCATAAAGAGTCGTCTGCTTTCCAGTCGCTCCCGCAGCACCCACCCCAATATGCCTTGCACCGACGGTCCACGCAGCGCCGATCTATCCCGGACAAGCCTAAACAAACTATCAGCAATGGGGGACGTTGCGTTGCTATTGATGTTCATGGCTTTGCGAACCTACATCGGCATCCAAACACGGCGAATCAAACGTGTTAGCGTTTAGCTGCTATTTCAAATATGGCGGTCCAAGTTTCTGTTCGTCTTGTTGGTCACGGTAACCCCGCCCCCAGCTCCTGATGCAAGCGGTTCTTTCTTCTAGCCCAGCAATGTTGTGGTGCTACTTACGAACCGCTTTTCCTGGTTTGGTGCTGGTGCTTTGGATGTCGAAAAACAAAGAACCGGTTTGAAACTAGGCTCTGGCTCCGAACCAGCACTGGAACTGCCTTGGTGGAAAAGGGGTATTTCTGGGCTGAATAGGGAAACTGAAGCCCTCTCTGGGCGGAGATCGGGAACAGGGTCTCTTTCTGGGCTGGATGGGGAAACAGGAATGACAGAGGGCTCCGATGAAGGAGGGAGGAGAGGGGGCAGGTCAGCATATACACCCAAAACCTTTCCTTTGAAGTCCAGCAGTCCCAGATCCACAGTAAGCTCACCCTCAGCCATGGCACAGTGGGCGGAGCTCCTCTCCAGGCTCTTGCTGTCCACGACACTTTCCCTCGTGGCCGGCATTGTAGCCGGCTCTCGCACCTGGTCTGATGTCATCAACAGCTCCGGCTCCACAGCGATCCTCAGCTCTGTCGCTCCATGCAGCAATGGCTCGTTGGTTGCGGTGGGCTCAGGCTCTCCATCATCAGTGGGCTCAGGCGTGAGCTCCGCACAGCGAGGAGATGGTGGGCTGGGCTCTGGGTCTGAAGTGGAACTGGCGAGATCATCCTCGGAACAGACGGTGAACTGAGATCCGTTTCTCGCAAGTCTCCACTCCACAAAGGTAGCGAAATCCGCTCGAGGGCTATCTTCGGACGGGTAGCTGGTAAGATGTGTGATGTCCAGAAACAGTCCGGTGCGGTCCTTGACCGATTTCTCACCCTGCTCCAGCAGGAGGAAGAGGTATCCTGGACGGGATAAGGGGTCGAAGGGATCCATGGGGAAAACAGGAAAAAAAAAAAACTGTACACACCACGGGAAACAAACGGAGGGGAACACGCAAAAAAACTTATTTTCAGGTCGGGTCTTCTGTCACACACTGTGTCGGAGAGAACAACGGAGACGTGGATCAGAGAAACAGTCTTTAATAATCCACAGAAAGGGGTAATACAAAGCAGGCAGGACACACGTGTAGGACTTCCATGAAGACGTATATCACAATGTAGACCCAACAAAGACAGAACGCACAGACTGGGACTTAAAATACATGGGTTAATGAGGACAATTAACACGACACACCTGATTCACATGAACACAATCAAACCAGGGAGAAACTGGGTCATGGGGAGCACATGGGGAGAAAAGCACACACAAAAAGTCCAGAGGCGGCACATATATTATGCAAACAAAAACTTTCATTTTGGATGTGATTAATTGTTTGACAGCACTAATATATATATATATATATATATATATATATATATATTAATGCTGAATATATTAGTGGGAAGTATATATACACTAACATTCAAAAGTTCAGGGTCAGTACTGTCTTTTTTTAAGCCAATTAAAATTCAGCAAGGATGCATTGAGTTGATCAAAACGGACAGTAAAGACTTTTATATACAACAGATATATTTCAAATAAATGTTGTTCTTTTGAACGTTGTATTCATCAAAGAATTCTGAAAATAAAAATGTAATCACAAAAAATATTAAGCAGCACAACTCTTTTCAACTTAATGATGAAAAATGTTTCTTGAGCAACAAATCAGGATATTAGAACGTTATCTGAAAGATCATTTGGCCCTGAAAACTGGAGTAATGATGCTGCAAATTCAGCTTTGTCGGGAAGTCGTGGCCTAATGGTTAGAGAGTCGGACTCGTAATCGAAAGGTTGCGGGTTCGAGTCCTCTTATCAAGTTGTAGGTGGGGGGAGTGAATGTACAGCGCTCTCTCCACCCTCAATACCACGACTGAGGTGCCCTTGAGCAAGGCACCGAACCCCCAATTGCTCCCCGGGCGCTGCAGCATGGCTGCCCACTGCTCCGGGTGTGTGTGTGTGCGTGTGTGCGTGCATTTGTTCACTACTCACTGCTGTGTGTGTGCACTTGGATGGGTTAAACGCAGAGCACCAATTTCGAGTATGGGTTACCATACTTGACAATACGTCACTACTTTACTTTTATATAAATAAATTACATTTTATATTAAAAATATATTATATGGTAACAATATTTAACAAAGTCCTGTTTTTGATAATAAGTGGAGTCTTTCTAATTAATAAAAATGAAAATGACTGAAACTTTATAAAATATTAAAATGAAAAAAAAGGAAAAAAATTATTCAAAAAAAATATAAAATGATATCAATGCTACAAAAAAACATTACACAAAACTTTTAAACAGTATAATTCTAAAACTAATGTGTTTTGCTATGAGATATTCACATGTGAAAATTACATAAGCAATGCAACATGAATTTAATAATCATGCAATAATTTAACAAAACTAAATCTACAGACAGACAAAGCAAAGGAATTACCAACAGGTGGGTAATAAACATTCAGAAGCAAACAAAGCAAAGATGTTGTCCAAATGGTGACCCTGTAACAAAAAAAAGTTTCATGCTCCTATAACAATTATTATAGTCTTTCACAAATAACAAATCCAACAGTCATAACCCCACAGACAAACTGTGATCATCAGACTTAAATTACTGTTCTCAAAATTGAAACTGCAAGATAAAAAGAAAGATTTTATGAAATGTAATTAGGATAATAATATTTGATCATACAACATTTTCCTCCATGGGATTTTGATCAAAACATTGACGTAACTGCTGCCATGAAGACACAGAGCGGCTCTGAATGATGCCTTTTGATGCAGACGTCCAAATCTGTGTCTCTTCCTCTAAATCTAGAGTATATGCCAGTCTTTGATTTGTGATTTACCAAAGAATAGCTCTTTGATTTCGGCCGCTCACCCAACATGTACCCAGCATACGCTCCACTTTAATAGGAAAGAAGAAAATAAAATCCTAGGAACAAATACCATCAGTTCAGAGAAAATCCAATCAATCCTTTTACAGCAAATACTGTGTATAGTAGCAGCTGGGTGCTATAATCAAAATCTTATTGTTTTTTATGGTGTATTTACTGCATGGAATAATTTTATATCAGTGATAACTTCATTTCATATATATATATATATATATATATATAGTCATACTGAACCGCTCAAAACACATAAGTAACAAACAGGCAGATTAGGCATAAAAAAGAAGACATAATAAGGTAACAAAATATTTAAAGACTCAGGACTTCTTAGGATATTTCTGGAACAAGAGGCTAATTCACCACCAGACGAGACTGACAGTACAAAAGCACCAGCCTAGCATGGCAGACAAACACTACATCTAATTAGTCTCTCCACACCATGCTTGGTGTTGTTTTGGAAAGCTGGGGTTTGACATTGGCAATGTAGGTGAAATATAGTGGTGTGTATTTGTGTGTGCGGGTGAAGGGTGCAGTGACAGGCGTCACTCTTGGGAAAAGGAAATCAATGCTGATGTTAATTACTCACAGGTCAAGTCCCCAAACCACATGGCTCTTTCCCTCACTGACCTGTTTTAGCTTTCACTCCAACACCAGCAGACCTGCCCCTCACTCTGAGCTTAAAGGGATAGTTCACCAAAAACTGGAAATTCTGTCATTTACTCAGTCATTTACCTCATTTCAAATCTGTATGAATTTCCTTTTACCATCTAACAGTCAGATCCCTCTCGGGGCACGTGGAACAAGGAGATTCCAAAATAATATCCTTTATTGAAATCCACATCGAGGAACACGGAGCTTTGGGAGAGACGAACATAGATGACGTTCAGACCGGACACAGAGGCAGGGAAACACAGGGCTTATAAACATGGGGAAATCAACGAGGAACAGGTGAGGACTAATCAAACGGGGCTCGGGACTAATTAACTAATGATCACAGGAACGAGGAAGGTCAAATAGAGACACGAGAGGAGGGGAAAACAAGACACAGGACTGACATAACGCCCCCCTCCGGAAGGTGTGTCCTCACGCCCTATTCCATCTAATGGGGAGGAGGGGTGGGTGCTCTGGAGGCCTCCTGGGATCAAGGGGCAGGACTACCTGCCTCTAGAGCGGGGGCCTGTTCCGGGAGCCATTGCGGAACGGGAGACACAGGAGGCCATGGCGGGTCAGGGGACTCGGGAGGCCATGGCGGGTCAGGGGACTCGGGAGGCCATGGTGGATCCGGGGACTCGGGAGGCCATGGCCTTATTTTTTCGGGTTCTGTGGCCTTGGCCCTCGGCCCGGCCACACAGGCTATGACCCTAACCCCCCCCCAAAAAAATTTCTTGAGGAAATTCCCCCCTGGGAGCCACTGAGGAGCTGGCTTTGTTGGGCGCTCTTGCAGCGCGGACTCTGTGGGGCTCTCTTGCAGCGCGGAGCTGGACGGAACCAGAGGAGACGCAGGAGGGCACGTGCGAGGAGCCGGCCCTGGAGGGCACGTGCACGGAGCTGAGCTAGACGGGACCAGCGGAGACGCAGGAGAGCTGGACGGCACCAGCGGAGACGCAGGAGAGCTGGACGGCCCCAGCGGAGACGCAGGAGAGCTGGACGACCCCAGCGGAGACGCAGGAGAGCTGGACGGCCCCAGCGGAGACGCACGCGGATTCGTGGGGGCGCTCTGGAAGTGCGGGTTCGCGGGGGCGCTCTGGAAGCGCGAATTGCAGAGTCTCGGGAGAGCCGCGGACGACGGCGGGCTGGCTCGGGCCCGGACGCTTCCCAGATACCGGTAAATCCCCTCTCTCCAGCTCAGGCCGGTAGTGTCTGGGAGGTCCACGGGACGGTGGTAATTTGCCCAGAGCCAGAACAGCTTGTTCAGCGTTGTATCGTCCCACGCCGTCGCCGCGGCGATCTTGTGGAACTTCTCCGCATATTCGAAAAAGGGATGATCTTCGCGGATCAGGGCGGCGAAGCAGGAGGCGGCGTCCATGCTGCGGAGCAAAAACTGGAAAAAATAAAAACACTTTCAAAAAATTTAAACAAAAAACGTTGGATGCCGCTTACTGTATAGGTCCGGTCTTCTGTCAGTGAAGTGACATTCAGCCAAGTATGGTGACCCATACTTGGCTGAATGTCATACAAGCTGTCACCTTAGAGTGACTTCCAGAAAACTTGGCCACTCTTATCAAGTGCATTAGAGGAGCAAACATGGACACACTTGTTTTTTTGGGGCACAATACTCAGAGACAAGGGTCAAGATACAGCCATTAAAAGCTGGGTAATATTTTATGCATGATCCAGAGATGAAACTCTTTGCTATTACTTTGCTCTAATGCTTGGCTTTTTAGGTCAACCAAGACTCCTTTAATGCAGTCAACAAACAAGAAGGAACACAGATGGATCTTGTGCACTTAAAAAAACACTCAGAAGGTATTACCAATTATGCAGCATTGCTACACGAGCAACAAATTTACCTCCGGAAATAACCATGTTGAGGATTCCACTATTCAATTTCATAAGGGAAAAAGATTAAGGTGAAACTAGCTTTGCTCAGTGCACCTTGCAATTCTAAGTAGATTAATGCTAACAACAAAATGGAAACTGAGGGGAAAATTAGGTGAGCTGTGTGTGTGTCATCATATTTTTTGCATCACCGAATGTGTGTGTGGCTGCGTGTGAGGCTAATTAAGCAGAGAGACTGAGCCGTGGGACAGCTCGCTCATTGAAGGTGCACGCTTGATATTATTGTTGAGTAAATCAGGATGGGGTCTCCACACCGGCATGCATTGAGGGGAATTAAACTGTGAGAGAGAAACAATAAAAGCAAGCTGGAGGAGCGAGGCATGGAGCACTTGCTTAAAAGACTAAACGAAAGGGTGATCAGGAAGCTCAAGAGCCTCCCATTATGTGCTACGACTCAGATGAAAAATCTTACTGGCCACCGTGAAGAAACAATAACTGAAATTAAATTCCATGCAGCCTCTCTCTTTGAGCCCCATGCAGGAGGAATCGCCGCTGTATCGGTTGCTCTGAAAAGCCGGAGCAGCTTTTCACAAGCGTTCTTGTTTAATTACGTTTAACTGTGCGATCTGACTAAGAAGGTGCTTATCAAGCCCTTTTTATTTGGCATTATTGTTCTTCCTGTCATTGTTCTTCCAGACAGCAACACAATAAATGCAGTCAAAACAAGGATATTTGGAGATCAGAATCAGAATCAGAATGAGCTTTATTGGCCAAGTATCTTTACACATACAAGGAATTTGTTGTAGTGACAGAAGCTCCACAGTGCAACAGAAAGACAGTAACAGGACAGGACACAGGTAATAAAAACAAAATAACAAGAAATAGCCAATAACCAATGTACAAAGCAGCAAAAAAAACAAAAAAAAAACAAACATATACACAATATATAATATATAATATAGGTGACTATGTATGTACAGGTCAAGTATGTGCAAATTAGAAATGAGAAAAATAAAAATAAAATAAGTGAGTGTGGTGAATGGATAATGAATTAGTTGTGTGTTCCACGTTTATTATTGAGTGTTCATGAGATGGATTGCCTGAGGGAAGAAACTGTTCCTGTGTCTGGTCGTTCTGGTGCACAGAGCTCTGTAGCGTCGACCAGACGGTAACAGTTCAAAGAGGTTGTGTGCTGGATGTGAGGGGTCCAGAGTGATTTTGCCAGCCCTTTTGCTCACTCTGGATAAGTACAGTTCTTGGAGAGTGGGGAGGGTTGTACCAATGATTCGCTCAGCAGTCCGGACTACCCTCCGTAGTCTTCTGAGGTCAGATTTGGTAGCTGATGGCGGAGTAGAACTGTTTCAGTAAGTCCTGTGGCAGGTTGAACTTCCTCAGCTGGCGAAGAAAGTACAACCTCTGCTGGGCCTTCCTGACAATGGAGTCAATGTGAATATCCCACTTCAGGTCCTGAGAGATGGTGGTGCCCAGGAATCTGAATGACTCCACTGCAGTCACAGTGCTGTTCATGATGGTGAGTGGGGGGAGAGCAGGGGGGTTTCTCCTGAAGTCCACGATCATCTCCACAGTTTTGAGCGTGTTAAGCTCCAGGTTGTTAAGACTGCACCAGACAGCCAGCTCCTTAACCTCCTGTCTGTAAGCAGACTCGTCACCGTCCTGGATGAGGCCAATCAGTGTGGCGTCGTCTGCAAACTTCAGGAGCTTGACAGAGGGGACTTTAGATGTGCAGTCGTTGGTGTAGAGGGAGAAGAGCAGTGGGGAGAGAACGCAGCCCTGAGGAGCTCCAGTGCTGATGGTTCGAGTGCTGAATGTGAATTTGCCAAGCTTTACTAACTGCTGTCTGTCTGTCAGGAAGCTATTGATTGCAATTATTAATTTCCCTTTGACCCCAGACACAAAACGTATGAGAGTTTTTTTTTTTTTTTTTTTTATTAACATCTTTACAGCTCCAAATATTATTATTCTCATAAGTATATATGTCATGTCGATAGCAACCCCAGGTAGCTAAATGCAGAAGATCTGTGCTCTTTTCATGAATACTACAAATAATGGATTTTAATTATAATAAGTATTTTAATTATGGGCATGGGCACGTTGTACACAGGAGACTATGGCAAACTTGTCAAGAACAAACCCCTCACCAGTTCTCAAGTGTGTGTGTGTGTGTGTGTGTGTGTTTAAATTTTAAAATTTACATTTATTTCAAGAATCAATTTAATACATATAAATGAATATAAATAAAATATTTTAATAAATTAATAGTGTTCAAATAAATTTGAAAGATAAAACTACACTCAAATTCAGATAATAAATAAATTCAATTACATAAATATAAATTACATAAATAAATTCAAATAAATAAATTAGAATTAAATAAATGTACAGTAACATAAATTTTAAATTTTTAAATTATCTTAAATGTAAATATTAATAAATACTAAATAATGAAAATTTTAATAATAATACAGAAACTAAATGAAAATAAAATATGTTAAATTTAAATAATAATATTAAATATAAATATTAAAAAAATAAACAATTAATTAATAATTAATAAATTACTAAAATTACACAAACTTGAATAATAATAATAATAATAAATTAATGTATTAATTTGTTAAATTTAAATAACAATAAATAATACATTGAAAAAATGAAAATATATACACTGAAATAAATTAATGAATAAAGTGTAAATAAATGAAATTACATGTAATTCTTTTAATAATGTCTTTTAATAATAATTATCTAAATTATTATTATTATTATTATTACTAAGAAGGTGCTTATCATTATCATTATCAGCTTGTCATTGTTCTTCCAGACAGCAATACAATAAATGCAGTCAAAACAAGGATATTTGGAGATCGATTGCAATTACTAATTTCCCTTTAACCCAGGACATGAGATGCATGACAGTTTTTTTAGAATTACAGCAAATACTATTATTCTCATAAGTCGTATCGATAGCAACCGCTAAATGCAGATAAATAAATGCCAAAGATCTGTGCTCTTTTCGTGAATACAAATAATGAAAAGCATCTTAATTACAACCAAGGTCTTCTTTTAATCTTAAATAAAAAAGACTATGAATAAACAGTCTTTTCACACTCAAGCGCAAAAGGACAGTAAAAATCAAAATTATTTACAAAGGCAGCACGCCACAGATGTCATTTCCTGAACAAGCAACATACACACCGCATTTCCTAGACATGACAAAAAAAAACTAAATATAAATGTGTCCGTTTTAGTTATTCAGATAAATCAGAAGAGGCTGAAATTAAGAGAATAAAAAACATTAGCTGATTAAGAAACGCTGGGGGGGGGGGGGGGGGGGGGGGGGTTAGTCTAATTTAGCAGCAGGACTGAGTGTCCTGAGAAAGGTCCTGTTTGCGATTCGTCAATGCAGCTCTCAGCCTTTATGAAAAGCCATGCAATTTATGGTAATGAGCTTTTTGAAGGTTATGACCACAGTAAACTAATTTGTTAGAGGAATGGCAAAAGCTGGCACAAACACTACTCAATCATTAAAGCCTGTGTGGGAAAAAAAAACTATTAAAGTAATGGTCAACTACCCTGCAGAGAGAGAAAAAAGTGCACAACACAAGCCCAGTAAGTCAGTACTGATATATAACAGGGCAAAACATGGATGTCGCATCACACAAATTACTTCTCAGGACCATTTTGAACATTAATACGGCTGAAATAAGGGCAGAAAGGAGCGGGAAAAGGCGTCAGATCCCAGACCAACGCCCAAAGCGGCGACGGAAAGAAAAATAACCAAGCTGACTGGCTCAAAATGGACCATCAAGGTTGCACCACTGACATCTTAGATTAATGCATGAATTTAGGTCAGCGGTGGCCCTTCCAATACACATTGGCTTGGCTTGCCTCTGTCAAAAATAGTCAGGATTTTACATAATTCTCTACCTTCTTATTAGGGTTTTCAGAATGTCGCACAAGGGGTGGGGTGGAGGGGGATATATCTGCCCTAAATGTGGCTTCCAAGAGCAAATAAAAAGTAAAATCCCATGGCGATCACAGAGGAAAACAGATAACTAATGAAAGAGCAATAAGCCGTCGCTCAGTCTGATGCAATCACAACATATTGTTTGTGACCTTGCTTCAAGAAGGTCTTTAATAATTGCCGACACGGCTCTCTCGATAAAAATCAAAGAACACCTTTATAATATGCCGTTATTTGAATCTCATTCAACGTAGTGTCTGTACTAGCGCAGCTAATCTCCGCGTGCAAAGATAGGCGATGCTGTCCGATGCCGCTCTGACCTGATATATTAACAAAGGTTTACAAGGGCATTCAACTACATATGTAGGTTTGCCCTTATTGCTGACCTTACAATGCACTTAGTATCCTGTACTTGAATAATGCTGTCTTAGCTCCTCGGTGCAATTTATTCTAACTAATGACCATCAAGAGCCCATAAATCAGCATTAGGTTCCTTTAAACTGGAGCTGGTGACTCAGGCAGAGCACAGATAGAGACCGCCGTCTGATACCTAACCTTGTATTGGCACCTCTATTGATTTTAATTAGTCTAATTAGTTCATTATTTCAGAAATCAAGCGGAGCATTCATTAGGCAGAGCTTTACCCTAGTGACATAGCATTACAGAGTAATATGGTAATGAAGCTGATCAATTATCACTCAAAAGGAAGTCATTAACAACCGAATTAGCATAACCTCCGATAGTGACCTGGGAGACCCTTCCCCGAGCAGCCACTCAACACTCCTGCCAATGCTGCTCGACGGGCTCGGGTTTGCTGCGGCTGTTGCCTGGAGGAGCTTCAATTAGCACACACCAGGCAACTGCACCTTCTTCTGTGCTGTGATATCACAAACTCACCTCTTCGAGCCTGAGCTCCTCTGCCGGTCCTTCCTCCCCTGTGTTTATCATCCAGCAAAACACACTGACAAAAGGAAGCAGAGTGTTATTATCCTCTAACACCACAATGGGGTTGCACTGAAGCGGGCACACCGACTCTTGTTACGACCGATGACGCCCCATGGGCACAGCTGGCGCAGAGGCCGACTTGTCACGGCTAAAGGTACAGCAGCAGGATCTTGGCATGGGCACGTTGTACACAGGAGACTATGGCGAACCTGTCAAGAATAAAACCCCACACAGCAAAGGCATTTTGGATCAGCAGTTCCCAATTGTTTTTGTTTTTTCAGGTAACAGAATTTATATTGGACATTAAGACTGATTATGAATTATGAAATAAATAATTAAAATAAAAAAATGTTAAATTATTTAAATAATTTAATACATATGAATGAACAAAAATAAAAAATATATACATTTAAATAAATTTAATAATTAATATAGTTTAATTGAAATTATAAAATTATGAATAAATACTACTACTAATAATAATATTAAATAATACATTAAATAAATATAATTTATAATAAATAAATTATAATTAATTAAATGTAAGTAAATTTTAAAATAAATTTTAAAATGTTCTTAAATTTAAATATTGATAAATGATTCAATTGATTCATGTTTGCCTCGCTCAATCAGATATTGCGATTGGATGCATGTGATCGAGGGTGCAGAGAAAATGCAATTTTAAAATGTTAAATTTAAATAAAACAAAAATAAAGAATAAAATATATTACATTTAAATAATAATAAATATTTTAAAAAATTAACATAAAAATAAACAAATAAATCATTAATATTAATGAAATAATATTAATTAATATAAATAATATAATTTAAATACATGTAAATGAAAAAAAATGACACTTAAATTTAAATAATAATACAATAAATAAATATAAATGTATTAATTTTTTAAACTGAAATAATAATAAATGTGACACTGGACCACAAAACCAGTCATAAGGGTAAATTTTTTAAATTGAGATTTATACATCACCTGAATAAATAAGCTTTCCATTGATGTATGTTTTATTAGGATATGAGTATGGAATCTGGAAAAAAAATCTGGAATCTGAGTGTGCAAAAAAATCTAAATATTGAGAAAATTGCCTTTAAAGTTGTCCAAACGAAGTTCTTAGCAATGCATATTAAGTTTTTATATATTTACGGTAGGAAATTTACAAAATATCCTCATGGAGCATGATCTTTACTTAATATCCTAATGATTTTTGGCATAAAACAAAAATAAAAAATGTTGACCCATATAATGTATTTTTGGCAATTGCTACAAATACACCCATGAGCCTTAAAAATATACACTGAAATAAAATGTAAATAAAGTTTAAAAATTATAAAATTACATTTCATTTTCTATTAATAATAATTCAGCTAAATTAGTAGTAGTAGTATTATTAAATGAATGAATGAATTATATTATGGTTATATCATAAAGATTTCTTTTTATACTGTGTTAACATTACGAAGAACTGCAAGCTGTCTGCCAAATATTACTGGATTCACAGCCTTAAAAACAACAAAACAATGTTTTGTCTGCCTGTTAAAAATAAAATATAAAACTATTTTGATATGCTAAATATGTACAAGCATCTGGTTAGTTGCATTTTTTTTGGTGTCTGCAATCAGAACAGACCTTCAACCCATTCTCACTAGACCTGCTGTCCATGAACATTTATACTAACCTTCTACCACATTTCACTGATGTTCTGCATTCACACATGATGTGAGAAACGGAGAAGGGAGATGAAGAGGAGGAGGAGGCATATTATGCAGATCAAAGGCAGGGCTGCGGAGAGCAGAGCGGTTTGATTAGAACGAGGTATTGGAGGTGTTCAGGATGGAGAGGAGGAGGGAGCCGGGTCTCGTCGACTGCG
Organism: Barbus barbus; assembly: GCF_936440315.1. Taxonomy (NCBI): domain Eukaryota; kingdom Metazoa; phylum Chordata; class Actinopteri; order Cypriniformes; family Cyprinidae; genus Barbus; species Barbus barbus. The sequence goes on from NC_136724.1 coordinate 15,486,674, forward strand.
GCCGGAGGGGCCCAGAGGAGCCATGAGGTCAAGTCGAACCCACTGAGTCGCATCAGTGTGGCAGAGCTGGAAATGAGTCCCATACCGGCGTGCTGGATCAAAGCCCGACTCCGTTGATCCCTCATGCCCAAAGGCCACCAGTCAAGGTGAAGCCAGAATTAAAAATCCGGAGCTCAAGGGCGGAAAATGAGTTTTGAAAAATGAATGAGGGACCGTCCCATGACTTTGGGGTGAGGGAGAAAATGGAGAGCGAGCGAGTGAGTGAGTGAGTGAGCGAGAGAACGAGGCAAGGGAATATACGCATGTGACTCACATCCAGGCCGAGCATGTGTTGAGCGCGATGCATCACTTATGTGAGGGGTCTAATGTCGGTTTTCAGCTCCTGGATCTCAGCTTGCAGACAGCTACTGTCCTCCTCCAGGCATGTCCGCTGATGGTTCAAATCCTGCCGAAATCACAAAGCCAACATCTCCAACCCCTCCACACTGCTGCAAATCCAATCGGTCTAAACGAACACTTTAGCTTGAGCTTTGATATAAGCTTTGGAACATCTGCTCCAGGTTGGAGACCTTTTGGCCATAAGCTAAGCTTATCACAAGGTTGCTGGGGTTGATTAGGCTTATGGTGCATGCTGATAAAACACAACAACATGGCTATAAATTCACGTAATTACAAGTGGATAAATCCACACTATGTGCATTTCAAACTACGACTGTTTGGAACATTCCTTTTAATCATGTCTACACATAAAGTGATAGCAATAAGCAGCTGTACTTTGAAAAGCCCATTCTTTTAAAACAATTACAAACCTACGAAATGGGTTAATAAATCTGGTTATATATTACAACCATTCAATCAATGCATTTAGAGCTCATATTACCAGGTTCAAAGCATTCTTTACATTGCAAGAGGCAAATAAGCAGCTTTTAATGCTCTGAATCTATTCAATTGCCAATTATGTACATTAGAACAATGGTTACTGCAGTCAAGGGACAACAGCATAATATGCCTCTGGGACAGCACAGATGCAGTCTTCAATCTAATTCTGCTGATTCTTGAAAACATAGACGAATAGAAATGGAGTTCATATGCTACCCCGGCATCAATATTGTGTGGTCTAGCTAATGAACTCCTCTGTAAACTGAGTGGTGTTTACTGTTCTGTGCATTTTAGGGGTCATTTGCACTGATAAAAGCTTAAATTGACTTTAATCTAAATATTAGCCAAATGCATGTTATGACACATAGACTTATAACCCCACCTACATTTAACCTAAATGATCAATCTTACTTCTGTCAGGATGAATTGCTTTAAACTAGGTTAGGTTCAGTGGCACCAATGACCATACAGGGAGGTGAACAATACATACTGATGAATTATTAAAATATCTATTAGCGGCGCACATACTAAATAGTAGTTAGTGAATATTGAGGAAGGTAATGCAAATGTTCACCTAGAGAGCTACAGATCATGTTGTCCCTGTTATCGCAGAAATTATTAGTAATCTTAATGTGACTCTTCTGGGAAAAGGCCAGCTGTCCTTATTTCCTACATACATATATAACATACGTGCAGAGATGAATTGTTGAATTCACACTCTTTAACATTCTTTCAGCAATAAACACAATATCCACAAATGATGAAGAATCCATTTCTTCGTTTCAAATTATTATCTTCACAAAACCTAAACCTTGAGGACTTTGAAAAGGCTATATGAGAGTGTTAATACTGTCCTATACACAATAGGCAACAATCTTGTGTACAAAAAAACCTTTCGAAAAGCTGATCAACAGTCAGTACAGTGTCTACACTTACAGATGAACAGATAGTCTCTATGTGTGCCAGACTATTGTAGTTCAAGTTCCTCTCTTGTAAACCCCCAGTTTTGTTAACAAGGACATCATACAAAAGAGGAATTGAAAAAACTCATTTTATATATTATGGCTCATAACATTTAAGGCAGTGGTTCTTAAACCTGTCCTGGGGACCTCCAGCCACCACATATTTTGTATGCCTCTCTCATAGGCCACACCCATTTTAAGTCTTACAGACTCCACTAATGAGCTGATGAGTTGAATCAGGTGTGTTAAATGAGGGAGACATACAAATTATGCTGTGGTTGGGGGTCCCCAGGACAGGTTTGGGAACCACTGATTTAAGGGATAGTTCACCTAAAAGTGAAAGTCTGTCATCATTTACTCACCGTCACATTGTTCCAAACCGGTCTTTCTTTCTTCTGTGAAACACAAAAAGAAATACTAAAAAGATTTAAATGAAAATCATAAAACATTTAAAATGAAACTGTAAATGTGAAGGGGGACTGAGGCCTGTTAGTGCCTAATATCTGTGTCACAAAAATAATGCAGGTTGTGAATAACATAATTTTGGGGTGAACGATTCCTTCACTGTCTTAATTGTAAGTACAAAGTTCTATAATCTGCCTGATAATATAACTGATTAAAAAACAAGCTGCTGTATATGTGACCACTGTCATCACTGGGAGAAAAAATAATCACTCATATTATAAGTGATAAGTAGGCTACTATATATAAATATAAACATATAAACACACACACATAATAAATAAATATAAGCACAAAGTATATAAATTATTATATTCACTAAATACAAAACAAATGTCCTCTCTTAGCTGATGATATATTACTATGCAGGTGCGGAGAACATGAGCAACAGAACAGCTCATTCGACACGACATTTACGAGGGAAAACAACATGTAAACTGAGGCAAATACTTTACATTTTAGTAAACCGTGTTACTATGGCATATGAACGCTCATTTATTTGAGCGTTTCACTTCTTTTTTCCCCTATCCCTGTGTTACAAACAATCTTCGTGCTTGAACGCATGCTGTTCATTAAAGCCCGCCCCTGCTTGATAGCGATTGGTCATAACATGAAGTAGAAGAACGCTGTTGATTTTGATTGGGCGGTTTATTGCCAGACGCCAACGCAAGAAGACTTGCGTGGAGCGACGCCTCTCTCACATGCACAGCGCGATGCGATTCATGTTTGCCTCGCTCAATCAGATATTGCGATTGGATGCATGTGATCGAGGGTGCAGAGAAAATGCAATTTGCAATTGGCTCATCTGCTTCAAGGAGGGGTTAACCGAGATAACCCGGAAAAAGAGGAAGAATAGCGAGTCCGATCGAGGACTGTCAGTCTTATCATGGGTAATTATACTAAATTTATTTGCTCTTGTCAAATCTCAGTTAACCAGACATTGTGAGAAAACATTCTGTATCAAGTTGCATTTAGTTTTGTGCAGGACAGACCATCGTTTCCTCCCCAGCCAACCTAACATTCGGTTCGTGCGTGTTATCAATGCATACTACACGAATTCAATGTACGTGGTCGACAAGAAACTCATATTTTAATAATTTGTTGTATATTTTATTGTTTATATTAACATTAGCAATCTTGTTATTAACCAGGTGACATTAGATCTAATGTTTATGTTTTACGTTAATATTTATAATAATAATACAGTAACAACCATATTGAGTATATTTCTTTTTAATCTATTTATTACCAGCTGTGATTATAATATTATAACTGTCACCTTTATCATATATTATTAATTCTGGTCACCTTTTTAGATCATTATTCATCAGATACTCAAACCACAAGCTCACAGATGATTTGGTGTTTTCAGTAATTCCCAGTTAATTTATATTTAGACTTGACCAGATGTGTTGATGTCGGAGTGGGGAAGTTGTTTACTTTGTAACTAGTTTGTTCATTTTCACCATTTTGACCTATTTGCACAGCCCATCATAAAATAACCAGCATTAGCTTGTCAGCAGCATGATCAGCAAATCAAAGCATGGAGGCATTGCTTCCACTAACATGACTTTTTCTTTCTCTTATTTATTTTCCAAAAATTATCAAGGTAACTGATTAAACTGGTTACTTGGCACTAGCTACAACTGTCAAGGAAAATAATAATAGTAATTATTACAAAATAAATAAAATTCTAGGAATTATAGCAGCTTTTGTATATAATAACTAGAGTATATAACTGAAAATTATCGCGGTAGCAGTTCATTTTACAGTCATTCTTTCTTAGGTAAGTACACTGTAAATACACGCAAATGCACATACTGTAAAAAAAAATGTACCAAAAAAATCTGTAGAAAAACGGATAATGTCCTAGAAGAAATTTACTGGTTCAGTTTAAGTTCACAGGTATTTCCTTCAACCCTAAAACACATCACTATGCAAAAACACCTGTGAAAAATCAATAAAGAAAATCCATCCATATTAACACAGTAGTACATTATTGGATGTGTTTTTACTGACTTTAGAGTGTAAATTTTTGTATGAAGTTTCAGAGTGATCAGAAATGCCACCATTGTACAGAATTAGGACAGCTGATTGCTGTGGATTTGATTGAGCTCTAAGTGGCGCATAGCACACTTAACATAATGAATGGAGTTAAAGTCAGACTGCAGTATGATCTCAGCCCAGGTCAAAAGGTTACCTATAGATTTGTGCCAGTGTTGCATTTAAATGGATAAAAATGTAAAAAGCAGACTATATTGTTGGGTTGTTTTGCAGATGTGTTTGAAACTGAGCTTGAGCTTTCTTCCATTTGTGGGTAAAATGTTTACCAAGCTGCTGCTTCCATATAAACAGGGAGGCTTTTATTATTACATTACATGGCCTTGCTAAGCCAAATCTGGATGAGGGTGAGAAGAAAAACAATTCTCGTATATAAACATGATTTTAAGGGCAGTGGTTTGTGATGTGCTGTCATGGAATAAGGATGGTGTGTTTGCAGCTGCTTCTAATCTGCTTTTTTTTTTTAAATAGAAGAAAATGGTTATCGTAAAAAGATGAAATGCTGTTTTTATGCAAATACGTCATCTCATAAAGGTGATGAAAAATTACAAGACAAATGTATTGAAGCGGAGATCCTTTATGTGGACACAGCAAAGCCTGACTGCCCTCTGTACACCATAATATGCATCTTCACAGTTTTCTCATTTATTAACTGTTCTCTTCAGTCGTTCCTGCTGCCTCAGCCTTTAAATGTTTCATGAGTTTTTAAGCTGTTTTTTTCTGCCTAACTCTGTACTTAAGGCTTTAAATCTTCCACCTTCATAGTCACAAAATCAATTAATTATTTTAAATAATTTACATTTTGTGCGAACAAGATTTAGCAAAGCATATCTTTGTGTCAGACCTAGCTGCTATTTCTTAAACGTTAAGATTTGTTAGACCGGGGCTCTTGCGATTCATTGGTAATTAGAGAAGTGGGCCAGTCTGATGAGACATTAGGACCAGACCTTGAACCCCAAGTGCTTTTGCAGACATTCATATTTTATGATACAGACGTAGAACAATTAGAACGCTCATAGGACGGGTATTTTAGCAGTCCTGTAATCCCATTTCAGGATGACATCACCTTTAAAATTCAGAAACTGACAGACCCATCAGTGTTCATAATGAAACAGATACTTCTGGGACAGGAGTTAAAAGTTGAATGCAAAACAAGGAGACTTGCTAATTCTTCTGCCAGCTGAAAATGGTGCTGAAGCTCTGTAACCTCAATCACTCAAATGATTAAAGCAAGCGAAGGTTTAAAACAGGATTTTTTTCACCTCGTCTGCCACTGGAAATACAAAGTGTCACGTTTAAGCGAAGGATAATAAAACCCCTCTGCCATGTGATTTCATTTTTATAAAAAGCGCTGAAATACATTTATTTTTATTCGTCAAATATAATGCAATATACACATTTCAAATGTTTTTTGTATTTTTTTTTAGAAATTAATACTTTTATCGAGGATGCATTAAATTGATCAAAATTGACAGAAAAAGACAATTATAATTTTGTAATTTCAAATGTTGTTCTTTAGCTTTTTATTTATCAAAGAATTCTACAAAATAATGTACCATGGTTTCAATAAAAATATTAAGCAGCACAACTATTTTCAATATTGATAATAATAACAAAAATATTTTTTGAGCTCTAGATCAGTATATTGGATTGATTTCTGAAGGATCATGTGACACTGAAGACTGGAGTAATGGCGGCTGAAAATTCAGTGTTGCCATCAGAGGGATTTTTTAAAATAAATATATTAAAATAGAAACAGTTATTACAAATTGTAATAATATTTCACAGTATTACTATTTACCGTATTTTGACTTTTTTCAAAAAATGTATATATTTATTTAATATATAATATAGCAAAAACTATAGCAATGTGAAAATATGTTGTTGTTTAAATAAACAGTTATAAGGTCTTCTCCAACTTGCCCCAAAGATGCAAAGGCTGACATAATGTCAAAAGCAAGGTCATGTAACCACAGGCTTCCTAAAAATCTCCTGATTCCAAATTGTCCAGTCGCTTCAGGAATATCATGACCTGCCGCCTTGTAATGCTAAGCTCAAGGTGACTCTGTGACCCAGCTTATCAGTTGCAGAACTGCAGGCCTGAGCCTCCAGTGGGCTGCCTCAGGAGAACATGTTTTATAGCCCGTGCCGGTGTCAGGCATTTGTCATTTAAGGCTGCTTGTCAGGACCTTGACTTGGCTGATATAACCTTAAATGCGTGTTCCCCATCCATTTTGCAGCCCAAAGATGGGCTCCATTTCCTAGAAAATTCAACTGTAAATTGCAGTAGGGTTATAAATAACAGAGCGGTCATATTGTTGAAATATATACTGTAGCTAATGAGAAAATCAGTTTACAAATATACTTATTGTGTCCAATTCAGACTACTATTGTTACAGCAAGGCCACATTTTCATTGGCTATTTGTCACTGATTTGTTTTTGGTTTTTTCGAGTGCACTGTAGTGGCACTGTAAACGTGTATGAATCACTGCGCTCCATGTAGGCCAGGTCTTCTGATTACAATAGAGGTAAACACAGCCATTGATTACGAATTTGGCCGATTGCATAAGATGCATAGATTTTCAGCTTTCCGGTTAAAGCCCTGTAAATTCAAATACTTAATTTTTATAGGCAGTGCACATTGACAAAAGTGTCTAGTTGTTATATATTTGGCAAGTACTTTGAGTCTGAGAGAACATGTCAATAGTAATCCTGATATTGATAGCAGTCCTATAAGAGATGTTACTTGCCCGAGCTAACATCTATGTGATCCTCTAAATCATAATTACATTACTATTGACAGGCCCTTGACAATAGTCACATTACTATTGATAGGTTGCTGTCAATATTATGTTCTCAAATAAAACATATTCATTCATAACTTGTAAACTGCTCAATAAAAGCGAGAACATGGAAAAGCCGTATCCCCAGAGTGGCCTGCCGCAATGATTTGTCTCACCTGGCCAAGTGCTGCCGTGCAGTGAAGGATTTTTTTCCTTAGCTGAGAAACTATTGAACTGGTCTGTAAACCACGACATGTACGAAACATAATCCGCGGCCTAAAAGGGGAAGTTTTGACTGATTACACAATGAGCGTAACTTCAGTTTCCAACATGTGTTTAAAGCAGATAATTTTTCAACTGATTCATGAACATCTTGCATCCTTTTTTTTATTGTCCATTTATGTTTCATTCTTAAATGGTGAAGGTTTTAGGCACAGATGAACCTGAAGTATTGAAAAAAGACTTTCCTTAAAGATTTGGAGATGCTTCCTGCAATTTTCATAAGCCAATTTATTTCAGATATTGTCCAAATCCAGTCTAAGCTAAGAGGTGGTCACCGCAGCTCCTGGCTCTCATTTTTTAACCATCACGTTTAAAGAGATAAACTCAGCCCGATACAAACACATTCCATGAAAAATTGCCAAACGTCACAGTTCTTAGATCCCTTATAAAAAGCCGTCAAAGTAAAGTAGTCCCGCATAGCGGATGTTTACTGCCTTTCCAAGCCTGTGCTGTTGGGATAATCTCCTGTGATGTGATTTGTCCTCAGACTGAATTTCGAGAGGGAACAGCGTAAGACCTCCTGTGCCTCTGCCCTGCACAGCTAAAAGGGAATTTAGCACGGGTTTTACATGTGAAAAGTGATTTCAACTCAAATGCAAAAATGCATAACCATTTGCTTCTTCTGCTTGTAGCTGGAGCTGGAGGTGACAAGACTTTCGCCAAGGCCGGCCCAAGCCCTTTATCTCGGGTTTTGAGAATCAGTCAACTGGATGCTTTTGAACTGGATGGTGCCCTGGAACAGCTTGTTTGGTCACAGTTCACCCAATGTTTCCAGCATTTCAAGCCTGGGCTCTTAACCCCTGTGGAACCTGAACTCAAGGCCCTTCTCCAGCTCCTCCTGTGGAGGTTCACCGTCTACTCTAACAGTGCCACCGTGGGCCAATCACTGCTCAATATCCGGTACAAGAACGCTCTGATCCCGGGACAGAAGTACCGGCCCATGAGCCGGCCACAGAAGTTCTGGTTCGCTCTGCTGACGGTCGGCGAAAAGTGGCTAAGAGAACGCTCTCATAGTTTGTTCCTCAACCACCCTGCAGAATCCAACGCACGCAAGGCCCGCAAGGTACTCAGCATCTTGACGGGCCTTACCAAAGTGGCCAGCCTAGTCAACTTCCTACTGTTCCTCCAAAAAGGAACCTATCCGACACTAACCGAAAGGTTGCTGGGAGTGCAGCCTGTCTTCAGTCGACTGAAGGGACCACGAGACATCAACTTCCAGTTCTTGAACCGGGAGCTGTTGTGGCATGGCTTTGCTGAGTTCCTCATCTTCCTGCTGCCCCTCATAAACGTGTGGAAACTGAAGGCCAGTGTCACCGCTCTGTTCTCCCCTCTGAAGGAACTGAGAGGAACGGAAGGTTCAGAGGAGACCCTCTGCACCGAGTGCGCCGTCTGCGGGGAGTGGCCCACAATGCCCCATTCAGCCGGCTGCAAACACGTGTTCTGTTACTACTGCCTCAAGAGCCACACGATCGCTGACATCTGCTTTACCTGCCCCAAATGTGGTGTAGAGACTGGAACGATAGAGCCAGTCAGGCTTCATGTAGGAACAGAGTTGCAGCAGAGTTGAGACTTTGCCTCAAATAGCCTTCTGATTGACTTGGGATACGGCAGGAGAACTTGACACAAAGTTGAACGTTTGAGTCTATCACAGAGATTGGTTGATGAAAGCATGTGCCTTCTTCTGAAACGAGAGTATTTGTTGCCATGAAATATGCAAAATTTTGTACAAAGAGACAAAGTTAATGATGTAAAATTCTAAAACAACATCATTTGTGTCGCTAATTTATTCAGCCTCATTAAAGTTTGATAGAAACTGTGTATCAGAGGTCCACTTTTCTGCATTCTTGGATTGAGCGCTGAGCAAATGAATAAACATCAAAACAAGGCTTTGCTCAACTGCCTGCACGATCCAATTCCCCTCATCCCCTATGAAGGGAGAAATTTGCACAAGATCAAGGAGAGGCCATGATAACACCAGGGGGTAGTTGGGTTGGATGCAGATTGACAGACATCCCATCATAATCTCCATAGCCTTAATACGCCAGTAAACTGTAACAAACCAGAGCAGGACCGGTGCAAGTTTCGGGCATATTATGCTCTAAGCCTAATAATGACTGCAAAGATGGGTATTTATTCTGCTGTTAACTCTCTCCAGTGAGCCATGCCTCAGGCCAAACACATCCAAATGGACTCAGACCTGCTGAAAACTCACACTTCAGGTTTTTTTTCCCCCCAGACCACATTTCTTTAATTGCCCATTGTGAAAGCAATCAGTCATTTCTCTGGGCATGAGGGGTCTAGTGGTTTGCAAGATTTGGTCATTTTTTGTAATCGTTGCTCTCAAGTTCACCATGACAAAGAACTGAAAATTGGGAACATGGCACACCGGTCTGCCCTCATGTGGGTTCATTGACGTTATTATGCATATGGTCAAATAAAAGGGACCACCAAGAAGTGTAGCTTTCACTATCCAAGTTTACTTGTTCACTAGGTTAACAATGTTCAAAAGATATTTAATGTGCAACAGCGTATGTTTATACCCTTTGTTTTGTTTCATAGCAATAAAGGAATTTGCCACCACTGTTCTGGAAATGTTGGGTAATGGTTGCCAATTTACAATATACACAACATATGGTTCTGGTGTTTTTCACATAGATCGGGTCCAGGGAACATCTGTCCTTCAAAATACATTTGTTTAATGACTTCAAAAGCATCCAAATATAATCTTGTAAAACACTCTACCAGACACAATAGACTATTGTATTATGTAGTTGACATTTGCTGTCTGTTAAACTATATTAATGTATTTTCTGAATGTATTATTATTATTATTATGCATAATGTCGATACATTTTTTCTTAGTTTATTATTCTTCCCCTACAGATTTATTGATAGTAACTTGCTTTAAGCATTAATTTAAAGTTTTAAAATAAAGGAAAAAACAGATAGCTATATATTTTTGTATATAATATTTAACAAAGCTTCAAACACATGAACATCATAGTGAGTTACATGCAAAGAATTCTTATCATTTGTAACAGTTCATCTGAAGAGTTGGCCCTCATTTTGCACTTCATCTTCACCAAATCTCATTTACGCTCAGAGTTGCACTGTCTCCAATCAGCAATAAAATCTGCAGACTTTGACACCATTTACTTTGCCAATTGCCCCCATGTCTTTTTTTTACATACATGCTGGGTGTTACAGTGGACAAGGCCAGACACACTTTGATGAGTGATCCTGCTCATTACAATCGACACTTTCTTGATCCTTTGATGTCAGGCGTTGAGTTCTCTGATTAACAGGTTTGGCATTAAAGAGCTCTATTTTAGTCTGCATAATACTAGTACTTGCCCTTTGCAGCTATTCTTTACTTAATTAAATAGTAGCTTATAGCGTACTGAAAGACATACTCTATTTCATATCTAAGTTTTAATACAAGTGTCTGTTTGGGATTTTGTTTTTGTACGTGCTTGTCTGGGCAAGGCAAAAGTCATTAAAAACAAATAAAACTTCTGAGATAAAATACTTCAAGCAGTTCATTGCCATGTGTTGCTCTAGACTCCTAACTAAATGTCCATGGATAAAAAGCAAATCTAACACAGCTACTGGACAAACTTGTCAACAGTGGCCAATTATCTGTGTTTCTTCACTGTTGGAAGGGCATTTGCACTCTAAACCGGGAATGTGGGGAATCGATGAGACAAAAAAAGATACATTTCCTGACACCCACTGATTTCTCAACATAAATGGTTCACTTTTGACCAGCGGAACAAACAGCCATCTATATCTCTTGCCGTAATTGACCCAGTTTCTCACTTCAGTCAAACTTCCAAATATATTGCAGCATACCTCTGCAATACATAATTGCCTTGATATATTATAAAATTGCATAATTGCATTGATGTATTACCATAAAGTCTGCACAATATTGAAAGTGTTTTCTTCGACTATAGGCACTTTTGGCCTTATGGACTATGAAAAATTGATCTCCCTTAAAACATACTTTTTTAAAAAATGTTTTAAAAACGTTTTTATTTGGTTATATACAAACATTAAGGGGACATTCAATTCTATAATTTTGGAATAATTTTCGAATGTTATTTGCAAATACACATATGGATGGATGTGTGTGTGTGTGTATGTGTGTGTGTGTATATATATACACACACACACACACACACACACAATTCTGAAACTCCAGAAAAAAGGGTAGGGCAATACAGTTTATACATAAAAGGCATTTGAAAAATAGCAAAAATAAATGAAGCATGGCATGGTTTCCAAGATAAAACTTTTTCATAAAAATCATTCCTTGGGACATGAAAGTGCCTATAGTTGAAGAAACCCCCTTTTAATGGACAAGCCTAACGCCATGTCTTCCCGCTCTTTCTCACAGGGCCTCTCAATTCCAGGCCGATGCTAATGAATGCAAGTCTAGCACTGACATTATCTGCTGGTAACGTCTGAGGTGCAGGGAATGAGTTTGGCACGGTAAGTGATAGCCTCGCTGACTCCTGTGGAGAACTACAAAGACAGACTGCATGCCTGGAAGGAAAAGCCAATACCTGTGTGCCTCCACAGGCCCTCCGTTCATTGGCTGTGCTGGACTAGAGTGGCTTAAAGAGAGAATGAACGACAACGAGGAATTAAGGGGGATTACGGGCCAGTCGGCGCTGTAATGAGCCCGAAGTGAGGTGGGTTCCAGCCAAAGTCTGAGCAGGCCTCTCATTGATGTCTACTACACACAAAATTGCAAATAATCTGCAGACATCCTTCCAGATGTCCCCTTGAATTTCCTGCGGCTTAAGACAAATCGAAAGTGCTTTGAAAGTTTTGATAATCAAATAGCAAGTTTGATTGAAACCTTGCACATGGAGGAATGTAGCGTGCAGCCATCTAAAGATGTTTAGCTTGTGCCCTAATGACAGTCATCCCATCTCAAGGGAATTTTACAGGGATTCAGGAGAGAATGATACCTTCTCTTCTCAGAAAGTGTTATCTGGTGACATAAAGAGACTGAATTGCAGCATCTTAGATTTGAAATGTAACAATATTTTCTATTTTTAATTTAAAACCATAACATTATGAAATATTATTACAATAGTTAAAAAAACTTTTCTATTTGAATATCTTTTAAAATAATTAATTTTAAATGCATTCCTGTGATGGCAAAGCTGAATTTTCAGTAGCCATCACAAATCAGTCTAATATGCTAATATGGTGCTCAAGAAACTTTCTTAGTATCATTAATAATAATAATAATAATAATAGTGATAAAGCAAGTATATTTAAATAGCACATTTCATACACAATGGTAATTCAAAGTACTTTACATAAAATTAGAGTTAAAATAATCATAAAATAAAAACAACTTCCATAAGAAATAAAATGACAATTAATAGCAAAGAACAAAAAATTATTAAAATAATTAAAAATTATTTAAAATGTATTAAAACAATAAAAAGGAGGATACATAAAATACAGTGCAAGTATTATTATTATTGCTGCAAAACAGTTGCACTGGTTTATATTTTAATATATAAAGTTTTTCAGGAATCTTTTAATAATAGAAAAATCGAAAAAAACAGCATTTATTTAAAATAGTTCTTTTTTTGGACTTTACTGTCACTTTTGATTGATTTGATGCCAATAAAATATTAATAAAACTCATTCAAATTTTTTTTATAATTTAATGTTTACAATTTAATAGAATATTATTGACAACAAAAGGTTGATTGTGTGTGTGTGTACCTACTTAATCATATTTTGGGGACAAATTTGTACCCAAAAGTGAGGTAAACCTGACAAAATCTCCAAAAACCTCCCTTTGGGGATGTCCTCATTTGTAAAACTAAACAAAGTTTTGTTGAAATTGTAAAAATGCAGAAAGTCTCCTGTGAGGGCTAAGTTTAGGTGCAGGGTAGGTGTAGGGCAATAGCACATACACTTTGTACAGTATAAAAACCATTACGCCCATGGGATGTCCCCATTTTCACAAAAACAAACATGTGTGTGTGTGTCCTGTAGCTCAAATAGTAGAGCATGGCGCTAGCAACGCCAAGGTCATGGGTTCGATTCCCAGGGAAAGCAAGAGCTGATAAAATGTAAAAACTGTAACTTGAATGCAACGTAAGTCGCTTTGGATAAAAGTGTGTGTGTTTGTGTGTGTGTGTGTGTGTGTGTGTGTGTGTTTGTGTGTGTGTGTGTGTGTGTGTGTACACAAAGAATAAAGCATATTCAAATACAACATGACAGCGTTAGAGAAAAAAAGACGGTCGATTTATAGTTTAGAAGATGCTTATTGAAAATAAGCTGAAATCTCTAAAGTGCAAATCACCTGAAAGGTAATGACAACATACACTATACAGATGTTCATTTCAATGCAGCTGGCCAAGAAAATCATTTCGTCCCGTTCCCATGGAAACCATACTGCAAAAGATGTCTGTCTGTGAACTTCAGCTGGAAATCACAGAGCCAGACGTGTCTGTGAAGATTAACCTCAGCAACTGAATTTGTTCTGTTTGCAAATTCCCCACCAAACATGGAAATTCTGATCAGCATGAGAAGAAGGGAAATTGATTTTCATGCATGTTATCGTTTATTTTTACAGCAGTACAGATAGGCGGCGTGAACAATCTCCTGTTCACCTGCTGTCTCTGTATCCTATTTGCCTCCATTATTTATTTTTTCTCAAAGAGGCACGAGGAAGTTGTGTGAAACACAGCTTGTATGTGTGATCTGATATTAGGAAATTCCTCATATTTTGACGCTGGGGACCAGGGCACTTCTATTCACCAATGAAAGACATACCTTTGCTTTTCCCTCCACCAAAGCCTGTTTTTCCAGAGGTCATTGTCAACACACCCAAATGAAAGTCAACTCTAAGATATCTTTCAATCTGAAAGCAGCGACTTGTCCTTAACAGACTGGTGATACTGCACTTGTATGAGGACGGGCTGCCCTCTATATGCCCCAGCTGATTGCTTTGCATTCACGACAGCTGTGGCTCTGCAGCAATTTAGAATCGTACATTATCTTTTCAGCTCAAACATTTGAAAAGGATTCAAATTTTATTTTGTTAAAAACAGATGCTCCGTTTTTAGGCATCTGTGTGGTATTTGCTCAGTTTGAATAAACATCACACACAAATTTACAACAGGACCATCTGTGAGCCGCACCATCTTGAACAAATTACAAATATGTAGATTTAAAATTATGTAAAATAGCAATATATAGCAATTTTCAAATATTGTTGACACATATATATATGGGGTGAATTCAGGTTGTCTGGGACAAAAAAAAAAGAAAGGTAAATAGTGTCCCAATCAACCTGAATTCACTATGTGTGTGTGTGTGTGTGTGTGTAAACCAGCATTTAAAATTTACTTTGTATAAATATATTAAACTATGCATTCAATCTTTTATTAATCCATCACAAAGTTTCTGAATATTATTTCCTTGCTACTATACAGGGTTAATGGCTGTTCAAAAATTTAACTGTACATAAATTTACAACAGAACCATTTGTTAGCTGCACCATCATAAACAAACGATTAATACGTAGATATAAAATGCAATAGATGTGTGTGATGAAATATATATACAAAAATGATAAAATTGCACACACACACACACACACACACAAGTAAGCTAAAATGCATACAAACATTTGCATAATTTATATGTAATTAATAAATAATTTATATTCATGTAGTAACTTGCACAGACACAAGCAGAAACAATTCAGAATTAGCATGAATTAATTTTTCCTTTATATTTGGGCTCATCTCAAGGACACAGATTCTGGTTCTTTCCTCTTCTCTGCTTATGCCATATTCAAATATTCATTGTCAGGTCTACCTGGTGTCAACGAGAGCATATCGTATAATTGTAGTACTTCGTCTTGCTCAACTACTTCACCAACACTGCATCACGACTGAATAGGTGAGAATAACCATTAAAATGCAAAATTACTAGACGTGCAACCTTCTCATAGTGAAGTTGGTCTTTGTGATGAAGCACCCGAACCCCCATAGCTGAAATTCACAAATGGCCTCTTGCTATATATATATATAGTATATTCATAATTTTTATAGATGTAGTTTAACAGACATCTGCGTGTCAACATTAACATACATGCAGTTATATATATATATATATATATATATATATATATATATATATATATATATATATTTATATATAATTATTTTTTATATGCTTTTTATTTTAGACACACAAACATTCAAAATTGTTTATAAATATGTGAGATGAGGTTTTCAATCATCACAAAGCCTCTGAATATTATTTCCTTGAAATCATACAGGGTTGATGGTAGCTCAAAAACCTAACCGTACTGAAACCTATTTTTGTGCATGCATTTCTATTTCACAGCGGTGTTTATGCCTAGTGTTGCATCGCTGCATGTATTTATGTATTTATCCATTGAGAGGCACACAGCATGACCTACAGCTCGGCTCAGAGCATCTTGGGGGCTGGTATTCCCCCCGGGCCTCTCATCTTTTACTGTGCTGTGACAGAAAATGGAGGCAGCGAGCGCAGAGTGCTGCATTAAAAACCCTTTACCCATTGGTGATTTATAAGCGTCCGCCCAGCCAAGCTCACAACGCCACACCATCTTTCCAGCAAGAGGCCATTTTTGAATTTCAGCTATGGGGGTTCGGGTGCTTCATCACAAAGACCAACTTCACCATGAGAAGGTTGCACGTCTAGTAATTTTGCATTTTAATGGTTATTCTCACCTATTCAGTCGTGATGCAGTGTTGGTGAAGTAGTTGAGCAAGACGAAGTACTACAATTATATGATATCCTCTCGTTGACACCAGGTAGTCCTGCCAATGAATATTTGAATATGGCATAAGCAGAGATAAGGAAAGGACCAGGCAGAACCATGTTGTTTTTATTGAATATCTGCGTCAGGCAAAGTCACCAGAAATCAAAAGTACCTTGAGATGAGCCAAAATATAAAGGAAAAATTAATTAATGCTAATTCTGATTGTTTCTGCTTGTGTCTGTGCAAGTTACTACATGAATGATAAACGGACCTGGAAATGTTATACAGCAAAAAGCACAACGTCATTTCATTTATATATTCATTTTAATGACTGAAAAGAATGAGTAAATGAATGAATGAATGAATGAATGAATCAGAAGATGAATAGAAAACTCACAGTGAATTTATGATTTAGGTTCATGACTACTTGTGGTTATAAAAGACGTTTTTCGAATCATTGTATTGATATAACACTGATTAATAGAAGTTAAGTTGTTAGTGTTTCACAAAGATTATGACAGTAACCAAATATACATATTATTATTTTGCAAATACTCTCTGCTTTTATGCTGGAAATGTTGTACAGCACAAAGCACATCATTATATAGTCATTTCAATGAAAAAATATAATAATTTAAAAAAAATATATATATATATCAGAAGGTATATATTAATGTCACATAACTGATGTAATGCAACAAGCCTAATTTAATGCAAGGATTCATTAAATTGTGACAGTAAGTCAAAAGAGACAGCAAGAACATTAATAATATTACAAAATATTTATTTTATTTCAAGTGAATGCTGTTCTTTTAAACTTTCAATTCATCAAATATATTTATATTTTGTATTAAAAATATTGACATTATAGAGACATATAGATATGTTTTTAACATTCATCTACATCTTGGATTAACACACAAACAGACATACATAAATACATACTATATGATACAGTGTGTGTGTGTGTGTGTGTGTGTGTGTTTATGTGGTTTATGAGGACACAAATTTGTATAATGACATGGGTATGACAGAGGTATTACAATATGAAGGTGGTTTATGAGGACACTGCCTATGTCCCCGTAATTCAAACGGCTTTAAAAACATACTAAATTGTGTTTTTTTTGAACATCTAAAAATGCACAAAGTCTCCTGTGAGGGCTAAGTTTAGGTGTAGGGTTGGTGTAGGCCAATAGCACACACAGTTTGTTCAGTATAAAAACCATTACGCCTATGGAGAGTCCCCATAAACCACAAAAACCAACGTGTGTGTGTGTGTGTGTATGTTTGTATATATATATATATATATATATATATATATATATACACACAAGCAATGTGTTTTGTTTACAAGATTTTATGTCACATCCAGAGCTGTAATGAAAGTCCTGACACACTGAAAAATTAAAACTGGAGATGACTTTAAGGTTTGCGAAGGTTTATTATGGCGATCAGTGGCAAATGTGCTGGCTTGATGTCTACATGATCAGGTCAGCCAACGGACAGACTAACGAGTGTACGCATTACCCATGATTCCCTGAATAAACACAGCAAGCCCAGCAGAGGTGTTGACAAGCATCTGTTTTATCATGAATCAATGTCCATATAATGATTAAGATGCGATTCAGGAGTAAAAATGGAGGAAATAAAGAGTTGTCACAGGACATGGACACGCACAAGAAGATGGCAACAAATGACCATGAAACCTCAGTTTATTCTAATGCTTTGCAGACAAAATAATGACTCATATACTGACACAGATCAAGAGTTAACCTTGTGTTTATGTGCGCTTATTGGCTTACATTCATTCACTGGACAGTCTAAGATCAATAAGAAATTCACAGTGAACTTTGATGATTCAGATTCATGACTAACAAACTATTTGTGTTATTAAAATAACACTGATTATAGAAGTTCAGTTGTTATTGTTTGACAAAGATTGCGACAGCAACCAAATGTACATATTATGGTAGAAAAAACATGCAAAGTTTGTCTGCATTTATACTCGAATAAAGGTGGCAAAAGGCGTAATATCATCACTTGAGCTCTGACCTGTGATTTCCCCATCTCACACATATGAGAGAAACCTCTCAGAGCGGTAAACAGGTTAGAGGGGAAAATGCTTGTAATCCAAGTCCCATGTTTGGAAATGAGAGGGTCTTTTGTGTAGCTCAGGCGTGTGTGATGTACTGCTTTGTAATTTACATATGGCTGTGCTCTTTGTAAATATGCAGGGCAACACAGTCTCACTCCTCCTCGTCACATATCGACGCTTGGTCATTGCCCCCTGGCGTCAACATCCGAGGCAGAAGGTACCCCCTTTGCGTCGCTTTTCAACGTAGATGGCCGTCCTATACACGTCCATATAAATCCCTCATCCTCGGATTCTGACGCAGGGAGGGGGGGTCAACCAACGAATCTCTCGCGTGGGCTGGAGAGTTCAGGTTTCATGATCATAATGACAAATAATTTGGCTAGATGTAGGCATTATCTTGCAATAAAAAATACAGGTTTAAGTCTGCAAAGGATAGACTTTTTAAATGTGTCACACCCTCAACGTCGGATTTTGACGCATGCAGAGGGTCAAAATCGATTTGCGCTCTTTATAATGAAGCGATTTGCGTGTTATACTTGTTATATTGATTTTATACAACTGTTCCATTACCAACTAACGAAGTTTTAAGACATCTATTTGTATTTTCTACCGTTTAGATTTCATTTCTGTTCGTTCATCCTCCGCCCCCCAAAATAGATCCAAACTTTGCTTGGCGTTGCTAAGCAACGCAGCAGTTAATCTACGACTTGGAAGTTCAGAGAGAGCGGCTATAATGTGCATATTATAGTTCGACTGGAGCAGTTATTTATATTATTACAAAATAATAATAATAATAATAATAATAATAATAATTGTTCTTGCCTCAGTGATACATCGTTGCATGCCACGATCCCATGCACCATTGCGTTTCTCGACTTCCATACACGTGTAAGTATTGCACTCATCCTAGAATTAGACGTCTTATATCTTTGCTTATCAAAATACAATTAGCTCATGCAGTAAAGTTGTTGCCAGTTGTTGTGTTTGGTAATATTTTAGCGCACGTAGCGATGTCATGGTATTGGGATTGGCATAATATAAGCTTGTTGCACCAAATGAAATGTGTGCAGTGTGCATGGTACTACACATTGTTAGCTAACGTTAAAAGTTACCCAAGTGTTATTATACAATTATTAGACAATTAAAATAGGTGTGATTAGCATATCCGATTTTAAATATGATATTCTTTGTTGCAGCTAAACAGCCTAGATGATAACGGGTTGTGCCACAGTCTACTGCCATATTTCTATCATAATTTGGATAAAAATGTCAGCAAATAACCTATAGACATAAACATGTCAACATAATCCATACTCTATCTTCAGATGTAATGAGTGTGTGTGTGTGTGTTAGTATATTGTAATGTGTAGTTTACTTATCAATTCTATACTGATTTATTTTTCTCTTTATCAACAGGTTCTCAAATACAGATTATTTACTAAAAATCAGCAGCTAACTACAAAAGGCATTTTTAAAAGCCACGTTTGTATTGTCTTTCTCTCTGTTCTCGTTTTTGTATTGTTCTCTCTCCTCTCCTTTCCTCTCCTCTCTTAGTGGTGTGTTTGTCCTTGTGCACTTTTGTTTGTTGTGCATCATGTCAGATCCTAAGCTGAACCAGCTCTTGGAGGAGGTCAACAGTCTTGTCAGCCAGGCAGAAGACATGGATGCACTTCAAAGGCTGCATGAGATCGTCAACAAGCAAAAGGAAGCAGCATCAGCCATCCAGCCATCCACCAGCCAGCCATTTGTGAAGTGGATTAAGAGGGACAGCGAAGGGAAAATTATTTATGGGAGGCCAAGATCCTCCAGAAAACAAGCAGGTCAGACTTTCTTTTCAATCATATTAATTAATATCTATATTTTATCTCTAGATATATTTTTACCTTTTAGAATGAGACATAAACATATCACAAGTCATGGGTCTGAATTAGAAAATATATGATTATTATTATATTATGTACATACTTACTATATATACTTTAAGGAAAAGCAATGATACAACTTTACCATGAATGCCTTGTAAACATAATTACAATGTATGTGTTTCTAATTGTAATTTATTTATTTTTTCCTTCTACAGCAGGTCTTAGCCACAGACAAACTGGAAAGACTGGTGGTTCTCTTCTCAGGGCTCCGGAAACCAGTGTGGAAATGACCTGTGACTTTTCTCACGTAAACGCTGGTATGTCCTATATTGTTCTGCACTGTGAAACTGTATGTTAATTAATAATATGAATGTAATACACATTCCATATTTTTGTGTAAGTATGATAAGTAACACTGTTATTTTGTTCGGTGATATCCTCTTTTGTTTAATAACATGTTGTTTTTGAATACTGTCCATTGTTTAACAGAGTCTTTCCTTCAAGAGCTAAGTTGCTCACTGGGTGAAGACTTAGATGACAACGAAACACCACCAAAAGCCTCCAGTGATTGGTCATTAAGAAAAAGTCTTGTTTCAGAGTGGTGGGTGAAAGTGAGGCCCCGGTTGGTGGACAACATGGTGGCTAAGCAGCATGTGGCAAGTCCAGTCTGCCAGAAATGTGACTCCAGTCCAGCTATCATCCACTGTTGTGACTGTCGACCACATGCATTTCTCTGTGCTCGTTGTGACATCAACTTCCACAAGGCTCAAGTCTTCCACAACAGGGACTCAATTAGAGAAGGCTTCTTTCAGCCGTTGCCACCGACATCATGTTTTGTGGAGAAGGTTCTTACCCAGTGTGGTAAGTTGTAGTTTTTGAGTGTCACTTTTTCTGACTTGTTAATTCCAGTTATCTGAAACTAAATACTAAAACCTAAATCATTTCTGATCAGTCGATTAAGCCATGAAGAATATCTGGTTTTAAAAAGCTGACATAGACTGTCCTCCAAAAGTTTGTAAACACTCTAGAAAAGTGGGGTTTTGGACAATATTGGCATGAATCCTTTTTAATTTGTGATAATTTTCGCTGATAATGGACAACACAAAGTGCAAAAACACATTTTATTACACAAACTGTTTATGCATAGAAAATACTTTAATTTTTGATTCATCAAAATATCCACCATTAGCAGCTATTACAGCTCTGCATAATCTGTAGATTTGTATTCTAGACTTAATTGGCAATCAATTGTTGGAGCTATTAAGGTGTGCTGACCCAAAAATCTTTTAAAAATCTGGGTCAAGTTTAAACCAGTAACCAGGCATCACAGCTGGCAAAGGGGCATGTCTGACTTTGAGATGTGTGTATATATACTGCCATTATTATCAAAATGAAAATTATATTTGCTGGTCTTCAAGGACAATGTCAAGTTACATTAATGTACTTTATTTGCACCAAAAACTGCTAAGGATTTATGCTGACATCATCCAAAACCACACTTTGCCAGGTGTGTTTGCAAACTTTTTAAGGGCAGTGTATGTTAGTCTTTATCTTCTATCCTCTAACTATTCTCGTGAATGTTTATTATTTTCAAGTGCGTCTTGTACCCTTGGAGATGCCAGGGACAATATGTAGCTGTTCTCAGAGATTAAGTGTCATCACTGGAAAACCCATTGCTGTGGTTACAATGAATGGTAAGGAGAACTTTGGGGATGGGTGTCATCTGACATGAATCACTTTCTTTCTTCGGATTGTGATGTTATCTACTGTCTTGTCCTTGTCCCCTATCCATCATGTCTGCTCCTTGTGTTACTTCCTGTGTTCCCCTTGTTTACTTCCTGGTTTTGTGCTCCTTTGTTTATCCCTACCATATGTTCCTGTTCCTGTCTCTGCCCCTCACCTGTCTAGTTGTCAGTCCCTACCTTAGTTCACCTGTTCTTTGCTGCCTTGTTTAGCCCTTTGTAATTAAGTCCTTAAAAATATTTAAGACTGAGTTTCTATCCAACTTGTTAATTCAAATTTCAGTTATGTGCATAAGAAATGCTAAATTGGAAACACCTGCAAATGCGGATCAGTCCCTTAATGCAAATATAAATTTGATTCGCTTGATGGGGGTGGATTAACTCTTGATGTGAATAAGGCATAGTGCAAAATAAAGTTTATGGAAACAGTTTAATTAGCATATATATGCACATTTACCATGTTTCAGTGTTGTCCTGGAGACATTTTGATCCCACAGCTGGTCAGGTCACATCCCCTGATTAGTCTAATGTCCATTTTTAATTCACATTACACAGCTGATGGAAACAAACACAGATGTATATTCTTGAGCTGAATTTTCATTAATGCAAATATCAAATGCAAATAAGTTTAATGGAAACCTCGCTAGTGTCCTCCTGATAGTCAAAGGTTCCCACTTCAGTGTCAGAATAAAATGTGCATATATAATTCTTTCCTTTTCCCCAGGCCGATATGATCTCAACTTGCCAGAGTTGAAATGTGAGGTATGCGAAGCCACGTGGCGTGCTGGGGTGGATGAGCTGGTCCATAATGACTACTGGCCTGCTACTTCGCAATTTTCTACAGTATATGCTACAGACATCCTATTTTCCTTTGAGGAGTTGAAGATGGCAGCACCTGGGATGTCCAGCCTAGCATTTCTTAGAATGCTAGATAAACGAACTGTCCGCTTTGGCCGTGTAAGTATTTGTGGTGATAATTTTAGAGTAACTCACAATTACAGTATGAGGTCAAGTACACATGAACATTTACACTGTTTAGGGATGTGTTAAATTCAGACCTTTTGTCACAGGTGTACAAACGGCTAGCAACCCGTGCTGTCATGTAGTTTGCACTGAGTGTGGAGAAGAAGAGGACACACTTTGTTGTGTTCTCCCCAGTATCATTTGCTGATCACATAAATGTTCATTGGGAAACATTCGGGCCAAACGTTGCACTGGCTAACTCTTAAACAAACTGGAACAAACTGTAGCTTTTTTGGCTAGAGATGTAGACTGTCAAGTTCTTCTTCAATTCAGGTTATTTTCCTTTGAAGTATATTATCAGAGGTCATGAAAGTAGTACTCACATTCCAAAGTTTATCCATTTTAGATGGATATTATCTTATTTCAATGTAGAGTGGTCTTCAATTTCTTGATCTGTTTTACTGTTTCTGTTTTACTGTACTCTTTTGAAACAGACTGGAAAGATCATAGCAGACAGCTTCAGAAAAAGCTTTTTGGAGTGGGAGGCAGTCCGATTTGAAGTGGACAGACTCATCCAGGAAGACCACTTTAACTGCCCAGCATGCACCCCACACATGCTTGCGGTCTCTGTTGATGGAAACCGTAAGCACTATAGATTCAAGAGTGCAGCAAGGTACTTAAAAAATCCAGTGTTTAGATTGACAGTTCATCATCTTGAAAGTAACTTTGCTGTAAAATCATAATGAAAA